>NC_092515.1:40731335-41378001 GCF_047511675.1 Marmota flaviventris | reverse complement strand
CCATCCAGACTTGTTTACAGACCTTAACATTTCTCTGGCAAAATGCCAGGAGCCATCCTGACTTGTTTACACCAGACTCTAACAAATGGGTAGTCTGCATTGAAGGTATGGATGTCCTTCCATATACCCTCCTATTTAGAGGGTATCAGAAGTCTCCACAACACTTGAATGAGTTTTGCATGAGGTTCTTGACCCACTCATCAATGTGTTCTGTCATCTTCACCAAGTACATTCTGGTTTTTCCACTGATCGAGTCCTACTAACAGTCCTCTGCTTCCTCAATGACCCTGATGCTCAGAGATGGGAATGAGAAAACTGGTCATTGTGCAAGTATGAAGATGAAACTCTCGCTATTTAGTCTCTTACTTCACTCTTTTCGTTTTATGCCTTTGATTATTACCTACTCCCTGAGATTCACTTTCCTCGTCACTTGCAATGGAGCAATGATATTTGCTTGACTACTTAATGAAGAAAATGAATACTCACAACATAAGCCCCAGGTCTCTTTCTAGTGAGTGCTTAGTAATTGTGGGGAAAATTTTTTTTTCTGACCTGGCATCTGATAACTCCTTCTCTGAGCCTTGACACTATAATTTGATCATAACTGTGCCTTCTTATTCTTTAATCCTTTAAAATTCATTTCCCCCTACACCTGTAAAGAGCCTGGTTGATTTTTTAATTAATAGACAGAAACACTTATGCTTATTAAGGGTAAAAAGAACCCACGAATGATAATAGTTAAGCAATTTATTCACAGATTTCATAAAGGACCCAAAATGATTCCTTCCCTGAAGGCTACCAGTGGAAGAGCTATAGGGGAATGCTTATTTTATTTTTCTACAAAAGAGTCATTACAAACCAAGAGAACAAAAGAAAACTGCATCACTTCTCAAAGATGGCAAGGATGATTTTTCCTATGCTCAAACAAGTATAACTTGTTGAATAATAGTAGTGAAATTGAATATTTCAGTCTCAAATGGGAATGTCCTCTCCAGGTATTGTGAAACAGAGAGGAATTACAATTTATTCATGTAATCTATTCCAGGAATTCAATTGTTTAAGATACATAAACTCACTTAGTCCTTCAAAAACCCTAAAGGACAGATATGGTTTTCCAGTGTTTAGTGGCTACTAAACAGACTTAGATAAGTGAAATATATGCCCAAATATGGAACAAGGGACATAGCATCACCAGAATACAAACTCATTTTTGATATTATTTTATAACATGCAAAAAAATTAAATATTCAAATATCAGGCTCCAAAAGAGCTCCAATAGAGGTGATTTTTATGTTTTAAAGAGTACATTTTTATTAACTGGGGAAACAGCTTAATGCACTCTCAGGTAAATGAGTCCCAGACAATTGTCCCTTTTGACAATTTCTTACATCACACTCTCTTTCTCCTTCCCTCCCTTCTTCATTCTCTTTTTCTCTTTTCCCCCACCACCTGAGGAACACTATGCAAAGATGAAAACCCTTTCATATCACACTTTCCAAATCCAAACTCTTCCCAAATAGATATAATTTATTCCATTTCTATATTCCCATCACATACTTTATAAAATTATTTATTAGCATATGGATAGTAATAAATGCTACATTCCATCTCATTAGATTTTCAACTCTATGAGGGTATATTTTGGGTTGAACTATATAAATCTGATTTTCTAGGTCAAAATTATGAAATATTGACAATTTTAATAGTTTATCTCCTTTTTTTCTTCTTTTTTTTTGGTATTAAGATTTGGACCCAGGGGCACTCAACCCACTGAGCCACATCCCCAGCCTGTTTGTTTGTTTATTTATTTATTTATTTATTGAGATAAGTTCTCACTAATTTGCTGAAGCTGACTTTGAATTTGTAATCTTTCTGCCTTAGCCTCCCTGAGCTGCTGGGATTACAGACATGCACCACTGCGCTCAGCAGGACCTCACCGGCTTCTTAACACATGCCTTTTTGATTAAATTACAACCTGAATGAGTCATGTAACTCTACCTTCTAGTGCCATAATAAAAACTGTGCTTGTTATGCAAGGGATGTGGCCATGACCCTCACCCATTTATTGAAACTCTCTAAACTTGGATCTTAGAAGGCTGTTTCAGGGGTTAAAGGTTTTGAGTGAATGGATAATCTCCATAAAAATATATATCCTACTCTTTTTCCCCAACACTGTAGCTCACACAAAGTGTGACCTACTCAGTAGATCTCACCAAGCTGAGATCCTTCGCTTTTCTCATTTCTTCTGAAAAATATATGTGCTGAATAGAGACAATTGTGGGGAAGGGAGAAGGAAGGGAGAGGTAGAAGCTGAGAGTGAGAGAGAGGTATTTTGACTGGTTTTTAAGGATTAGGGATCCAGCATTCATGAACCAGCCAATTGCATCTAGATTCCTCATCCAAACCCAGTGTTCAGCTCCAAGTACAAGATAGTAACCAGCAATGTAAAATCATATGTGACAAAAGAACTATCAAAATATATGGATACTAAAAAATGTGTAGTTTGAACAGCTTTAGCTGTAATTATGCAGGTATACAAATCAGCAAAAGCAGCTGTTTGGGGGACTGCATTTCATTGACTTCAGATTAGCCAAGATTTGAAAAGGTATTCATTGACTGTGACATTGCGCCTGTCTTTTTCATCCCTGAAAGACTGTTCCGTGAGACACTGTTATGATTCAAATGTCATTCACACTGGAGTAGCAGGAACAAAGCGGGATTTCCAGAAGAAGAAGATCTAATTAAGAGAATAATATTTGCTTATTGTCAGCGCCTAATTAGTTTCCCCTGTATTCATGTTTATAAAGGTAGCTCTGTTATAATTACAGTTCAACAAGAAGAAGTTATGTAATATGTCCCATTGCAGAAAATATAGCAAAGATACTTGAAGATCTTCTCCTTTCTTTCTTTATACACACCAACACACACACAATAGAGATATCAAATAGTTACATTTTATTCTCTTTTCTTCACAATGTGAGAAACACACTAATAAATTCAGAGAAGGGAGAAAAAAACGTACTATTATTTTACCACTCAATTAATCTGACTTCTATGGCATATAAGCCTATGAATGCAGAGATTATTAGAAGTTCACTGTATGTTTTATTGCATTTTAAAAATAATGATTCTCTATCTTGCTCATCTTCTCTTGCACACATGCTCACAGCAAAGGAATGATAGAAATAGAGTAAGATAAAATTGACATAGACATGGATTGCAAATGTATGCCAAAAAATTCAAATTATAATGATATTCTGTGCTAATGGGGCAGGTTAGCTGGGATCAAAGACAATCAAATGATTTTCTGTGCTTGTATCTCAAAAGAGAATTTTGATCATGCCAATTCACTAGCATCTCTTTAAGAAATTATGTTAATTTAAACCAGGACCAGATAGGACCCTTTATATTGCATATCTCCAAATTCTCAATCTTTCAATCCCACATTTTTTTTAATATCCTAATTTAAAACATTTTAGTACAGTAGCAGAAGATGGTAATACTAGGAGCTCTTTCAAATAAGTCTTAACATTTCAGTGTCTTAACCAAGTAGAATTTTACTTTTTATCCATGTGTTTGTAAAATGAGGGTATTCCTGGTTAGCTCATGACTTATCTCCATATCGTAATTTAAGGCCCAGGCCAATCTCAAACCCCATGTTTTCAGGGTTTGCTTCTAAACAAAATAGAGACAATGGACAAGAAAATACATTTCTTAAAATTCTGGCCTGGAAGAGATACATATCTTTTAAATTTGCTTTCCATTGATAAGAACTAAATCATAAGACCCATGTCTGGGAACCATAGTTTGTTGCTCTGCAACCTTCTCCCAGTGGCAATTCCAAAATAAGAAAGAGAAAACCACAGCAACTCCAACCACCCTTTCCACATCGTTCCTGCGGAGCATACTGGTGCATTACTTTATTTCACTTTACTTGGTGAATTCTTGCTCAACCTTCAAATTACGTTCAAGCATTACCTCTCTCTACAGTCATCTGTGATCTTCCACAGCAAGACAAGAATTTGCCTCTTCCTTACAGCTATAACATCTCTAAATCATCCCAACAGAGCAGCAAAATGTTTACATGTAACTATTTGTTTCTTAGGGTCATGTCTAGTTTTATTCCTACTGCTTTTTCAATTCCCACACCATGAGATGCTGCATCTGCCTCCACTGCTTTAATTATTATTTAAGACATGTTGACTTCCACATGGGGCCTCTAACATGATGCTTTCTTTAGATCTTTAGGCTCATACAGCAGCTTCCTGTTATTGCATTTTAACCACCCCCAGAACTTAGGACAAACAAAAAGTAACCATTTTCATGTCCTAAGAACTTTGTGGGTTGGAATCTAGGCAACTGTCAGGGAAGGGATCTCATCTGTGGGCCAGGATGAAGTGGCCCTCAACAAGGTTAAATAGGGTTTTTGAATTAACTGGGCTCATCTGTTTGTGTTCTCAATCCTGGATATCAGTTGGATTACTGTACTTTTCTTTTTACTGTTTTTACTGAGTTTGTTTGCACTTTTATCCAGCACATTCACAGAGACACATCTGGAATGATGTTTCTGGGTGCATGTGTTTCTGTTTGTCTCTCTCTCTCTCTGTGGGACCTGACTACAATCATCTTGGTTGTAATTACCATCTTACCTGCACTTAACCCTAACATACATTCCACACCCTTAAGATAAACAAAATCATCAAGAAGGAGCAAAGTTTGGTGCCAGAAATTAACAAATGGACTATCTCTTAACTAATGTTAATAGATTTTAAGAAATCTCAGGTACATTCTCCTTTACCAGAGGCCATCTTTGTCTAGATTAGCATATAAACTTCTTCCTCCTGCCTTCGGATATGGGGATCATCTTGTTTTGCAGCCAACAAAGATATGATTTTTGTAAATAAATCCCTAATAAATTATATTTTGTGCAATCCTGGATTTTTCTTTTTCATTCTTTGGTTGCTCCATACATCCCACCTTTGGCAGCAAGTCTTCATACACCTGGTTTTCCTGCCTCTCTAATGCAGCAAAAGAGTCTCAGGATAAGACTGCTTGGGTTCCTCATGGTGATTTTCTAAATGCTCCAAAATGCCACTTCTCCTACATTCTATGGGTCAAAAAAGACAATAAGCCAGCACAAATTCAAAGGAAAGAAAATCAGATTTCTTCTTTCACTGGGAGGATTCCTGAAGAATTTAGAGCCATATTTTGTCAGTACAGTCCACCTCTGGTGGTAAATTATTTATTTTTAAGGCAAATTAGAATTACACCTTCCAAAAACTTCACAAATTTCATCATCTTATGACATTGGCCAAAGTCCAAGGTATTATGGTAGGAATCAAGTTCAGGTATAGAAAAATGTTTTCATAGGTGATTCATCAAGATGATTCTCTTAGTATGGAGGTCTGTAAGCTAAAGAAATTTGATATCCCCGATATGATGAACAGAAAATGATTATTGAGTAGGAATGATTTTCTACTCTGTCCTGTGTGCTCTTGATTTACAAGCAAGAAATATCTCAAATTTACATTTTCAGCTTACTTCCTAACCTCAGAAAGTTTGAGAATCCAAAAGTCTGTATATATAAATAAATATATATAAATTAAATAATGTTTCTTGTTCCTTTCTTCAAAAATGACAATAGTTCCACTAAGTTTATTCTCTTCTTTCTCTTAACCATGTTAACGTTACTGTGGCTTGCTTTCTTAGATAACAGGTCCAATCACACTCTCATGGTCTCTATTTTGATGTTCTCTATTTTGAGCCTATGTAAAACAGTTGTGGGGCAGTGAAATTAAGGTTCTTAGAAAGCATCTAAATGAGTAATCTCCATAAAATGCTTACATAGAAAAATTTTTGAAGACTGTAGAGTTTCTGGGATATACTACCTTGCTTGAAGTCTTAACAAAGTTTAAACCCTACACTTGATGTCATTTTGCTTGAAAACCATGTTTTGCTTAACAACTATTTTGATAGAAATTAGGGATAAAAAGCTGTTTTATTTTAGAATCAAATGAGTTCTTTCTCATTTGTGTTTCTACTAAATTATTCTCAAAAACTCAATAGTTCCTTCTTTAATTCAATGTTTTGGTTGTTTTTAAATATATATATATATATATATATATATATATATATATATATATATATATATATATATATAAGTTTGGAGAAGATAATTGCCATTTTGTAATACTTTGCCTACAAATCTCCCAGTCAAATCCAGGAGACAGTCAATTGTCCACATTCTTCTCATGCAATAGTATAATCAAATATTCTGTCACTACATGACAATTATCTCTTTCTCCAATGTCCATAACACTTTTTCATTGTTCCTCAGTCTCTCCTTGCTAGTCTTATTAAGGAATTTCTTGCTTCCATACACCAAATTCAATATCATTATGCTTAAAATTTTTATTCTGTTGGCATAGTATTTCGAGATAACAAATGTTGTAATGGCCAACTATTGCTATGTTTCAAATACCCCCCAATTAATGTCTAGTACAACAACTCTTTTGCTATGTTTGTGAACAGGTTTTGATCAGGGGTGTGGGTAGTGCACAATAGGAATGGCTGTTTTTTTCTTTGTTGTTACTTAGACTTTTATCTGGGTTGGCCCAGTTAGCTGGGGTAGAGAGGGACTACTTGAGAAGAGCCCTGATGCTTCAACATTACAACTTCAGCTCATCCTTTGGTCACAAATGATATTCTAACTTGGTAAGAATCCCATCCCATTTCACAAAAATGACTGAATTTTTTCCTAGTAACCTGGACTTGTATCTCATAACATGACTCATTTTACTAATCAAATGTTGACTTGTTCTTTTATCTCATGAAACTGAAATCTCTGTATCTGGAAAGGCCACATTCTAGTTCACCATTGTATCTTCACCAATAATACATTGCCTGTTATATAGCAGGTAGTACTTGAATGTTTAATGAATTTTGAAGCCATCAATTACCTTTGAGTTCCCATTTTCACAGAGTATCATTTTAGTACAGTTAATCTCAGTATGGGAGATGTATATTTGTCCAGATCTAAATATACATAAAATTTATTAAAGATATATTAAGACAGACTAGCCAAAGAAAAACCAGAGTCTAATGATAGAGAGTGAGAAGATAAAGCCTTTATCCAGACGACAGTACTTGGAATATAATCTGAAAGGCCCTTCAAGGCCAGAGGGAAGAGAATCACAATATCAAAAGAGGAGATGAAAATGATGTTTTAAAAAATTCAAAGATACAAAAAAAGAAACACCACTGAGGCATATAATTTAGTACTAAGGCCATGAATAGGTAGATACATCTGTTTTTGCTTGGCAAGAGGAAATTCATAGATTTGAAATCATTAAGGAGTTTTAGACTGTGGTAAGCAACCTAGCATTTCTAATGCTAACATCTCTGTAAATAAGTACCCAGGAAGTCATTTGCTTATCCATGGTGAGTTCACTAGAACTCCTCTGGGCTTTAGGCTGGCCATGGGATGTGGTTGAAAATGTGCAGGACTTAAATCTGTAAACTTTTTTTTTTTTTTAATTTGGAGGTCGGTAGGTTGCAGAGAATTGAAAAGAAGTTGAAGAAAGCTGTCAGGAAGAAAAAAGAACTGATAATAGCATGAGAAGCCTAAACCTTTGCTGTTACTTTTTCTAAGCCTATTGAAAGATATTTGCATGTATTAATTCAGTAATAAATTGAATAAAAGGATACCTGGTAATTATAGAAATGGGCATATTTCTATTGGACATGGAGAACTTTTCCTCATCAACTTAAATAAAAAGTGATCTGAAAGTCATATTGCAAAAAGTCCCTCAGTTTCTGGTTCTGTGTTTCTTGAACGTGAACATATCTTCTAATACATTAGGTTAAGTAAGCCTGAGTCCTTATGTGTAAATACTAATTCACCTACAGCTTGTCTGCTCATTAAAGCCCTGTGTTAATGGGCTCTTAGTACTGAATACACATTTATTATTCCATTATCCTATGCTGATGTTCACACACGTGTGCACACCTACACACACAAACACACACACACACACACACACACACAAATTCTTGCTTCATTGTGGGACTTTGTGTGTTAAAAATGAAAAGAAAGTACACAGATGAAAATCACCTTAACAGAAAAGCTTCCACCCTAATTTGGGCAAGAATGTGGACATATTTCAGATCTACCAGATCATGGCACTTAATATTGGGAAATGAAGAGAAAGTGGTTAGAAAATGCATGATGTCAGAAAAAACTGGATGACAGAGCTTTTAGATAAGGAGTGGACTTGGAAGGCACAGCATATTCACAGACTTTGTGGTGGGAAGAGTGAGAGAGAATGAGCCCTGTCATTTCATATGGGATCTACACCTCACTGTGCCAGCAGAAAGAGGTGCTCTTAAGCTCAGAAACGTAATGAGCCACACAAATTCCTTACCCGGTCAATACACAATCATTTGATGTTACCTATCCCAGATAAATAAAAATTTTTAAATGTAGAAAAAGATACCTAATCAGAATTATCATTTAAGAAGAATATTAAATATGAAAAAAAATATTTTAGTTGAAATTTTTCTCTTCCAAAAGACTCAACCTCAAAGCTGAGTAAACCATATAAAAATATCTCAAATGGAATTAAATACTTGCAATAAATCTTTTTTAAAGTGCTTTTATTCATGCACTATTAGTTATTCATAATAGTGAGGTTCATTTTGACAACATAATTTTGTCCATTTGAGTCCCCAGTTGTTCCTCTTTCCCTCCCCCTACTTACCCTCCTACCTCCTTGTATTCCCCTTCCTTGGCTCTACTGATTGTCCTTCTATTTATTTATGGTTTTAATTGGTGCTTTATAGATACCCATAGGTGGATGGAATTTACATATTCAGACATGTACATAGTGTAATTTTGTCAAATTCTTCACACATTCCCTCTCTTTTCCTGTCTCTTCTCCTTCCTAAGACCTCATTCCATTCCTCTCCTCTATTGATTTTACCCTTATTTTCCTGTACACCCACTTCCTCTTATTTTGCTCAAGCTTCCACATATGTGAAAAAACAATCCATCCTCAACTTTCTGATTCTGGCTTATTTCAGTTAGTATCATATTCTTTAGATCCATTTATTCATTAGCAAATGCCATAAGCTCATCTTCTTTATAGTTGAGTTAAACTCCATTTTGTATATATCCTACATTTTCTTAATCCATTCATCTGTTGAAGGGCACCTGTGTTGGTTGCATAACTTGGTAATTTTGATTGCACTGCTATAAACATGGATGATATATCACTATCACTATAATATGCTGATTTTCTTTCTTTTCGATAAATACCAAGGAATGGGATATCTGGGTCATGTGGTGGTTCCATTCCTGGTTTTATAAGGCATCTTCATAATGATTTCCAAAGTGGCTGTATTAATTTGCAGTCCCGCCAACAATGCCCTTTTCCTCACATCCTTGGTAGACGTTATTATTTGCATTATTGATGATTACTGTTCTAACTGGAGTGAGATGAAATTTCAATGTGGTTTTGATTTTCATTTCCTTGATTGACAGTGAGGTTAAACATGTTTTCATATATTTGTTAGCTATTCGTATTTATTCTTTAGAAAAATGTGTATTTGGTTCTTTCAGCATTTGATGACTGGGCTATTTGTTTTGGGTGTTACATTTTTGAGTTCTTTTTATATTCTGGCTATAAATCATCTGTCAGAGGAGGAACTGACAAAGATGTTCTCCCATTCCATAGGTTCTCTCGTCATGCTGTTGATCATTTCCCTTGTTATGCAGAAGATTTTTAATTTGATGTCCCACTTATTGATTCTCAGTTTCATTTCTTAAGCAACGTTAAAGAAGCTGGTGCCTATGCCATTATGTTGAAATGTTGACCCTGGCGGTTGCAAAACTTCTGGTCTAATTCCTTAGTCTTTGATTGACTTTGAGTTGGATTTTGTGCAGGAAAAGAGATAAGGATCTAGGTCCATTCTTCTACTTGTGGATATTCATTTTCTCCTGTACCATTTCTTCAAAAGATTATCTTGTTTCCAACATTTTTTTTGGAACCTTTGTAAAGTATCACATGGCTGTAATTATGTGGGTTTATCTCTGTGTCTTCTGTTCTGCTTCATCGTCCTCATGTCTGTTTTGATGCCAGGGCCATGCTGCTTTTGTTACTATAGCTCTGTAGCATGACTACAGATCACCGCTGTGATGCCTCCAGCATGGCTTTTCTTGCTCCGGATTGCTTTTGCTATTTGGGGTATTTTATTCTTCCAACTGAATTTTTGGACTTTTTTTCCCCCTAGTTGTATGAAAAATGTCACACTTTCTTCCCCTTCTAATAACTGAATTTTCTTTTTTGCTCTTCCTTTTTTTGTCTTTGTTTAATTTGTTAGATTTGGTTATTTTTTACTCTTGCTCCTTTCCAGCCATCACCCACTATCTTTCTCCTGCCTCCCTTCTGTTCACTTTTTAATTGTTTCAAACTTTCCTTTGCCTTTATGCCGCATTTTCGCTTCACTTAAGGAATTGTGCTTTCACTTTCTGGTAGAAATCTTTGGTTTATGTAATTTCTGTCCCATTCATGTTGTTGAAATTATTAATACTGTGGGTGATGTCATTAATGCCTGCTGTTTAATGTCTGATCTAGTTCATGGCTATTTATTATTGGTGCTGATGGTAAACACTGACCCCACCATCCTTCTTTAGATGGCAATTAGTGCTAAATATGTTGGAGTAGGCCCCAGACATTTATTTTAAAGCTTTAAAATAAATTCCTTTCACCTCATTCTCTAAGCGACGCTGAGAAGTCATTGGGATACTACATGCTCTAAGGGTAGAGGTCCTGCTGAACGCCACTCACAACTTGGCAAGTGACTGTGAACTTCACTCCACTCACAAACTTGCCCCACTAGAATCCAATAATATTTTAACACATAGAATAGGAGATACAGAAACCTCAAACCAACAACCTGGCCCCAAGGAGGAACAGCTGGAGTGGGACCTCTGGTCTCATCCCTGGACATGTAGTCACACAGGAAAAAGAGAGAGAAGCCCATAGAATAATTCTTTAAAATAGAAAAGAAAAGCCTGGATTCAGAGAACTGTCAATGCAGATAAGAAATGGTCAAAAAGGAGAGAGATTCACAGTAAAATTTAGACAAACATAAGAAAGAAATCAAAGACAATGAAAAAAAATTTGAAATAAACTTTGCAAACATACGTATCATTGGACAAAATCAACTGAAATATAAAAGGAATGGAAGGGAGGAAGGAAATTGTCAAACAACAGGAAGCCACTATTGGGCATAGAAGATAACCAAAGATCAATCATCATTGAAGAGAAAAACTATGGATAACTGATTCTTAAAACTATAACCCAAGAATATTTGAGGGCTACATAAACATCTAAACATTCATCTTTAAAAGTATGCTATGTACATGAAAAAAAAAAAAGATCTGGAATTGCCGACTTTTAGTATCTGGCAAAAATATCAAACTTGAGGAATTCTGAAAAACTGAAGTAACAGGACTTGGAATTGTAAAACTTGTACCCTCAAGGCAAAAAAAAAAAAAAAAAAGGCAGAGAGGGAAAGATGGAGGAGATGGAGGAGGGAGAGAAGCAGAGAAAGGAAGAGGGCAAGAACAAACACAGCTCTGTAAAACTCAACCCTTTGCATAATTAGAGGAGAGAAAACTTTATGTGAAATAAACAATGATGGAGAATATCATACTATTTCACAAAGTACTCAAAGAAAAAAATACATGAAAAGAACACAGGGTCAGCTTGAAGAGATTACCATTATCTTAATCTTGAACAATTTGACATGTAGGAATAAGAGTACCTGGGGCTGGAATGTGGCTCCATGTTAGTGGTGGCCTAACATTCTCGAGTCTCTGGTTTCAATCCCTATCTCCACATAAACATAAATAATAGTACTGAATTATACATAGTCATACTTGATATTAATTATCAAAAATAAGAAAAGAAGGTAGAAATGAGAAAACTCTTTGGGGATAAAGAACACCTGCTACTAATTGTATAAGGAACGTTGTTGTTTTTTTTTTTAATCATTTTATTAAAACTACCTATGTCAATAATTATTCCAGTCAATGGTCATTAATGGCAGTTAAATACTTAAATAACATTTAAATATATTTAAAACTATAACCCAAGAATATTTGAGGACTACATATACATCTAAACATTCATCTTTAAAAGTATGCTATATACATGAAAAAAAAATGATCTGGAATTGTGGACTTTTAGTATCTGGCAAAAATATCAAACCTGAGGAATTCTGAAAAACTGAAGTCATCAGACTTAGAATTGTAAAACTTGTACCCTCAAAAAGGCAAAAAAAAAAAAAAATGGAATATCCACATGCTCTCCATTTATACCCTTACATTAAATCCTTAGTTGCAAACTTCTCAGAATAATTAGAATTTAAAAAGAAAACACAGTGTAACAATTACATGGAAAAAAACAATAAAATAAAATCACAGGATGGAAAGAACTGTTACACATCACCTTAACATGTGCTTTTTTTAAAACCAATAATGGGAGCATGGATATCTCTGTGTCATAGGCAGTTAAAACTCTTGGCAAACTTTTGAGCTCTGCTATTAAAACACTCTTTATCGATGATAAAAACCCAGCTTAGAAATTTCAAGAAATAAAAAGAAAACAAAAGTCTCAGATGAGATGTGGAAAATAAACTTAATCCTGTCTACTTCCGAAAGTAGCCTGCGTAGGTTAGACCAATCTAAAGACTCTGTCAAGGCCTCTAGTAGGTGAGCTGTCAGTTAGGGATCCTCAAGTGATCTCTCAGGGGTCATAACTCACGTACTTGAAAATCTTGGAGAACATTTTTCCCAATTAGCCTAAGTAGCACAAACTTCTATACAGGCTAGAGCTTGCAAGAATATATTGCTCAACTCATAATTACCCCTCGTGGATTTGCCTTGTTTCCTTTCTTAGACTCTGAGCTTCAACAGCACAGTGGTTGTGGTTTTATCTACATATTGTCATCACTGAGTAGAGTTCCAGTCCTCATATATTTGCTATATCACAGGTGGTTATCAATTGTATTATACTAATAGTTCCCCACCCCAAAGATACTAAGCACAGTCACTCAATGTTCCACAGCATTTCTTTTTGCACTTTATTTTCTCCAGACTACTTCAACATTAGTTTTTAGGGTTTTGGTTCAAAACACAACTGATTTATGAAGCCCACTTAGATTCTGACAACTTTTATTCAAACTGAGGAATTTTTCCCCTATATTAGCAACAGACTAATTACAATTTAGGAGTTCCTTTTTTATCCTTAAAAAATGTGTTTGAGTGTCTAGCAATAATATGCACATATGAAATCTTGAGATCCTTTTGTTTAATCCAGACTTAAAACTGTAAATCTTAATGATCAATTTATGAAAGTACTTAGCTTCTGATTGTAGTAGCCAGGGAAGAAATTCAGGGGAGAAAAAGATGGCACACTTGAAACCTAGGTTTTGCAAATGATTTTCATAATCATAATACCTCAATGAATAGGTATCATGAGTCTAATTTTCTAGATGAATAAATAGTGATTGTAAACATTTTAGTAATTCACTCTTGATTATATGAGAGTAACTGAAAAAAATTAAGTTCAAATTTTAGCCAGGAACATGCCTATAATCCCAGCAAGTTGGGAGACTGAGACAGGAGGATTGCAAATTCAAGGCCAGCCTCAGCAAATTACTGAGGCCCCAACTAACTTATTGAGACTCTGTCTCAAAAAATAAAAAAGGGCTGGGAGTGTGTTGCTCAGTGGTTAAGCATCCCTGAGCTCAATCCCAGGTACCACAAATAAATAAATTACTCCTGGCATATTCACTGATATTTTTTCCTGTGTAATTAAATTTCTGAATGTGTTGAGGAAGTCATGATTGTGATTTGGGAATGTACTCTAGTTCTGGCAAGATGGTCTTATCTTACATGTGCACTTACACAATCACAAATGAACCTCAAGGTACTTGAGTTCCTGAGATGTTTGTGTACAGAAATGTTGCTATTTGTTGTATAAATGAATTGCCTCTATCTACTGTTCTTGGACTTGAAGATAGTGTATTGTATTAGAGGATAGTTTAGGTATCTTTGTTCTACTTCAACTATAGAAAGTTCTAGGCCACAATCTGCAACAAATGTCTTCCTCATCCTCAGCTCAGAGGACAACTATGTTCCTTTGTTAATCACTCTCCTCCAAATTGTTGTAATCACACATTTGCAACTGCATCTCTAAATGTCTGGGTCACAGTGAGAAGCAGCTGATACAGATAAATTACCAAGATAACCTTTTGCTGAGATTGTTAATATGATTGATAGAAGTCATTACATAAGTTAGAGATCATTATTTTTTATTGTTAAAATGGGATTTTCCCAGCAAGCCACATCAAGCAGGCTCTGACTAAGATGGAAAGAAGTCTCCTTAGAGATAGTTATTAGTCTCATGTCTGGACATTGGACAGCTTCAGGATCTAATCCTAATGCACTAAAATCATGGGCAAGAGCCAAGCGATAGTGCTGTAGAACTTTGGTTTTTAGACTTGAACATGCCTTAGAATGTTACGGGAAGGCTTCTTAAACCAGATTGCTGGTCCTTACCTCTCAATTGACAGGTGGCTTAAGAATTTGCATTTCTAGGAAATTCCCAGATAATGATAATGTTGCTGGTGCTGGGTCTGTGCTCTAAGAAGCACTTCTTTAAAACCACTTTTGGTTTAGAGTACAAGCTCTACAGCCATAGCATCTCGGCTAAAACCCCTCCCTTCCACTGAGGGCTTTAGGCAAGATTATGAAACACTTTGAGACATCATTTCTTCATTTACTAAATAGAAAAAAATAGGAATAATGATGACAGCAAAATGGCAAGGCCATATTAAGAATTTAATAAGTAATAACTATGGCTTTTACCTCCTCTGGGAACCCTTGCTGTCTCATGTCTTTCCCTCTCAGGAATGCAGTAAGATCACCCCAAAAATATATAAGCTCTATCCCAGTAAACTTGGCCACGAAATATACTTGCAGGAAGTACCTACCAATAAAATCACCAAATACTAGGACTCATAGTTTTAGTCAGCTGTTTTGCTGCTGTGACCAAAAGACCTGACAAGAACAATTTTAACAGAGGAAAAGTCTATTTGGGGGCTCATGGTTTCAGAGGTCTCAGTCCATAGATGGCTGGCTCCATTCTTTGGGCTCAAGGTGAGGCTGAATATCATGACAGAAGTATATCGTGGGGAAAATAGCTCAGGACATGACCAGAAAGCAGAAAGAGGCTCCATTCACCATATACAAAATGCCCCTAAAGTTATGCCCCCAATGTCCCCTCCTCTATCCACACCCTACCTACCTTCAGTTACCACTCAGTTAACTCCCATGAGAGGATCCATTTACTAATTGGGGTAAGGCTATAATAAACCAATCATTTAACTATAGCCCCTTTGCATTGTCTCACACAATGAGCTTTTGGGGGACACCTCACATCCAAACTGTAACACTCATATATGCTTTATTTGCTAGTCTAATTTCAGCAATGGGGAAATGGGAACCCAGAAAATTGAGTCTCCCTCATACCATGAGTTAGTGGATGCACAGACATGTCCCTATGCAAAGACTAGTTGCTGGCTTTAGTCATTCAATAGGACATGCATGAATATGATAGATTAGTTATGGGTCAAGAAAAATGATGTTGTTCTTCTGTGTAATTAAATTTCTGAAGCATTCCCCCACCCCACCCCATTAACCTGGCTATAGTGGAGATGAACATTTAAACTCGCATATCTTTGGTGGCCACACAAATTAGCTCTGGTACAATATACACCTCATCTCTAGGGAAGATAAGTATTAAAACACCATAAATGCAAGGATGGATGAAGGGCTTAAAACATTCCCAGCATCTTCAAAATTATTATTATTGTTTTTAGATTTTTTAAATGACTTTATGTAAACCCTGATGCTTGCTTTTGAGGTCTCTTTTTTCCAGTGTGTGAGGTCTTCTTTCCCTGTGAAAGATATCTATCCTTCCAAGTGCCTTTGTAAAATACCATATAAGAAATTCAAGAAGACAAGCATAAATTCCAGTAGTTCTGGAGGCTAAAGCAAGAGGATCATAAATTAAAGGCCAGCCTCAGCAACTTAGCAATACCATAAGCAACTTAGTGACAGAGTGTATCAAAAGAAAAAAGAAAAAAAAAGACAGGGTATGAGGCTCAGTTGTCAAATATTCCTAGGTTCAATTCTCAGTATAGGAAGGAAGGAAGGGAGGGAGGGAGGGAGGGAGGAGAGAGAGAGAGAGAGAGAGAGAGAGAGAGAGAGAGAGAGAGAGAGAAGAAAGAAAGAAAGAAAGAAAGAAAGAAAGAAAGAAAGAAAGAAAGAAAGAAAGAAAGAAAGAAAGAAAGAAAGAAAGAAAGAAAGAAAGAAAAATTTAAGAAATAGATATTGGGAAATGCCTGACTCCTGGTAAGATTTAAAGGTGGTTCTCAAAGTAGTGGTGAAGAGGCATCATTTTGAGGACTTTATCTGGAGGAATGAAGGGTAACAAATGGGAAGGAAAGAGACAGATACATAAAGAGACAGATGAGAGGTTTGACCTGGTGAATGATCTGATCACATTTCAAATTTAATAATTTTTAAAGTGAAGAAAAAATGCTTGAAATTGAAAAGTATAACATTGTCTTTTCTGAATTTATAATGAACAAAATATTGACTAGTGTATTTGTTACATCCTTAAACAAATTAATCACAAATTTTTTCAATGTCTCTCTTGCTTGGCCTGACATGGATTCTGAAATCAATGTCCCATTACAGTAAAAGTTATTTCAAAAAATACTATTTATTTGCCAGTTAGTTCATTTTAGAAGATATAATTGTATGATTTTCCTGCTTTTACATTTTCTTCATTGTTAGTGCAACATTTTTCTCTCAATTAATCAAACTGCAACATTATCAAAATTTTCACATACAGAATGGGAAATTTCCACACATCTCAATAACTATTTTGGACACTTGCATTTAAGCACATTAAGATGCTTATTAGTGGAGAGTTGTGGAATGAGCCTCAATTAGTGAATTAGACTGTATTCATTACACTTCACCAAATGCTCATTAACAGATTGTTTGATATTTTTTTCTGCCCATGCTAGGGGCGAAGAAAAAAAAAACATACTGGGGAGCTAGCCTGCCTTTGCAGCAATATGGAAATGAAGTCACATGATGGTCTTTTTGCTTACAGCTGCCTGCAGTAAGATTGCTTATAGTTTTCATCAGTAAGACTTTGGAACTAGGTATTGGAAGGATGTACTAATTCTTCCCTGCCAATGGGGCCCATTTGGATTTTTTTTTAAGTAAAGGCCTTCTTTTTAAAAAAGAAAAGAAAGACAAAATCTAAAAGAAATCAAGTCCATTTCTGTGAAAAACAGAACTAATTTAATGCTCATTTTGCCTCAAGGCCACCCAGGTAGCCTTGACAAATCTTTACTTGAGCATGCACAGTCATCTAGTATACTTCCATAGAAACTTCCCTAGCTTTCTCCTCCACTCAGGGTCAGAATTTTGATAGGTCTCTGAGCCTTTCCTTACTCCCTCCTCATCTTGTCTGGTACAGGTATTTCCTCTGGTAAATCTTTGCATATGTAATATCATCTTGGTGACTGCTTCTTGGAAAATCCAGAATAACACGACAAATAAGCTTGTAACCAAAGAACCCTCCACAGTCTCTAGAATTAAAAACATGCATTACCTCTGGAGAGGAAAGTGAAAGGTGGAGCTGAAACAGGTAGAAGTCTTTCAAATAGGTGATGGAACCATTAAATCTTGATGGTCCCTCTGCTCGCTCATACAGTCAGGCCATCATATGTCCCAAGTCACAGCAGAAACTTGAAAGATAACAGGGCATCAGAGCATAGCCAAGGATAGGAGTCTACTAAATGTTAATTTGGAAAGCAGTATGGAGATTTCTTGGAAAGCTGGGAATGGAGCCACCATTTGACCCAGCTATTCCCCTTCTCGGTCTATTCCCTAAAGACCTAAAAAGAGCATGCTACAGGGACACTGCTACATCGATGTTCATAGCAGCACAATTCACAATAGCTAGACTGTGGAACCAACCTAGATGCCCTTCAATGGATGAATGGATAAAAAAAATGTGGCATTTATACACAATGGAGTATTACTCTGCATTAAAAAATGACAAAATCATAGAATTTACAGGGAAATGGATGGCATTAGAGCAGATTATGCTAAGTGAAGCTAGCCAATCCCTAAAAAACAAATGTCAAATGTCTTCTTTGATATAAGGAGAGTAGCTAAGAACAGAGTAGGGTCGAAGAGCATGAGAAGAAGATTAACATTAAACAGGGATGAGAGGTGGGAGGGAAAGGGAGAGAGAAGGGAAAATGCATGGAAATGGAAGGAGACCCTCAGAGGTATACAAAAGTACATACAAGAGGAAGTGAGGGGAAGGGGAAAAATAATACAAGGGGGACAAACGAATGTCAGTAAAGGGGGCAGAGAGAGAAGAGGGGAGGGGAGGGGAGGGGAGGGGAGGGGGGATAGTAGAGGATAGGAAAGACAGCAGAATACAACAGACACTAGTATGGCAATTTGTAAATCAATGGATGTGTAACTGATGTGATTCTGCAATCTGTATATGGGGTAAAAATGGGAGCTCATAACCCACTTGAATCAAATTGTGAAATATGATATATCAAGAACTATGTAATGTTTTGAACAGCCAACAATAAAAAATTAAAAAAAAAAAAAAAAAAAAGAAAAAAAAAAAAAAGAGATCAAATAAAAGACTATCTGATAATTTGCAATATTCACAAGACCATGTGATAATTTGTAAGATTCACAACTGTCTTCTATTAGTCCCCATTCGAACGTCCTTCTCTGGACTGAATAACTAATAGAGAGAAGTAGTCTTAGATACTGAGAGTTACAATTTCTGCCTTTAAAAGTCCAATTGAATTTTTAAACACTGTTATATGAGACCTACCAGCTATAAAATTTTATGTTTCTACCAACTTCCCTGGTGCCTCTATAAGAAATGAATTGTAAATTGCTCTTAGATGTGTAAAGAAGCCCTTCAAGTCATCCATTGTAAACCATCAACTACAACAAGATACAAAACAGATGATATTTCTGGCATTCTTTTAAAAATAAAATTATACCAAAGGATTTTATATTCTATAAAATAATATAATAAATACTTGATAGGACTCTATGGAGACTTGGTGAATTGAGTTGAACATGTAAAATAGAATTTTCCAGGGTCTGGATTATGCACATTCTCTAATTTGGCAATGATAGGGATGAAGGTGGTGAGAAGAATCAGGCAACTTGCATCTTACCTTCCAGGGATCCTTGGATGGTGAACTTCCACTTATAGGGAAGAAGGTCAGAGACTATCTGAGGAAAAGGTGGGGCAGGTCTGTCAGCTATGCCTGACACCTTGGTAATCCATTTCTTTCTTTCCAAAAGAAAACAACAAACTCACTGACTGTATAAATTCCAAGCAATTTATTCATATTGACTAAACATATATATTTTTTATTAAATGTAAATATTGAAAAGTGATGGCTTGCTTAATTTATATTAGTTTTAAAAATGCAAATCACCTTTAATATTTGACATTAAGTACATGCTTGATCATATTTTCTATTACATATTGCATATATAGTAACTTGTATATGAATATCATTTAATATCATAGAATGAAGAACAAAAGGGATTGTGGGAAATAAATTACATGACAATGAAAAAATAATGAAGTAAAATGAATAATACTATAGAAAACATACATAATTATTGATTACCCAATATTATTATCATTAAACCTTTTAAAACTATTTTTTAACCAAAAGAAAAAATCAGTTGACCTCTAGAGATCCATGTAGAAATAAGTGATTTTAACCCTATGATTTACAAAAACTGCCATATTTATCTTTTTAAACACAATGTACATAAAACTTGATGTCCTGCTTCTATCATTAAATAAATAATATTAAAGGTATCTTATTAGAAATAATTTTAAACCACTATAACTTCCATTAACATACAAGTATCAACTACTATTCAACAAAAACATCTGGAGGGGTTTCTGGTCAATAATCACCCACATTTTCTTTGGTGTCTCAGGACCTTCACCCGGGGACTCAACTAAGCTGACTTTGCGGGAGGTGGGGAAGCACCTTTATGTTCGATAAGAAGCCTAAGGTATAATCTGTTGTTAAACACTTGAACCTGAGATAAACCCATCTGACCAAATTGCTTTTCCCTGAAACTTGAAGTAAGAGACACATAAAGAAATCGACAGCTTTAGTACTTGCATGTGAAGAATCATGTTGACATAGGCAGAGTGGGCATTGTGGTATATTGCTAGCTGAATTTCTGGAAATATAAACAAACAATCAACACTAGCAACAGTGGTGACAACAGCAGTAATAGCAACAATAACAAACATGGTGGCAGAGAATATAGACCTTACCAAATGCTATCTTCCAACAGGAGTGTCCAACCTTCAGCAAAATTCCAATTTCAGGTTTCTTAGGCACCCTGGATTCCAGACCTCCATTCTGCAGCACTCTTCCAGTGGTACATCTCCAAGGCCATACACAGCAGCCTGGTCAGTAAGAAAAGACTCTTATATGGAATCCTTACATCCCTTGAATATGATTATGGGCCAGGAAACAAGAAATTCCTGAATGGAATACTAGTGATCCAACTTAATCAAGTTGTTTATCCTGCTTGATCATTTGTAAAATGGATAGTGAAAGCCACCTCACATCCTTGTGGTCGGATATTTCATGTGGTAAAAGATGAAATTATCTCAGTACTAAAGCAATACTGACTGGCTTCCCCTCTCTGTACCAAACAAGTCCTACAGGAAAACCTTTCTAATTCTAGTTTCAGCAACCCCTACTTTTCTGAAAGGGTTCTAAAAAGTAAAGTTGAAATTTTGGTTTCTATCTCTCTCTCTCTCTCTCTCTCTCTCTCTCTCTCTCTCTTGTTGTTGTTGTTCAGAAGTGTTGTAATCACCTGTCCTAAGTAAAACCTGGAACTAGGAAGACATCAATTCACCAATTTCTACTGTTACCTTTTTCACCTCTGTAACCAAAGTACCCAGTGAGAATAACAGAGAGGAGGAAAAAATTATTTGGAACTCATGATTTCAGAGCTGTTAGTCCATAGATGACCAGCTCCATTTTTCTGGGATCAAGATGAAACAGCTCATCGTGGCAGAGGAAAGATACTCAGCTCACAGGGGATCAGGAAGTAGAGACAGAGAGGAAGGACCCACTTCCAGGGCATACCCCCCAGTGACCCACCTTCTCTGGCTTTGCCTCACCTGACTACAGTTACCACTGATTTAGTCCAGTCAAACTAGGATGGATTGATTAGGTTACAGCTCTCACAATCTCATCTTTTCAGTCAGAATGTTTCTGTATTAATAAGAGCACAACATAATCATAATACCTACTCAAGCAGTGTACCTACTAATGTGTGGAACATGTCAGGAATTGTACAGTTGGGATATTTCTCCCTTTCTCTTTTCCCAAGATGCAGAATTTAAAGAACATTCAACACCATTCTCACCATGCCCTACATAAGAACAAGAGAAAAAGATGTTATTAATGTTATCATTCTGTTATTAATGATTGTTGCTTCTTCCAAAGAGCTTGTGATTTTCATTAAACTACTACCCCTTGAACGCAGTCATAATATCAATATAGTTTTTCCCATTTTCTTTGACTTAGGTATCAAAATTATATGCTTGTTCTTTGACATAGTTAATGATGATTTGATGATATATTTTGTCTTGGATATGCTAAGACCAGTTATAGGATCCTTACTTATCTCTAACACATATAACCATTTTACAAGCATAAAATAAAAACCAATCCCCTTTACAAAGATCAAAAGATTAAGACAGATTGATTAGGGAATTTTTAAAAACTTTTTTATACTTTTTTTCACAATATCTTTATTTTGTTTATTCATTTTTATGTGGTGCTGAGGATCAAACCCAGTGCCTCACATGTGTGAGGCAAGCATTCTGCCCCTGAACCACAACCTCAACCCAATCAGAGAATTTTTAATTGAACTAAAATTTGAAAATTCAGTGCAGTTCCTTAAATTCAATAAATACTTATGTAAAATCTTCTGTATTGTAGGTATTCTAGAGAATTAAAGAAATATTAGAATGTTTTCCTGGTATTCACATTTTTATCATTTTTGTCATTCTTATCATTCAATTTGTCCGCTCCCTGGCAAATTAAACACTGGGAAGTGCAAGGCATGTAAGAGGAATTCACTGAATGAAAGGAGGGGTTTTCTTATTGCAGTGGTATCTGGAGAGTGCTTTAAAGATGGAAAAGACTTTCACTGGACCATATTTGATGTCAGGGTGAGAACGCAACATGAGCAAAGAGCCATCATTTTTGAAACTTTTAGTGTCTGAAAAATAAAATTGAAGACAAAAAAGGAAAAAGCAAATGAACCAGCACCACTTAAATTTAGAGTATGATCAAGAAGATATAGCACTTAAAAATAAGCATGCACCCAACACAGAACCTACAAAGACCTTAAGCAAATACAGCAAAGGAACAGAACTCTGACAGAGGAGAAATGGACAAATCCGTAATCATAATGGGGCATTTCTATGCACCTAGGAATTATACAACTGTATATTGAAAAGAAATAATTATAAGCTTGTTTGTGAGTGGTTGTATTCTACAGGACATAAAGGGCTAAAACCAAAATAAACATAAACAAAATTCAATGCTAACTTCTTAGACTTACTTCTCATAGAAGCAAGGGGAGTGATCTGATCAGATATTTTTTCAAAAGATTCCAGAGACAATAATAGGGGGAAAGAAACTTTCAAGTATTGTAAAACTAGGGGAATATGAAAAAGAAAGCAAATAAGTGAATCCAGATAAAAGATGATGGGGAACTTAAATAGATAAATGGAGGGGGAGGAAAGGCAAAATGTATGATATATGAGTTTTCCCATCTACAAAGAGAGAGGGAAGAAAAAAGTTAAATATGACTCTGAAATTTCTAGACTTGATGGCATAGAGCAGTGTTTTTACAAAATTCATCAATGCTAAGAATCTCGTAGGTTGACTACCAAAATCTCAGTTTCCTGGGCTTCTAAACATAGATCTTAGGGATCTGAATGTCTAAGGGAATTTCAAGTAATTTATTAAGTAAGCATTCCAGTTGATTCTTTTCAACAGATACCTTTGAGAAAAAAATGCATAAAGAGTGGTGATATCATAATCAATGACAAATTAGTAAGATGAACACACTCCTGATACCATTTTAGACAGATTTAGATAAGACAACTTCAAAACATCCATGGAGAAATATTTGAGGTATACATGAGAAGGCATGTTTGGGATCTGAGACAATGTTCAGAGGGAGAAATGCATACATATATAAGGAAGTTATCTACACAAAGATAAATGTTATGTTGTGTAGCTAGAGGTTTTTAAAGAAAAAAATCACTGGAAATTAGAGAAATGCAAATCAAAACTACTCTAAGATTTCATCTCACTCCAGTCAGAATGGGAGCTATTATGAATACAAACAACAATAAGTGTTGACAAGGATGTGGGGAAAAATGTACATTCATACTCTGCTGGTGGGGCTGCAAATTGTTGCAGCCAGTATGGAAAGCAGTATGGAGATTCCTTGGAAAATTGGGAATGGAACCACCATTTGACCCAGCTGTCCCTCCCCTTGGTCTATACCCAAAGGACCTAAAAACAGCATACTACAGGGACACAGCCACATCAATGTTTATAGCAGCACAATTCACAATAGCTAATCTGTGGAAGCAACCTTGATGCCCTTCAATCCATGAATGGATAAAAAATGTGGTATTTATACACAATGGAATATTACTCATCAATAAAAGAGATTGAAATCATGGCATTTGCAGGTAAGTGGATGGAGTTAGAGAAAATAATACTAAGTGAAGTTAATCAATCCCCCAAAAACAAATGCTGAATGTTTTCTCTGATATAAGGAAGTTGATACATAGTGGGGTAGGGAGGGGGAGTGTGGGAGGAATAGACAAACTCTAGATAGGGCAGAGGGGTGGGTGGGTTCAGGAGGGGTTATGGGGTTAGAAATGATGGTAGAATGTGATGGCCATTATTATCCAAATTACAAGTATAAAGACATGAATTGGTGTGAATATACTTTGTATACAACCAGATATATGAAAAATGGTGCTGTATATGTGGAAGAAGATTTGTAATGCATTCCTGCTGGGAGCCATTAGCCAAGTAGGTATAACAATTTCCTTGCCAGCGTACCCCATGTTGCAGTGACATTGCATGTAGGTGACCTTGCTCAAGGACCAAGGCGGATTAGGGTGTTCCCGGTTTAAGATAATCGGGTTTAGGGCGTTCCCGGTTTAGGTTCCAGGTTTAAGGTTTAAAATTATTCCTGCTGGGAATAGGGCATATCCTGCTGCCTGAGTTCCCCTTGAGTTCTCACGGGATTCAGACAGTATTTTTTGGGAGACAGAAGCCCAGTGGATGTGGATTTGGGCAGAGAACGTGGATTTCCCCAGAATGTGATTGTAGACGGCTGGTGTGAGTTCGGGAATAAAGAGTTGCTGTTTGAATCTACAAGCTGTGTGGTGGCTCGTGATTGTGTGCCCAGCCAGACTGCGGCATTTGTGCCCAGCCAGACTGCAGCACATTCCATTGCCATATATAAATTTTTACAAAAAGTTCAGCTGAAGTTTGAACAATGCAAGATGAATACAGGATTAATGCCAGGGGTAAAGTGGAAAATACCCTATGGGTAGAATTTTATTTTTGTTTTTTTTCTCTCCTAGATGTATGAGAGATACTAACAGAAACATTTCTTTATTCCAACTATTGAACTATAGAAAAAAAGAAGCCATACTGGTGCATGGGTTAAGCATTAGATAGTAATTTTCTTCCCATATTTTATTCCATTTCTATATAATATTTTGCAGATTTTTAATACTCCAAAAAATACCTCCAGATGCATCCCATAACTTCCGCCTTCTCTACGTACAATTCTAAGGCAGGAAAGTTATCTGTTTTGGTGCTGATCCCACTCTTTGTAATCAACATTATATATGACACCAAAAATTGGGTTCAGTGGCTAGAGAACATAAGAATAAATACATAACATAAACAGATGTACCACAAAAACCCCAAATATACTTTGTTTCAGATGTCTACATTTTTAACACAAACCATCATGCCTTCCTTATGAACTCCATCTTTTATATTCTCTACTTCATGGAGAATACCCCCATTTATCAAGAATTTGCCTTCTGATGACCCCTTTTATTTATATGGTTTGTTCACAGATTTGAAGATAAAACACAGTTAAGTCTACTTTTAAATATCTCCATAGACTTTTCCTAAATTTTAGGAGAAAAAACAGGATTCCATATAAAATTGCTCTCTGCCTACTTTTTGTCCACCTGCTAGCATAAGGTGGTCTTTCATACATCACATACCAATAATATTTTTAAAAAAACATATACCATTAAAATCCATATTTGAGAAAAACGTTATTGCTGTAGAGATTTATCACATTTACCAATATTAGCCAATATTTTTATACATATTCTTATATCATTTCCACAATTCTGCTAAATATTCCTAATTTTATAAACAAGGCAAATAGGAGAAGAGAATATAAGTAATTTGTCAAGCCAACTCTGGAGCTCATCTGGTCAAATTTATCTCCATAATGGTCTGACCCATATTTTTCTACTAAAAATAATAATAATTAATCATTTTTTTAAATCAAAACTCATGTCAACTGAGAACATCTAAAGGAAACAGTCCCTATGTCTCCAAGGAAAATTTTCTCTTTTTCCCATGTTCCATTTCTGTCTGCACTACTTAGTTATATTTTCATTTCCTGGGTGCTTGTTGGTCAACAAGCTTTATCCAACCTAGGCTTCATAGTTGACTGAATGCAAAAAATCTGTAAACATAAATATATAAAATAAAACAATTATCTGAATCTCCAATGGGATTATACTCTTCACTAACTTAATCACAACCATGAGCATTTAGAGTGTCCACTTTCAATGAACTAATTGTCTGTACACATTTTCCAAAATGCTTGTTTCCTTCCCCATCACTTAACTTTATACTTGTTATGTCAAAGATGTTCTATTAATCATTCAACATTCAAAACCACTCTGCAATAAACTTGTGTTGATTGCAATTGATTTCCAGAGATTTGCCATCTTTAAGAATGTCTTGAAGAACTCTCCTGTCTTCTCATCATTTCACCTGTGAATAAACTAGATATTTGAAGGGAGGATTTCATTAAGGAAAGTCACATGGGTCTGAAAATTCTGTTTCAAACTACTACTAATTAAACTGCTTTAATCCTACTGAAACTCTCAGCTGTGCAGTGCAGCTATAGCATATGAAATTCATAAGCCTGCTATTTAAATGTCATGTTACTTTATTATTATTTATTTATATCTAATTTAATAACTGAATGCATCTCTATGGCCTCAGGGCATGACTATCTTTAAGTTTAATTAAGAAACCCATTCTGAGTATTATCACTCTCAATCAAACACCAAGGACAAGAACATAAACATCAAAGATACTTACACACACAAACATGGGCCCCCTCAAATGTTCCAGCCCACCCACCAGTTAGCAAACTCACAGGAACTAGGAAAGGCACATGACAGAAACCATCTAATTAGAAGACTGAAATTTTAATCTTTTAATTTATTTCAAATTATAAAGCAGAACCATATGGAAGAAAAACTTCACTGTATAATGTGATGCATGCCTGTTCACACAGTTTTCTTCTGCTGGCCATATTGGTATCTCCACAGCAACAAAAACATCATTCTGATGCCCCCTGAGATTTATTTCCTTATATAGTAATCAGTGCTGGTGTTAAGCCAACTGCCCTCCTTCAAGTGTTGAAAAGAGAAAAGTAATGCTGAGATTGAAAAAGACAAGCTCCTCTTTCATATATGTATGAAATAAAGTTTAAATTAATACTTGTGAAGGGTCACCATTGAAAAAAGTAAAAATACAGGCTGTTTTCTTAAAAACCTGTCTAATTTGAGCTTTTTGAAAACAGCAATAATCATCCCAAGTCTTCATCATCATCATCATCATTTTCACTATGGACTCCATTGATTTATATCACATATTAGAATTGAAAGAACTTGACTGTCTGTTATGTCACTAGGTAATAATAGAAAATTTATATATTTCAATGCATTTTTAAAAGTGAAATGCAGGAAAATATGGGTAAGTTTGAGATTACAGACAGATTTAATGCATAACATAATGTTAAGAACACTTCTATTTTTTAAAAATTGTCTTTAACTTCTGTTTCACAGTCCTTTTAATGTCATAATTCTGCACTGGCAGTATGCAGAGTTTTATTTAAATAGCTTTAATAAAATAGATCTGAGGTGACAGTGCTGATATGATAGTTGGTAATTGTTTTATGACATCATCAGTCCATGTTTGGTACTTTTAAACAGTTTCTATATTTATTTACTGTTAAATTTCTAACCCACTGTGATTCTCCACTGCCTTCTCTCTCTCTCTCTCTCTCTCTCTCTCTCTCTCTCTCTCTCTCTCTCTCTCTCTCTCTCTCTAATACTGGTGTTTGAACTCAGGGGCACTCAACCACTGAGCCACATCCCCATCCCTATTTTGTATGGTCTCACCCAGTGGCTCACTGCCTTGCTTTTGCTGAGGCTGGCTTTGAACTCTCGATCTTCCTGCCTCAGCTTCCTGAGCGGCTGGGATTATAGGCATGCACCAATGTGATCAGCTGTTTTCATTTTTGAAGAAGTGGAGAAGAGATGGAATATATGTTGAAACATGTTGTTTTACATTCCATTCACTGTCCATCTCTGGTTCTCTTTTCATAAGGAATGATAACAACAAAGTACCAATAGACTGAAAAAAAAATCTGTTTCATGTGTTTTCCATCATGAGGCCATTTGAAGTGTGAGATTTTTTTTTTGAAAGATCAACACTTTAGAAATCCTTCAGATGACAAACTGTGCCTACTTCCAGATCAAGTGGAAGTAAAACACCATTACATACCTCATCACACCCAGGATGAAGTGTTGACTGCGAAACATGATGATTTATGTGTATTCAACATTTGTTTTTGGAGCCAAACTGACTTATTTCTTAATTTGTTGCTACTTAAAAGATCTCTACTTAATTCTCTGTGATTATCAACTCTTAATTCCAGCTCATAATGCAGTTTTACACAAAGCATTTGCTGCATCTTGTTTTTTCTGCAAAAATTTCCATCAGTGTCCTTAATTACCTACTGACATGGCTCTGTTGAGGATGTGGACTCTCACATGTTCCTATGTACAGCATGGCTCATAAAGCCTAATGAGAATAAGTTCATTAAATTAATCCCAATAATTAACAAACTCACTGCCTGCTTCTCAGATGTCTAATTTGTGATACAAAGTTGAAAAATTTTTTCAACTGTGGTAACAGAATTGAATGCAAAAAAAAAAAAAGGCTTTTTGAGAAATGAAAACTTGTCTTTCTAGAAGTTCTTCATCTAATATACAATTTATTAATAATATGTCTTAAGAAAGAGGAAACATGAACAGTGAAAAAGCATGCAATGATATAAAATGTAGACAAAATAAGAGAGTGTTCCTGATGGTTATTTCCTCCATATGAACAATAGCAACAACAACAACAAAGAAAAACTAATGAAAAGAAAAGAAATGAACTTGCTTTCATGTATTATTAATTTTATTTTTTTGTAAGAATTAACCCTGTTAATTCTAAATGACTACCTTCAGGAGCTCTGGTTCAAATATTTTTCCTAAGATGGTCCATTAACTCAAGGTCCTTATGTTATTAAAAGTTATGCTAAATAGGCATTTACTACTCCATATACTCATTAGCTGAGTGTAAAATTTACCCCCACATGACTATAAAATCTTGTGATGTGTTATGTCTGAAATCTAAAGCACAGGTTAAAATGAAGAATAAAATGTATTTCTTTGCATTCCTATCACTTGAAACTAATTTTCATTCCTTGTGACATAGAAAAGATTTGACATATAGTTGTGCCCAGCCAAATTGGTCTTGGTCGAATAAATTAGAAGGTAAATAAAAAAAAAACTTGGAGTAGAACCAGCATTTGACCCAGCTATTCCACTCCTCGGTCTATCCCCAAAGGACTTAAAATAGCATACTATGGTGATGCAGCCATAGCAATGTTTATAGCTCAATTCACAGTAGCTGGAACCAAACTAGATGGCCTTCAATAGATGAATGGATAAAGAAATTGTGATATATACACACAATGTAATATTACTTAGCATTAAAAGAATAAAATTATGACATTTGCATGAAAATGGATGGAGTTGGAGAATATCATGCTAAGCAAAGTAAGCCAATCCCAAAAAAACAAAGACCAAATTTTTTCTCTGATAAGTGAATGCTGATCCACTTATCAGAGGAGAAAGGAGAGGAGCATGGGAAGAATGGAGAAACTTTGGATTGGGCAAAGGGGGAGAGTGGAAGGTTGGGGGTATGGGAATACAAAAGATGGTGGAATGAAATGGACATTGTTTCTGTAGGTAACATGTACGATTGCATGAATGGTGTGACTCTACATTGTGTATAACCAGAGAAATGGAAAGTTGTGCTCCATTTGTGTGCAATGAATTGAAATGCATTCTTCTCTCATGTATAACTAATTAGAACAAATAAAAAAAAATACTGTTTGTAAAGTTAAACTGATGCTACTACTGTATTCATTTTTTAATGGGTGATTTTTTTGTGTTCTATATATTACTTACATAGTGTACCATTTGCTTGGTGGTATGTTATCTAAATGCCTTTTAAACTGAAAGGAAAAATATGGGAATTATTTCTATTTGATTTCCTCTCCAAAGTTCTCTAACTCACTACTCTTGTGGATCATAATTGTAATTATGTTTGTTGGCAATTTTCTCCAGAGTCTCTTTCTTGCCATTTTGTTATTGTTGTTGTTATTTCCCCTTTTTACCCAGCAGGGATATATACCAGAGTTGCTTACATCAGGGAATACTCAGTAGGACTTTGACTCAAGGAAGAGCCCTCTAATACAAATAAGGAAGAACATCAAATGATGGAACAAAATTAAGATGTTGATGAAAATGTCATATTTATTTTAACCCCCATGTAAAGATATAATTATGATCTTTGTATATTTGCATTTTGAAGTCTGATTTTGCATGACTAATGGATTTGAAATTTCCCCTGAGTACTTTATTGGTATCTTTGCTGGCTAACTTTATATAAAACTTAATATAGGATGGTATTTAAAAAGATGTGTTTTATTATAAAAGAGATCTATGTTTGAATCCTGGCTCGCAGGTGCAAGCCATACTCAACTCTCAGCATCTCAGATTTTTCAAAACTAAAATGAAGAGTACAATGGGCTGGATTGGAAGTTATATCAACAATATTTACATGAAACCTGTCCAATAAATTGCAACCATTTTTAATGTGAAAGTGATTGCTTAATGAATCGTGGTCTGTCTTAAATGAATGAAGATGACATATAAGAGTGCAGAGGGACTTAATCCTATGATTTACCCATATTTAAAGGTCCAGAGGGAAGGGATACGTAGGAACACACACACACACACACACACACACACACACACACACACACGTAATGATCCCTAAATCTTGGAGATCCTAAATTATTTCCCCAATGCCCCAGCAATTTATTAGACATGGTGTAGACAAAATGTAGAAACTTGTTGAACCATAAGATTTAAGAAGGCTGATTTAAAATATATATGTATATAAATTTATGGACTACACATAAAACCGAAGGATATAGTGTAGTTGTATTAGGCATGGTCTTTGAGATCCCTATACCTGATTATTCTTCCAGATCCTCCTTTATCAGTTCATAAGCTTGAGCAAGTTATCTGACATCTCAAATCTCCAGATGTCACTTCTAGGACACTGTAGTAGTATATACCTATTTTCACTGAAATATTTGAAAGCAGCCAAACTATCCTTAAAGAGAAGTAAAATACTTATTTGGTAAACCAGATTTATAGCTTATTTCTATTTGAAAATGAAATCACAACTAATCCTCAAAGTTCTGAAACCAAAGTGAGCAAAGTATTTCCAAGTACCTTATCTGATTTTATTATCAAAACATTCCTTGAACTAGTATAGCAGTTCTCAACTGAAGAAAAATTTTGTCCTGCCAAGGACATTTGAACAATGTCACATTAAGTGTGCTACTGATATCTAGTGAGTAGAAGCCAGAGATAACTCTAAATACATTACAATAAATAGGACTCACTCAAAAAATTTATCCTATGTATCTTAATATTGCTAAGATTGAAAACCCCTGATCAACAAGAACAAGAATTTTCTGAAAAATGAATTATTTGCAACAAAATTATTTTCTCATGTCTCGTTTCATCTTATGTCTTTTCTCTAGTATTAACCTTCTAGTGAAGTAGAAGCAGTATTCATTTAAATATTTTTTCCATATTTTAATTGATGCATTATAGTTGTACATGAAGGCACATATTTATAAATGCACACAATATAACAATATAATTTGGGCCACCTGTCCAAAATGATTTCTTCTTTATGTGGGAATATTCTGCTGATCAAATAGCATATATCTGTGATGTCTAAATTTATGTGTCAGAACAACTGAATCAGGGGTTCTAAAGTTAAGCAGCATTTCTAGGTATGTCTATGAGAGTGTTCCTGAATAAGATTAGCCTTTGAATCAGTGGGCTTAGAAAGTGGATTGCTTTCCCCGATGAGGATGGATACCATCCAGCCCATGTTTATGGCCTGAGAGGAAATAAAGGCAGCGGAAGGAGGAACACATCTCTTTTGCTTACTATGCCCTCTGAATGAGTTCTCCTGTCCTTACACTGGGATTTACACCATCAGGTCTCTTGGTTCTCAGGACTTTAGACTCAGCCTCAAGCTGTGCTGCTGGCTTTCCGGGTGGTTCAATTTATAGACAGCAGATTGTGGGATTTCCAATTTGCTCTAATTCTGTGAGCCAATTTAACACACACACACACACACACACACACATGGATTTGTTTCTCTGAAGAACGCTGACAAATATACAATATCCATAAATAACTAAAATAGTAGCGCTCATCTACATTATAATTTCCATCATTATAGAATGTTCTTAATAAAGTCCCTGTTTTTATATCTTTTCAGAATGTTAATTAATATGTTAATTAAAACAAAATGTGTGATGTACCTACTAAGTTCCTTCTTCATAAATTTCTGTCCCAGCACCTATGTTGAAGTAATTCACAGACAAATAATGGGGTAGAAAGACGATAAGAATTCCAAAGCCTGTTATATAGAAAAAACTGTTATGTGAATATCCTGGGCATGCCAGGGTCCTGCCACCTGAGGCATTGCTTTATAAAGGGGAATTCTCCCTCTTGGAATATCTAAGAGGTATTTATGTTTGTTTGTTTGTTTTCTGGGCTTGTGTTGTTGTCTATCTATTTGACTGCACCATTGCTACCTTGACCCAAGTTATCTTTCTCAGCTCTCTGTGTCCATCAGAAAGTATCTTCTAAGTTTGACTAAAACTGGGGTTCATACTTCACTCCTACATTGCAGTGACTTACAGCAAGTCAGGATGTGACTTGGAATCTGCTGGGCTCAAGGCTGCCACTCCTAAAGCTGGATTGTGACCGCCTTTTAATATGCGCTACTTCATGCCATGCTTCTCCCTCTCTGCAGACTGAATCTGTAAGCCAAATGGTGACACACAGGATTATCATAAGATTGACACACTTTCTCCCTCTCCCTGAAGTTTATTCAGTGAAGAAATGTTGAAATGTTATAGAAACATGGCATACAATGTTTGTGATTTGTGAGCATAATTGTATCCAATGAGTGAATGAGAGTATGAAAACTACCACTCATTTTTAAGTCCAGTTTTTTTTTTTTTTTTTGAGGCTATAAAGAAAGGCATTATGAACTCTTTCCTGGAAGGCCTAGAAAGGCAACAGGTAACTTGGAAGCTGGGATGAGAAGGCAATAAATCCATCTCCAGGTAAGATGAGAGGAAGAGCCTTCTGGGTAGAGGCGGGTAGCATGTATTCAAATGCACATTGTTGAACAAGAATAAAAAGCAAAAACACATTGGCAAGAGATTCAGTACTGTTAGAGGACAACAAGCACATCAATCAGTAAAAAAACAATGTCAGAAATGGAGGGAGGAGAACATATTTTGAATAATTTCAGAAATATGATTTTATTCTGCAGGGATAATCATGGCAGGAAGTTTAGAGCAGAGTTTATTGCATAATATTGCATTGGAAAAAATGATATTTCCATGAAAGATGGACCAAAGGAAGATTAAGCTTAAAGCCAGAGCAGTGGAAAGGAAGGGAATTAAAACAAACAAAACCCCCATAAAGTTTTAACCCAGGATTCTTAGCAGGAAAAAAAGAGAAATGTAAAGTAAATACGAGACAATTTTAAATTGTTGGATATTTTATTTTCTTTGTGGACATGAGGAATTGAGTTTGTACATGACTGAAATTTTTTTTAGTAATATTCATTGATATTAGTGTCAAGTCTCTAAGACTGTGACACTTCCTCCATACCCTATCTTTGTTTTAAAACTATTAACAGACCTTTCTCACAAATATAGTTGTGTCTCATCAGGCTGTTTCTTGACAGGTTATCAATGATACCAGGAGTGACCACAGAAAGGAAAAAAATAGGATAATGTATCTGTATTTTGGAAGAGACACATAACATTGATTAAATTCTTGCCATTTAACATAATATTCACAAAGACTCTCTGGCTCATTTGGAGAGGATAGAATTAATTGATGTAGGAGAGGGTAGCTATCGGCAAGATTCCATGGACAAAGAGAAAGACAAAATGCAGATTATTGTTTTTTTAAAAAAATAACTAGTGAATGGGATGTTAACCTCCAACTGGGGAAGTAATTGTATTATAATGGTGATGGAAAAAACTATCAACCAAAGAAATGAACCTGAACTGAAATGTTTCTAAATGGCAATAACTTTGGTTACCTTTTCGGTTCCTATGTGCTTCATTTTATAAGCCACTACTCTGTGCCCTGTGATCTTAGCAGAGAGTAGAAATTCTGCAAGATTTGGCCTTGCTACCTCATAATGCTTTGTCCACAAACAACATCCTTAAAGATGCTCAAGTAAGGATTCCCCCACAGCAAAATTCCATGGTGGTTTCTGTCTAACCCCTTGACAACCATTGATTTATACATCACAATAGTTCTGCTTTCCCAAGAATGTCACATAAATGGATTCATAAAAAACACTACCTCTTGAGTCTAGTTTCTTACACTCATCTAATGCCTTTGAGATTCATACAAGTTTTGTGTGTATTCATAGATTGTTCCTTATTATTGCTAAGTGACATTCTATTTTATGGATGAAGAGTTTGTTTATCTACCAATTGTAAACCATCTGATTATTTCTAGACTGGGGCAATGATGAATAGAGCTGCTATTGTACAATTTTCTGTATGAACTGGTTTTCATTTCTCTATGGTAAATACTTAGGAGCATGACTGCTAAATCTTATGGTAAAGGTGAATAGAAATTTATAGGAAAGGGAAAACCTATTTCAAACAGGAGCTATTATTTGCCTTCATAAGAGCTGTAAGGGTACAAATAGACGAGTGTGGTGGGAACATGAGGTTAAGAGAATAATTCTATACAATGGGCTCACTGTGCTAATCACCCCCACAACACACATGCTTTATTTGACAGAAAGCAATCTGCCTGCAGCCCCATCAGGATTAGGCAGGGGTGAAGATTAGGCAAGTCCAAGTCAGTATAGGTGATGAATGATGGGATTCCAGAGGGGTGAAGACTGGTTATGAAACAGAGGACAAGGGATTATTAACCTCTGCAATCTGCTCCTGGATGCTCTGAGTTGCTAACAATTAATCCCCTGTGTCCCTAATCCCAGGTACATACACAGAGAAGAAAGAGAAGGGAATAATTAAAAGAGGGGTCCTGGGGTCTATAAAAGAGCAAGACACACTCCTTCCCATGGGCTCTCAGCTCTAAGGCTCCACATCTCTTTAGAGAAGTCTGTTGCTATCACTTTCTTAAATAAAACTTGGTTTCTACACTTCCTTGGCATATCTTGGGTGTTTACTCTTCAGCACTGGAGAACAAGGACACATTCCTGATCTCTAAGACAGGTATTAGAACCACGTGTGAGAATTCCAGTTCTCTCCATCCTGATCAGTACTTGGCCTATTCCAATTTTGGTTGGTTTTCTTGTTTGTTTATTTTTCGTCATTGAGACAGAAGTGAGGTGGTACCCATTGTGTTTCTAATTTATACTTCTTTAGTAGATAATGATGTTGGAAATCTCTTGTGCTCATTTTTCACCCATAGATGCTCTTGGCTGAAAGGTTAACTCAAGATTTTTTTTTAATCCATTTTTATTTTGTCTTCTTGGAGAACTGGCTCTTTTAGGATTCTATAATGTCTGTCTCTATTCAGTCATTGTTTGACTTTAGATTGCAATGTTAGACCATTTGCATTTGATTATTTATGTGTGCAGATTTAGTTCACCAGTTTATGACTTGTTTTAAGATTCTTCTCCTGTTTTTCTTCTCCTGCCTTCCTCTGGGTGCCTCCTTTTGGATTTCTCCAAGTTCATATTAGGGTTAGTGGTAGGAGGTTCCTCAAAAGCTGAGAACTCACCTATCACCTCTGGAAAGGTAATAACTTCAGAGAGGAATCCCTTTGGGTGCATAATTAGTGGTTAACTTTTTGGGTCATTGATCTCTCAGAATTTGTGATTTCTATTCTTTAAAATAGAAAAATCTAAAGAGAATTCCCTATTCTAAGGAATCAGAAAAGATATGTTATTTTAAATTATAAGCATGCATCAGTGGCAGGGACTGAATACTTGAAATAGTCCCTGAGTATTGTTTATAAGGTCCATTAGCCCTTCAGATGAACCCAGAAGGAGAGACAAAAATGATTAGGATTCAAATTCCTGTCAATCTGATACATTTCTTATACAATTGGGATAGATTAAAAAATATATATCCACCATCCTTGACAAACATAAACAGACTACTGACCAAAGTGTTCAAAGAGAATGTTATTCTTTTGCCTCTATTCATCTGGAACTGATGGTTTGGGAAATGCATCCTATTCTTGGGATGTTACCATTTGTTGTGGAAAATTATTGTACTTTAAATAGAGTAGGCAAGTTCTTCACATAGTTTTTTTTCTTTTTTTTAAGAGAGACAGAGAGAGAGAGAGAGAGAGAGAGAGAGAGAGAGTTTTAAAAGTTATTTTTTAGTTTTTCGGCGGACATAATATCTTTGTTTGTATGTGGTGCTGAGGATCGAACCCGGGCCACATGCATGCCAGGCGAGCACGCTACTGCTTGAGCCACATCCCCAGCCCCCAATTTTCTTGTTTGTTTTTAATCTACTCTTAAATTTAATTGTTTAGTTCAATTAATAAGACATCTATCAACTCCCTGCTGTATAACAAGGATTTTGTGAAGCCCTAGAAGATAGACATGAATATGATCTTCCCATGTTTTATAATACTTATACAGAAATATATATATATATCCACTCACTGTATTGCTTTACTATCTTTTGCAATAAAAAGTGAAGATCTTCTCAAATGAATTTAGTCATGAATAAAATCCATGGTTCATACTCAAAGAGACATTTCAGACTGGAGCTTGCTCAAAGCCTGAGTAATTTGGAAAGGTGATCATGGCTGTTTGTGTCACAATTTCTTGATGCTCCTTTGCTCCATAGTGCCTCCTTCTCAAGCACATTTCTTTCTTTGGGAAAGGAATTATAGTCAATGGAGCTTTAGTATCACGTGATAGTTAAAATGGCACCTGAATTAAAAAGAGGCACTGAGAAGACACAAAGAACCTAAATAAAGTCAGATAGCTCTCACTGAACCTTCAGGAATAAGAATAAAGAAGGCATGCTTAGCCAGGTGCAGTGGCACACAACTGTGATCTCACTGCTTGAGAGGCTAAGGCAGGAGGACCCCAGGTACAAGACCAATGAGGGCAACTTAGTGAGACTCCATCTCAAAATGAAAAGTAAAAGGGTGGGTTATGGCTCAGAGGTATTGTGTCCAACTACAACTAAATATATATGTATATATGTTTTAAAAAAAGGAAAAGTTAATGTCGGACTCAGTGGTAAACACCTGTAAGTCAGCAGGGCCTCAGTTTGGGAGGCTGAGGCAGGATGATCACAAGCTCAAAGCCAGCTTCAGCATCCTAGCAAGGCCCTAAGGAATGAAGCTAGACCTTATTTCTAAATAAAATATAAAAAAAAAAAAAGCTGGGGATGTGACTCAGTAGTTAAGTGCCTCTGGATTCAACCCCCCGTACTAAAATAAATAAATACATAAAATGAAAATATAAAAGGGCTGAAGATATAGCTTAGTGGTAGCATGTGTGAGAAATCCCTAATATTATTTTTTCTTTAAAAAGAAGGTATGCTTCCCCAGTAAAAGAAGTTTGTCACATACCACTAAAAACAAAATGTGATACAGATTTACTTTAAAGATTTCAGTGAATTATGGTCATGACCTTGAATAATACTACACAAAAATTTCAAGAAATGTTTCCACCTACATACAGTTATATCTCCAGAGAAAAGAGCATGATCATTAATTTTTCAGTAAGGAGTCCAAATAGGTGTGACTTCAAAGAATTGCAATTTTATTATTTTCTACCTTTTCTTAATAGGACTAAATGTATCCTGAAAGATATGGGCTTCATAGATTCTATTCCAGCACACTAAGCTCTCAGATATAACTGCTTAAGGATAAATACCAGTCCTCGCTTTCATGTTTTGGACAGTTATACTTTTGCCTTGCTAATCTGACTTTAAAAATAATAATAATAAATCAGAGAACTTTATTTAGGAACACGGATTTATTGAGTCACCATGGAAGTATAAATCAGTATTGTGAGGAACAATAGTGAATTGTTTGACTGTCAAAGGGGAAATGATTCTTCAGTGTTAAGAGGGGAATTGGATGAACGCAGTGTGTGTTATGCACAGGCACATGGGAAACTGTTTATCAGACTAATGGTGTCATATTGTGAGGATGCTTATTTAAAATAGTTAAAAGCTGAATTTAAAATGAAATATACAAGACTTTCAGAGGCTCTGAGCTTTTCATATGACATGAATGGCATAAATGAAAAAAAAATCTACTTAACTCCTTCATACAAATGTCTATGGAACATAAGAAACACACACACACACACACATTCTAAACAGAAAAGAAAGAACACAGGAACAACCCTTATGGTACTTTAATAAACAGTACTTTAAAATCTATAAAACATGAAGAGGAAAGTAGAAGACAAATTATATTTTCTACCCTGAAACATAAGCATAAAGGTGATTAATCATTATTTATCAGTTATTATCTATCAACACATTTTGAGATAAATAGGTTTATGGATTAAAAACAAATCTGTTGTTTCCCAAAAGAATAATACAATGGTTAGTTTTTCTTTGGCATTATTTTATACCTTCAAAGCTTTTTTTTTTTAGAGTATTTAACTCACATACATCCAAAGCCAAGCATTGTTTCTGTTGCTCGCAAATATTTAAGCACCTGCCACATGCTGTGCTGATTATTGAAGATTAATAGAAACAAAAGATTTGCCCTCCTAGGACTTACCACAAATTTATCTTTGCAAAGATTAAAGAACACTTGGGGTTTTGTTTTCTAGCAAAAGGATGTGAAGGATTCTGAATGACCTATCTTTATCTTTAATATTTTTTTTTTCATTCAACACCTGAAGTGAGTTAAAAAAAAATGATCTCTCCTCATTAGTCACTATTAATTACCTGATGAAAATTAATGAGTTTTGACATACTATTCTAGGGGAGCATATAAAAAAAAATCTCCCAAGAGCATCTCATAAAACTTAAACCTCTTGTGAAGAGACAGCTCCTCTGTATTCTCGTGTGGTACTGAAAAATTCCAAGTCTTCTCTAATCTAAACTTCTGCCTACACAATTATAAGAATTTTTTGTTGTTGTTGTGGCTTGAATGTTTCAGTGTGTTTATTGACATCATGTGCTTTGTTAAATTCCAAGACAATGAAACAAGTTCATCCTAAATATTAGAATGTTGTGATGTCTTTAAAATATTGATATCACGGTCAATAGAGATAGACTCATCTTTTGTCTCTTTTCCTGTTTATATATGTATACACAGAAGAGGAATAGAGTCTGCTGTATTTTCCCCAGGTGTGTGCATTACTTAATTTTCATCTACTTCAACCCATGATTTCAGTAAGTTCCTTTAATTATGCAATTCCATTTAAATAGTTAACCAGAGAGGGTAGAGCAGGGCTTGGACTCCATCTTTGATGAGTCAGACTGCCCTGCTCCCTTGTTCTAAGACATGCTGAATAAAGCAATTGGAAGAGCATATTGCTCTTCTTTTTTCCCTTCTAACCTTAGACTTGACTATTATTTAACATCCTGCTGAATTTTAATATGTATATAAAAAATTGTGTCAGTCATGTATCTACAGATGGACGAATCTTCAAAAACTTAGCACACTTGTGTACTTGACAACCAGATCAAGGGACAAAACATTAATAGCTCTCCACAAGACTTCTTCATGTTATTTTCCATTATTTTCCATATTGTTAGCACAGGCATTATCTGATTTCTAACAGCATAAGTTAATTTTTCCAACCTTTGTGCTACATGTAGTTGAAATCATATTGTACTTGACTTCTTTTTCTTAGCATTAGATTTCCAAGAATTATCTATATGGTGTAACCACAGTATACATACTTATTACTATGTCACATTCAAATGGAGAAGTACATATGTTTAATGCGCACATAAGTGTATTCAGTCTATGGGTGATGGGCCTTTTGTTAATTTTCAACTTTTACATTCTATGAAGTGTTGATATGAACATTCCAATATATATTTTTAATAAACAAATTTACACATTTTTTATTGAACATATACCAGGGAGTAAAATTTCTATGACTGAGCATATGTTGAGTTTTAGTCAATATGGTAAAATACTTCCTTTGAAATTCTTTTTTGTTGTATAAAAACTGGACATGTCTTCTCGCCCTTCTTTCCTGTCTTGAATGTAATGCCTTTTCTAACATCCTGCTTCTTAACTGTGTGCAATTAATTACCTGCCTGGCCACATTCGTAATTGTAGACTATCAACAGTTTTTGGTCTCCTTTTCCCACTGAATGTTTTGCTAATATCACTTTGATTTCATGTATACAAAAATAAATATATATGTGTATGTGTTTTAGTCAGTTTTTTTTCACTGTTGTGACTAAAAACCCTGATAAGAACAATTAGATAGGACAAGTTTACTTGGGTACTCGTGGTTTCAGAGGTCTCAGTCCACAGATACCCAGCTCCATTCCTCTGGGATGGAGACAGAACATCATGGTAGAAGTGTGTGGTGGAGGAGAATGGCTCAAGACATCACACCAGGAACAGAGACAGAAACCCCACTTGCCAGATATAAAATGTATCCCCCAAAGGCACATGTCCCGGGTCCTCCAGCTATACCCCACCTACCTACAGTTACCAGTCAGTTGATCAGGGAATTGATTCACGGATTTGCTTAAAGATGTCATTAATCCAATCATTTCATCTCTCAGACTTCTTCCATTGTCTCACACATAAGCTTTTGGGGGACACTTCACATGTAAACCATAACAGTATGGAAGGCATTGTATATCTTAAGAACAGGAATAAGACTGGAAAATGTCTGTGTGTTGAATGTATACTTGTTTAGTTTTAAAATAATATCCATTTATTTTCCAGAATCCTTTGCACTTTTTTTTTCTTTGCTGGTAGGTAGCAACTAAGATGCAGAGGAAGTACAGCTTGCTAGGCAAACCACAAAATTGCGTGCTAGGTTGTGTCCCTACAGACTAGGAAAAACTCTGTAAATATCAGCTACTTGAGTCTCCCTGCAATTGAACTTGAAAAAAAAAAATGCGCTTGAAAACCTACATTGAGGGGCAGCTGGCTAGAAGTCACCTTTCATCACGTTCCAAGAAAGGCTATCCTGTCCGTCAGGTAAAAGCATGGCCAAGTAAATTTTAAACCATCAAACTGAAAATATAACAAGACTGATTCACATACTTTTTAATTCTATTCCCTCCCACTGTATTTTGAGAAGCAAAAATGAATACAATTACATAATAACAGCAATTACAAATTACGTAAAACTGTGCAACTTGACTTATAGCTTTATCCTAGAAAGACATAAGACACCATATGCTTACTATACATTTTTTGAGGAAGATGGGAATTAGTGAAATTCATTCTGTGCCCTCAGATAACTTAAAATTTAGCTTTAATAAATGAAAATTCTGGTGTCGATGTAGTAAGGATTGCTTGAATTAAAGAAGGGGTTTAGACAGAGGTCGGAAAATAGGTAAAAAATGAGACACTGTTTCCACATAATTTCCAAAACCCTATATGTGAAAGGGCTAAAAATGTTTGTATTTACTTAATGTGGCCATTTAAGTCAGTTGGCAATATATTTATACCAGGGTTCTGATGTCAATAACCTGGGTTCATTTCCATTAATCCTTTAACCTCTCTGATCTTGGGTTCCTCATCTATAAATTTTAATAGATTGCCTTCGGTACTAAATAGGATAATATATGGGAGAAGTTTAGCATAATTCCTAGCACATAACTACCAACAGCAGCTATAATGATAACAGTTACCATCAAAATATGGAGATGTTCAAATGAGGGACTTAAAAAAAAACAGCTGTGCTCAGCACCAAGTAAGTGCTATATGAGTGTGCTGTATAGTTTTTATTATTCATGTTGATTTTTTTCCATTATTATTGTTCTAATTTTTGAAGTACAGCAGCCATAGCTGGTAAGAGGAGACTGACTTAGGACATGGAGACACTCTTCTCTCCACAGGAATGAAGTCAAAGAAATAGCATTCACAACCTGAAATCTTACAGTATCTTTTCTCTCCAGAACCATGATTTTGGCAATTATACTATAGAAATGATTTTATTGTAGTTATATAACTGTTTCTACCACTGTGGTCTGGTATACTGCATTAGAAAAAGAACTCTCTAGTCAAATTATCATAGTCATGCTAAACATTTTTTTGTGTAGGTTCTACAAACCCAAAACAATGCAAAGTGTTTTATATTAAAAAGGTCAGTTCTCATCATAGGCTTCAATATTGGAATTTTCTTTATTGCTCAGATGAAAATATTGAATATAGTAGACTTTAAAACTTGTCAAATTGTTTGAGATTTATCTACATAATTGCAGATTCTGATGGCTTCTCCATAGCATATATTCCATTGGAAATATAACAATTACGTTATAGCAAGTCATGATGGCGCACACCTGTAATCCCAGCATTTTAGGATGCTGAGATAGGAAGATTGCAAGTTCAAAGCCAGCTTTAGCAAGTTAGTGAGACCATGTTTCAAAATAAAATAAAATATGTTTTAAAAAGGCTGGGGATATGGCTTAGGGGTTAAGTACACCTGGGTTCAATAGCTGCAACAAAACAAAAAATAAAATAAAATAAAGAAGAAGAGAATTATGTTATATATTTGCCAGTTGACATTGAGTTTTTTCTAGTTTGGGCCATTTATGAATGATAGTATTCTAAAAAATTAAAATATGGGTTTTTGTATGAACATGAATTTTCATTTTTCTTCAGTATACATTTTACAGAAATAAAAGAAGCCAAAGTCAAAAGACTCCATATGATTTAACTTTAATGACATTTGGAAAAGTAAAACTAGCGAAGGAAAACAGATCAGTGGTTGCCAGGGCATGGGAGAGGCACTGACTATGAAGGGACAACCCAAAGAGACTGGGGTGATGGAGCTGTTAGGAATCTTGATTGGCTTTTGGTGGTCAAACCACATCATGTATCCACTTATTAAACCTGTAGAACTGAACACTATTTTTTTCAATTTTACTGTATCAAAATTTTAAAATCAATTAATAAAAAATACAAACCTTTCCCAAGGACACACCAGTAGGAAATGGCAAGGCCAGCAAGCAAACTCAGAAAGATGTGTCTCTGTAGTCCTCATTCATTCCCTTGGAAATGTAGTGCTGTCAAATTTTATTGCCTTATCAAGAATTACTGTCAAATGTATATCATCAATAAAAGTTTCTTCTATTTGTATTATAATGTCCAAAAGAAAAACTTTATCTTATACATCTTCAGATAGAACTTGTATCCATAAAGACAATGTATCTCTATTTCCATTGTATAAATCCCACTTAACAGGCATCTGGAGGGCTGCTTCTTTTGAACAGGGAATTGAATAAATTAATGCTTTAGGTTTGTTAAATTGTTTTTAGAATCCAAACTTTTTTAACATTTAAAAATATTAATCAAATCTATTCTCGTATTCCCATCTGTTCTTCAAGTCAGAGTCTCTTTAAGATAGCAATTATGGTTCTAATTCTAAAATCTTTTTTCTCTCCAAGAATACAGGTTGATGCATGTAGCATCTCTTCTTCTAGTCAATTAATCAATAAACATGCATAGGCAGTATAGTAGTAGTGATGGGGAGTCCCGCTAATACTAAAAAAGTTAATGGTCCTTTTCATCAAACGCTGGTTAATCAGGAAATTATTCCTCCCCATAATTGATACCTATTATCATAATTCCTCAGAGACTTACTGAAATTAGCAGGTTGAAATTCCTCTTTTATGTTGAACAGCAATTTAGAAACCTAAATGATAAAGTAAAAACATGGGATCAGAATGTAGCAATGTTTTTTATCATAAATTGTTTAGCAAATGAACATGCAGATTATTCCAAGCTCACATTGCTTACTTGGATATTTAAAACCACTTAAAAATTCAGTACTTACAAATTATCTATAAATACATTAAACTTTCAAAGAACCTGCAATATTAATTGTTGACTGGGGATTTCATTGGGCAAACAAATTATTCAGACAGAATAATGTGTGTCCTTGCTTGTTGCATTTCCCCGGGAGGCAAAACAATAAATTCCAAAACTTAAAGTCACCAAATTTATTTATCTCTGCAATAAGATCCCCCACCTTCATTTTTTCTGTCCAACACTGAAGCCAAATGAACTATGCAAAAATAAAGTGCTTTTAAAATACATTGTCTATCCTACTTAGGACAAGTCTATCCTAAGTAGAAATTGAACATTATGGCACAAGGATATTATAGGGATCTTTTTTCAATGATTTATGTTTGGAAGCCAAAATATTTGATCATATATATTACAGAGTGGAAAAATAAACGTTGTTATATTTTGAAGGTGTATTGTGGAAAATATCACAGGTTTATTACAATCAAATCTGTACTTCATCTTTTCTAGAGAGATTAGTTGAGCACACAACTGTATACAGGGTACATTCAAGAGCATCAAGCTTCACTGAAGCAATACAGGAAGTAAGATGTCAGAAAAGACAGAGAACTTCAGCAGGTTGTCTCTGAATGTCTGTGACTCCGCTTGCTAATGTCCAATCCAAGTCTAGAACCCACATTGTTAGCATTTTTTCAGCAATTTCCACTGTACCTTGAGGCCTTAAAGTTGTCAAACTACTTCATTCAATAAATGGAAGATTTTACTACACTTAATATATTTTCCCATATTCATTAACCACTGCATTTTTCAATGGGTTTGAACAAACAATAAGTGTTGGCCAGCCTTGACCAGACTAAAGGGACTTTATTGAAAGAATGATACATTGAGATTACAAAGAAACAATAATTACACATAATATGGGTAAAGTTACTAGCATGCAGTTTAGCAGTTTAGATAGCATTGTGTTGAGCAAAGTGATGAGTGCTTTGAATCAAATAGTCCTGTCTTCCAATCCAAAGTAATGTATTTTAGCTTGGGGAAAGTTACTTAACACATATGCACTGCTATTCCTTCATCTGTAAAGTGGGATTAAAATAATATAAGGAGTCCATTAAATGTTAGCTGTTTTTATATATTATCCATGATAATGACTACCTTATATGCAATTTACACATCCATCTGTGAGGTAGATTCTATTATTATCCCTCTCCTCATTGTTATTGTTGTTAAATCTGGGACTCACTAGCATGCTCAAGATTATGTTGCTGTAAAGAAGGGGAAATAAGATTGGAATCTATGCACCCTGAGGCTGCAGCCTATGCTATCAGGTCTGATATGTAGTACCCTTCAGGGCAGGTACTGAAATGAGATAATAGATAATAACACCTAGTAACTCCTGGCTTGGAGTAGACATCCTGTCAATTGCATAATATAATTAACAATGAGGGTAATAATCTGCATGCATGATGTAAAAGGAAGTATAAAATTGGTTTGAGGAAGAATCATTATGCTCTAAATCTGGCCTTCAATGCTTGAGGCTGCATGGATCCCCTCCACACTTTTTAAAAAATCTATGTTAGTTGTGATTTTCTCCTCACCCACAGGGGACATTTGGCAATGGCCAGAAATATTCTGATTGTCATGACTAGAGAGATGCTATTAACCTCTAATGTGCAGAGGCCAGGAATACTGCAAATTATTCTACAATGCACATCAGAGTCATTACCCCTTGTGGCAAAAGTTGTATAGCCCAAAATATCAGTAGTGTTGCTTTTGAGAAACTCTAGTCTGTATCATGCCACAGTTTTAATCCATCATGCTGAGTTAAAAGTAGGTCCGGTTTAAAGAAAATCCCACCAATACTTACAGGTATCACAATTATCTCAAAATTTTATTGACACTTAATTCTATCAGGGATTCTCATTTTCAAGAGATGAGTTCACCCCAGAAATGTAAATTTTCAACAGTTCTTACCCACAGCTAATTCTGATGCGGTGGTGATGAGATCATCTTATATACATGTTCTAGCTAGAAAATCTCCAGCTATAACTCTGCTTTAGTTGATAACTGTGGGTTGGGGAGCTAGAGGTTCAAGAAGCCAGCTTAATAATAGCTAGCGCCTTAAACACTTACCAGGCTTATGTTTTGCGACTCTTCTTGTTCTTCTCAGCCAGCTTCCGCATTAGACTAGCACCCTGTGGTCGAGGAGCAGAGATATATTATAGTCAAGGAAGTGTGAGATATGGTCTGACAAGGAGGTGCTAATAACTCTGCTGAAACAGAATTATTCCCTTCTCCCTGTGCCCAAAGGGGAGGGGAGGGAGTGGAAACAGGTGTTAAAAGAATTCAGTGTGAAGACAAAGTCTGTAGTAAAGCCAAGACAATATGTGCTTGGGAAAGAAAGGACAGCAACTGGCACAGTGAAAGGAATATGGAGTTACAATTTTATAGAGTCTAAGAGTAAGAATTTTCAAGTGGCAAGTTTGGAGAAGGATCACAGCTCCGTGAATATGAGTAATTTCAACATGTGACTTACACTCTAGGGTGGTAGTCTTCTACTTGGTTGTAAGTTAGAACTGCCTGGTAGTTTTATAATAGGAATATCTGAGCCCTGCAATAGCTAATTAGACCAAAGTGCTGGGATGAGTGTGCAGAGTATCCTTGTTTTTGAAATGTGCTGGTGGTAATTCTAATGTATAGTCAGTATTGAGAAACACTACCTTAAATATTAATTCTCTTCTTATAGGCACATAACCAAACAATCAGACAGTATGGGTAAGAGTTTCAGCAAGAGATCTGAGCCTTAGTAAGCTTGCCCAAAATGTTAATTATTGTTGTTACTACTATGATTACCATTATGATCACAGACCTTGTTATTGCTATCTTAGTTCTGTCTCTTGTCTTATGACCTTGAGTACCTTCCTCATGTCCATTTCCTCATCTGTAAAATTGAAATAGTAAGAGTTATGACTCAAAGTTTCTGTAATAGACAATAGGGTGATATGTTATTTATTTATTTACTCATTTTTTTTACTACAAATGAGCTCAGAATAATTTCTTTGCTTTTCCCTAGAAATTTCTGCATTTGTTTTCATTAAAAGGGAATTTGAAAGTATCCCTAAGGAGGATGACATTCTAATGTTCCAACAACCAAATAATCTTTTTAAAGCATTATAAAATATTTTATAAAATAAACTTATTATTAATATTGGTATTATTTTCTCTACAAAGAATTGTGTTTGTTTTTATCCTATTTAATCTTCCAATCAACCTTAGATTGTTTCCATTTTATAGGTGTAGATAATTCCTATCAGAGGCAGAACAGAGATTTGAACAGAGAAATTCATGTTGACTCATTTCTCATCACCACTATCATTGTACTGCAAAGATTGATGACGTTATAGATAGTTTTGAATGGGAGTCAGGCACTAAGTTTTTTCTCTCTTTGGATAGCTTCATCAGGGGGGCATGTGATCCCCCATTGCTGGGATGAAGGTTTGGAGAATGTTGAGGGAAGCATCCCTTCTCTGGTTTTGTGTATGGTTATCACAAAATGTCTAGAAACAATGCACTGAGTGAACAAAAATCTGAAATTGGAACCAAAATACTTAAAGAAATTCCCAAAGGTCATGTGCAGGTGCACTGCACTTGTCAATCTTATTTTGCTGACTGGGTTAGAGAGAAAAAAAAAGTATAATTGATGGAGTACACCACCCCTACTCCACCAATGATAGAATTTAACTCTCTTTCTTCTTCTCAAACATGGCATCTCTGGTTTTCACATGCCATCCTCATTATCATGACTCTTGGTTAATAGATTACATCAGGAATCTCTAGTTCAATGAAATTTGGGATCTTGCCGTCTTCTTCAAGAGCAGCCATTGATCTGGCAATTTTGTAGCCTAGTATGGCTTTTCTTACCTATACCTTGAGTAAGTCTCTGCTCTTCTATGCTCAACCTTGCCCTTAACTTTAAAATGTTGTTTATGACAGCAGGACCATATGCTATGAATTGTAAACACTTCTAATATGAACTCAACCTTCACTTGATTAAGGTGGGAGAGGGTATGCTTATAGCTCTTTCAAAAGGAAATCCAAGTCTCAATGTCAAGTATTCAAATTATGGTCACCCAGAGCCTCCAAGATTGAGAGAATTGGAAAATAGATATTACACTTTGACACTTTCATATTTCTGAAGCCTAGAATATTACAATCCATATATGTAATACATCTTTCATCAAAAAGTTCCTCGATCCTTGAAATTACTCTTGGAGAAAGGACAGGACCATAATCTTCATTGTGCAGATAAAGGAAATTGAGGTTCTAAGAGGGTAAGTGATTGGTTGAGGTTATTGAACTTAATTAGAAGCAAAGGGTCCATGAAAATATAACAGTGTTTACTCCATGCATGAAAACCTCATTTTTTTTAAAAAAAGTGATGTAGCAATGCTTTTTTAGTCACATGCCAAATATTATAATGTTACTCTGATTAAATGGGATGTACTGGCAACCTGCCCACCCCATTTATGGGGAAAATTCAGGAGGTTGCTTTGTTGTATGCACATCGATTTCCATCTATTCCTGCTTTTTTTTTTCATAGAGAAGGCTGGCATATTAGCCCAAATAAATAATAGCTTGGAACCCAGAGGTGAAGAAAAGATATTAAGCTATGATTCCTGCTGTTTTGAAGTTTTTCTGTCGGGTTTCATGTTTTACCTGCCCTCCATTGGCACTCAGACTCGGCATCTTTAATCTTTCATCTTTTGTAAATGTTAGAATGTAACAGCAATTTTAAACTGTCATAAGAAGCTTTTTAAAATTGTCTACCCAAACTGACTCTTGCAACCCTCACACTCGACTGGAGGAACAGTTATGCCCTTGATGGTGCCGATTTGCAAGGATGATAAATGGGCCCATTTGCTAAACCAATTGACTCACAAAATTAAAGTGGGGAGTGGGAAAAAATACCAAGTAAATTCAGGAGGCAATTGCATCTTACTCTTTGAACTTGGCAGACATTTTCAAGAGGTTTCCACGCTGTATGATAAAGATTATTTACTTTGTGTGTGTTTTATAGTCCTCGTCCCAGAATCTCAGTGAGTTTTCTAAGTACTTTGAATGTGTTATCTCTTTTTACTAATGGCAATAATCTGAGGCTTTTTGTGTTTGTAATGGTTAATCAGGATTGTCAACTTGATTGGATTCAAAAATGCCTATGGAACTACTGGATTTATCCAGAAAAGCATTTCCAGAGACAGTTAGCATATGGGACAGCAAACTGGTGAGGGAGACCTGTGCTGAACTTGGGCAACACTGGCCATATCCCTCCCACCAAGGTTTGATTTTAGATTTTGTTGATCGTATAGTTCATCAAATGATGAGGACAATGATAATTATGAAGACTATTCTCAAAATGATGGTGTGTCTACTACCATTACATTACACTAAGCACCAACATATTAAAGACATATATTGTTTGAGAATTCAAAACTTATTATGACAATAAGTGTCTGTTTGTGTCTTTGCTAAACAAGCAAATGTCCAATTTTTTCCCTAGAGCATTATAGTTATATTTCAATAGTAGTTGGATGCATTTTGACAAAATCATATCTGCATGGAATTTTATTTCAATCCCTGCTTCCTATTTTCCTTCCCCTCTCCCTCCATGTATTGTCTTTCTTTTACTCTATTGATCTTCTTTCTCTCATTTATTCATTTATTTTTGTATGAGACTTTCTACATATACATAAAGGTGAAATTTCCTCTGGTATATTCCTATATGCATATTATGTGATTTTGTTAAACTCATTCCGTATTTCCTCTTTCCTATCTCTCCTCCTTTCTCACCCTTCATCCCCTTCTACTCCACTAATCTTTCCTATGTATTTTTGTTAGCTGACCCCTTCACCCATTGCCTTCTTTTTCTTATTTTGCTCTTTCTTCCGCAAGAGAGAAAATATTTGACCCTTGATTTTTAGAGTCTGGCTTATTTACTTAGCATGATGTTCTCAAGTTCCATCCATCTACCAGCAAATGTCATAATGTCATTCTTCTTTATAGCTGAGTAAAATTCTGTTATGTGTGTATACCAGTTTTTTGATTCATTCGTCTATGGATGGGTATTTGGGATGATTCCGTAATTTGGTTTTTGTTAATGGTACTGCTATAGTCAATGAAATGGTTTTACCATTTGAGTGTGCAGATTTTAGTTCTTTTGGATAAATAAAAAGGAATGGGATAGCTGGGTCATGTGGTGGTTCCATTCCTAATGTTTTGAGGAATCTCCATACTGCTTTCCAGAGTGGATGTACTAATTTGCAGTTCCACCAATAATGTATGCATGTACCTTTTCCATTATATCCTCATCACATTTATTATTATTTGTGTTATTGGATCATTTCCATTCTGAATGAAGTGAGAAGACATCTTAGTGTACTTTAGATTTGCATTGCAATGCCCTAATTGCTAAAAATGTTGAAACATTTTTTTAATATTTGTTGGGCATTTGTTATTCTTTTGAGAAGTGTCTGATTAGTTCTTTTGGTCATTTTTTGATAGTGTTATTGGTTTTATTTGCTTTGTTTTTGGTGTTGAGTTTTTTTGAATTGTTTATGTATTTTGGATATTAATTCTCTATTAGAGGAGCAGCTAGAAAAGGTATTTTTCCCATTTTGTAGACTCCCTCTTTATGCAATTAATCATTTTCTTTGATGTGCACAGTGTTTTAATTTGATGGCATCCCACTTATAGATTCTTGGTTTATTTCCTGAGTTTTAGGGATCCTGTTGAAGAAGTCGGTGCTTTCTGACAGTTGCAAAATATCTTCTCTAATTCCTAAGTCTGAACCACTTTGACTTGACTTTTTGTACTGATCAAGAGGTAGAGACCTAGCTTCATTTTCTATATAAGGATATCTAGTTTTCCAGCACCATTTGATAAAATACTACCTTTTTGCCAACATGTATTTTTGGCATCTTTGTCAAGTATCAGATGGCTGTAGGTATATGGGTTGTCTCTCTCTCTTTTATTCCATTTGTCTTCATGTCAATTTTTATGCCAATGTCATGCTGTTTTCGTTACTACTGCTATGCAGAATAATTTGAGATTGTATATTGTGATGCCTCTTGGATTACTATTTTTGTTCAGAATTGCTTTGGCTATTCTGGGTCTTTTATTCTTCCAAGTGAATTTTAGAACTTTTTTTTTCTGGTTCTGTAAAGAATGTCATTGGTATTTTAATGGGGATTATATTAAATCTGTATATTGCTTTTGGTTATATGACCATTTTGCAATATTAATGCTGCCCATCCAAGAACACGGTGGGTCTCTCCAGTTTCTAAGTTCTTTTTCAGTTTCTTTCTTCAGTGCTTTATAATTTTCACTACAAAGACTGTTCACCTCCTTGGTTAGATTAATTCCCAATTTTCTGATGTTGTTATGAGGGGGACAGTTTTCCTGATTTCTTTGTTAGCAAAATTGCTCTTAAAAGCCATTTCTCTCAAGCAGGTGCATGGATTGCCATTTCCTTTTCCTGAGTACATGAGGCTCCTGCTCCTGAACTCTTCCCATGTGGACTCTCACCAGCAACTCCCAGAGTGTTTACACACACTCAGTCTCAGACTGGTTCCTCTTTTTCTAGGACTCCAGCTTCTTAGAATGAGCAACTACCAATTCCTCTGGCTCTCTAGCACACAGTTGCCCACTGTGGGACATTCAAATATCTGATGATCTCGGAAGACAATCTAATTAATACCCGTTTATAATCATAAATATAATATGTTGTTAGTTTTGTTCCTCTGGAGAACTTTAATACAGTATTATTGTCCCAATTGTCTGCTGAAGGTGACAATGGCAATAGTTGTTAAATCACTGTGTGTAGTTTCTTCCCACCTTTATCCTTTCTAACACAGACTGATCCTCAGTGAAAATCAGCAGCTTCTATGGTTCATGCTGTTAATATTTTCCACATAGTTCATTTTTTCATCTACTTTAAACATTCTCTTTCTTCCCCCCTTCCTGAGATATGCATTGGAGGTGTGATACCAGATTTCAAAAAACAGGAAGTAATTGAAGATTAGCCCTTACAACCTCTCTTTTGTCTCTTTACTATAAAATGTCCACTGAATGTTCTTTGTTTGACAGTTACTATACTGAGTCATGTTAAAAACTATCTAGATATAATTTTAATTCCCCTATAAGTGCATATATATATATATATATATATATATATATACATTTTAAAGAAATATAAAGACATTTTAAAGAAATTATTTGTTTAACCCCTGAAATTTATGGATGAATTTATGGATGAAAGTTCTGTGAATAGGCTCATTGGTCACACCAGATCATTAAGATTCATGCATGTTTCCATCCTTGTGGAGAGTTAGAATTATATTTTGCAATGTTGGAGAGTGGGGGAGATTGAGATGGTTATTGCTAAATATATTGTATTATAACATTCTGTTTCTTAAAAGGTAATGTAAAAACTTAAGAAGAACATTTCAAATCAATCAAACAGCAAGGAGGTGGGAAAAAAAGATGTGGAAATATTCATCCATAGACACAGAAGGCCTTGGAGAAGTGGAATACCTTCTGATCAAATTATTGAAGTTCAGGTGATGTGGTTCTCAAAGTTTGTCTGCTGGCCCAGTAGTGTCAGCATTAATTCAGAATTCAGTGGAAAAGAGAAGTCTGACATTCTACCCCAAATCTATTGATTCAAAAAGTTCTGGAGGTAGAGATCTGTGATTTTTCACTTTAACCTCCTGTGATAATCAATGTTATGCGTTGACTTGACCAGATCATGGATACCTGGATTTTTAGCTGAACATTATTTCTGATTGTATCTGTTAGGGAGTGTCTAGGTGAGATTATAATTAAGACCAATGAATTCTGAAATCAATTACTCTCCCCAATGCAGGTGTTCATTATACAATGCACTGAAGTGCCAAAGAGAAGATAGATAGATAGATAGATAGATAGATAGATAGAGGAAAGAGCAATTCACCCCTTTTCTGACTAAATTTGTTCTCCCCTCCTTGGATAGAGGAGTATGCATATGCATTGGGTCTCCTAGTCCTTTGGCCTTTGGACTCAAACTGAATTCCACCACTGGCCTTTCTGAAACTCCAGCTTTCAGATGGCAGAATGTGGGATTTCTCAGTCTCCATAATCATTTGAGTCAATTCCTTATACTCTCTTTCTGAGGAGAGCTCCGACTTAGCACATTCTCTACAGTTGATGTTGAAATGACTATAAATTGTGTGATTTCTCAGTTTCCTCATCTACAAAATAATACCATCTGGTTTGACTCTTGTTAGAATTAAACCCAGTAGCTAAATCAGAATTCCTTTGTTCAGTTCTCTCTAAATGAGGATTCTATAGGTGCTATGTTAATTAATTTATTTCTATATATCATAATATATAATATTATGTATGGAACATAATATTATATAACAAAATTATAATTGTTTAATTTGTTGTCTGTGTGTTATAATTATTTATTTATTGTTTTTCATTATTTCTGTTTGTTGGATGATTTTCATGATGCAGTTTAAGAGTGCAAAAAGTCTATTGGTTTATTCTTTTGAAGGTAATTCCAGAGCACTTTTGAATGATATCAGAATCAAAGTCAGCACCACATTTTTATACTTTTCTTCTTCCTCATTATTAGTGCTGAAATGTTTTAATTCTTTTCAAATAGGAAAACATCCACAGAATTCTAACATCCCAAGTACTTGAGAAATTCAAGGGATACATTAATTGCTAATAACACAGTGATTCCCAGGCTTTATTTGACATTATTAGGTCATTGGTATCAGAAGTTGCCAATGCCCAAATCTCACACAGAGAGAATCTAACATATTCTGCATGGGGTAAGACCCTAGCCCTGCTTCACTTAACTTTCCCTAGATAATTCCAAACTATACTCAGTGTTGTATGACATGGATCTAAACACTGAATCCAGTAGCTAATAAAGTACTAAGCAATGGAGTTCATCAGTGAAATAGTGTCTTGAGATAAATACCTCAAAGCTAGAGTTAAGATTCTGCTTAAGAATAGGTGACATCAGCCAAGTAGAAAATAAAGAAGAGACCATTCACTCATTAAATATATTTTGAATTTAAAACAATAGCCACCTCTTGTTATAATTCATATCTTTTTATTTGAAACATTCAGGAGTATATGAGTTTGTTGGGAAGAACCCAACTATTTTGCATAATTACAAAGCTCTAATTTAAAAAAAAAGTCTCCAAAAGAAGTTATTATATGATAAGCATAAGAAGCTTAATCGGGTTTTCTTTATTTAGTTGTCAGTGAGAGTTCCTAGAGAGGGCGACCTTGAATCAGGACAGGTGGGGTCCTTTATATGCATTATGGAAAAAGAGTTTCAGTTCATTCCATTCAGAAACCCAGACTTATTTATTTAGGAAAGCAGATACACCTTCAAGGGAGAATGCTGGGGCTGGAGGTGTAGCTCAGAGGTAGAACCCTACTTAATATTCATGAGGCCCTGAATTTGATCTCAGCACTGCAGAAAAAGAAGGGAAGAGGAGAAAGTAGGCTATCTCAAGAAATAGGTGTCTTTTGGGGTAAAGTAAGAAATACACACATGCAAAGGATAATCCCTGTCATCTCCAGAGGGAGAGACAGTAGACCCTTGGTATGGGTTATTAGTATTTATAAAGAAACAGTAGGTAGGGGCTAGACTAGTGGAGGAGTCAGGGTGGAGTTACACAAATTGCACAAATTTTTCTAGCCCCTGTGCATTATCCTTATATGAATTTTTGTAGGTGTCAGGAATGAGTTATACCATTAATATAGATCAAACGTGTTTGGGTCTTTCCACAATGTCAGAATTTATGGAATCACAATAAATTCACAGGCCACCTCACTTTCAGTTATTGCAATTCCTTGAATAGTTGTGGGTCACCTGATAGTCAAGATAGGCAATCATAGCTTCTTTTATTCCAATCTTAAAAAAAACTAACATCTGTAGCTGTTAAGTCACACATCACCCTTTACACTATTATATGTATAGAATACGAAAAGCTAAGGGTTAAGGTAGCCATGGGAGTTCAGAAGGCTAACTGAGAGCAAAGGCAGAGAGCAGATAACAAAGCATGTGTTCTAGTTCAGGGTCTGGATCCAAGGCAGTTTCAGTTTCAGAGCATGAGCTTGGAGTGTTAGCTTTGAGTGGGACATGTGTGGTCCTCAAGGACAGGATAAACCACACTACATTGAAGCCTGAGAATAGAGATTTGGAGGTTTATTGCTATGGCATTTTTCCTGGGCAAGGCTTGTAAAGAGTGACCAGTTAACAGTGTGCCAGGGTGTTCAGTCTTGGGTATTCCTTCTTTTACAGGTTTTGAACAAGAGGTTTGCTGCATTTGATGGTCTTATGTGTTTGTTAAGTTCATGGGCCTGGTTTTTTGATATTAATTTAATACACACATACATCTGTGTGCTTCTGATTTAATTTGATATGTTCACATATGTGGTCACTTTTATTAGCACCATTATTTTATTTATCAGTTTGTGCCTTATGGTTTTGCTGGGTAGATGGTGGTTGTTTACTTGTACATATTAAAAAAAATAATCATTTTACTTTAGGACTTATGTTCTAAATGGAGTAACTCATGTGTTATGGTTTAGATATGAGGTGTCCTCCAAAATTTCATGTACAAGAAAATTTAGAGGAGAAATGATTAGGTTATGAGAGTCTTAATCAATGCATTAATCCATTTGAATGGATTGTCTGGGCGATAACTGTAGGTAGGTTAGAAGTTACTAGAGGATGTAAGTCACTGGGGGACGGGGCATGCCTTTGGGGCATATACTTTGTCTAAGATGAGTCCAGTGCTCTCTCTCTGCTTCTCATTTGCTATGTCCTGAGCTACTTTCCACCATGATGTTCTGCCTCACCTCATGCCCAGAGCAATGGAGTCAGCTAAATGTGGACTGAGAGCTCTGAAACCCTAAACCCCAAGTAAACTTTTCCTAATCTACAATTGTTCTTTTAAAATCTTTGGATCACAGCAGGGGGAAAAAATGTGTAAAACATAATGGCAACTACCACTTTATAAAATGGAATAACACAGGGTTAGGCACAGCCTGGAAAACTACTGTTCTATTCATCATGGAGTAACTCAGAACAGGGCATAAAGAAAAATGAAATTATGGCATTTGCAGGTAAATGGATAGAACTGGAGACTATCATGCGAAGTGAAACAAGCCAATCATGATGGCTGCCAATCTAACCAGGGTTTTAAAAAGGGGAGTACCAGGGCTGTTTTGCAAGTATCACTATCAAAAGAGCTAATGATGTTTAACTTCTATCCTTAAAAGAGATATTGTTCTAGTTTCCAAGTCTAGAGTTTCTTTACTCTTGTCAAAATTAAGCTGAAGTACGGAAAACTCAGTTTAGTGAAGAATGTTCTTCTTGCTTCCCTGTGATTAGGGAGGGGAAGAAGGAGAAGAGGAAAGAAGAAAACAACAACAACAAATGACAGTTTTAAAGTTAATTGCCAGTGGTGAAGAAGCAGCAAATTTTATATTCAAATTATGAAACAGACCCTGTTAAAATATTAGCAGTGCTCTGTGCGGACAAATGTCTGATTTTAGTTAATCATTTAGTGAATAATTTGCTGTTAGCCATACACACGACTTTAGCCCTCTATCCTTCTTTTTTCTTTTTTATTTTTTAAATCTTTATTTCCCTCAAATCTTAAGATTCTGGACAATGTGTCACTGGAACATAGTTTAGTACATATAGTGACTTATTTTGCAAAATTATTAATACTTCACTAAAGATTAATAGAAAGACATTAGGAACGGTGTTATATCAGATATTCATTCGTTCTGCTTTACTATTACTTTCTTAGAAGTTCGGATAACGCTCAAGACACCAGGCATGTTCAATTACTTCCTGTATCATGAAAAAAAAAACATAAATTTTTAAAAGACCAGAAAAGTAAGTTCTGAAAATATGACTAGAGGGAGCATTTCTGAGCAATGCTTTCAGCTATTTTGGGATACACATAATTTGGAAAATTAGTAGATGGGAGGGGAGAGTAGATTTAGATAAAAAGAGGATGCTGTTATTTTAAGAGGTGATAGAAAAATATTCTTTTTTTCATTAATTTGTTCAAGCACCCTTTTTTGATACACACTAAAATAAGTGATCTTTAAAAGTTTACCAAAGCCAGGATTTTGAAGTTAGCCACAGGACACATTCTTTTCATAATATTTCCTGAGTACTCATTACATATTGGACTTGAGAATGTAGAAAGTATCAAATCCACACATCATGTGTTAGAAACTTCTATAAGGTAGATCCTGAATGACCTGCAATTCAAAAAGGGCCATAGAACAATAGAACACACAGTTTTGAAATTTGACATTTTTCCAAACAATTAAGGAAGGACTAGATGTGTCAAAATAACTACAGAAAAGTATTGATTAGTTCTGCCACAAAGTATTCCTAGGAAAGATATCTTAAGTAATTCAGTTATTGCAGGAATAGTTCATTTACTTTGCACCCATTCCAGTATCTTTACGCTGTTTTGTCTATGAAGCATATATTTTTATCTCAGCATTTAGAAGATTAAGTGATGAAAAGTAAGATGAGACTATATCTAGAATGATTTTGCCTGTTGGAAGAATTTTAACACTAAATGTTCAATCTTAATTCACTGAACAAATATTTAATTAAAATAATAGTTAACATTTAATACATAGCTAGTAAGTGTCATCCAATTTACATGGTATATTAGCTTTCTATTTCTGTGTAAAATATTACCATATATTTAGCGGCTTAAAAGACACCCATGAATCAATCAGTTCAGAGTTCTACAGGTTACAAGTCCAGACAAGCCTAGCTGGATTCTCAGCTCTAAATTCTCACAAGTCAAGGTGGCAGATAGACATGAGTGAATGGAATGTGAGATTTGGGTCATGGTTCTGTGTATTGGACATGCTGTGCCAACCCCAACATGTTTTCTTTTGAAAGGCAATTTGCCTGGGGCAACTCTGGCCCTGATTGACTTAAAATAACAGAACATTCCTCAGCAAACAACCTGTTATCTTCAGGAGAAATTCAGACCCAAAAGGCTGTAAAGGGGGTAATTTTGTGATCTTTACATAGATCAAATTCTAGGACTCAGGGAGGTAAGATAATTAGAATCAAATTCCCCCATTCAAAAACTATAAGAAGTAAAAACTATAAGAACTATAAGTTAATCCATGGGTAGTGGGACTTGAAAGCTTTTCTCTGCTCACAGGGAAATTCTGAATTTCTTCTCATAGAACCTCCTTCATCTTGAAGGTCAACTGTAGGGCTTTAAGTCTTTCTCATGCTTTAAGTCTCTCTAACCTCTGCCACCAGAAAAACTCATACCTTTAAAGAGCTTATATGAATCAATTAGTCAACCCCAAGCCTCTTAATTTTTCTACTTTAAAATCAACCTAATTACACATGCAAAATCTATTTGCCATGAAAGGTAACATAATCAAAGGAATAATAGCAGAGGACCAAGGCCATAAGAGCCATATGTTCTACTGATTTTTATACACATTTTAACTTTAATTTTCATTAGCACTCTACTACATTAGGGATTACTATTTCTGATTTTAGAAAATCTGGTGTCCAAGGTCAAACACATATTAAGTACTGTAATGATAGCATGAATTCGAGTCTTTCCAGTTTTGAGTTGTGGCTTTCCCCACAATTCTACCATTACAGAAGTTTTCTGAGCATCTGTTCTGTGTTATAATCCAGAGATAAAGAGATGAGTATCATTTCTCCTTGTTATCTCAGGAGCAAAAATGTTAGTAGCTTCTTTTCACCCATTTCATTCTAATCACCTAACTTTGTAACACTTTATATGGGCTTTATTAAGGGCTATCCATGTGTTAAGGTTGTCCCCAAGGTTAAACCACTTGCACCTGGAAAAGTTCAAATTCCATCCAGCCACTTGGACTATAGATTTCGCACTTTACACCATGACATATATTGTCCCTGAATAATTCATATTTAAATTCCATATTCAAGTGTCAGATCAGAGAATGTAAATAGATGTTCCACATCCCATGCTATGTTATGTTTTATGCTATAAAAATCCACTCTTATGTTACCTTTCAGTGCTAAACTTCTTTCTTCTCAATGTTGACAGAGGATTTCTTGAAATATCTGGAGCTCTGGCAGTGTTGAGCTTATGGATTTTTCATAGCAACAATTTACTTTAACTGAGGAGGAATCCCTCTACCTTCCCTTACCTAGAAATCTTCTCTAAGTTGCCATACCCTCACCACTTCTTATTGTCTTCATATATTAAAACAGATAATACTGACCATTAAATACTCCGTAAACAATATCATTTTTTTTCAGCACTAATCAGAAGTGGGATATTGGAAGATAAACTAGGAATTGAGGACAGCATTAAGTCCTCTTGCTTTGGCTTTGAATCTTGCCTGAACATCCTAGGCATTTACATTGATTGGCAACCATTGTTTCACCTAGATTCTATTCTCTAGTTTAATTGAGGGATATGTATCAGTTCCAACTAAAAGAATATAGGTATCAGCTCTAAAATTGGAGGATTTAAATAGGACAAAAGAAAATTTTTCTTACTATCATATCTAACCACTAGGAGGAGGAAATGTGCTTTCCAAATGTCATTATGTCTTACCCTAATTTTAAACATAACTTCACATTTTTAATGTTAAATTTGAATCCATGAGTGCTTACCTCATCTGAGTCTATGGTGATATTTATCATTTGTCTCTGTAATGATTTGTGGATTTGTGTGAATTAGTCAGATCTCCCGAGTATTTGCCTTTATTTCTAACACTTACATTTTATAATCTTTGCTTTGCTTTCTAGAAAGCATTTTGCTCATGAAATTTGAGCCATATTCAGGGAAAACAGAACTAGTAACCCAGTGGAAAATCAGTAGGCATTATGCCTGAGGAGCCCACGCATTTGTGTTAGATAAATGTCTCCCTACCTGGTTTTTGTTCAGTTCGTCCGCCCATATAAAACCTCACAGCAGCCACATCTGTATTCAGCCACAACTCTTTGTGAAAGGGACAGCTTGAGAACCTATTAAAAATACATTGTTACTATGAGTATTTTGTTCCTCTTTTCTATATAATAAGCTGAAAACTACAGTAGGTGAGCATTCTATGGGGAAGACTGCTGTTCCCTTTATTGACTTTATGGCCACACAAACTAATAGAAATGCATTTTATATCACACAGGTGAACTCAATCACACTGAACCCAACAGGATGGAATATTTTCCCTAAATTTAAGTTGTAAATGGTAGATTGGTTTACAATAAATATCTACGACAATAAAATGTCACTTCTTTACAAAGCTTTTTTATAAAAAAATACCCCTGTTATAAATAATATTTTAAATTTCTGACTATGAAGCTTATGTTCATTATAGGAATTTTCAAAGTTCATAAGATGTATGTGAAAAAAAAATAATACCCACAATTTTACAACCAAAGATGATTGTCAGTATGTAGAAAATGTAATTTTTTTCATGGCAAGTTTGGAGAAGCAAAGATATTTTGCTTATTATTATTTTTCTATAAAAATTCATTATTCATAAACATGAAATTTAATGGAAAACTATATATGTATTCGGTATTTATATTTTGAGACATTTAAAGTTTTTTTTATTTTCATCTTAAAAAGACTCTGTTCTCTCTGTATCTGTCTCTGTCTCTCTTCTTTCTTTTCCTTTCCATTTCCATCTTTTACTTGCTCCTTTAAGAAAACATTTACTGTGGTTTACATTATTAGCCCAGAAAACTCTTAGTGCAATAATTTATTTACTACTTTTCTTTATATGAATCCTGCATAGTTACTAATCACAGATTGTAATTGTTACTGATGTGAACAATGTTCCAAAATGGAAAATTTTGGTCTAGAAAGATTTACAACTGTGCTGTTTCATTACAAGTTAAGTAATACCTCTAGCAAGCAATGTAAAATTCAGTTTCCTACTATGACATCATGAGAATTTTCCTAGTCCAGCACAGAGATTGCTAATAGTCCAGTAAGAAAGAAGTGGCAGAATTATACCTGTACCTTTCCAGGATGAATTTTCCTTGGATTTTAGCCCCCTGGGTCCTGATTATGAAAGCCACATAGAAACCTGATTCAGTTCCAGGACTGAATCCAGTTGTTTTGGTACACTCCCTGCTTATCTTTGCTACTTGTTTAAACTCCTAGCTAGAATATGCTACACTGTGACATGGCTGAATGATGCAGGGAATGGTGCCTTATAATAATTATGAGAAGGATATGCAAGTTGAATCATATGTCAAATAATTATCCCAAAGACAAGTAGTAACTTGAGAATGACTTCAAAACAAAAATTCTTTCTGAATTAGATTTCTATGTATACTTTCATATATTTAATACTCTTATTTGGGACTTTAACACTTATTTATATATTCACATACATGAAATTTTTGCATGATAATACAGTCTATATCAAAATATTCTGAAAATATATTAGAATAGGTTTTGCTAAATTTACAACTATAATATCTATATCTATAATCTGAAACATTTTTAGAGTAAAAAGAACCATGCTTGTTAATAGCACCAGGAAAACAGACATAAAACAGAACTATGCTAGGAGATCTTAGTAGATGCTCCTAATTTCTTACCTAAGAATCCATAGCATGGTTTTGCTTTCCATAGTTTCTATTTTTCAATGTAAGAAAACAAGCATTTGAAGTCATAAAGTCATCTAATTATTTATTTCAAAAACACAGCTAGTAATTTTTTTCCTGAAAAGGATTATTTTTAAGAAGATGATTTTCAATGATTTTACATTGATTCCAGCAGCAATTATCTTTATCATTACCTGTGTTAGTTCATTATATTTATCACTGTGACCCAAATACTTGACAAAAACAGCTGAGAAGAGTAATATTTATTTCGTCTCAGAGTTTTGATCCAACATCAGCCTGTTCTGTGGCTGTAGGCCTCAGGTGAGACAGAATATCATGGTAGAAAGGTATGGTAGAGGAAAGCCCCTCAGCTAATGGCAGCCAGGAAGGAGAGAGAGAGAGAGAGAGAGAGAGAGAGAGAGAGAGAGAGAGAGAGAGAGAGAGAGAGAAGGTGGGGATGGGGTGAGCAGGAGAGAAGATAAATCCTTCTAGGTCATGTCCCCAGTGACCCATGTCCTCTGCTAGGAATATGCCCCACAGTTTCAAGTGTTGAAGACTTTGTCCCCAATGCCTCAATGTGCACATGTGGGGCTTTGGGAAGTGATTAGATTATGTAGGTTCTGGAGCTAAGGATATAGCTCAGTTGGTTCGCATGCCCAAGGCCATGGGTTCCATCCCCAGCACCACAAAAAAAAAAAAAAAAAGATTATGAAGGTTCTAACTTCATTGGTGGATAAAAACATTGAAATTTGAATAGACTACTGGGAGGTGGTGAAACTGCAGGGCCTAGTAGGTCAGTGGGGGGCATGCTCTTGAGGACTGTAGGACTGTACCTTGTCCCTGATCCTTTCATTGTTCTCTTTCTGTTTTCCTGGATGACAGGAGCTGGGCAGCTCTCTCTGCTACGCCCTTCCACAATGATGTTCTGACTCATGGAGGCCTAGACCCCTGAATCTGAATCTGGTTCACTTTGGACACAAACCTCTGAAACTATGGAACAAAATAAACCTTTACTCCTCCAAGTAGTTATTTTTGGCTCTATTGGTCACAGTAATGAAAAGCTGATTAACACACTATCTAATAGGTCACAATGAGTTGAAGAGGGGGAAGAGAGTTCAGGATATAAAACAATAAAGTAAATAATCTATTTTAATATTTTTGTCATTTAAAAATATGAAATGAATGTCCATAGAAAGAAGTTGAACATAGAACATTGTATAGCAGGGTTGGAGAACAAGATGTTGCTAGAAACATTAGCCTAAATTTGATAACCCAAGGGCTTACATCTAAAGCCCTTAAAATTCCAGCACCGTCTATCTTTCCAAATTTGCCTCTCATTTCCACAAGCATAAGCCTTAAACTCTGGCCACAATTATGTATAAATTTGCCTGCTTTTCTTCCTTCCCCTTTTTATTTTTTACTTGGCAAATTCAAGTTTTGGATGAAGATCACTTTCTCAGTGTAATTTTACCCAGTGTGTTCTATTTCCTTTTACAGCACTTCTAGACATACAAGCAAGGTAACATAAGGTATCCAAAATCCATTGTTCAGACCCAGCTGTAATTTCTAGGAGACATAGGTAGTGTCTTAGGCATGTAATAAATTCACGTAAAACTAGTTAGCTTGCTGTTAGAAGTTGGTTATTACATTTTGTTCCTATCATGAAGTGGATCAATGAATAGAATGGCGATACCTGGGTAACAAAAATTGAAATAATAAATAAATTTCTCTCTTCTGTACAAATTGAGATATTAGGCACTATATTCTATTAGAATTGCTTAAAATTCCTGACATCTGGCTGAAGTTCATGTCTTCCATTTACTTAAAGTAATCTTTTATGACTTGTCTGCTTTTAGCTATGAACATACTCTAATAAGGACATAGAATCAGATACATAATTCCTAACATTTTAGACTCCATGTAAAAATCTTGATTTCTAAGATGAAAATTTGCCTGAAGTGGTGTTTATAGCCTCCCTTTTCACGTTGCGTAGTTAAGAAGACGTGACCCTGGAAAAGGTGAACTTTTATAGTTCATCTCTTGCTTTTATATTTCATTTTTTGTTTTCTACATACCCCTCCATTCTCACTGTGTCAATTATTTTTTAATTCTGAAAAATATGAATTAAAATGTGTCAATTCTTTTAACTTTGAAAAATATGAATTAAGATGTGTCAATTTTTTATTCTGAGAAAGATGAATTAAAAATAGGTGACAACTATTATGTATCTTATTATTATTTTGAACCATATATTTCAAAACCTGACATTTTTACCTTTTTTATAATAATATTTAAGGGTACAACTAAATGCCCATTGTTACAACCTCATTTTGGAAGGTCACTTTTTATATATAAGTTCCCCGTACCACCCGTTCTTGGAGTCTTGAACTTGATTCATCAATCAGCTAGTTGAATTACATATTTTTAAATTATCATCATCATCATTATTATTATTATTATAATCATCATCATTATTATTTTGGAACTGAGTTTTCCACCCAGAGGTGCTTTACCACTGAGCTATATTCTAGCCCTTTTGTTTATTTATTTATGTGTTTTTATTTTGAGACATGGTCTCACTTAGTTTCTAAGGCAAGCTTTGAACTTTTGATCTTCCTGCCTCAGTGCCCTCAGCTACTGGAATTACAGGTGTGAGCAACTGTGCCCAAGTACAAATGCTCTATTAAAATGTCACCATGACTGGTAATTTTTCTAGTTACTGTTGAATTGTCAGTTTTTGTTTTCTGTAAAGTGTATATTGATCAGGTTTTCCAATAGATTAAAGAGCTTAGACATATATTCTCATTTCCATTACATATAAATAAAAAATTGATTTTGAAGAGAACCTGGGTCTCATAATTTTTTTCACAAAAATAATAAAAAAATATCACTTCTTCATTTTCTGGCTTATAAGTCTACAGATGAAAATTTTGAAGGGAGATTCTTTTCATCTGCCTTAAATTGACATTCTCAATAAGAGATATTCACTGGGCTGTCCTGTTTCAATAATGTTGCCAGATGTACTGTGTGGTCTTTCAGTCTGTAGAAATAAGCTTTTCTGTAGCCAAAGAACTATACCCTATGTAGATGCTAAGTGGCCAGTAACTTCTTTTCCAATCATTTAATTTTCCTGAATAAGTGAAATAAACTAATGATAGTATTAAAATTTTTGTTTCTGATTACCCTCATTCTGTGCTATTTTCTTAAAATTCTGATCTAAATTGCTAAGCCAATTATGCACAAAACTCTGCTATCTGTAAACACAGACTTAGCAAATATGGTATGCACTTTCTCAATGTCTTTTTGTTTCTGGAAATCTCTCATCTAACTTTTATTTCATCTCTAATATACTGTACATTGTCTCTGAATTCATTGAAACCATGTTTTCTTTATGTTTTGTGGAGCAAACAAAACGGATGTGCTGAATTGTATTTCTTTTAGCCATTTTTGTTTGTTTGTTTGTTCTTTTTGTTTTGTTTTGCAGTGCTGAGGATTGAACCTGGGGACTCACACATGCTAGGCAAACACTTTACCATCGAGCGACATCCCCAGCTCTTGTAGATTTTATGATGATTATATTCTTTCTTCAGTTATTGAGTTCCACATTCATTTTATGCTAGTTTCCTCCTTCTACCCATGCCCTTGTTTTTTTTTTTCCTTAGCGATTTAGAAGGATTACAGAAATAAAGACATTTGACCTAATTTTAATCACTTAAACCCCTCTCCCCCATTCTGTTGGGGTGTGATGAAAAAATACTTATATAACCAACCCAGGCTTTGTGCACAAAATCCAGCATGGCTTATTTGTTTTGTGTTTTTGTTTGTTGTTTATCTGTTGATCATCATTAATATTATTATTATATTATCTGTGAATGGCTGAACCAAAGCCATAAGCACCTGTCTAGCTTGCAAATATGATAAAATAATGCTCATGATATTCCATCAAAGCAATATCTTTGTTTCCCTTGGCCTTGACTGTTTTTTTTTAACCACTTTCTGTGAATTCCATCATAAGCCAACTATAACCAATATGGCAAGTCATATTAGCTACTCAATTATTTTTATAATATTTGAATTTTTAAAAGCAGTTACATTATTTTCAAATTGTTTCACCTCAAACAAGAAGTCACCACTCAGCCTCAATGCCAATCATATCACTCTGAGAAATCACTTTGCAAGGTCTCTCACCACCAATGGCTGCCTGATTCAACTGGCAACACACACCTCAGCATTTCCTGGCTCAGTTTCTTCAGGCAGCCACTGTCCAAATGAATGAATGACGTTTCCACAAGCCACCCAGAACACATGGTGCAATGTTCCAAATTATTATGGTCATCAGAGAGTCCAAATATCCACAAACACCAAAGAAAATTTAAATAAGAAGCATTAATTTTAAATATTACCCCCACTCTAGTCCTCATTTTCCCATGGCTGTTTGCAGGAATCCTTTCATTCTTTAACCTGTGCATGACTCTCCTTTGAAGAGAGTAACTTGTGAGTTGTTCTATGTTAGTCTTTTTGGGAGTCATTTAATCTGAATGCAACTGAACTTTTTATGGTCAGAACAATAAACCGCATGCATTAGGACTCATAACTAGATGAGATAGCATACTGAATCTTTCATTGTGTAAATAATTTTTTTAGAGGCTTGCACTGTTTGTGGGTGCTTGTCTGTGTTCAGCTGTAATTGTTTGTATTTTCCTTCTGTTAGTTTGGAAATTTCTTAAAATGTTATAATTTTATGGAATTATTCTTGTGCTGATAGTGATTTTTTGATGCACAGATTTCCAAGAAACTAAACATCAAATTCATGTCTCAGTGCTCTATATACTGTGACATGCATTCTTAAAATCTGATTTTCCTGGCTTGGGGTTGTAGTTCAGTGGTAGAGTGCTTGTCTAGCATTTGTAAGGCACTGGGTTCAATCCTCAGCACCATATAAAAAAATAAATAAAGTTAAAAAAATTTTAAATGTCTGATTTTCCATAGGCTTTGTTTTGCATACTAAGTCATATATTCTATATTTATAGCTTTTTAATCTACCCTGTATATTTGACTTTGTATATATTTTTATGTCCTCAAATCACTTGTATAAAAAGATGGATAATTAATAAGTGAATATGAAAGAAAATATGAAACCTATCTTTATTATAAGAATGTTATGAACCTTAAATATGTAGATTATTTCAAATAGAGGACCCTTAAATTATATTTTCCAATTCCAACCTAATATAACTATTAAATAAATCAGAATCCTAAAGCTCAAATAAGAGAAATATTTTCTCCATGTTTCCTAACTTATAAAGTAAAACCCATTAATCTTTGCCACTGATTTATTATTAATTTTCATACCAGCCATTAAAATGACTATAGAAATCTCTGCAGGCAAATAAACATTGAGTATAAATTACTGAAATGTATATGGTCATCAATAGGAGATTCAATAATCATACACATCAATCAAATAAAATGCTATGCAGATAAAAACAGTGCTATTTATATCTCCCTTCTTATATTTAAACTTTAATCTCTATCATATAATCTACATATGGAGTATAAAACAGTGTATTAATGTGACTAGCACTTGTGAGAATAATATATATTTTGCACTTAAATCACACATAAATCCAGATATAAATTGTGAATTTTTGTTGTTGTTTGTTTGTTTTTTTAACATTAGCACTGGCTACTCTTTCGTGGTACCATTAAAAATAAAATAACTTAAAATATGTGATTTAATAGGATTTTACTTTGTAACAATACCAATCATAACATTGCTAACAAAATCCCTTCTATTTAATTTATAGAGGAAAAAGCAACATGGCTTTTATGATCCTGATTTTTAGAACTTGTTAAATTTTTTGGGACTCTTTTGGCTTTTATACTAATTTATATATAAACAACTTAAATTTGAATCCTACCGAGGTTTTTATGGACATCTTCATCTCATTTGTCATTAGGAAGCCAAGCTACACTGAGAGATCTCTCCTTTGTATAATAAGTGACCTTATATTGAGTTGATTTATTATTGGTTTTTATAGTTTTCTACCTTTCTAGAAAGTCCCAATGATTCTGTCTTAGTTATCTATCAAGCATCAGTATTTGGATATAATATTATTTCAATATTTCTGCATTGAATTGATGTGTAACAAGTGAAAAATAGCATGCATATTGTGTACATTCTATCATGCTATCTCTCAGTTGCAGGTAGGAGTTTATAATGAACTCATTTTGAGAGCAAGAATTGGGTTTTGAATTTTTTTTAAAAAGTCATGTATCATGTTTTGGTGGAGATGATTTATATGGCAGTTGTGCATATCTCCATACCTTTGTAGTGCTTCAAAAAAGAAGAAGGAAAAAGCAGGTGATCTGAATTAGTTTAAGTTTTATTTCATAAGCCAGGCATTGGATATACCCTGGAGATTAGCATTTGCCAAATAGCCATCAGTTAAAATAAATGAGCCCATAGAATGACTGGCTTTGTGTACAGCACGAGAAAACTCAATTCCCCCTCAATTGTGGCATCTTGCACTGTCACTGACAATTGAAAATCATGGAAAGGACCAATTCTGCTTCCTCAGTTAGCATGTGCATGCACACATCCAACTTATTCTTACATTCAATTGTGTTTTGATACCTAAACTGAGATCATCAACATAGAAAATGAAAGAGAAATTTTATCAGTTATAACACTGAAACCAAATGCCTTGTTTTTCATGGGTTTCACATCAAGTGGTTGCTAAATATAAGCAATGAATACAACTATCTTGTTATTTTATGATAATCTTTTTTTCATAATTTCCATGTCCATTCAAGTTTCCTCCATATTTTATGCCAATTTTTTATCTGTCAGATATCACTGACCCTCATCAGAAAACATTGACAATGATATACAATGTTTATTGAAATATCAGGTGATGAATTCACTATTTCTTCTTTTTTATATGCTTGTGTTAGATATTTATTAATCTTTGCTCTAAATGTTTCTCAGTGTAATATCTTACCTTTTTAATTGAGTTTTACAGATTAAAAAGTGTTTTCTTATACAGTAACAACTTTACTCCTCAAAAATTCTGTAAACTTAATAAATTACTATTGAATTTAAAAGGTTATAAGATGAAGGGCACTCAATTCATTCACTGGCATAACTGGGGCCGGACTCTGTGTTTTCTAGTAATTAATAACAATCAACTCTTATGGAGTATTTATACGGCATGAAGCCCTTGGCAAGGTTAATTCATTTAGTTCAAAACTGCCCTAAGAAGAAGGCTTTATTAATGCTCCAATTTTACAGTAACTGAGGCTGAGGAGGGTTAAGTACTTCACCTGCGGTCACAAATATAATAATAGAAGGCATTAGTGTTCAAACCCAGGCAACCCACTTTCCAAGCCCAGCTCTCATAAGGGTTCATCTATAAGTTTAATCTTATGCAGATTCACAATGACTATTAAGTTAAGAAAATGAAATGGGTCACTATTCTGGTTATAACTTAAAAGCTAATCCAGTTACTTAAGTAAAGTATAAATAAGAAAAGTGAAAAAAAGGTCACAGGTGCACACAATGGGGGATTTTTACCTGTATAGGTTTCTTCCCAGCCCCTAATCAGCACATTACCAGCACTCATCTTGCTCTTCAATTCCACCTCAACGTCATTTCACCACTCTTCAAAGATAACTATCTTTCTTCTTGTTGTTCATCTTCTTTTTCAGTAGTGGAGACTGAACCCAGAGGGGTTTTACCACGGAGTCATATCCCCAGCCCTATTTATTTATTTAATCTTGAAACAGGGCCTCACTGAGTTGCTGAGGCTGGCCTCAAATTGCAATCCTACTGCTTCAGCCTCCAGACTCTCTGGGTTTAAAAACTTGTGCCACCAAGCCCAGCTAGATAACTATCTTTCTGACTCCTTACACCATGGATTATTTTGGCTTGACTTTGAACTTTTTAATCTAAGAATGTGTATGGTTGTTTATAATCACTTTTCCTTCTTTTTGCTGAGATTCATCCATATTTTTCCAAACAAGCATCTTGCTTATTGCCTTTTTTGTATAGTATTCTTCTATGTAAATATCCCTCAATTTATACATCCATTCTATTGCTGATGGGCATTCTTAGAGGTTTCAAATATGGGGGTATCAAGTCCTGTCATATCAACTTCAGTCAATATTATAGAAGAGTTTCTAAAGAGGTTGCACCAACTTGTATTTCTACCTGCGTCATTCAAGAATTCTGCTTTTGCACATCTTCACCAACATTTGGTAGCTTCCTGTTTATTTATTTTTTAAATAACTTATCCATTCTTGTTGACAGGTACTGCTATGTCATTGATATTAATGAGTCCTTTTCAATATTTTTTGTTTATTCGGATAGTCTTTTTAGGAAACTGTCTACTGATATCATATTAACTTTTTAATAGAATTTTATCTTCTTTTATTGAAATGTAGTTCTGTATTATAAATGCAAGTGGTGTGTGTGTGTGGGTGTGTGTGTGTGTGTGTGTGTTTGCTATACTCATCTTTGGGTTCAGTTTGTTAATATTTTGTTAAGATTACTTCTGTTCCCATAATCTTGTGATTTCTATTTCTTGTAATGTTTTTCCTTTGATAGCAAATATACATTGACTTCATATGTATATCAAAAGTCTTACTTGAATTATTTCCTTTAGAAAATTTTGTGTAAGATTGTTGTTAATTTTTTCCAAATATTGGGTAAATCAGTAAAGTCATTGGGACTGAAGTTTTAATTTTTGGAAGATATTTATTTAACTACCATAGGATTATACTTTTAAATTACTACTATATAATATATAATTTATAAATTTAATAGATATCTATTTCTTCACTTCATAGTTTTGCTCAATTATGTTTTTCAGAAAATGTATCAATTGTATATACTTAGTATGATATTGTAAAATTTCTTAAATGTTAAGAGTATAATATACTTTTCTTTTGTCAATATCTGTGGAGTTTTTAGTGTTTTCTTTTCTTTTTTTTTTTTTGCCTGAAATTGCCTTTTTTGGTGTTCTTTATTATACAAATATTTCTTATTCCACAGACTTCTGTAATCCTTCTTCTTCTTCTTCTTGTAAGTTAAATTCTATGCTTTTCTTAGTTTAAATGGAGGCTTATATCAGGGAAAGTTAGCCCTTTTACTTTTTACATATATAAACTTAGGCTACATATCTTAAAAGTTCTTTACATTTGTATCACATCACTTTTGATGTGCCCCCTTACATTATTGTTATATTTCAGCATATTTTCCAATTTCTACTTTGAATTCTCCCTGGACCCATTAGTGTCTCGTGTGCTCTTTGTTCCTTATTCTCTCCTTTCTTGCCCTCTGTTCAATAAATCATTTTTTTAACTTATTCCATACACTGTATTCAGCTTTTGCACTATCATGATCAGAAGACCTGACAAGAACAATTAGAGGAAGGGAAGTTTATTTGAAGGCTCATGGCTTCAGAGGTCTCAGTCCATAGATGGCTAACTCCACTGCTCTGGCTCAAGGTGAGGCAGAACATCAAGGTGGAAGGAAATGGTGGAGGATAGCGGCTCAGGGTATCACACCAGGAAAGAGAGAGGTGGGGGGAAGAGGAGATACACCTCTGCTCAGCAAGGATAAAATATAGACCCCTCAAAAGCATGTCCCTGGGACCCACCTCCTCTACCTACCACTGAGTAGGTTAAAAGTTTTAAGACCCAATTATTTCATCTCTTAACCTCACACATGAGCTTTTGAGAGAATCCTAAATATCCAAACCAAAACACCATGTCTCTCTTTTTAACTTTGTAGTTATATAATTTCAAAAAAAAATTGTACTGGTTTTACCATATGTACCTTGACTTATTGGGGGTTAATATAAATGCTTTTATCATTTCCAATGTAATGATAGGTCTTCCTAATATTTTTTTCTGTATAAGTCACTTCTTAGCTTTGTTATTGTTATCATGCAATTAATTTCTGAACTTCCCAAATTATAACTTTATAGTTCATATTCATATATATAATTTTCTATATTTTTACCTTTTCTGTTTTTTTTTTTTGTTCTCTCTTTCTAGCATTTCCCCCTTCTAACTGAAAAACTGTTCTTTGTAATTCTTTGGGTGTTCACTTTCTGAAAAAAGAAAAAAAAATTATATGTTTGTGAATGTTGGGAAATGTTTTTATTTTTTCCTTTATGTCTGAAAGACATTTCCTCTCAGTATACAATTCTCCTTTGCCAGTAATTTTTCTTCTTCACTTAAAATGTGGCATGCCTTTGTACTGTGGCTTTCATCTTTGGTAGTTAAGGTCAGATGCTAGTTTTACTGTAGCTGTATAGATCTCTCTTGTCTCCTACCTTGATTGCCTTGAAGACTTCCTGTCTTTGGTGCTCAGCAATTTACCTACAATGTGACAAGGAGTGGTTCTCCTCCTGGTTATCCCACTTCGATTCCCCAAATTTCTTACCTCTGTAAGGTGATGCTATTAATCAGTTGTTGATAGTATCTTACACTTTATTTCTTTGAAAAAAAGTTATGTCCTTTTTTTTTTCATCCTCCCCAGAAGAACCTCAAATGACAAATATATTAAATCTTCTTACCATGTGCCCTGCCTTAATGGATTCCTAGATGATTGTTGTCCCAGCTGTTTTCCATTTTTAAATTTTCTTTGTGACCTTTGTCTATATAAATTCTACAGATTTTCTTCTAGTTCACTTTCCCTCGTTCATTTGAGTACATTCATTGAGCTGTTGAATTTATGTTTTGTTTGTGGTAGTGATGGCAATTCTTAATTTCAGTGATCGTTTGTTTTTGGTCTAGAATTTTAAGTTGAGTCTTCATTATTTAAAGACTCCAATTTTTCTGTAAAATTCTTCCAACTTTTCTTCTCTTTATTAACTAATATTAATTAATCTGATTGCATGATTCATGTGACAAACTGATAATCTGGATTGCATAAGGATCCTTCTGGTACCCCCCTCCCGTCCCTTTATGGTGGTCCTGTTTTTGTTAAGCCTCATAAGTTTTGATTGAGTGCCAGACATTATGTTTAAAATATTGCAGAGGCTTTGAATGATGTTGTCTTTCTCCAAGAGGATTCGATTAGCCTCTGACTATCCTCTGGCAAGTAGGGGCAAATCAATACCATCTAATGAGAGACTGAGCTGACTTGAGGCACGATTTCAGACTTAAAAAGAAAACATGTTTGTTAACCACCAAGCTGTTCCAACTCTTAGGGTATTTATCTAGACTCCTTCACTGACAGATACTAAACTTCCATGATTGCCTTTCCAGTACCCCGAGATCACCACAAGCGCCACTATAATTTCAGCTACTATTGGCTTGGTTTCTTATCCTCTTGCCCCCTGCAGATAATGAATAAGCAAATATGTCCAGGTAACACCTGGGTAAGAGTGATAGCTTAAATGCAAATATGATCTTTGTCAATCTTCCTTCCCTCCTAGATCTTTCCCTCCCCAATCCAATGTCTTTTGCTTTCGGTTTAAATCTGGACTATTTTTCTCTGATAAAAATATTGATCCACTACTAGATGTTTTTCCATAGCCAAAAAAAAAAGTCTATGGTAAAGTTTTTGTTGCAAATACCATGCAATTAATGCATTTCAGTCCTTAAAATAAATGAGATCAATTGCATATGCAACAAAGACTTGCATTACCTACCTGTTTGTGTTCAGGATTTTTCATACAAAAGTAAATTTTATGAAAATTTGCTTTTTATGCAAGATCCTATATCTGTGATTTTTTTTTTCTTAATGGCCTATCAGGTTCTTAAAAATTTAAGGGCTAAATTGGGCACTTTGGAATGCAACTGCTAACTTTAGTTATGTTCTAAAACACTGCCACTCCGTGGTAACTCTGAGACATAGCAGCTTTTTCTGTATTTCTAGAGATGCCCCAGCCAGTTGCTGACATATTCAGAAAACTGAAATATGTCTGCTCAGGGTGGGAGTCCAGCCAGTTAGTACTCTGGTCTCCACACCTTTCTTCTTATCCAGTTGTCCAGATTCTGAAGTCTATTTCTGAAGTTTTCCTCCTTGAGAGAACTTGTACCAATAGGAATGTGCTAAGATTCCCAAGCTACATGAACTTTTGTGAGTGATGAGATCCTATGCTCATTATTCATTCACTGTGACTTTGTACCACTTTAACCATCATCTAAAAACACAAGGAATTTTATCAGGTCTATACAGTTTGAAAATGCATTAAACTACATACATTTTATGTCTAATAAAATACTAATAGGGCATTATGTAAAAATGTGGATGTGTAACCGATGTGATGCTGCAATCTGTATTTGGGATAAAATTGGGAGTTCATAACCAACTTGAATCCAATGTATGAAATATGATATGTCAAGAGCTTTGTAATGTTTTGAACAACCAATAAAAAAAAGAATTAATTTTAAAATGAGAGTAATAATATATATTTAAAATATCCTTAAAGGGAAGGCATGATAGCTAATGCCTGTCATCTCAGCAACTCTGGAAGCTGAGGCAAAATGATCCCAAGTTCAAGACCATCCTCAGCCATTTAGTGAGGCCCTAAGCAATTTAATGAGACCCTGTATCAAAACATAAATTTAAATTGGGGCTGAAACTCCACAGTACAGTAACCTTGAGGTCAATCCCCAGTTTAAAAAAAAAAAAAATCTTTAAAGTATTATGTAAGTATTTAAGTAACCAATGCCACATCCTCAACTTTAAACTTCTCTTCTGATCCACTTCTATGCATATCCACATGTCCCCTCTCCTTTTCTCTATTCTGATTTATTTTTTCCTAAAGCATTGATCATTTTCTAAAATGTTGTATAATTGACATATTGCGTATTTTCCTCCATTCCTCTTGTGGAATACAGATTTGCAAAGACAAGGATCTAAACTAGGCTCACTAGTTTACAAAAAGTGCCTTGAATAGTGCCTGCCATATAGCAGAGCTCAAAAGTATTTTCTGAATGCACGAACAGGAACTAACTTAGCATTGTTATTGGCGCACAGCAATAGCTCACATTAAAAGAATATCACCGCTCTTTCCCATCTGGTGAGATGGAATGTGAGAAAGCTAAAGAGCCAGGCACTCGGTACAAGAATCCTGAAGCCAAGAGGGTTGATGTCAGTGTCAAGGTTAAAAGCGAGTAAAGCTGTGAGGCTACAAAGCCCAAGAACTGAAAGCCACTGGCCTAACCCTGTCCTCTTCAGAGGAGCTAGGAGACACTCCTGATCTGTTAAGTAGTGCAGAAAGTCCAATAGAGGAGAAATCACTTAGCTGCTAATACAAGATTGAAAATAAAAGGGAGAAAGTCTTTGCTCCTGTCACAAAACCAACTGTGGCAACAAGAATGGAGGTACCTGGGCACATAAGCTTCTCAAAAAGATACGATCTAACTGATAGTGTGCCCTGAAAGCTGTTGAGCCCTAGCAAAAACCCTCAATCAGCAAGTGAGGAAACTAGCACTAGCACCACTCCCAGACCATCCAGGTCTTCCTCACTGGGCACCACACAGGAAAGAGAGTTTCCTTGAAGCCACTAGTAGTAGCTTATCACTGGACCATCTTTCTTCAATGGGGTTCCTCAGTGTAGAACACACCAGAACTTTACCATCTCCACTTCCACAAGAACTAATATCAATGTGCAAATCCCCAAAATATCCTGCTGATACTTACTGCTGGTGAGTGGGTGCACAGTCTTGGATGCCCAGACACTAGGAAGGTGAGATCTCAGACAATGTGGAGAAAGAGAATGCAGACCAGATTGTGAAGCAGCCCAGGACTGATCAGAAAGCTCCAGTCTTGACCAAAAATCAAAGCTATTTCTCAGCAGCATGGTGATGTGTGATCCATTTTTGCTTTAACAAAATGGAATTTATCCTCAAAAATTTATTATCTAAATTTCCTACCAAGAACCTAATTAAATAACCGATACATTTAGATAAAATAAAGGACACCATCATCTTATTAGCATCAGAGTTTATTCTCAGCTTTTCAATATGAGGAGAGGAGTGCTGGTAAGTGGGCGCACAGTCTTGGATGTTGGTAGAAAGGTACAGTGAAAATTACCTAACCGGACACTACTCTTCACCACTGAACTATACACTTTAAAAGGCTGAAGTTAGGGTATGTCAATTATATCTCAACAATGTGGTTTTTTGGTTTGTTTGTTTGTTTGTTGTAGAAAACACACATTAGATGATTAGTTCTCCAGGGGGAGAAAGAAGCTAAATTTCTGTCCTGACATGAGCTCACTTTTGTTCCTCAATAGACCATTTTCCTCTTGTTCTTAGTCTTCCCATATACAAATTGCAATGTGTTGGTTAGCTGAGTTCTTTTTCTTTTCTTTTCTTTTCTTGTTTGTACTGAAGACAGAACCTAGGGGTTAGGGGTGCTTTATTACCACTGAGTCACATCCCCAGCCCTTTTTATGTTTTATTTGGAGACAGGGTCTCACTAAGTTGCTTAGGGCCTGGCTAAATTGCTGCTGCTGGCCTCCAACTTGCAATCTTTCCATGTCAGGCTCACAAGTTGCTGGGATTACAGGCATGCATCACCATACCTAACTTCAGCCAGCGGTATTTGAAGTCCATTCCAACTCTAATATTTTACCACTTAAAAAAAAAAAAAAAAGACTTCTACAAAGGTGGAGAAAGAGAAGGTAAATAGCTTATTGCACCACACTGTTTGACAGTGTACGGTGTTTGGAGGCTGAGCCTTTATCACATGGCCTGTAAACCCTGTGGATCCACATGTGTGTACAAGTATCTAAATATCTAACTGTTTTTAAAGAGGAGAGAGAAAATGAATATGGGTTCCTTGCTTTCCGTTTTCCACAAATTGTTTTCTAGACCCCCAAAGTAGATCACAGATCTGAAAGGTACTCAATTCCTCTGCCTGCACGCCAGAGTATACCTTAGGGGCCATCTGGAGTCTTAATGCTTAGCAAAATTAGCTTGTTTTAATTTGAGTGAGTTAGGAAACTCTGTTGTCACAATGAGAGACTGTTCCTATTACCTAATTAACAGGGCTTATTAGGAGAGCAGGGACTACTGAAGTCCATTGAACACCCAGCCATATGTGCATATGAAGCATAGATCAAACAGGTCTCTTTGTAATTATGTTAATAGTTACTCTTTTTGCTTTCATTTTCATCTAAGCCCAATGTAAAGCATTTTCCCTGGACTTTGAACAAATATCACATATTAGACGCTGTAAATGGACATGAGGAACCAGGGCCACTGTCAGCAGGACACATGTTTGCTGCCCAGTGGCTCACCCTTTTTGTGACTTGCCCAAGTGCCTTTCTGTGTGGCTTGTCTGAGGCACCGTGGGTCGTCTTCTTGACGGCTGTGGCATTTTCTCTGCCATATGGCTGTGCTGCACCCAACTCCTCGTGTCAATGTGCTCCTTTGATACACTTTCAGTGCAAAACCTCTGCTAAATAGGAAAGTACAGCATGTATAATTTCCTCATTAAATCAATAGACAAGGTCACTCAGTGTAAAATAGAATAAGAAACCCATTCCCACATGCTACATACTTGCATGAAATATCATGCACTGACATTTCAAAATCATCCAAAAGGCACTTCTTTAACCATTCTGATTGAAGGAGTAAATAGATAAATTTTGAGTTCTCTTCTGAAATTTATTAAGGCATCTCTTACCCACCTACTCCCACAATTGGAGGACAAAGTGGGTCTTGAGAAGGCAAAGGCTTTTGATTTTACAGACAACAAGATAATCCCATCCTGACTCCAAGCCCCTAAACACCCATTACAGATAGTAATTACTTAGTACACACAATCACACTTTTACTTTTTGCTAGACAGTATACAAAATGATATGGATGCACTCAAAAGCATGGGTAGGAGGTGGAACTCTCATTTTTTTCACATTTTCAAAGAGAAAATGGAGTCTTAGAATAGAGCATCTCTCAAGTCATACTCACCTCAGTGTCTTTCTGAGCTGGTCGGCATCCTGCAATCCAAGGTTCTACAGTGTAGCTGGTACGTAGTGGAGGTTCCATGAATGTTTTTATCAATGATTGTCTGTGTAACACTTTGACATAGGTTAGTAATTTATTCAGAGTATTGATTTAAATAAATGTCTGATGATGTCTAAGAAGGGAAATAGCTGAAGAGAAAATGTGTTCACAATATGGATTATAATTAGAAAACAAATCTTACTGCCCAACAAATGCATGTAGTCAGGAAGCTGAAAGGAAGAATGTAAGGTAAATTTTTCATAGTCCCCTGGGGACATGGCTGGAAACAAATGAAGGGAGAGACACACACACACACACATAGAGAGACAGAGAGAGACACCAAGAGACTAACTGATTGATTCTTATCTCTTTAATTAAGATGTGAATTCTTTATCTCCAGAAAGATCCAAAAATTGAAGAGAGAGGGAGGAGAAAAGGAGAAAAGTTCTAATTTTACTTGCACTATAAATACATGCTCAAATCCACAGAAAATAGAATCCAAAAGGAGGTTCAAAAAATTAAAGTTGGTATGTTCAATTTTAAAATCATAGTGTTAAATACCAAATCTATATGTATGAGTCTATCTTGATCTGGGGAATCCACTCATATCTTCCCCACTGGGGTAAAAAAAAATATCCCATAACTATCCAAATATGAGGCTGCTTAGGTTTGGGTAAATGTAAGCAGAGCCTCTTATGAGACAGTAATTCACTGTTAGCCCCAGTCTTCACTTGAGTCAAGTGTTGCAGGTAACCAAAGTTTTCTATTCCCATTTGTCGTCAGCGCATGTTCAATATAGGAGGGACTTCGTATAAGAAAATATTTTGTACTACGTTTATAATTCAAGTCATTTAGTACCATGTTTTAGTTCAATAGCATCACTTATTATTCTACTTGTGTAGAAAAAAAGTCTACATTTTTGCAAATGAAATAGCCTGACTTTCTATTAATACTTTTGTCTACTTTGTTCTTAATGTGTTTAGGAAGATTCTGATAATAAGAGATGCGGCCTGTTGATTATTAAATTAAGACAGATCCTAGAGGACAGATGTTACTGCCCCTCGCAACCCTCAGTGCCTTGTGTGCTCTTCATTAATCCAGGGGTCACTGCTCCCTTGTAGTTATTAGAGAATTGTATATTTATTAGTACATGGGTATAAAGAATCTTGAAGAAGAATCTCTGTTTATTTGTAACTAATTCCATAGGAAAAGTCTTGATTACTAGCAGAAATACTCAAAGCTATCATGTTTTTCTGCCCCCCTGGTGATTCTGGATACTTCCTCTGCAATTTCATATTATTCCTCTATGGTATTTTTCATACTTTGCTGCAGTTATTTCCTTAGGAATGTGCATCTTGAGGGCTTCCTGGATATGAAATTTGATGTCAGATTCCTCTCTAAATCCCCAGTTCCTTACACTGATGGACTTTGATAAATGATGAATTGTTAGATAAGTGCTATTGAATTAACTCACCTTGACATTTACTTGAGATAAACAGAAAAATCAACTAGAAGTTGCTGTGGAAAAAGAAATAATTCATAATGAAATATAAATAAAAATACCAAAGTAACCCTTGTTGACCCATAACCCATAACTGAGCAAAACTCCCAGCCTCTGATTGGCCAGAAATCTGTTATTTGTCCCACAAAAATGTTACAAAGTAAAAATAGGATGACTTGTCATATACATTTGATGTGAGTCATACTCTCCATAATAGAGAAAGGAAAGACAATGTATTTCATTTATTTCAAATTATTGATGCTTATCTTTGGAATAGATAAGTTTAGATATTTCAGATCTGAAAGGTACAAAAATATATATACTGTAAAATCACTTACCCACATATGCTTCTTGCTATTCAATATATGTTTCATAGAAATAAATGTTTCCCGTATATTTTTTATAGGTAAAGAGGTAGTTGGTGGAAACAAAAGCAAATACATGTGTATGTATATTTATACAATTTATTCATTTTCTAATGCTTCTATAACAAATAACCCCCCAAAGTAAATAGCACATGTTTAGTATATTAGAGTTCTTTAAGTCAAAATCTGACATGAGGGCTGGGGTTGTGGCTCAGAGGTAGAGCACTCGCCTACTATATGTGAGGCATTGAGTTTGATCCTCAGCACCACATAAAACTAAAATAAAGATATTGTATCCATCTATAACTAAAAAATAAGTATTAAAAAATCTGACATGGGTCTCATTGGGCTAAAATAAAGGAAAGAGCATGGCTGTGTTCCTTTCTGGAATGTCAGAGGCAGAGTCCATTTCCTTGCTGTTTTCATCTTTTAGAGAATGTACATGACCCTGGGTTTGTGTCCTCCTTCCATCTTCAAAGCCATCAATGAGGACTGTTTTTCTCCAGCTGCTATGTCTCTGAATCTGTGACTATATATATCTAGGAGATGTCCCCCTTTTTAGTATTTATATAATTTTATTGGAAACATTGAGATAATACAAGATAATATTCCCATCTCAAACTCCTTAACCTTTATCACATCTGAAAAGTTCTCTTTACTCTGTAAAATATTCACAAGTTTCAACCAGTTGTTTTGCTCACTGCAGTGTTTCACAAACACGCACACTCACACGCATACACACACAAATATGCACATGCACACACACACACAGGTGTCACCCAGTATCCCAAGAGGATTCATTCCAGAAACCTCTGCTGATAAAATCTGAATGTTCCTATCCCTTATATAAAATGGAGTAATATTTGCATATAACCTTTGAACATCCTCCTATATGCCTCAAATCATCTCTCAATGACTTACAATACCTAATACATTATAAATGCTAGGTAAATAGTTGTTTAACTATACTGTTTAGGAATAATGACAAGACAAAAAAATCCCCTACTTCTTCAGTACAGACACATTTTTTTTTCGTGAGTATTTTCAGTCCATAGTTGCTTGATTTGCAGGTGTGGAATACATGGATATGGAAGGCTGACTGTTTTTTTTTCTTGGATGCCCAAAAGTTTTCAGACATTTTCATACATGATTATACACATAAGTTAAAAATCATACTCAAAGCTGTATTCTTTATTTGAAAATGCATTTCAGAAACATGCTGTATGTTGAACAGATACCACAAATCAAAAAAGACACATATCAGCTCTGGAAAAAAATGGAATTCAGCTCAAATATTAACTGCTTCTTAGGACACTGAGATAAAAGTGGAATAACGGAATTTTGTTTAAAACCCAGCAACTCAATAAATAACTACAGTAACTCTCCAACATAGATACAGGGCTCATATTGCTTTCTTTTAACAGTGTTTGTTTTTAAACGGCATGAGGTCTGAATAGACCCAATCTTCGAATCCAAAACACATATTTCTTTAAACATTGCTTCAGGTTGATCGTATTTTGTTACCAGCAGGAAAAAAACTTCCATTTCCATGTGCAGCAAAATTGTGCCACAGGGGATGGCAGAATACAATTAAGGAAGCTGGTGTCAGTGGTAACCCAAAGCTGAGATGTCTGAATGGCACAATAGCTGGACAGGGATAAACATAGTATGCAGGAAGCCGCAGGACCAAGGCTTAGCTGATAGCCCTGTTCACAATTCTGTGTCCACACATTTTCATAAACTTACCGTGGCAGGGGATGCAAGAAGGTTTTTTTTGGAATGAGAAGATAACATCTTTCTGTCCTCAAAACAATCAGCCCTGTTTGCAAATATTCTTAGAGTTTGGATCAACTAAGTAGAAAACAGCCCAAATTAAAGAGATTGTCTGTGGGTTGTGCGCACTTGCTGTTTTCAGCATTTGAAAGCCGTTTTCAACTAAAAGTCTGACTACTTAGAATGCAAGCCCTATGCAACTAAAGAACTCCAAAAGAGGTAATGAACCATAAATTATTGCCGTTAGATATTTAATACTCAATCAGTATGTGCTCTCTCAAGCATATCCCACTGGCATTGCATTCATTCTGACAGTGTGGTACTGCTTCAATTACTTTGCTCATTTACAATAAAAGATTAATGAAAAGAGGTATATTTTAGTTCACAGAGATTAATTGCATCCCTTACTTTCCCTACACTAGAAATATTCAACCCATAATCCTGATAGCTTTTGCATCAACAAGTACATAGAAAATTAATAGACTTTCTTCTGCTGGAACTCTCAGAGGATTTTCAAATAGAAATATCCAGGGAAAACAAGATTGAAAGTTGGCTTTGGGCTGGAAATGAATTAATTTACCTGCTTCTTTAAATTTACTCTTATGACATTTTGAATTAGCCAGTATAAAGATGTGTGTACTATAAGTTTTTTTTTTTTTTTAATCTGCACATTTCTGTTGAGTATTTACAAAGCAAATTCCCTTTAGAGATCTAGTTGTACTAGACAGACCTAGGTATGTCTATGCTTGGTAGCTGTTTGAGGAGATGTTGACTGCTAACATTTCACAGTTTTTTTTTCTTCAGAGAATATGGATGCCAAGTGCACTAGCACATTTATTTTGAACTTTTTTTTTGGCATAAACCTATTTACTTCTGGGAAATCTAGGCTTAAAATTTCAAAGTGCCTTCCTGGTAAATAATTCTTCAGTTTCCACAATCCTTGTGAGTGTGGTACTTTGTTCTCCAGTTCATTGAAGGAAACACAAGCAAACATCTCTCACTGGTATAGAGTTAGAATGAATAGGAGATTTAAAAACACTGAGACTTGTCTGTTTCATATATAGCTTTTGTCAGACCTTAGCTTACAGAATTCATAGAGCAATTTGGTTATATGATTTACACATGTTTTGAAGGAGAAACTGAGGCTCAGTAAAGTGCCCTGGCTTGTCCCTGACCACACAATTTGTAGTATCTAAACCTGGAGTTAAACCATTGTATTTTCATCCAAAAGTCCTTTATATGTTGTACAAACTAGATTTAAGAAAGGAAATCTCTGTGGCCAGGCATACATTCTTCTTGAAGCTTCCCTTTGTCATTCAAATGGTGATCACAATTTGACTTGATGATAATAGAGTCAATTAATAATGAATGAAAATTAGAGAAGCAGAACTGTTTTATGTGCAGATGGAAATAAAAATATGAGTAAACTGGGGCCCAATGGAGCAAACTGGATCCTTAAATCCTATTGGAATCAGTTCCTTGGGCATTCCCAGATGGACCCTGTCTGAGAAGCTTTCCTAAGTCCAATTAGACAGTTTAATAGCTCCTCTCTTCCTCTTTTCAATAAAGCCTATTAATCTATTTCTAAATCAGAGCTATTTGCAAACATGTCCATAGCAAAAATGGCTAGTATGTACTTTCTACAGATTGTTATCCTATGGCTATAAGACAGATGAGTTCCCCTCCATAGGCACTTAGGTAACAACAGAGTGAAGGAAGCAGCCTAATTTCCATTTTCTGTTTCTTATATACTATCTACAACCCTCGTGCCCAACAATATCAGCCCCCAGATACAAAAAAAAAAAATGTTTAGTAGGCATAGCAATTTCTTGGTGTTCTCTAAAGAAGGAACCCAGTGGATTAGAGACAAAGCCACAAATTGTGAAAATATATACCCATCATAAAAATCAAAGATGAGTAGAGATGAATCAACTCAGACCCAAATCCAAGTTGTTTTTTTTTTGTCATAAAGAGGATATTGCCTTCCTAGCATCAACCAACCCATTTTTTGATTTATTTTATGAAGTTGATTGTATTGGGGGACATGGATTGTATTGAACCAAAAAGAATAGAGCTCCTCATTGTATTTTGATGAAGTAGCATATTTTGCAGCAATTTCAAACTGGATTTGTTTTGTGATTACCTTGTGAGCTCATTGGAAAAGATATATTTTATTTTAAGAAACCAATCTCGAAACAGTGACCACAGACCAGATGTTTTTATGTTTGTTTTTATACTTATGCCCAGTGATTTTGTTTCTTCCTTTACAAATTTTGTTTATACTTGAATTTCACATAGAAGCCATGTGGAATTTCTTCCATGTTTTGTACCTACACACACAATCTGTCTTAATAGAGACCTTATAAAACTCCTGTCTTTCAGAAAATTTTTAGCCATTTTAGCCCTTGTAGACTTTTATGTCTTCATTTATGAAACAATGGAATTTGGACAAAGTAGGAGCCAACAAACACTATATATCTACTAGGAGGTATTCCCAAGGGCATGGGCCTTGGTAATTCATAAAATATAGAATGTATCTTCAATAAAGCCACCATGAAATGGGAGATGGAAAGCAAATGTAAAGGTGGATCACACTACAGTGGAGAGATCCATAAGGTCCTACTGAAATAGGATGGACAATGTAGCCAACATTAAACATGGAGTAGATGTGACAATAGAGAAATGTGTCCCCAAAAGACATAATCCTTGATCTGTGTCCTAAACATGAGTAGTACCTAAGGGTAGATGTGAGGAAATGGATAGTTTAGAAAATAAAGGAAGCAATGATGGACAAAAATCAGAAACACAAAAGTTGCCTTTAAAAAAAAAAATATTGGCCAGGCATGATGGCATAGGCCTGTAATCCCAGTGGTTTGGAAGGCTGAGACAGGAGGATTTCCAGTTCAATGTTAGCCTCAGTAAAAGTGAGGCACTAAGCAACTCAGTGAGACCCTGTCTCTAAATAAAATACAAAATAGTGCTGGGGATGTGGCATAGGGCCAAATGGTCCTGAGTTCAGCCCTAGTACCTGCCACCCTCCCTAAAAAAAAAAAAAAAAAAAAAAAAAAAAAAAAAAAAAAAATTAGGACTTCCTGGTCAGCAGGAGGATCCATAGGAGAAGTTAGAGATTCCAGCATGAGCTGGGAAGTCTCACCATATGTCATCTATAAACTTGGAACCCAGGAAAGTCCGTCTGTGTCCGAAGGCCTTAGACCCAGAGCAGCCAATGGTATAAATCCCAGCCCAAGAGCAAAAAAAAACTGAGTCCTACCTACACACAGAGAGCAGGAAAGAGAATGTGGGTGGAGGGTGTCTCTTTCCTCTGCCTTTTCATACTATTCCAACCTCCCATGGATTAGAAAGGGCCCACTCACACGGGGAGGGCAATCTACTAAATCCACAGATTCAAATGTTAATCTTACTCAGAAATACCTTCATAGACACACCCAGAAATAAATTTTAATCTGTGCATCCCATAGTGCAGTCAGATTAACATATAAACTTGATGATTCCCCCCGTGTCTTGAATTTCCCTTCCATCTTTGGTGACTATAAACTTCCTGAAATCTGCATTAGATAATTTTGTAACTTAATACAGATTAGGCAAAATTTTGAATAATCTGTTTTGTCCTCTGAAAAACATAATTTAGCTTCTTCCTTTCTCAAAAATGCAGTTTTCTTCAGACTCAGTTTGGCCCAACATCCAGCAAACATGAAAGGCTTCCCAACCCTGGCAGGAATATCTACCTGGGATTCATATGTCATCATGGATGCCTTATGTTTGCTGTCTTGGTCATATTCTTGAGATTCCAACTCGCTTTGATGCCTTAAAATACAGCATGTCTTTCTGTTTAGTGGACATCATTGTTGTATTTCTGTGATCCTTCCAGGCCTAGCAATGCTTTTTATTTACCCAATCTGATACCTAAAAGGTTCTGCTAAACACAGACTTACACACTGTAGACCTATTCTTCTTTTTCCCTTTATTTTCCAAGAAGAGTAATCTACCATGAATATGAGCTCTCCAGCCTCAATTCAGGAAGCCCATTATGAATGTTTATTAAAAGGAAACCCAGGACTCTTTGCTTGTTGTAACTACATTAGGAAAATTAATTTTTAAGTCAATAGAATTCTAATAGTAACCTAAATGGGATATCCCTTAAATTAATATTAACATCAAGAATTAGAGTTTTTATTAGAGGAAATCTATGAAGAAGCTTGTTTATCTTTCATTTCTACTGACTCTGTGACCTTAGGAAATTCACATATGCTTCTAAGTTAAGCATAACTAAATTTATTTTACAGAGATGTAGTGAAAATTTTGAGTGAAGTTCAATGCAATAACATTAAAAAAAAAAAAAAAAAACAACCAGTACTATGTGCCTCACATGTACTAGGAGTTTGAGAATTTCCAGCTATTATTTGTTACGTCTTCACTTATCACTTGAATACTCACAGACAGTCCTCTCTCTGTAAAAGGGATAATCTTACCTGTTCACATCTTCAAGTGGGAAAATAAAAAGCAGGCATAGAATTGAGGATTAGAATCAAAGAAATACTATTTTTTAAAAAGTTTAATGGTTCTCTGTCTCATAAAAGAAGAACAGTTCATGCAGACTTCAATTGGCTAAGCTCTTTTAAATACTCTACTGAACTTTGCTAACATCAATGGGAAGAAAGAAAACTCAAAAGTTTGATAACTTGAAAAGATTAATGCCTGTCCACCCCAATGTTACTCCCATGACAATTTCAAATACCCCACTCGGTGCTCATTAAGATTAGCTCTGACATTTGTCCTCCAATTCTCCTCTGATTGTCCATACATATTGTAAGAGTGAATCCAAGTCTGAGTTATGGTTAATAACAATATTTTAATGTCACCCAATATTTTAGTATGCTGTGGTCTCTGGAAGAAAATGAACCTTCATTATAATATAAATGCCTTTTATATACAGCCTCAACCAGATTCTTGACTACTATTTCAATACATTTATTTCAAGCATAATCAAATTCTGAGAAAATTGGTTGGTATAGTGAGCAATGGCTGAGTTATCCATCCTGTTGAATTTTAATTCATTGTCCTAAGTAAACCTGAAATTGGCAATATGATTAGAGTGCAAAGTCAACCACTGAAATGAACATGTATAACTTGGAATTATTTCTATCGCTGTGTCTCCCTAAGAACATTGACAGAGCAGTTACCAAGAGATTTTCATTTTTTGAAACTCAGCACTTTTAATAGGACTATTACATGTGGTTAGTCTGTGTTCCTATGTCAGGAGATTGATCTGTTTATTCATTTTTACCACACAAGGAAATCAATAAATATTGAAAAAATAATTATTATTATATTATTAATATCAGTAAGACCATAAATTTTTGTGCCTAACTATTTACAATATGCCTGCACATACATTTTACTAATACAAAAATCAGTAAGGTGAGCTAAGCAAGCTCGCTTATCTCCATTTCACAGACCAGGAAACAGAGGTGATGACTCACTTAGCTTCTCTAAACAAATTATTAAACTGGGTGAAGCAGGAATTCAGAAGGGTGGCAAATCCTAACATTCTTGTAGAGAACACCTGGGTCAAATTACTCTGATTGGACTGAGACACTACTTGCAAATAATTACACTTGACTTAGAGTCATGACTATAAATAAAATAAAGTCAACATATCAATGACTGAGATTTTAATTTAAATTGCACAGTACTCTATCTCCAGAAAATTAAAGTCAGAGTAATAAAAGTGAATTGGTAATATTTCTAGGAAAAAAAATATGTACAGGTTGAATATCCCTTATCGAAAATACTGAGTAGTAGAAGTGTTTTGGATTTCAGATTTTTTAAAAAATTAGAATATTTGCATATGTATAATGAGATATTTTGGGAATGGAACCCAAATCTAGAAATGAAATGCATTTATATTTCATATATCCCTAATACACTTATTCCAATGGTAATTTTATACAAAAATTTGAATAATTTTGTGCATGAAATAATTTTTTTTGCCTTGAATCATCAGAAAGCCCTCTCTCAGTTATCCCTATAAACAATTTGTGGTAGTAATCATTATTTTTCCTGACTAAATTTTTATGCTTTTGCTAAGTGATCATTTTCTTATACTTATTCTCACATAAATACTTGACACTAAAAAATAATGACTATAGTTTGGATAGGAAATGTCCCCTAAAGGCTCACATGCTAAAAGCTGGTCTCTAGTCTAATACTCCTGGGAGGTGGCAGAATCTTTAAGAGAGGGAGCCTAGTGGGTTGTCTTTGGATCACTGGGAGAACGACCTTAAAACTGACTCTGGAGGCTGGGGTTGTAGTTCAGTGGTAGAACACTTTCCTAGCACGTGTGAGTCACTGGGTTTGATCCTCAGCACCACATAAAATAAATAAATAAAATAAAAGTTTTAAAAAAACTGATCCTGGAAGATTAGCCCCTTTCTCTTTCGGTCTTTTACTTTATAACAATGAGCCGAGTGTTTTTGTTCTGATTCACACCTCCGGCACGAGGTGCTCATCACAAGCCCAAAGCAAAGGGAGTCAATTAATCATGAAATAAAACTTTTAAAACTGTGAGCCAAAACATACCTTTTCTCTTCATAAATTGATTATCATTAGTATTTATTATAGTAACAGAAGACTAACACATATACAACTAATATGGTGAACAAAAAGAATGTGTTCAAAGTAATCAAGTAGCACAGTAGCATCACCAGATCATTGTATTTGTGGCTAAACAAGAATAACAGAACAATACCAAGCATTTGTTCTCCACCTGTGATGCCTTGTTTTATGCACTGCCTTATTCTTTTTCAAGTAAGAAGAAATATCAGAAAGAGTTGAGAGACCAGGAAGCAGGTCCTGTAGGGATGAGGAGGCATTATCCTGCTGGATGCATTTTTCAAATGTTACTTCTTGATGCATCTGCTTCAGGAGTGGATGTCATCATGGCAGTCTCCATTTGATTTCATAAACTGGTATGATTTTTTGTTTGGATACAAATGCGAGATGCTCAAGTCCTTCAATAAGCCCATCACACATTCCTAGGGTGTGTCTGTAGACACTTTTCCTGCAGTGTTGTCAATGTCCTCTTCATCATCACTGTTCTTACTATCGCATTGATTCAGAACCACATCAGTTCTTTCACCATCAGTCAATGAGTGAACAACTGGAGCCTTGTTATTGATGTTAAAATTTTCACTCCTTGAATGAATTTCTCTGCTGCTTCATGATCAGCCTAGGCTTTATCACCACCAATCTTTAAAACTTTAATGCTGTATCTTTTCTTATATTTCTGCAGCAAGACTATTGAATATTCACAGTTTCCTTCAATTTTCAGCTCATCATGATAGATCTTTGCTTATTTCATGCTCAGCATACCATTAACTGGCATGTGTTCCTGCAGTGCTGACAGATCCAATCTTTCAATACATGACTGAGATCTTCATTTATGTAATGTACTTTTACTTTTTTGTGAACTTCTGTTCATCATTTTCAGCACAGAACTTCAATAGTTTATCTTTCTGTCTCTTCAGGTCACATGTGGTGGTCTTTCCAACACTATACTCTTCTCTAAGGTGTTTCACACTTATACCATTGTCTTGATTCTCCAGTAACTTGGCTTTCTATGCTACAGATAAATAAATGTTTCCTTGTTTTCTGATAGCTATTTCCCATAGCGTTATCTGCAGGCCTTTTTGACATTTTCACCAATAGCTTTATACTACCGACCAGAGAATAAACAAGCAGAGGAAAAACTACAGGTAAAGAATGCATGAAAGTCTTGACCCCATTTAGGGAAATATGGGGAATTGGTGGTTGGAGCATCTTAATTGAACGCGTGGCACTTATTATCATTTGGGGGTATGCTTGCATGAAGGAATCTGGGTATGCCTAGAAAAAGATGAAGCTGAAGGGGGCTGGGAGGTTTTTTTTTTTTTTTTTTCCATTAGGAATACCAAATATATTGTGTTCTATCCTCCTCATATTTTTTTTGGGGGGGTACTGGGTATTGAACTCAGGGGCACTCAACCACTGAGCCCCATCCCCAGTCCTATCTTGTATTTTATTTAGAGACAGATTCTCACTGAGTTTCTCCGCACCTCGCTGTTGCTGAGGCTGGCTTTGAACTCCTGATCCCCCTGCTTCAACCTCCCGAGTTGCTGGGATTATAGGTGTGCGCCACCGCACCTGCACCTGGCTATTCTTGCATTTTGACTCAAACATTTTGAGGAGGTGAGATATGGAATTTCCCATTTGCAACATCGTGATGGTACTCAAAAACCTTTGGAGTTTGGAACACTTTAGAGTTTGGATTTTCGGATTAAGGATGTTCGAGCTGTCATGACTAATTATTGCTATCACAGTAACAAGAATAATAGAGATTAAAAAACACAAAATGGCCTATTACATACCTTTCCAGTCTTCTGCTATAGACTTAGACATGCACTGTTTCAGATAAAGAGAAGCCATATTCATATTTGGTGAATACTTCTCAATTTTTCATAAACTGCTGGCCCTGTAACAATAGAATGGCAGGCCTGTCAATTCCTTGGTATTGATGAGCTGGGCTAAATGATTCAATTGAAAACACTGAAAAAAATGAACCTAATTCCTCTCCAGGAGGGTGAGAGTTGTAGGAAAGTCAAAGCAACCTTGTGTATCTCTGGGTTCTGAGGAAAAGGAGAAATTGTGACATGAGATCAGAAGATTGAATGAAATTATTTTGAAAAATGTTTTCAGAGATATTTAAAGGTTGTATATTCTCATGGTCTTTGCTGTTTCGTTTAATTTAGAACAATGGAGGAAAAGATAATAAGAATTCTGAAACTATAGGAAATTATGAAGAAGAAGAGTCACCTCTCCCTCATTCCTATTATAATACACTGCCTCTCAGGTTACCTCTGTGTGGAAATTGGAACCTGAAGCTGAAATGACCATGCTGGGAAGTTCAGCCACTTGCAAACTTACTTTGGGTAACTTTGCGTAAACTCACTCTGTCACAATTTTTCTCTGGGGATAATGATAGTACCTGTGTCAGAGTACTGGTATAAAGGCCAAATAAGTGCATTTCTGAAGGTGCTTTAGAATAGTCTCAAACATATTATAAGAATAATGACAGTGATAAGTATATCAACAATAATGACAATAATACTAAACATGGTAGATGAGAGTATCACTTCCAACTAATTGTTCAGTTCTGGTTTCCTTAATTGCATGAAGAACCCTCTCTTGTTGCAATGGGTTTTCAGTATCTGCTGTGTGGAGACTGTGCTACCCTGCCCATCTGAACATTCCTTGGCCAATAAAAGGCAGCATGACAAACACCATACTTGAACTGTGTTTTTTAAAAAAAATATTTTTAGATGTTGATGAACCTTTATTTTATTCATTTATTCATATGCGGTGCTGAGAATTGAACCCAGTGCCTCACACAAGCTAGGCCAGCACTCTACCACTGAGCCACAACCCTAGCCCCTTGAACTGTATTTTAAAAGCTGCTGAATATGTATTACAGCCCTTTTGTACTTTCCCTCTGCCATGATAATAACATTTCTAAAACAGAGACTGCTTCTTTGGCTTGTATTCTCTGAGAGCAAATAGCATGGATATAAAATAAATAAATATATATACATATATATATTTTTTTTTCAATAAGCCACTAGGATTTTTTTACTACAGCAATTTTTACTAGTATAATAAATATACATATGTTTTCAATAAGCCACTAGGATTTTTTTACTCCAGCAAATTTGACTAATATAATAGCTAAGCAGATAAACAAATGAATGAATAAATAAAATCAATTTGCATTTAGGCAATTTTAGAAAAATAAATCATCCTTGATTATTTACAAATTTAATTTCTCTAATACTTATAAATTTCACAGATGTGTACAGCTTTAATTTATCTAATAATCTCAAATTTCATAGATGTGTCATTTTCTAACACAATTTCTTTTCACTTAGCTTATGAGCACAATTTCTCTATATTGTTAGATTGCTTTGAAAATCTTAGAACTTATAGATAAATTGAAATAGCCACTAGGAGTCCATAAATAACAATAATAATTTAAAATTTTTTTCTTGTAAGCGTCCTGGACACTAGTAATGAAACTGTAAAACATATACTTGATGTCTTTAAACACAGTCTTGATAACCATGTAATTGTGTTTCTGAGGGATTAGTAATTATCAGTTCAACACGATTTAACACGATTTAATAATAAAATCAAGTGCATTAAATAAAGTAGAACAAGGAGTGACACAGAGGTTGAAATAACCAATATCCATTCAGGAAGTTTCTAGTGATTATCCAGTAGATATTAGTAAAATAGTTCTCTTAGCAATATCACCCACACCGAAACTCACTGACATCAACTAGCCATATACTTTGATATCAGGGAACGTGAGTGTCAAAAAAGGAATGTTCAGAAATTCATCAGGCTTCCTTATTTTCATTTTGATTATGTGAAAGTTGGAACACGCCATCATCATAGAATGTGTCTGCATTCTACACGTCACACACTGACAGTAAATGAAGCATCCTGGATACTTACTGTAACAGAGCTAATGTTTTGAAGTCCTTGATCCATATCATGCCAATAAGAATAATTACAAAAAATTTTCAGTACATTTCTTAGTACATGAATTTTAAAATATCTTTAGTTGAAAAAAGTTTTTTACTTCAGAACTTTAAGATGCTTCGAGAAGTCAATGTGTTCCATGAATTGGTAGGAAGATGTGTTCAACAGTGAAGATTTTTTAGTGTTTCTTTTTTTTTTTTTTTAATCACCAAGCATCCTTTATTGCAAGGAGCATTTTGTAATCCTGTACTTTTTAATGAATACAAATAAGAAATTGTCTATTATCCATTTAATGTGTCAAATAATCTTTTTATTGTTATTCTCATCAAACAACCTTCATATCACCGAGTTCCAGGTCCCAATCTATAAAAGTGATAATAATACATAACTACTTCAAAAACTAATTATGAAGGCTAACTGTGGCTATTTGAACACAATTCTTAGCATAGAATTTGGAAGGTGTGATGGTTTGGATATGAGGTGTCTCCAAGAACTCCTGTTAATGCAGCAATACTCAGAGGCAAAATGATTAGATTGTGAAAGTTGCAACTTGATTGGCCCATCCTAGTTTGAATGAACTGACTGAGTGGAAGCTGTAGCAGGTGGGGCATAGCTGAAGGATGGTGGATCACTGGGGGCGTACCCTGGAAGGTACGCCATGTTTGCATCCCCTTCAGCTTCTCTTTCTCTGATCCCTGACCCTGCCGTGAGCTGAGCAGCTTTCCTTCCTTTGCTGTGTCCTTCTCTGCAGGCATGCTGCCTAATCCTGGGCCCAGAGCAATGGAGTTGGCCATCTACAGATAGACTAAGACCTCTGAAACCATGAGCCCCAAATAAACTTTTCCTCCTCTAAATTGTTTTTTGTGGAATATTTTGGTCACAGCAACACAAAAAGTAACTGAAACAGAAGATAATAATAAAAGTCTTGACTAATTCATTTATGACTCAGAAGTTCCTTGAACAACAACATTGACGCAGGATCACCATAATTTAACCATTACAGAATGTCTGTGTTCATTGCTAAGATATGCCTCTTATTATTTAAAGAACACTGGCCAAGTTGTTTAGCCACTTAATGTGTTCTTTTTCTAAACTATAAAGTGTAGATCGTACTAATATCCACATCTATACCTAAATACTGCTTGTATTTAGAAGAATTTCCAGAACAGAGAAAGGACCCAATGAAAGTATTTTTTATTTCTATTAACTACATAACCATGTTTAGAAATGCATTTCCCTCAAATAATTATTACATTTTTTTCACAGCACTGCTAATTTAACACTTTCTGATCACAATAATTATATGATGTGTATATTATAGGATCATAGATCATATAAAATATTGTCCGGAAAATGTATCCCTACAGTATGATAGGCAGTGGACACATATTAATTTATTGGATCTTCTAAAACAGTTCTGGGAGTCAGCTTTATCATCTCCACTGACGGCATCAGGCATCAACTGAGACGCAGGAAGATTAGAAATCTTTTTTTTTTTTTTTTTTGAGGAGGAGGATATACTGCTCACTGTGACCACTGAGCCACATCCCCCAGCCCTATTTTGTATTTTATTATTTTATTTAGAGACAGGGTCTCACTGAGTTGCTTAGCGCCTTGCTTTGGCTGTGGCTTCCTTTGAACTTGTGATCCTCCTGACTCAGTCTCCCAAGCCACTGGAATTAGAAGCAAGAACCACTATGCCCAGCTAAAATAGAAATTTTCACCAAAACTCGTGTAGTTACTGTGGTACTATCCAGATTTGGAATTTTTATGTCAGATTCTCCATAGTTTCTCTAATACTCTTATAAATATGAGATTCACTCATAATGGCAACTTGACAGACATGTCTTTTCAAATTATCGAGTGTAGTAATTTAGTGTAGAACCACTTTCTTATAGAAAAGAAGGTGTCATGCCATGATCAGAGAGTGCACAAATCCATCACAATGTCACTGTCACATGTTTTTCTTAGGTTAACCACTCTGTTACAGTAAGCTCCAATTCTAAGAACATCTCTTTCCATCGCTGAAGGTGGTTAAAGAAATAATAAGTTGTGATAACCTAAAAATAGATTATAAATAAAAACAAACTGATAAAAAGATGGGGACCATGAATCGTGTTTCTCTTTTAATAGAATTCACTGGTTTTTCTAAGAAATATTCCAATTAATAGATTTCACAAAAGTAATGCTTTTTCCTCATACAGGAAATGTATTCATATATGTGTGTTTTTAATCACAATATATAAAGTTTAGGAAAGTATTTCTAGCTCTCTTCTGAGACAGAGAAGGAAAGAAGGAAATGTGATGGGGATAGACTAAAATAAGGGAAAAAAGAGTGAAAAAGAAACATAATTTCTGATACAAAAGAATCAAAAATTTTTTGGAAATTTCTCAAATTCCTAGACCTCAGGAGATGCAAATGTTTTTTTTCTCTCTCTCTCTTTTTGATGTCTCTTGAAAATTTGCTTAAGGGGCTGGGGTTGTGGCTCAGCGGTAGAGTGTTTGCCTAGTGCATGCGAGGTCCTGGGTTCAATCCTCAGCACCACATATAAATAAATAAAATAAAGGTTAAAAAAAATTTGCTTAAGATTTCTACATATCTTGCATCTTGAAAATTACAAGCCCCTTGCTTCTCATGTAATGTACTATCATTGGGCTTGTGTTTCCTTAGTCAATCTGAGTGCTTAACCTTGAATATTTTATATAAAACACAGCTTTATAGAACAAAATGAAGATTCAGAGAAATTCTAGTCTTCTTGGAACTGTTAAAGAACCTCCTACAAGCACCACTAATCTTTTTGTGAATAATTCCAAGTCATAAGGTTACTGACCTCATTTTCCTGTTATAATATTTTAGGAAGTTATCAAACATACGTGAAAGTAGAGAGTGTTGAGAGCCACAGCCGAAGGGGCCCCAGCAAACTTCCAGCTGCCAGCAATCCAGCTGCCGGCTGATGATTGGCTCACAGCGGCCCCAGCAACATCTAGCTGATTGGCTCCTCGGCCCCAGCAACATCTAGCTGATTGGCTCCTCTGCGGTGATGCTCATTGGACTGTTTCCCTGCCCTTTCAGACCACGGAGCTGCTCATTGGGGGACTTTTTGGCTCTGCCCACGTGACCCAGCCAATCGGCCTCAAGAGCAGGAGGTTTGTGGGAGGTGGAGAAGAAGCTTGTGGGGGGAGAGACAGGCTTGTGGAAAGCCGGTGGTGGCAGTTGAGGCTCTGAGGGGTTTTTCCTGAGAGGCTGTTTGTTTGGCGTGTTTGGTTCAAAAAATAAAGTTAGTTTCTTTTGACAAGTGGCTCCTGATTGTGCCCAGCCAGACTGCGGCAAGAGAGAATAGTGTAATTTACTTCCAGTCCTCATCATTTAGATTTATCAATTATCAGCATAATGCAGTAACTTTTCATCTATACTTTTAACCCCAGACCTTGCAAATTGTCTTTACCCACTATATAAATGTATAATTTAAATACCCTAAAATTAATTGTGAATGCAATTTATTAAAATTTAGCACATTTATATAGCTCAGTGATTCTAATGATGTAGTTTTATAATATTTCTGTTACCTATAAGTTTTTTGTGCCCTTTGCAGTCTGTCCATTCTCTGCCCCAGGCTCAGACAAACACCTCTGTGCTTTCTGGACATTTCTTGCCGCAGTCTGGCTGGGCACAAATGCCGCAGTCTGGCTGGGCACACAATCACGAGCCACCACACAGCTTGTAGATTCAAACAGCAACTCTTTATTCCCGAACTCACACCAGCCGTCTACAATCACGTTCTCTGCCCAAAATCCACGTTCTCTGCCCAAATCCACGTTCTCTGGGCTTCTATCTCCAAAATATACTGTCTGAATCCCGTGAGAACTCAAGGGGAACTCAGGCAGCAGGATACGCCCTATTCCCAGCAGGAATAATCTTAAACCTTAAACCTGGAACCTAAACTGGGAACGCCCTAAACAGGATTATCTTAAAACCGGGAACACCCTAATCTGCCTTGGTCCTTGAGCAAGGTCACCTACATTCAATGTCGCTGCAACATGTCAGCAACATGGGGTACGCTGGCAAGGAAATTGTCATACCTACTTGGCTAATGGCTCCCAGCATCTCCCCCCTTCTGATTAATTAAACAACAAGCAATGTGGCTTAAGGACCGTGCCTGGTAGGTTGTCCAATTCAACATATGGTTCTTACCCGTCATCGGAAAACTGACCTTTAGGCGTCAGCCTCCTGTCTTAGGTTGATACCACTGCAATTGAATCATACCCGTCACTGACTACCGGTCCAGCATACAGCCATACTTGTGGATAGGTCTATGCACCAGTGGGGGGGTGAGGTTCTTTGCCTCACCTCTGTTGGCCCCCAAATTTGGCCTTGGTGCCAGTGGGGGAGTGAGGTTAATGTGGCTTATGGACCGTGCCTGGTAGGTTGTCCAATTCAACATATGGTTCTTACCCGTCATCGGAAAACTGACCTTTAGGCGTCAGCCTCCTGTCTTAGGTTGATACCACTGCAATTGGATCATACCCGTCACTGACTACCGGTCCAGCATAAGCCATTGGCCCCCAAATTTTAGACCATCACTAGCAGAAGGGAGGAGGATACAGAAATGCCACGACACCAAGCCAATTGACGGCTCCTTGGGAAAAAATTGCATCACTGGTGACACCATCAGCAAAGATATGTCAGCACTACCACAATTAACATGGGGTGCGCTGGCAAGGAAATAAAAATTGCATCACTAGTGACACCATCAGCAAAGATATGCCAGCATTACCACAATTCGCTGCACCAAACGATAGTTACATAGTCCAGGCAAGTTCTGCAAGCAGTTCAAAGCGGAGGAATCTATCAATATGTCCATTTCCTCCCAAAGTAAGTTTCCTCCCAAAGTAAGTTGACTCTTTGATTGAGCATTACTTGTTGAGTTCTTCACCGGCACTGGGATGGAGATAGGAATTCTGGCAATGATGCTAAAGAGACATTATCCTGAAAAGAATTATTAAATATAATGAAAAGGAAAGGTGAAAGTAAACAAACAGATCTGTTAACCTACTTTAAAAACAATCCTTAACAGCCTTTTACCTAATTTAAACTAGTAAACAAACAGATCTGTTAACCACCTTTAAAAACAATCCTTAACAGCTGTTTACCTAATTTAAATTAAACCATTTAAATCACGTGAATAAAAAAAAATAATAATAATTCGGATCCATTTTTTCATGAGCGCTCCTCATATAAGAAATATGGACATACGCACATACAGACATACAACACAAAACACAAGAGTGTACACAAACGTACAACACATAAGAAAATAGTAAAGGCCTTGTAGCTTTACCTAGGTGAAATCTCCATTGCAATGTTTAAAAACTCCACAGTCAAAAAATAAAACTGATCAGAAAAACATTAACCTAGGTTTGTATGAGCTCAAAAAATAAAAATAGAACCTTATGATGTGGAAAAATGCAATAATAAAATAGCTATTGAAAAAAGCATCCTGGTTAATCACTGTCGCAGATGTAAGAATGGCCAAGCTGGAGTTCTGGATATCAGCTGTTATGGATTTGAGTCAAATCATCTTCTTTTCGATCTGTAGAGACTGTTTTAGTTAATCTCTCTGGAATCCAAATGGGCTGCTGTTCTCCCTGTGGAAAAACACAAACAGACCCCCGACTCCAGACAATCACTGGGTCAGGACCTTTCCATTGTCCTGTTAGAATATCTTTCCAAAGTACTTTAGGCTTATGTACATTTTTTGGATACATATGCCTTTCCGCAGCACTAAGTCCTGATGAATCCAAATTTAAAAAGTTTAGAGTAAAAAGCGTTATTTTAAGTTTATCTTTGGGGGATATATACCCCCTTCCAATTCCCTCTTTTTGCTTAAATAAGTATGTTTTAATAGTTTGATGAGCTCTTTCAACTATGCCTTGTCCCTGTGGATTGTATGGGATTCCTGTTATATGAGTAATACCAAATGATGAGCAAAATTGTTTAAAAGAGGTAGAGGTATAGCCAGGACCATTATCGGTTTTTAACTGTTTAGGAACGCCCACAGTGGCAAAATTTTGTAAGCAATGAGCTATAACATCTTTAGTTTTTTCTCCGGCATGAAGGGAGCCCATCAAAAATCCAGAAGAAGTATCGACTGTAACGTGTAAATATTTTAATTTTCCAAATTCTGGCAAGTGTGTGACGTCCATCTGCCAAATATGGTTAGGTATCAGTCCTCTAGGATTGACTCCAAGATTAACTTGTGGTAAAAATGTCACACAATTTTGACATTGTTTTATTATATGTCTGGCTTGTTCCTTAGTTATTTTAAAACGCTTTTGTAAAGTATTAGCATTAACATGAAACCTTTTATGAAAATTTGTAGCTTCTTCAAATGTAGAGAAAATATGTATGTCATGTGTAGTTTTATCTGCTAAATCATTGCCTAAACTAAGGGCTCCAGGCAATCCTGTATGTGCCCTAATATGTCCTATGAAGAATGGATCTTTTCTGTCCCAGATTAGACTTTGTATAGTGGAAAACAAAGAGAAAACAGTAGAAGAAGGGGAAATCCTACCAGCATCTTCAAGAGATACTATAGCATTAACTACATACTGACTATCAGAAAATAAATTAAATACAGAATCTTTAAACATCAAAAAAGCTTGTAAAACTGCATTAAGCTCTACCTTTTGAGCTGATTGTTTGGGTACTAAAAATGTAAAAGTTTGATCTGGGGTAACTACTGCTGCTGTACCATTATTAGACCCATCAGTGAATATATTTGGAGCATTCATGATAGGTGTTTTTCTTGTCATTTTAGGAAAAACTACAGGATGCTTAGACCAAAAAGACAACAAAGGATTAGATGGTAAATGATTATCAAATGTAACATTAGATTTACACATGATTATTGCCCAAGTATTTAACTCATTAGCTAACTCATCAATTTGATCCATAGTATATGGAGTAATAATTTTATTGGGAGAAATTCCAAACACTCCCTTCGCTGCTTTTATTCCTTTGAGTATTAATTGTCCTACAGCCTCAGGATACCTAGTAAGAATAGTGTTAGGAGAATAAGATAAATGTATCCACAATAATGGACCGTCTTGCCAAAATACTCCTGTAGGAATATTTTTTGTTGGTAGTACAATAAATAATAAAGGCAAACTTATATCAATTCTATCCAAATGCATATTTTCCATATATGTTTCAATAATTTTTAATGCCTTTCTTGCTTTAGGAGTTAACATGCGGGGTGAATTTGGATCTGATGGACCTTTTAGAATATCAAATAAAGGTCCCAATTCTCCTGTTGGTATACCTAGATAAGGCCTTATCCAATTTATGTCTCCCAATAACTTTTGAAAGTCGTTAAGTGATTTGAGTTGATCTACTCGTATTTGAATTTTTGGTGGACGGACCATGGTTGAGGATAATAGAACTCCTAAATAATTAATTGGAAAATTTAATTGTACTTTATCTATTGCTATCTCTAGATTATAATTTTTTAATAAGTTTGTAAGTGTGGCATAACATTCCAGCAATATGTTTTTATCTTTATGTGCCAATAATACATCATCCATATAGTGAAATATTTGTAGTTCAGGATTTTGATTTCTAAGTGGCTGGATTGCTTTGTTAACATATATTTGACACATAGTTGGACTGTTAGCCATCCCTTGAGGGAGTACTTTCCATTCATATCTCTGATCAGGACCTTCATGATTTAATGCAGGGATAGTAAATGCAAAACGTGGACTATCCTTGGGATGAATTGGAATTGAAAAAAAACAATCTTTAATATCTATAGCTAAAACATGCCAGGTTTTTGGCAAAGCAGACAATTGAGGAATCCCTGATTGAGCAGGTCCCATAATAACCATCTCATTATTAATGGCTCTTAAATCTTGCAATAATCTCCATTTACCAGATTTCTTTTTGATGACAAAAATGGGAGTATTATGGGGAGATATGGAAGGTTGTATATGTCCTTCCGCTAATTGTTGTTTGACCAGATCATGGGCTACTTGTGTCTTTTCTTTAGTCAGGGGCCACTGAGGAACCCACACTGGTCTTTCTGATTTCCAAGTAATTTTGATTGTCTCAGTGGCCCTTTCTGAAAATCCAACCCATGTCTGTCTGTTCCTTGATCTATTTGTACTGGTGCTGCTATACCTTGCCCTTGTTTTCCTAATCTTTTTTCTTTCCTAAAGCCTTGTCTAGCCCTAGTAGTGGGCGAATTAGGATTGATGTTATTTGTTAATGTCAAACCTAATTGATCTAGGACATCTCGTCCCCATAAATTTATAGGAAGATGATCCAATACATATGGCTGTATAGTTCCTTCACATCCTTCAGGATCCTTCCAATCTAATATCATAGAACTTCTATGGGGATTAGTCGCCACTCCTAGGCCTCGAAGCGTTTGAGTGGCTTGTTGTAATGGCCAATGTTTTGGCCATTCTTGACGAGAGATAATGCTAAGGTCAGCTCCTGTGTCCAGTAGCCCATTAAACTCATGACCTTGAATATTTAGTTTTAGCATTGGGCGAGAATCTAAATTTAAAGACAACATAGCCCAATCTACACCTGTGGAGCCTAATCCCCTGGAACCTCTTTCTACACTATGACTAGGAAATTTATTATGTAGGCTGGGTATTATTAACAACTGTGCTATTCTATCTCCAGGTGAAATTACTGATATACCTCTTGGAGAACTAGCTATAATTTTTATTTCACCTACATAATCGGGATCAATTACCCCAGGACTTATCATAAGTCCTTTTAATGTAGATGAACTACGTCCCAGTAATAAGCCTACTGTTCCTTGGGGAAGAGGTCCTTTTACTCCTGTGGGAATGATTTGAACTCCCATCTCTGGAGTTAATACTGCTCTGGCAGAGGCGCAGATGTCCAACCCTGCGCTCCCTCGGGTTTGTCTGATGAGGGATTTAATGGACAATGTGTCCTGGGCACTACCCTGATGGTGTTGCTGGTATCCTCCACTGCCCCGTATATTTGTGGTTGTGGGCCCCGGAGCATTGGGCCCCCCTGTCCGTTTTTTGGCAATGGAGCCTGATGCCTTTCTCCACGATATCTTGGATAAATACCTGGTCTTTGTCCGTTTTTTGATAAGGGAGTACCTTCTATGGTGGTTTGAGAACGGCATTCATTAGCCCAATGTCTCCCTCTACGGCATCGTGGGCAAATACCCGGTATTCTATTCCTTTGATACCTACTTTTGTTAAACCCTCCTCCTATGGGGCAATTCCTTTTAAAATGTCCTGTTTGTTCACAATCATAGCATGTTTTTGGCCTGGCATCTAAAGCCTGTTGTACTGCAGCTGCCAAGACTTGCCCTTGTTCATTAATATCTCTACATAATTTAATATATGTGTTTAAATCTTCATGTCTCCATGGTCTAATAACCTCTCTGCAGCAACGATTTGCTTGGTCATAAGCCAGTTGTTTTATTAATGGCATTGCTTGTTCTGTATCCCCAAAAATTTTGGCAGCCGTTTGAATTAGCCTATCTACAAAGTCAGCGTAAGGTTCATTAGCTCTCTGTATTACCTTAGATAGCTGACCTTGTAAATCTCCATGTCCTTGTAAAGTCTTCCATGCCCTAACTGCGTCTGCAGCAATTTGTGCATATATAGCAGGATCATATTCAATTTGTTGCCGTTGACCCTCATAAGGTCCTTTTCCTAACAACATATCTAGATTTCTTTGAGGGTAACCGGCTGCTGCATTTCGCCTAGCTGTCTCCGTGCAAAATTCCTCATTGGCAACCTTCCATAACAAATATTGTCCTCCATTTAGTACAGATTTACACATGCTAGCCCAATCTGCTGGCATCATGTCCAAGTTAGTAATGGACTCGACCATGCTTACCGTGAAGGGAGCTTGGGGGCCATAGGTTGTTACAGCCTCCTTTAACTGCTTCACTGTTTTAAAATCTAATGCACGGTGAATTCGCTGCCCTCCAGCCTGTTCAAGTACAGGGCATGCTAATCTTTGAGGTCCTGTCTCAGGATCCCATTTATCAACTACGGGGTTTGAGGGCCACTCAGCTGTCTCCATCGGTGGGGCTGTTGGTTGAATTACGCCCTCTTGTGATAAAACGGAGTTAGTAACAGCCTCCTGTTGTGGCCTTTTTCCTAACAACCCCTTTTCCTTTAAATTTTCTTCCTCTGTCTGACTAGCTCGAGAGACCTTCTCTTTTGCTTGATCTAAAATGTCTTTCTCCATGGTCTGAACCTCTAACAATTTACTTAACATCTTTTACTAATTTTACTAATTTCTAATCTACTATAAAGATAACGCAACCCAATAAGATAGCACAAAACAAAGCCGAAACTGAATGAAACAAAAACGGAATAAAAAATCATTGTATCAATTTTCTCTTCCTCAGGGCTGACAAACTTCAAACCTTTAGTCAACCATTTTTTCCAGTTTGCCTGAGAAATTTCTAGGGATAGGCAGCTTGAAACAAAAACAAGATAAATCAAAACAATAACACATTGTTTTTTGAATTGGTCACCCATTCTTTCGCTCTTCCTCAGGGGCGAGCAATTTCACTTACCTCTAAACTTCAGAAGTTCCCCGTAGGGGCCACCAAATGCCGCAGTCTGGCTGGGCACAAATGCCGCAGTCTGGCTGGGCACACAATCACGAGCCACCACACAGCTTGTAGATTCAAACAGCAACTCTTTATTCCCGAACTCACACCAGCCGTCTACAATCACGTTCTCTGCCCAAAATCCACGTTCTCTGCCCAAATCCACGTTCTCTGGGCTTCTATCTCCAAAATATACTGTCTGAATCCCGTGAGAACTCAAGGGGAACTCAGGCAGCAGGATACGCCCTATTCCCAGCAGGAATAATCTTAAACCTTAAACCTGGAACCTAAACTGGGAACGCCCTAAACAGGATTATCTTAAAACCGGGAACACCCTAATCTGCCTTGGTCCTTGAGCAAGGTCACCTACATTCAATGTCGCTGCAACATGTCAGCAACATGGGGTACGCTGGCAAGGAAATTGTCATACCTACTTGGCTAATGGCTCCCAGCAATTTCTCATAATTAAGTCATGAAATATGTAATCTTTTGTGCCTGGCATTTTCACTTAGCATATTTAAATTTATCCATATGGTAGCAGGTTAGCATTCATTTCTATTGCTAGATAATACTGCACTGCAGGAATAAACCACACTTTGTTCATCTGGTCCTCAACTGATGGATGTTTGAATCGTCTTTTCTTTGCGTATTACATGAGTCTTGCTGCTATGCGTGCTTGGATACAGACTTCATGTGAACATATCTTTCATATCTTTTTTTTTCCTCTTAGCTGTATCTGGACAGTGTCATTGTAAAATCAAATGATAAATCCATGTTTAACTGTCGAGAACACTGTGAGCTATGTTTCAAAGTTACCTTCATCATTTAACATCTCTAACAACAACAAATGAAAGTTTGTTTCTTCTCCTCCACATCAACAGAAGAGGTTGTTTGTTTGTATGTAAAGGATTGTTGTTATTTATTATTTAGAAGTTCTGAAGAATTCACCAGTGAAGCTATCTGACCTGGGGCTTTTCTCTGTGGGAAGATATTTAATTACAAATTCAGTTTCTTTACTTGTTATAGATCTACTTAGAAGTTGGAGAGCAGACATTTTTAATGGGGGAATGAGAAGAGGAGCTTTCAAAATAGATGAAAAAGAATGCTCATGTGTATAGAGAGAATGGCTTGACCTGGATTTAGAACTCTAAGTGTATCATTGGCCCAGAAAAGGAAGACAAGTCAAGAGCTATGAAAGTCAGACTAAAGTAAACTCATTTTTTTTTGCATCTGAACTAAATTAAATGCATCAAAAATGTATATAATTATCTTCAAAAAGTAAAATATGTTACTTAGTTGTAAAAAATTTATAAGCAAATAATGGTATCTGGAAGATTCAAGCAAGTAATAAGATTATAAATTAATAACTAACCAAGTTTTTGATTATTTTTTAATAATGAGACTATCTAAATATGAAAATCCAAATGGTAGAATGGTAGAGCAGTGGAGATAAATAGACTGACCAAGTCTTTATCTTTCCACATGACCCCCTGGTTAATAATGGTATACAGACCAAAATACCTTCAGAATCCAGAAAGAGGATGCAATACCCCCAGTAAGCACAAAAACCCAAGAGCAAAGTATAACAGGTAAGAATAACTTTGTGGGAATCAGGTCCTTCCAAGCCAGCACAGCTCAGTGCTGAGAAGAATATTTTTAATCTCTGATTTCTCCCTTCGTGGGGATTTGGGGTGGCAGGGTCAGTCTGTGTCCACCATCTGTTGGTCCTCTACTTTACTGTCAGAGAGACCAGTTTATGTGCTCCCTCACTTGAAGTGCTGAAGGAATTGGAGACCAGAAGAAACACTTCAAAACTGTAATGCTTGGTGCAATTGATTTGTGCCATTTATATAGATTAAAAGGCAAAAGTCTTAAAAATAACTACTGCTACAATAGCCTGTTGATCTGTGTACAACATGAAAAGATGTAGCTTTTGGCATTAAAAACATAAAATGTAGAAGGAGAAGTGAAAGTGGATAGCTTTTGTATACCATGGAAGTTATCAGCTCAAAATAGATAGTTATAAAAATTAGTTGTCTTATGTAAACCTCATTGGAACCACAAAGGAAATACCTAAAAAGATACCCAAAGGACAACAAATAATAACGTAATGAAAGTCAACAAACATGGGAAGAAAGCAAGAAAATGAAATAGGGGGAAAAGGGTTAAAATGAGAGGTAGAAAAGAAGTAACCAAGAGGGAATAATGTCTTTCTCTTTAATGATTACTTTAAACATAAAATAGATAATAAAGATATAATGTGGCCAAACAGGTAAAAAGACAGGTTTCAACTAGTGGTGGTCTAGAAGAGAAATACTTTAGAATTAAGGACCATTACATAGGCTGAAAGTGAAGAGAAAATGATATTTTGTGCAAATGTCAACCAAAAGGGATCAGGGGCAGCTATACATATATTTTAAGTCAACAAAAGGAGATTATGTAATAATAAACACATCAACCCGCAAGGAAAATGTAACAATTATAAATTATAAAATTGTAAGATATAAAAGTCATCCATCTGCATCTGGTGGGGGGAGTGGTTTCAGGACCGCCATAGTCACCCAAATTCAAGGATGCTAAATTCTCTTATATAAAACATTATAGTATTTGCATATAACCTACACATACATACTCCCATATATTTTGTATTATCTTCAGATTACTTATAATATTAAGTACAATAGAAATGTTATGTAAGTAAATAATTGTTATACTAAATTATTTAGGGCATAATGGCAAGTTTTAAAACAAGTCTCTAAGTGTTCAGTATAGCCACAATGCTGTTTTTTAATTTCTTTTCAAATATTTTTGATTTGACATTGGTTGAATCTGCAGATTCAGAACCTGGATATGAAGGACAGACTATATGCATTCACCATCAGTACACATGAATATATAAAGCAAACATTGATAGAAGATGCAAGAAACTGAGGGAAGAACAATAGCAGTACGAGACATCAATACCCCATCTTCAATAATGAGTAAGGGATAGAACAACCAGACAGAAAATCAATAAGATAATGGCAAACTTGAATGGTATTATAGACCAAGTGGGATTAACAGACATATATCAGAAGTATCACTAAACAGCAGCAGAAAATGCCTCTTCTCAAGTGCACACCAAATGTTCTTCAGGCTATAGCACATTAGGCCAAAAAATATATCTCAATCTTAAGAAGACTGAAATCATATCATAAATGTTTTCACAATGAAATGAAACTGTCAACTAAGAGCAGAAGGAAAAGTGAAAAATTCACAAATATGAGAAAAATAGAACTAGAAAAAAAGTTAATATATATCTTTAGATAAATGACAATGAAAATAGAATACACCAAAACTTATAATATTCAAGAAAAAATGGTACTAATAGGAAAGTTACAGCAATAATTCAAAAGGAATAATCTCAATGAAGCAACCTAACTTTACACATCAAGAATTAGAACACAAGGCTTGGGTTGTGGCTCAGTGGTAAAGCGCTTGCCTAACACTTGTGAGGCACTGGGTTAGATCCTCAGCACCATATAAAAAATAAAGGTATTGTGTCCACCTACCACTAAAAAAAATATTTAAAAAAATTAGAAAACAATAACAAACTAAATCCAAATTTAGCAGAAGGAAGGAAATAATAAAGACTAGAAAAGTAAGTGAAATTAATGATAAAACAAAAACAGTCAATGAAATTAAAAGTAAGATTTTAAATTCTACTTTAAATTTACCAAACTGGCAAAGCTTTAACTGGATTAATAAAAAGAGAGAAAACTCAAATAAATAAAACCAGAAGTCAATGAGTAGGAATTACACTGGTGCTACTGAATAGAAAGAATTCTAAGAAGTTAGTGTGAACAAGTACATCCTATGAATTGGACTAACTAAAAGAAATGTATAAATCCCTGAAAACATACTACCTACCAAGATTGAATCATGAAGAACTAGAAAATCTGTAAATCTATAATTGGTAAGGAGATTAAACCCGGAATCAAAAATCTCACAACAAAGGAAGCCTAGGATCAGATGGATCTATTAAATAATTCTACCAAAGAATGCACCCGAGACATTAAGGAGTAGGGAATAATCGTGAAATCATTTAATGAGGCTTACATTACCCTGATGCCAAAAGTAGACAAAGTCACAGCCAAAGGCACTGGGTGAGGCTGACATCCCAAACGAACACAGGACACAGAGGTTTAAAAGTCACATGATCACTTTATAAGAGACAGAAAATGTTTTTGACAAAACTCAAAATGTTTTCACTGTAAAAGCCCTCAAAAAACAAAATACAGAAGGAATTTATTTTTATATAGTAAAGATCACATGGGAGGAGGGCACAGTTAACACATAATCTTTTCCCTCTAAGATCAGGAACATGGCAAGGATGCTCATTATTGCCACTTCTACTCAATATAGCACTGGATGGAAATCCTATCCAGAAACAAATAACATGGAATAGAAAGAAATGGTGTCCATGTCAGAAATGATGAAGTAAAATCATCTGTTTGCAGATGGCACAATCTTACATAGAGAAAATGTAAAAGAACAACACCAAAACCATAGAACTCAAAAAACTAATTTAGCAAAGTTGCATAAATAAAATCAATATAAAATCAACATATAAAAATCAGTTGTACTTTTATGCACTAACAATAAAGTATCCAAAAAATGAGAGAAATGAAGAAAATAATCCCACTTATAATACCATCTCTGCAAATAAAATGAGGTTGAAATTATGTGCACTGAATGGATACTATAAAACGTAGATGAAATAACCTAAGGCAAACACAAATAAATAAAAAAGATATTCCATGTTTATAGGCTGAAAGACTTATTATTGTTAAAATGTCCACAAACCCAAAGTTATCTACAAATTCCGTGTAATCTCCAGAACACTGGTCCATAAAAGATGTTTATAACCCAATCATTGGAAACCGTATGTATGTTATGTTGCAAAAGAGACTTTATAGATATGATTAAAATTAAGGATACTGAGATAGAAATTTATTATAGATTATCCAATTAAGTATCAGACATAATTAAGAGATTTGTTAAAATCTGTCTGCAAACTTTTCCTGATACTAATGAGAGGACAACTTTACTGTAGAGAGAAGCAATTGTTCTGGCTTTGAAGATGGAGAAAGTGGTTTGGCAGCTAGGAATGGAAGCACTTCTATTGGCTCCCAATAGGAAGGAAGCACATTTTCTCCAAAGGTTTCCAGAAAAAAAAAAATATATGGCCTTGTAGACACCTTCATTTCAAATACAGTAACCGTGTTAAACTTCTGAATTCCCCAAACCTCAGATTTGAAGTCATGAGGTGTGTGATAATTTGTTGCAGTGGAAACAGAAAAAACTAATAGAGCAACTATTTTAAAAATATGTAAAAATCAGTGGAGATACTTCTAGGCTTATTGTTGAAAGTGGCATGAAATAAAAGGAAAATTTGTGTTTATTCAAGATATTAAACATTATGAGCACAATTTGCATGACTGAGTCATACAAAGTAATGTCTTAATCTGCCAGTCTCTGCCTAGAAGATCCAGAAATAAAATTATGAGCACAAAAGTGTCTATGTATATATTCATTCTCTTCTCTTTGGAAAACATTTTAAATCATTAATTTCAAAGATGCCTCTTTTCTATATTTTGTTTTTCAACAAAGACCCAGTATATTCTCCAGTCCTAGACTGGGTCCCAGAATAAATTGTGTGACCTGACTCCGGAAATGTCTTTCAAAGGGTTGCTCACGCTGATGTGTTTTCACTTTTAAGATAAAGTTTCTTTAGCCAAATTGTGAGCTATTGAAAAATCTTTAGGTTATTTTTGTACCCAAGTCAGCACTGATTTCACTGACTCCCTACCATTTCCTTCATCTGGTATCTCCTATTTTTTTTTTCTTGTTTCATCTTGATCGTACTATGTTTTCCCCCCTGTGATTATTTATCTCTGTAATCTAATGATATATAACCCAAAATAAGTTTTTATTTTATAATATATTTTTGTATTTAGGATGAGAGTTGGGATATACCCCTCTAGTAGCACAACCAATTTATTGCTTATAATTCACATGTTGAATGAGAATCTGAAAACCATCCAAATAACGTTTTGAACCCCTGTCCAATAGCAAATGCAGGGCATGGTTGAGGCCACCACATCCCTATACCTACCTGGCCATGTTGATATTATTATCAAATCCCTGATATCACAGATTACCACATATTGTTCTGCAAACAACAAAAATGTATTCCATTGTAGGTCTGGAGACCAGAAGTCTTAAAGTGAAATGCCAGCAGGGCACGCTCCCTGTAGTAACTTTGAGCTTTAGTTTTTGGTGTTCGCCAACTATTCTTGACATTTTGTGGCATGCAGTTCCTCAGCCTAGTCTCTATGATCACATGGCCTTCTTCCCAGGACTTCCTTAGTGTCTTCAAGTCTATCTCTTCTTACAAGGGCATCAGTCTTTGGATTTATCACCCACCGTCAATCCACTGTGACTTTATCTTAAATTAATTGCATCTGCAAAGACCCTGTTTCCAAATAAGATCTCATTTGCAGGTACCCAGGATCAGGTTTTCAATACATCATTTGGAGGGACATGGTTCAAACTACAACATCCCTGTAAAGAGCTTCAGAAAGCTCAATAAACTATTCTCAAAAACAGCTTGCAATCAATAATGAATGTAATGTAGAGGAAAATGAACTAGGAAGGCAATAATTAAGAGCTGTTTAAAGCATGCATTCTGGAGCAAGACTGTGTTGGTATGAAGGCTGGCAGGACTTAATAGCTGTGTGACTTTGTTCACATTGCTTGGCTTTTCTGTTTTGTGGGTGTCTTGTATGCAAAATGGGAATCACGTAGAACCAACCTCAGAAGGCTATAGGAATTGAATTAGATAATGCATATGAAATGACCAAGAAATCTTAGATAATAAAGTATCCATTTTTCTGAAAACATTTAATTTTTTAGTATTATGAATAGTGTGCATTGAGTTTGCATTTGTATAAAATATCAGGTTAATGAAAGCAGTTTTGCCTTTACTCCTAAGAACATATTTAGTCCACACCACCTACAAGCTTAAGGCCTACAAACTATGAATTTTAGTGATTTTTATTAAAGTAATAATTACTACCTAATGTCAAGAACAAGAAAAGGTTTAATGAATTTCTATTTGGTTTAATTTTTTCACTATGCTATTTTTTTCTCTCTCCCTCCACCCTTTAATATAAATTCATATACTAAACATTTTGCATATTGGCAGGGCTACATTATTATTTATTATCCTGAGATATGTAGCACATATAACATTCTACGTAGCACTTGTCAGGTTTTTACCAAACTGTGGAAATATAATCATTAGGTTTTTATAATATTATATTAAGTGTACTTATTAAACTTATTTGACCTTTATAATATTTAGCATTTTATTTTGTTCCAAATTCTTATTTGAACGTGAAAATGTCTGACATTGTAAGGAGAAGAAAAACAGTATGTTTTTTAAATTAAGTTAAAAGTCTGATGTAAAATTAAGTGCATACTCAGGGGGGAAAGTATTACTTCAGTATAGTACAAGAAACAGAAGCAATGGCCAATTCCAGAAGTTCTGCACAGCAGATAAAGTTCACCTTTCATATGTAATAAGCAGTTAGGCTAAAGTCAAACTCATAAGAATTTCTTTACATAGGTTTTTAAAACTGTGGATCCACATTTTTTTTTCTATGTGGAAGTGGTTATGGTATAAAAAAGAACAATATCCGTTTTATTTGCTGTTACATTTAATCAACTTGCCTCCAGCTTCCGGATTATTTCATTAGGTTCTGATTGCATAAAAGAGAAGCTGGATAATTTTGGGGTAGCACAACAGGCAAGAAACAGAAAAGTCTGCAAATTGCCTGTTTTATCCTCGTTATAAATCACTTAATTTTTTTTCAAAAGTAAGGGGAAAGCATTAACATTTATTAATTATTGCTAAATCACTTGTGATGATAAAATGAAAATGATGAATAGAAAGGATCCTGCCTCCCTCCTCTCTCTTGCGTTAGATAATATTCTCCCCTCCGCTCCCCTCCAGAGAGCCAGATTTGGACCTTAAAGGACAGCAATATGGGAAAGAGCTATGTTATATTTAGATGCAAATTATTAATCATGCAGGAGAAAAATCCAAACTGTTGTATTATGACAGACACATGTCATGAGATACATGATTTCTTGAGCTGTCAATGCAACCTGACTTGCTAAAATTTTACATTTTCCTCCCTGAACAGAAACTCATTGTTCAAGACTATTCTAAAAGAACGCTGTAGCAACTCTCATTCTTGTATATATTTAGGTAATACTTTATGTACCATTTTTCTAGCATAATAGCAACTGGTAAGAAAGAAATACCTTCATCTACTGTCTTGAACCTCTTTTGAGATAGTCTCTGTTTTAAAGATTCAGTGGCATTTTTTCCCCCAGGGGTGGGGGTAGGGAGTTATTTTTATGTTTCTCCTTAACAGAAACATAATATTTGAAAGCAGCTGAAAAATTTTGTCACCTGTTCCAGGTATTTAAATTTATGTTTCTCATTTTTCCCCATGCATAATATATATTTATCTACCTCGGGTGAAAACAACATCAGAAGAAGGAGTAAAAAAACCCACCAAACCAAATTAAACCAGCAAGATTAAGCCAAAATTTAGTTGCAGCCGGCTTGATCAGTGATGTTTTATTCATCAATCACCTGCTCTTACACTGAATTGTTTACGCACAGATTTCAAGCATAAATAGCAAATGTACCTCTTCATCTTACTTGGGTAATACCACAGGATAATGTGGTACCTATTAGTATATTAGATCCTTTTGGTATTTAGGGGCTTTGTAAAACGACTCCTTATTAGTTATATTATACTTTTTTTTCTCATCAAATGAAATTAAAACAATTTTCAAGTGTTTTAAGACATAATGAGACACTCTTTGAGTACCTTATATACTTTATGTAAGTGAAGCATAACTGGAAAAAGTATTAATGCCTTCATGATAGAGCACATCACTGATGAAATTTATATATTTATCCAAAGCTTATGGGTTATACCGCTGGAAATATTGGTCAGATATTTCTTTCATTTTCTGTTATGAAAGTGATGAAAATTTACAAGGTATACTAGTTTAAAATATGTGAGATGTGTAATTCCCAAAAAGGTGGTTCAATAAGATCTCCATGCAGAGGGACTATTTAAACAGAAATCTACATAGGAAGAAGTCCAGATGGCAACAATCATCAGGGAACATTCCAAAGAGAGCCACTATCAAGTGTGAAGGTCCCAAGGCAGAAAAAAACTCCATAGATTCCTGGAAGAGAAAGAATGCAGAAATGTCACATAACATCCTCAATTTTACCTAATTCTAAATGCATATTTCTTTGTTTTTTCTCTGTTTTTTTTTTTTTTTTTTTCAGTAAAGGAGACTTTTATCTTTTTCCAGACTAGGAGAATTGAGAGATAATCTGGCAAATCAACTTTCTGCCCCTTGATTTTATATATAAGGGTAAAGGAAATGAGAGGGAGGGATAGATTAATGAAGGAAAGGAATGTTTATTTCTTTTTTTATTTCTTCTAAGTAGTTATCTGTTTAAGGGCACCTAGGTTGATTACATAATTTAGCTGTTGCGAATTGAGCTGCCATAAACATTCATGTGGCTGTGTCACTGTAGTATGCTGATTTTAAGTCCTTTTTGTATAAACCAAGGAGTGAAATAACTGGGTCAAATGGTGGTTGCATTCCAAGTTTTTTGAGGAATATTCATAATGCATTCCATAGTGGTTGCACCAATTTGCAGTCTCACCAGCAATGTATGAGTGTGCCTTTTTCCCCACCTCATTGCAATATTTATTGTTGCATGTATTCTTGATAATTGCCATTTTGACTAGAGTAAGGTGAAAACTGGTGTTGTTTTAATTTGCATTTCTCTAATTGCTAGAGATTTGGAACTTTTTTTATATATTTATTGAAAAATCATATTTCTTCTTCTGTGAAAAGTCTGTTCAGTTCCTTAATCCATTTATTGATTTTTTTTTTTTTTGGTGTGTGTGTGTGTGTGTGTGTGTGTGTGTTAAGTTTTTCGAGTTCTTTATATCTTGGAGATTAATGCTCTGTCTGAGGTGCAGGTGGCAAAGATTTTCTCCCATTCTGTAGGCTCTCTTTTCATGTTCCTGATGGTTTCCTCTGCTGTGAAGAAGCTTTTTAGTTTGATTCCATCCCATTTATTGATTCTTGATTTTACTTCTTGATTTTTAGAAGCCCTGTTAAGGAAAGCCATTCCTAAGCCCACATGATGTAGCTTTTTTGGGCCTACTGTTTCTTCTATTAGGTACAGGGTCTCTGTTCTAATCCACTATGAGTTGAGTTTTATGCAGGGTGTTAGATGGGGGGTTAATTTCATTTGCTACATATGAATTTTCAGTTTTCCAAGCACCATTTGTTGAAGAGGGTATCTTTCTCCAATGTGTGCTGTAAAACATATGAATAGTAACATAATGAGTAAACTGTATTGTTATAAAAAGGTGATATTTTAGCAAATAAATGATGGACATATTGGTTGACATACAGTATCAATACATTGGAATAGCAGTGGATACATAAATATATCAGGTATACATAATACAGTAGAATCTTTATATTAAAATTATGACTTAAATATAAAAGGCTTAATAGGGAAAAATACAATAATCAGAAGAGGGATTTTATAAACATCATTGAGTTTCCTTTATGCCTGGTCTTTCTTATTCTAGATACCTTTATATAATGTATGAATGTGTATTAATAAGCTGTCAAACTATACTTTTTTTTTTAAAAGAGTAAACTTAGAACTGCATTATACTTTGTACAATAATAAGTCTGTAGGTAAATTCTAGCATTTAAAAAACAGTGAAAGAGCAAATGCTTTTTCAATGCAACTACAGGAATGTACAGTGTGACAGGAGAGAAGAAGTCTAAGATAAAAAGATGTACAACTTATTTACAGACAGATTCCATTGTTGGCTATCTTATAGATTTTCTTACTGCTCATAGTATACATTTTTTTCTGTAGTTAAAAAAAACTACACTCCTCAAATAATGTAAAGTTATAAAAAGTGTATTCATGGGGCATTTTACTACTTTTCCCCACTCCTGGCCAATAGAAATAGGCGAATCTCTATTTTTTCCATTTTAACATCCCCAGATTCTGTATGAAGTTGGACACTCAAAGAAACCTCCACGAAGAATGATAACATACTTTTTTTTTTTGAACAGCCTATGGTTCTTTATTCTTACAATATGATCTTCAAAGTGTGATATAGTAAAAACCCTTGGATTAGGTGTTAGGACAGGTGCTGCTCATCCCACCTCTGCACTGGAAAGCTTATGACAGTGGATAGCTCATTTCATTCCACCAATCCTTATTTATAAACCAGGATAACTTCAAATATCCTTTCTCATCACGAATTATAAATTTCATTGAGAGACAAGCAACTTGCTCATAAAATGAATCTTCACCATAATTATAGCCAACACACAATGAAAACCTTCTCAGTAAACAAAAGTCTCTGCAAAGTCTTCAAGTCTTGATTTGTTTTTTCCCTTTTGAAATGTGGAGTGAGTTATGATGGCCACTTGGCATACTTGAGACCCTTCAAATTGTCAATTTCTTGCTCTTTCTAAAGCTCTGGAGGTCTGTTTTCTCTGAAATGTTTGTTTCTCTCAATTTGTAGCTCTCTGTAGGTTCCCGCACTCAAAGCATAAAATGAAAAATACAAAGAAAAGTGAATAATCTTACCCAAAATTTATTACAAATAGCAATTTACAAGACTCATTATCACAGTATGAAACATAAAAAAAGAAGGATCATAATCAAAGAATGTGAGAAAAATGTAGAAAATGTGTGGGTGCGTATCTAACTATCTCAACATCTGAATGCATGGTGCTGTGCTGTTCATGCATGAATCAATAAATACATTTCTGCACTCATTTAATAGTGTGTCATTGGAATTAAACCATACTTATAAATACTAATTAGAATTAAATCATTATAAAATGTAATGTGCCCAGCATCTTCTACTAGCCTGCTATAAATGAAGAAGCTCAAATTCATTGGAATTCATCAGTTTTTGTTTTATACTTTTATCATGGTTTTATAATAACAAAATTTATGGGAGGGGGACATCCCCAGGCTTCCAAAGACTATAAAATCTTATTAAAGTTGTTTTCCTGCAAGTCAAAGAAAAAGAAAAAGAAAACCCCTTGGTACTCATGCACTGCTGAGTTGGTCAAATTGAGCCAATTGTAATTTTTCAGGTTGTTGAACTCACCAGGGAGGACATGAGCAGAGAGAGAGGAAGTACAGAGGACACTCTATGCACCAGTTTCAGCAGAGCCCAAATGATTTCTCAGCCTGCACTTCTGTACCCCCGCATCCTGGATGTGAGAGCTCTTTAACACTCTTTAGTTAGAACCTATGGTGACTTACTCAGGCCATTGGCTTTCTTGATAATACAATTTGCAGCCTAAACCCTCTCTGACTCTTAGCTACTGTCTCCTCTAGAACATTCCTGACCTCAGCTTCTTCAAGGAAGATGGGAAGCTTTGGAATTAAAAAAAAATGACATGGAAGATATCAATGGGTCCCAAGGTAGATATGATCACACAGGTACACTGGAGAGAGCTGGGTACAACCGGGGAAAAAAGACTAAGAAATATTTGTTGAAGGCTGGGATTTGGGAGCACAGGGTATTGCTGAGGAACGTTCACCATCTATACCAGGGTTTCTCAATCTTGGCATTATTGGGCTCTTTAATTCTTTGTTATGGTGGTTCTTATGAATCTTGAAGAATATTAACAGCATGTGTGGCTTGTATCTATAGACGCCAGTGACACTTTTCCCAAGTTGGGAAAATCCAAAATGTCCCTTAACTTTGCAACTGTTGTGTGTTTTGGAGTAGGGGAAGGCAACAACATCCCCCATGGTTCAGAAGCAGTGGTCTGTGTAGTCTTGCCTGCATGGTTTGGATTCCAACTCACAAGGCATCATAATGTCAATGGGTAATAAACTTAAAATGTTGAAAACACTGTGAATATATGCCAAACCTTTCAATAAAAATGCTCTACTATGGATTGAATTTTGTCTCCCCCCAAAAAAATTCTTACATGGAAGCCTAAACCTCCAATGTGAAACTAATGAGAGAAGGGGATGTTGGGGAATATTAGTTTTAGATAAGACTGTGAAACTAGCATTCCCTTGGTGGGATTAGTGCCATTCTGAGAAGGGACACCAGAGGGATGGCTGCTTCTCTCTCTTCCCATCAAGTGAGAACACAGTGAAGAGGCCATCTGGAAGAGAGGAAGGGAATCCTTTTCCAAATCTGCATACACCAGCGCCCTGATCTCAGACTTCAGACTTCAGAATGGTAAGAAAGTAAATTCCTCTTCTTAAGCTACTCAGTTCATATTATTTTATTATAATAGTCTATTAGAGTCTGGCTAAATTGTCACACACACACACACACACACACACACACAAAAGCTCATGTATGGAAAATATGATATCAAATGTCACAACATACAGAATTGAAATGATTACGTTATGAGAGCTCTAACCCAATCAGTAGATTAAGCCATTTGATGAATTAATAATTTGGATGGATCACTTGGAGGTAAATGTAGGTTACATTGTAGCTGGAGGAAATAAATAAGTTGGGGTGTGCCCTTGGGAATTAAATTTTGTGTGTCTATCTATCTCTATCTTTATCTCTATCTCTATCTCTATCTCTGTCTTTCTCTCCTTCCCAACTTCCATGAGCTGAGCAGCTTTCCTCTGTCCCAACCTTCCACCATAATGTTCTGTCTCATCTTGGGCCCAGAGCAATGGAGCTAACTGTTCATGGACTAAATCTCTAAAACCATGGACCCAATATAAACTTTTACCTGTCAAAGTTGTTCTCTTTGGGTATTTTGGTCACAGGAATCAAAGGCCCAGAAAGTTTTCCTTTGTTCCTTGTAAGATTTGTATGACATTCCCATGTTCTTTAATACCTTCCTTTGTTCATTGAATGAAAATGCATTAGACATCTGCTACCTACTATTTATTGTCCCAGAGACGTGGTAATAAATAAAACTGACAAGGTTCCTGCCCTGAAAGAACTTTCGTGCTTAAAGAGGAAACAGATCATAAAGTGCATATCCATAAATGAATGAGATATGTGTGGTTGAGGTGAAGGAAATTAAATAGAATGATGTGATAGAAACACTACTTTGGAATTAAGGAAATAATTTAACTTGAGTGGTCATGGAAACTGGCAATTGAGCAGACACAAAAGAAAGGAAAGGGCTGTCACAACCAGGCTGAGGAAGCATCAAGGGCAGGACCCTGATAGAGGAAGGCCAGTAGGTATTTTGCTGTAAACTGGAGGGGAAAAAAAAAAAAAAAAACAGATCTGAGAAGAACTAAGAGAGGTGAACCAGGTGACAAGGTGACATGGAGCCTGTTATCAATCATGGTAAGGTTTGGATTTATTTCAGTGGTCCATCATGCCACTCAGTTATACTATCTCTAATAGTCAAGGACATTGGACTCTCTCTCCCTTATTACCATGTAGCTTTCGTCCTTGATCAATAATTCAATGCCTTTTTTTATTTGAAAAAATGTATAAAAATCTATAAAGCGGATAACAACTTATGGCTCAAATAATGTCACAAAATTAAATGTGATGATGTTAATAGTAAGCGTTATTTAAGGGTAGTGTTGTCAGAACATTATATGAATTGTATCTCTTAATCTTCACAACAGGTTTTATTTCTCCTATGAGGATCAAGAAGATTCTTGAACACAGCCTTGAAGGCAGAAAGAGAGATAGGGAAGGCAAAGGGAGAGTACTGGGGATTGAAATGGAGAAAAGCATGTTAACTGCATTTATTCATATGTCAAAATGAACTGCACCCTAAATATAACTACCATGCATTAAAAATAAAATGAAAGAAAAGAAAAACTCATAATAAAGGGGACAAGGGATCTGAGGAAATGGAAATAGTGTGTGCAAAAAAGAGTTATTCAAAAATCCCAGAGTGGAGGTAATAACAGTAACTACCTGTTGTTAGAGTGTAGGGTGCAAGGAACAGGAGGAGAAGAAACCTGGGGACATAGATTCAACATTTATTTAGAGGAGGTGATCTTGAATCTCAGATTCCTCATCACTAAAAAAAGACAACACCACTTTCATAGAACTATCATGATATCAACAGAAATTAATTTATCACAGAGGTCTGTACAGAGTAAGCATTAAAAATACTGTAAGGTGCCGTGTGCAGTGGCCCACTTCTGGGATCCCAGCTGCTTGGGAGGAAGATCCCAAGTTAAAAGCCAGCCTCAGGGACTTAGTGAGGCACTTAGTGACTCAGCAAGACCCTGTCTCTAAGTAAAATATAAAAAGTGCTAGAGATGTGGCTCACTGTTTTGCACCACTGAGTTCAATTCTTAGTACCAAACCAACAAACAACAAACAAACAAAAACAACAAAAACCACTGTATATAATGTATACAGCCAAATATCAAAAGAATGCTCATTAGTGCACCAAGCTCCCTTTTAACATATTTCTAGTAATAACAGCACCACTGTTCTCAGAAAGTATCCCATTCTACATTTTGATGAATTACTTGAATAGGAAGACAGATCTGATTGTTTAGATTAGCAAAGTTGGAGGAGATAGTTAATATACCAAGTGAGAGAAATAAGCTCTTGACAGGCCAAAGTAATTAATCTTAATGTATACTCCTAAACTTCATTCAGGAAAAATAAATAAGTGTATCTGTTTGAGATGAGCCAGATGTGGGTGAACAGCCAGCCATTCACATGAAATATCAAAGGGCATTTCTGGGTAAATGCAAGCTCAATATCAGATCAGAATTGGACAGAGTGCCAAAAATGCAGATGCAGTAGTATTTCAATAGCATTCAATGAGGTATGTGTCCAATATAAGAAAGTAATTACTTCATTTCAATACAAACAAAGAAATTTGCAGTAGCAGAAAATGGGTGATATTTATAGATTTTTTTTTTCGAATGATTGCATCTTTGAAATCAAGGACTGAAGTGGTCAGTCTTTTAATACTGGAAACCCATCTCTACTTAGTGTCTATTTAGTATGGAAGGTGTGAAAGAAAAATTCCCTGAAAGATGTGAAGAGCAATATTCTGAAAGGAAATGGAGCTCAGGACATTGACCTCCGTCCCCTCTTTTGATTCCTATAATTCCACTTGTGCTAAGGAGGCCAGTAGACCAGTTGGCACATCTTTTCAAGGAAGTTGACCCTGAATAGTTTGCTTTTGACATATGGCCAATGGAAAGTCAGACTGCAATTCATCTGGGGAGTCTGGTTGAAATGTGTAATGATGGGCATGACATGTACTCAGCAAGAGTGGCACTAACCCATCCAAGGGAATTGGAATGCTTACAAAGAGGTTGCTCCAAAAAGAGGGTGCGGAGAAAAGCGCAGCATTCATTTGAAATATACCCTTGGTGAATTTCAAGAGACTGGAACATGTTTTAAGGAAATCTGGGCTGGCTTTCAAAAACAGGATCCATTTATAGTCTATGGGGGAAAGTCACAGGAGGCAAAGGAATGCTGGCTGAGATTCACTCTGAATTCCTTGATTTTCCAAATCTGAAGCTCAAAGTCAAATGCAAGCCCTGCCAACTACTTGAACCATGACAGGAGTTAAAAGGTTTTTATAAGTCCTTGAAAAATTATACAGCTGGTGGTAACTACCGCTTGACGACTTTAATTCTGCAACATCAATAATGGTGCCTGGGGTTGGATAATCTGTAGGGTACTCCCCAATTTTACTCCCTCAATTTCTGCATGAATTCCTTGTTTTGGAAAGGTATGATTCATTCAGGAATAACTGTTAAGTGTTTTATGTACTCTGGTTTTCTTGAAGCCATGACAATTATCACTTGCTTTGCATTTTTAGAGCTGGATTTGGCCCTCGGCAGCCATGAAATTTTGTAAGAGCGTTATCAAACCTCTTTTAAGAAACAGACACAGAGACTTAGACATGAAGATGGTGAGCACAGAAAAAGGACAGAGACACCATTAGCTGTATTATTTCTAAGTTCAACTGATGGATAATAGATGACAATAAATCAACAAATAGAATCATCCATCCAAGTGATTTTTAGCTAGCAGGACTTTTTTTTTCCTATAGATGTCTTTCTTCTGTCACCCATTCTCTGTTGTTGTTTTTCTTTCTAGCAAATATGTCTCTTGCTCACAATTTCAGAAAGCCTGCTTCAAGCTAAGCCAGTCTTGCCAAAATATTACTTTTTTAGCCTTTTCCACATGCTAATGCCCCTTGTCCGTGCTCATCTTTAACCTATTTCATAACACTCCTTATAATAAACTGGGTAAGCTGGATATGCTCCTAACGACTCCCAAATTTCATTTGCACAGCACAATAGAATCTATTTCTCACTCACTCTAAATGTTTCATGCATGCCAGCATGGGGCTCTGCTCAACATTGTCACCCAGGGACCTGGGCTGTCAGAGGCTATGCCATGTTATAAGCTGCACCATCTGTGAATCTACCCCTCTGCAGGAACTAAAGTAGGAGAAGAGAAAGTGCAGAGACTTGTGCAAAGATTGATCAGAACCTCTCTTGAAAAAGGATATAAAGTGGTCGAATTGAAGATGGTCAAAGCAGAAGAGAAAGACAAGAGTTTTCTAATGGAGGGGAAAGAGGCAAAAGCCCACGTGAGTGCCGCAGTCTGGCTGGGCACAAAATCACGAGCCACTCACAGCCTTGTAGATTTAAACAGCAATTCTTTATTCCCGAACTCACACCGGCACTCTACAAACACGTTCTGGGGCAATCCACATTCTGGGACCAAATCACGTTCTGGGCAAAATCCCAAAATACTCTCTGAATCCCACAAGAACTCAAGGAGAACTCAAGGGGAACTCAACGAGCAGGCGCGCCTGAGGCAGCAGGATACGCCCTATTCCAGGCAGGGTACACCTTAAACCTGGAACCGCCCTAAACCCGGATTGTCCTAAACCGGACGCCCTAAACCCCGATCCGCCCTAAACCTGGATCCGCCCTGGTCCTTGAGCAAGGTCACCTTACATGCAATGACACTGCAAATGACCTGGGTCATGCCATGCATCATTCTTACTTAGCAATGGCCCTCAGCACGTGAGAAAGAGAAACTTATCACACCAGGATACATAAGATACCCAGGCCCTTGATGCACATAGGAGGCAGGGGTTTAAACCTCACATGAGCATAACATGACTGACACTCTACTTTAGAAAGAACTCACTGGAAGAATCATAGGGATCACAATGGAGAACTGAAGAACAATGACAAGGCCTAAAATGAGATGAAAAGAATCATCCCCTGATTCAAGTTCCAAATCAGGAAGCTGGCAGTACACTGGGGAATTTATAATGAAAGAAGATAATGAAGTCTGGTCACCGGAAGTGGAGAAAGAGAACACAAAGAGAGTTTTTTATAGATCAACCAGAAGGTAAAAACTTCAATGCGCAGAGCAAGAGAATATCCATGATATCCATGAAACGTGTGGCATGGGAATTTCAATAAAAAAATCAATGGTTTACCTGGGATTCTTCCATTTTGTGCAAGGAGTGTCCCACATCTCAGGAAAACCATCAATCCCATGCAAATGGTCACACTAAGGGGTGGGTTTCACCATGGACAAGTCACTGAGATCTGGTTGCATATGGAACACAGACTGAGAAAGAGATTTTCATGCAGGAAATGTATTGATGAATTGTTTTGGGAAAGAACAACAGTGATACAGTGAGGGCAGCAAAATCTAGCAGAGGGTGGGTTGAACTCTGATGGAGTCACAAGAGAGACTGCAGCTGGTATAAACAGATTTAGGGAATCAGGATGGCCCTTCATAGTGGTCCCAAATTGAGGCATGGAGGCTGGGTATCAGGGACTTGAGCACAGAGCACTATCTGAGTTTCAATTTATCCCCAGATATGGTGCATCCACTTGTGTGTAGTCAAGGTGAATTCCTGGTAAGGACTCAGCTCTGAGGCAGCAGCGGTAAAGAGGGCCTTGGCTGTCAATCAGGAACTGGGACATGTACTGCAGCTTCTACTAGAGAAAACAATTCTACAAATAATCTCTGGGAAACTCCCTGTGCTCTGCATGGGTTCTTGTTGCAACTTGGCTCTTGGTGAGGGCTTATAAACCTTTCAGTGGGTAAGCTTCCTCTCCTGTAGCCTTTCTTGTTTACTTTGGAGCCTGAAACTCAGTTGCTGATGTGCACTATAATAAACACATTCCTAGCTCCTAGGAGGAGAAGCTTGTATTAAATATTAGATGGATGTGCTGTTCACTTCTTTACTTACTCTTGGTAGCTAAAGCCATCCTTTTATTCCCCTGCCCTTTTCCCTTGGCCTCTCCCACTAGGGAAACTTTGGCCAGCATCAAAGAATAACCTAACTGTGGAGAGCTAACTTGGCCACAAAGGTTTCTCATTCCTGTGATCTATGTGATCTTTTCCTGTCGCTGTCACTTAATTCTGGCCCCTGAACGTGTCTCAAAGGTGCAAAGAGAAAACCACCTCTCTGCACTTCAAGGAGAATGTCTTATCTTCTCAGATTATCATTTAACAGACAAGATGATCTGTTTTAGACCCCTTCGAGTTACCCAAAGGACTTTCAAATATAGGAGCAGGCACGGGGGCTGTCTTCCTAAGCTGCTGGTACCCACATACACCAATGATCAGATGGAGAATGTAAATAATTACTGCAAACTAAAGACATTTAAGAAGTGAGTAGATGTGAATTATTGATACTGGTATAGGCCCGAAAAGAATTATTTCTTTTTATTTAAAAATAAAATTTGGGGGTGCTGGGGTTGTAGCTCAGCTGTAGAGTGCTCACCTAGCATGGGCAAGGCCCTGGGTTTGATCCTCAGCACCACATAAAAATAAGTAAATAAAATAAAGGCATTGTGTCCATCTACACCTAACAAATAGATATTTAAAATAAAATAAGATAAAATAAAATTTTGATACTGGAGATTGAACCTAGTGGTACTTTGCCAGTGAATGGCCTCTCCAACACTTTTTAATTTTTATTTTGAATCAGGGTCTCCCTAAGTTGCTTAGGACCTCTCTAAATTGCAGATGATAGCATCACACTGTGATCCTCCTGACCCAGCCTCCCACTTCACTGGTATTATAGGCATGCACTACAATATCGTAGTAGGGTTATAAATAATTTAAAAATAAGACTCTAAATTGATTAAAAGCTTCAAATTATCTGGGTACTGTGGTACATGCCTGTAATCATAGAGGCTTGGGAGGCTGAGGTAGGAGGATCACACATTCAAAGCCAGCTTCAGCAAAAGTGGGGGCACTAAGCAACTCAGTGAGACCCTGTCTCTAAATAAAATACAAAATAAGGCTAGGGATGTGGCTTAGAGGTCAAGAGCCCCTGAGTTCAATCTCCAGTATCAAAACAAAAACAAACAAACAAAAAGCTTCATCTTTGGAGTCAAACAGTTGTGGCTTCCAGTGTGACATAATTCAGTCTCTACTTGCTTTATTTTTAGTAGATTGAAAACAATGAGCCTCAAATATACTATCTATGCAAGGGGCATTTATAAATGTAGTCGTGTTGTTGGTGTTCTGCCAGTCCTCTCTCCTAAGACATCACTGCCCTTCCCTGGTGCAGGGCTGGACATGTCCTGGCCCTCATCTGCACATTTCACCAAGGGACTTACAGTGGCTGATGAGGGCCACCTGAGGCGCCTGGGAGGTTATTCCTTCTCAACTCAGACCTTCAATTGACTCTAAGATGAACATATGCTTCAATTTTGACCAAAGAATGATGAAAAAAACAAAGAGACAAGGTTTCCACCCTCTGTCACTATGTTCCTATGTCCTTCATGCAACCTGCAGTAATTAGCGAGTCACATTGAATATGAAACAACATGAAGTTTTTATTGACTACCTAAAGCAAAATAAAACACAAAGGATTCTTAATGAAATGTGCAATTGCATATGTAAAGCGTTTCTGGAGTCCAGTTCCATTGGACTTCCTGATATGTTAGTTAACACATATCTTTTTATTTAGTGATTGGAGTCAAGATTTTTCTTACTTGCAGCTGAAAGCAGGCTTACAGGCACACTCTGTGTTTTTTTTTTTTTTTCTGTGTGTGTATGTATATGTTTGGGTATATGTGTGTGTGTGTGTGTGTGTGTGTGAGAGAGAGAGAGAGAGAGAGAGAGAGAGAGAGAGAGAGAGAGAGAGAGAGAGGAGAGACGGGGGGATAGAGAAGGACAATGAGGGGCAGGAAGGGGAGAGGAGAAGTGGAGGTAGAAGCAGAGGTGGGGAGAGGGTGGAAAAAGAGACTCTGCATCCTGGCACCTTTCTTAATTCCCAAGTTCCAGTCTCTGAAATAGCCATATATTATTTCCCCAGTACCCTGCTTAGCTTTCTCTTTTACTTGAACTACACTAAATTAGGTTCCACTGAAGGGGACCTGAAAGACTAATATTGATTAATTCATCTTTCAAAGTTCTTTGAACGGTTACAATACAATGAACACTCAATGGCTATTAGCTATTTATAGCATTCTTAATTATCACGATAATCATTGTTTTCTTTCATCCTATCATTTCTTGTGAAATCAAAGTAGTGGTTCTTAAATTTAGCTTCACGTGAGTGTCACCTATAAAGCTTTTAAAAATTCACACAGCTCAAATTTTCCACTTATACCATAATGAAGTAACTGATTCAGGTCTTTAATGTCAACAACTAGGAAACTAGACAAAAACATACAAGCCAAGTTGTGTCAAATATTGTACAAAAGGCAGCGCTGAACTATGATACCTGAAAGATAGGGAATTTAAGTGAACCGTACAATATTTCCAGCTTTCTGCATAGAAAGTTTTTCCAGACCGGATGCAGGAGGAAGAACCCTAACAGGGCTATATTGTACAGATTAAGCAGTGGATATCAGAGCTAAAGAGGTTAAGGTAGAGTCTAAGTAGATGATACTGGAAAAGATGATGATACAAGAGAAAAAAAAAACAATACAAAAAAAAATACAAAGGTACATATGTCTGGGGAATAAGTCCATGAACCCAGGAAAAGGTACCCTACCAAGAAGCTTCAAAATCAACATTTTTCAGAGTTTATGTAAGACCTAAGTTGTGTCCCAGCTGAGCAGAGACTGCTTGCTGAACCCGTAGAGTGTCCAGGAGGCACCCACCGAGTCGCACCTTGGAAGCTGGTCAGGATTGTTTCTAGACTAATAAATACTATAGACCAATACTAACTGCATTTGAAAGCAAGCAAGTCTGAGAAATCTAAAACTGATGCACAAGTAACTTAAATGTCAAACAAAACAAAATTTGCCATTTTTCAAAGAAGGCATCAAAATCCAGACACTCGTACGTGTGATATTCACAGTGTGCAATGCTCATTAAAAATGCATTAGGCAGATACAGGTAGCAGTTATAAACTGACTGTTTATGGCCATTCTCCCAAAATGTATATGTTGAAATCTAGCCCTGATATGATAGTATGTAGAGTAGAGCTTTCATGATGAAGATTAGTGCCCTTATAAGACACCAAAGAGCCAGCCTGCTCTTTCTGCTGTGTGTGGGTACAAGAAGTCAGCTGTCTGCCACCTGGAAGGGGCCCTCACCAGAGTCAGGTAAGCTAGCATCTTTATCTCAAACTCCATCCTCCACAACTGTGAGAGAGAAATATTTGTTGTTTAAGTCACCCAGTCTATGGTGACTTACTTTAGCAGCCCAAAAGAAGACAGTATCCAATGCAATATTAAGCTTATAAATTTAATATTCCCACAATCCCAACAAAATAAACCATAAAAAACAAAGATCAATAAATAAAACCAGAAATTCAAGTTGTTCACAGAACATGAGGATAAATGGGATGCAAGATTTTTTTCTATGCTAAAGCCACTTTATTTTTTTAAAAACTTTTTGGGTACTGGGGACTTAACTCATGGGCACTTTGACCACTAAGCCACATCCCCAGCCTTGATTTGTATTTTATTTAGAGACAAGGTCTCACTGAATTGCTTAGTACCTTGCCATTGCTGAGGCTGGCTTTGAACTCGCAATCCTCCTGCCTCAGCCTCCCCAGCTGGCTAAAACCACTTTCTGTGTAAAAATGATGGAAAAGTCTATAGATAGATCAGAGCACTAAAAAATGGGAAAAATACTAAAACATATGTGGGCAAAAGTTAAAGAGAAGAAAAGGAGATGTTTCCTTTAAAAACTACATGGGATGCAGGGTAGGGGGAGGAAGAGAAAGCTCAGCATCTTGCAAGAAAAAAATAGGGTAAAAGGTACCAAAGAACACAGGATGCCTTTCCCAGTTTTCCCCTCAGCTCCCTCCAAGAGAAAAAAATGAAAACAAACTTTGCTCCTCTCACAGACGCTGCAAAGTGAGAAAGCACTCGTGAACTAGAAATCTTATAAATCATTCCAAGTCATTAGTCTGATCATTGAAATGCAAAAGTGAGCCCCTCCCCCTGCGCCGGCAAGGTAGATGGAACTGTGACCACCCACAGAGCAGGACCAGCGGCCTGCTGAGGGGCAGAGCCGAACCCCCACCCCCCGCACCTGCCAGATAGGCGGAACTGTGACCACCAACAGAAAAGGCCCAGTGGCCTGCGGAGGGACAGAGCTTCCAATCACTCCTGCAAGGTAGGCGGGCCTGCGACCAACCGGCAGAAGAGGAGCAGCGGCCTGCTGAGAGGCAGAGCCGCCCCCTCCCCCCGCGCCTGCAAGGTAGACGGAACTGTGACCACCAACAGAACAGGCCAGACCTGCAACCGACAGACAGAACAGGCCCAGTGGCCTGAGGAAAGGTAGAGCCGCCCCCCCCCCCGCGCCTGCAAGGTAGGCGGACCTGCGACCCACTGGCAGAACAGCCCCAGAGGCCTGCAGAGGGGCAGTGCCGCTGCCTGCACCTGCAAAGTAGGCAGAACTGCGACCACCGACAGAACAAGCCTAGCGGCCCGCAGAGGGACAGAGCCGCTGCCCGCGCCTGCAAGGTAGGCGGACCTGCTACCGACCGGCAGAGCAGGCCCAGCGACCTGCCGGCGTGGTAGGCACATTGCCCCAATTGGAGGAGGGGCAGAGCCGCCGCCCGCGCCTGCGAGGGAGACTTTGCAACTATACAAGACCAATATAAATATATAGGGGGAAAATTCAATAGCACAACAGTTTCACCAAGTAGAAAGGAACGCAAACAGTATGAAGAGACAAGGAAAGAAAGGACCACAAGCAATGCAGGTCAACTCAACGTTAGAAGAGGTAATAGCTGCAGCAGATGGAATGTCAGATAAAGAATTCAGGATATACATGCTTCAGATGATCTGGAGTCTCAAGGAAGACATCAGACAGCAAAATCAGACAATGAAAGATCACTTCAACAATGAATTACATAAACAAATCCAAGAAGCAAAAGATCAACTATACAGGGAGATAGAGGTTATAAAAAACAAACAAACAGAAATCCTAGAAATGCAGGAAGCAATAAACCAACTTAAAAACTCAATTGAGAATACTACCAGCAGAGTAGAACACTTAGAAGATAGAACATCAGACAATGAAGATAAAGTATTTCAACTTGAAAAGAACATAGACAGCTCAGCAAGACTGTTAAGAAACCATGAGCAGAACATCCAAGAAATATGGGATAACATCAAGAGACCAAATTTAAGAGTCATTGGGATACAGGAAGGGACAGAGTTTCAAACCAAAGGAATGAGCAATCTATTCAATGAAATAATACGAGAAAACTTCCCAGACTTGAAGAATGAGACAGAATCCCAAATCCTAGAAGCCTACAGGATGCCGAATGTGCAAAATCATAAGAGACCCACACCTAGACACATTATAATGAAGATGCCCAACATACAGAATAAGGAGAGAATTTTAAAAGCTACAAGAGAAAGGAAGCAGATCACATTTAGGGGTAAGCCAATCAGGATAACAGCTGATCTTTCAACACAGACTCTGAAAGCTAGAAGATCCTGGAATAACATATTTCAAACACTGAAAGAAAATGGGTTCCAACCAAGAATTGTGTTTCCAGTGAAATTAAGCTTCAGGATGGAAGATGAAATTAAAACCTTCCACGATAAACAAAAGTTAAAAGAATTTGCAGCTAGAAAACCATCTCTTCAAAACATCCTCGGCAAAACATTACAGGAAGAGGAAATGGAAAATAACAATGAAAACCAACAGTGGGAGGTAGGACAGTAAAGGGGGGAAAATAATCAAAGAGGAAAACAAACCATGTTTAGTTACATAAATAAACAAATATGGCTGGAAGAACAACCCATATCTCAATAATAACCCTAAATGTTAATGGCTTAAACTCACCAATCAAGAGACACAGGCTAGTAGAATGGATCACAAAACAAGACCCAACAATATGCTGCCTACAGGAGACGCATTTGATAGGAAAAGACATACATAGGCTGAAGGTGAAAGGTTGGGAAAAATCATATCACTCATATGGACTTTGGAAACAAGCAGGAGTGTCCATACTCATATCAAATAAAATAGATTTCAAGCCAAACTTAATCAAAAGGGATAAAGAGGGACACTACATACTGCTTAAGGGAACCATACACCAACAAGACATAACAATCATAAATATATATGCCCCAAACAATGGTGCAGCTATGTTCATCAAACAAAGTCTTCTCAAGTTCAAGAGTCTAATAGACCACCATACAATAATCATGGGAGACTTCAACACACCTCTCTCGCCACTGGACAGATCTTCCAAACAAAAGTTGAATAAGGAAACTATAGAACTCAATAACACAATTAATAACCTAGACTTAATTGACATATATAGAATATACCACCCAACATCAAGCAGTTACACTTTTTTCTCAGCAGCACATGGATCCTTCTCAAAAATAGATCATATATTATGTCACAGGGCAACTCTTAGACAATATAAAGGAGTAGAGATAATACCATGCATCCTATCTGATCATAATGGAATGGAACTGAAAATCAACGATAAAAGAAGGAAGGAAAAAGCATACATCACTTGGAGAATGAACAATAGGTTACTGAATGATCAATGGGTTATAGAAGACATCAAGGAGGAAATTAAAAAATTCTTAGAGATTAATGAAAACACAGACACAACATATCGGAATCTATGGGATACATTGAAAGCAGTTCTAAGAGGAAAATTCATTGCTTGGAGTTCATTCCTTAAAAAAAGGAAAAAACCAACAAATAAATGATCTCATACTTCATCTCAAAATCCTAGAAAAAGAAGAGCAAAACAACAGCAAAAGAAGTAGAAGGCAAGAAATAATTAAAATCAGAGCTGAAATTAATGAAATCGAAACAAAAGAAACAATTGAAAAAATTGACAAAACTAAAAGTTGGTTCTTTGAAAAAATAAACAAAATCGACAGACCCTTAGCCATGCTAGCGAAGAGAAGAAGAGAGAGAACTCAAATTACTAGCATACGGGATGAAAAAGGCAATATCACAACAGACATTTCAGATATACAGAAGATAATCAAAAATTATTTTGAATCCTTATACTCCAATAAATTAGAAGATAGTGAAGGCATCGATAAATTTCTTAAGTCATATGATCTGCCCAGATTGAGTCAGGAAGATATAGACAACCTAAACAGACCAATATCAATTGAGGAAATAGAAGAAACCATCAAAAGACTACCAACTAAGAAAAGCCCAGGACCAGATGGGTATACAGCAGAGTTTTACAAAACCTTTAAAGAAGAACTAATACCAATACTTTTCAAGCTACTTCAGGAAATAGAAAAAGAGGGAGAACTTCCAAATTCATTCTACGAGGCCAACATCACCCTGATACCTAAACCAGACAAAGACACTTCAAAGAAAGAAAACTACAGACCAATATCTCTAATGAACCTAGATGCAAAAATCCTCAATAAAATTCTGGCGAATTGGATACAAAAACATATCAAAAAAATTGTGCACCATGATCAAGTAGGATTCATCCCTGGGATGCAAGGCTGGTTCAATATACGGAAATCAATAAATGTTATTCACCACATCGATAGACTTAAAAATAAGAACCATATGATCATCTCGATAGATGCGGAAAAAGCATTCGACAAAGTACAGCATCCCTTTATGTTCAAAACTCTAGAAAAACTAGGGATAATAGGAACATACCTCAATATTGTAAAAGCAATCTATGCTAAGCCTCAGGCTAGCATCATTCTGAATGGTGAAAAATTGAAGGCATTCCCTCTAAAATGTGGAACAAGACAGGGATGCCCTCTCTCACCACTTCTGTTCAACATAGTTCTCGAAACACTGGCCAGAGCAATTAGACAGACGAAAGAAATTAAAGGCATCAAAATAGGAAAAGAAGAACTTAAATTATCACTATTTGCTGATGACATGATTCTATACCTAGCAGACCCAAAAGGCTCTACAAAGAAACTATTAGAGCTAATAAATGAATTCAGCAAAGTGGCAGGATATAAAATCAACACGCATAAATCAAAGGCATTCCTATATATCAGCGACAAATTCTCTGAAATGGAAATGAGGATAACCACTCCATTCACAATATCTTCAAAAAAAATAAAATACTTGGGAATCAACCTAACAAAAGAGGTGAAAGACTTATACAATGAAAACTACAGAACCCTTTAAGAGAGAAATAGAAGAAGATCTTAGAAGATGGAAAAATATACCCTGTTCATGGATAGGCAGAACTAACATCATCAAAATGGCGATATTACCAAAAGTTCTCTATAGGTTCAATGCAATGCCAATCAAAATCCCAACGGCATTTCTTGTAGAAATAGAGAAAGCAATCATGAAATTCATATGGAAAAATAAAAGACCCAGAATAGCAAAAACAATGCTAAGCAGGAAGTGTGAATCAGGCGGTATAGCGATACCAGACTTCAAACTATACTACAGAGCAATAGTAACAAAAACAGCATGGTACTGGTACCAAAACAGGCGGGTGGACCAATGGTACAGAATAGAGGACACAGAAACCAATCCACAAAACTACAACTATCTTATATTTGATAAAGGGGCTAAAAGCATGCAATGGAGGAAGGATAGCATCTTCAACAAATGGTCCTGGGAAAACTGGAAATCCATATGCAACAAAATGAATCTGAATCCCTTTCTCTCGCCATGCACAAAAGTGAATTCAAAATGGATCAAGGAGCTTGATATCAAATCAGAGACACGCCGTCTGATAGAAGAAAAAGTTGGCTACGATCTACATACTATGGGGTCGGGCTCCAAATTCCTCAATAGGACACCCATAGCACAAAAGTTAATAACTAGAATCAACAAATGGGACTTACTCAAACTAAAAAGTTTTTTCTCAGCAAAAGAAACAATAAGAGAGGTAAATAGAGAGCCTACATCCTGGGAACAAATCTTTACTCCTCACACTTCAGATAGAGCCCTAATATCCAGAGTATACAAAGAACTCAAAAAAATTAGACAATAAGAGAACAAACAACCCAAACAACAAATGGGCCAAGGACCTGAACAGACACTTCTCAGAGGAGGACATACAGTCAATCAACAAGTACATGAAAAAATGCTCACCATCTCTAGCAGTCAGAGAAATACAAATCAAAACCACCCTAAGATACCATCTCACTCCAGTAAGATTGGCAGCCATTATGAAGTCAAACAACAACAAGTGCTGGCGAGTATGCAGGGAAAAAGGTACACTCATACATGTGGCATTTATACACAATGGAGTATTACTCTGCATTAAAAAATCACAAAATCATAGAATTTACAGGGAAATGGATGGCATTAGAGCAGATTATGCTAAGTGAATCTAGCCAATCCCTAAAAAACAAATGCCAAATGTCTTCTTTGATATAAGGAGAGTAACTAAGAACAGAGTAGGGTCGAAGAGCATGAGAAGAAGATTAACATGAAACAGGGATGAGAGGTGGGAGGGAAAGGGAGAGAGAAGGGAAATTGCATGGAAATGGAAGGAGACCCTCAGAGTTATACAAAAGTACATACAAGAGGAAGTGAGGGGAAAGGGAAAAATAATACAAGGGGGACAAATGAATGTCAGTAGAGGGGGCAGAGAGAGAAGAGGGGAGGGGAGGGGAGGGAGGATAGTAGAGGATAGGAAAGGCAGCAGAACACAACAGACACTAGTATGGCAATATGTAAGTCAATGGGTGTGTAACTGATGTGATTCTGCAATCTGTATATGGGGTAAAAATGGGAGCTCATAACCCACTTGAATCAAAGTGTGAAATATGATATATCAAGAACTATGTAATGTTTTGAACAGCCAACAATAAAAAATTTAAAAAAAAAGAAATGCAAAAGTGAATAGTCTTTATCTCTAAAAAAGAATATATACATACTATATACATATTTTTACAGAATGTATAAATATATATACTAAAACCTATAATAAATCATTCAAAACTGAATTAAATATACTCAACCCAGCATTTGAAGATACAAGAAAATAATTTGGATTTGAAATTTAAGAAATAACAATAGGAATGTAGAAAAAATAGATGAAGTAAAGTATGAATTGATTGATGTCTAGAAAGAAATAGAAGAAAAAGACAAAGTCATATTACTAATTAAGAATTGTGTAGAGCTTAATGTAAAAGGTATTTGAACAAAAACACAAAAAGGCATTGAAGTAAACAGGAAAAATCAGTGCAATAAAATTAATTTAAATAAATAAAAATGGTGCAAGAAAATGATTGAAATGGAAGACAAAACAATCAGTAGTTTCCATAGAGTGGATCAAAATTTAATAAAACTGGAAATTATTGAGGTCAAAAAACCTACAAAATCAAAGAAGCTTTAGATATTTTATAAGATCTTACTCACTGCATAACATATTTTTCCCAACATTTTTACAATCACTCTTTAATCCAGTGTACCATGGACCAAATTCAGCCTTAAAGTTTTGGTCAAGTAGTAGGTTAAGAGAAAGACACACATCTACTTACTTTCTTAGACAATTCCGTTGTCCAAATTCAGAGGATTCCAGTTGGTTCCCTTATACTCATAATGTGCATAGCAAACAGCAGCCCAGTCTTGATTTGTCCAACCTTTCATTGAGAGCCAAACTCTAATTCTAAAAATGCAAAATGAATGAAATCTCAAGAGTATGTAATTTGCAAAGGAAAGGTCTTCAGTTCCACTATGTTTGGGAAAAAAATAGATTTCTTTAGGAATGTAAGATGATACTTTAAAGGATACTTCCATTGACAGATTACTACCCAGTTAGATGCTTTCAACTTCTTTTTGTCTAGGCACCTTGCCAGAACAGTACACAGCAGATTGAATACCCAGATGCCATGTGACATCAAAGGAATGGAAAGGACATTGCTCTGTCTAGTTTCCATTATTCAGAAAGATATATTTAACCTCTAGCTACATAATACATCTGATAGCTAGTAATTCTAAATATTTATCATATAGTTAGACCTGGTGGTACACACCTGTAATCCCAGCAACTTGTGAGGCTGAGGCAGGAGGACTGCAGGTTCAAAGCCACCTCAGCAACTTAGCAAGGCCTTTAGCAACTTATTGAGATCCTTTCTCTAAATAAAAAAATAAAAATGGCTGGGGATGAAGTCAGTGGTTAAGAGCCCATGGATTCAATCCCTGGTACTGCCTGCAAACCCTCCCCTAACCCCACACCCCAAAAAGTTTATTACTTGTACAAATGAGAAAGAGTATCTATAGCTCTTAGCTCTTTCTGCAAGATTTTTACATAAAAAAAAAAGATCTCAATGGCACTTAACACTAAGCCTTTATTATTTCACATGTTTCTGCATAGGCTGAGCCAACTCTGACGTTTCCAGCAGGTCTCATCTGTACCTCTTCGGGTTGTTGGTGGGGTGTTCTGATGCTGGCCATGCCTGGATGGATGGCTTTTCTTTGAGCAGCAGAAAAAACTGGGCTTGGTTCATCACTGTGTGCTGTGTTTAAATCTAATCCAGTCACTCATTCTGGAACTCATGCTGAGGGGAAGCTGCTACATAGAGGAAGTGTTTCTCTTAATAGGAGCAGAAGGGCAAGAAAATGAACAGAATCCCATGGTGTTTCTTGGATCCTGAATCCAGAATGGGCACAGTGCCGCTTCCTCCTACATTTCATGGTCAACAGAAAATAACATGGACAATTCAATATCAATAGGTGGTAAAAAAATTCCTCCTATTGTGCTGGATAATATTGAAAAATCCATGAAAATAGATAAAATATATAATTTAAACACAGGGAAGAAATAAAGAGTTGAGAGTTAATGATTCAGCCTATGCATGTGTTTGTACTCAAAGTAATAATATTATCTAGAATTATTAAAATGTATATAATATGTAGCATTTAAAATATATTATGTGAAAATACATTAAATATACAAAATTTTATATGAAAATAAAATTACATACATATACAAAATTTAGAGATTAGTTCTTTTAGGTTGGTTAGGAACTGGGGACCTTTATAAAAGATAAGGATAGAGTCTGAGCTCTTTTTTCCCTAAGACAACATTTAACTGCCTTTTGAATTAATGTTTATTTAATGATAAAATACTTTTTCTTTTTCTTTCTTGTCTGTCCTCTTTTACTCACAATTACAAACTGATCTTATTCATCAATTTGGCAGGCAGGAAGCAGAGACTATTGTGACTTTTCAGTTGAGGGTAAGTCTTTGCCACATTTAAGTTAGCATCAAAATTATTATTAATAAAAAATGCTGCATATCAATTTGTGCCTTGTGAGATGCCATGGGGAAGGCATGGACATAAATTGGAAATGGAATGAAGCAGAGTATTTATACTTTAAAAAACTAACAATTTCCAGTGTAGCAAACAGTGCATGCTGTTTTGTGAAATGAAAAATTCTGACATCTTTACCTTTCATCATTTCATTAAAAAATGACACAGGATGAATGTTGGAATGTTTAAAACCAGTATAAATATCTTGTTTCATTCCATTTCCAATTTACACCAATAGCTCTCCCTCAGTATCTCTCAAAATGCAAATTCTAGTGTATCAACCCATGGAGAAAATTTTATTAATAGTACTGTTAACATAAAAGAGAAAAAAATCAGTAACTGTTCAGGTTTGTGCTTTGGGGAGTAAACAGGATCCTGAAGGGTTTAATTTTAATTGTTTTTATATCAAAATATTTGTTTACAAATGGAGTTATTGTTCAAAATATGATCATATATTGCTGTTGTTTAAAGGCTCTTTATCCCTAAAAGTGTAAAATCTTTTTATTTAGAAAGCTTGAAATATGGAATTTTTGGAAACTACTAACACATGTTGTAGTCACATGATTAACATTCAAGTCTTCAGAAGGGTAAGCTAGTGGCGACAGGCCACTGTAATGATTAGAGCTTGGCTTCTGTTCTTGGTCTTCAGAAACCAGCCACAGCAGGCCAACATTGCTCGTACTTAAATCTCTCCCATCTCCCCTTTTGCTTCATGTTTTCTACCTTCCTATTTTGCTTTTAAGTGTTTATGTGATTGCAATGACTCAACCCAAGTAACCCAAAATAATCTATTTTTTAAAGTCAGCCAATAATTAAACTTAATTATATCTACAATGAGTAATTTTAATTTTATGCCTAAATCCCTTCACAGTAGTAGCTGGTTTAATATATATAATAATGCATTTTTTAGGGGGAACGAACTGATTACACCACACTGCTTCACAGAGTACTTTTGGAAATAAATTGAGAAAATACATATAAAACCCTTAGCAGATGTACAGGAAGACCTCCCAAAGTGACAGCTGATAACGTTCTGATTAATCCATGAAATGTCTGGTTGGGGACACGTTTGCCTCATTTTATAAAGACTAAAACTAGGAAAATTCAATATTTGAAAGCAAGTGTGAGGCTCAAAACCATTGATTTTGATTGCAATTGTCAATGCGAATCAAAAATGTGTATACAATTCCTATCTTAGACATATAAGTTCAGATGTTACACTTTTAAAGAAAGATTCCTTAATAATTAAGGAAAGCTGCAAACTTAGGCTCCACCTCCTGTTAACCACATTATCCTGGGTGATTTCAGCTATGAAACAGTATAGTAATATCTACCACCATTTAAATAGAAGGACAGGAAAAGTACTATGAATATTTCTAAATAATAAATTATAAGCAAATATAAGTTTCCATCTCCTTTCAAGCACAGGCTTTGGAATCAAGATAAAGACAGTATGACTTTTTGTTCAATTATGAGCCTTCATTTGCTTTATCTATAAAATGATGACATTATTTTGACTTGACAGTGATATTGGTAAAGTAAATTTAAATGGCAATGATTAGGGCTCACAAACTTTCAAAACAATGAGGAATTTTGAAGCATTTTAAAATCGTATGATTGACACATTTCTGTATCTCAGACCACTTGTTAGTAATATTACTGACTAACCCTTGCAATAATAATGATTATAAAATAGGATTCTGTCTGCAAAATGTGCAGCTACATGGACACCAAATTTCATTGCCACTGGGGATTCACCTCCAGTGGTTTTGTGAGAACACAATCACCCTTATGTTTTTTGCTGGCAACATCTGAAAAGGCTGTGCTTTGCTCCATGTTTATTAATATGTTATCTATATTTTTAAATGAATGTTCCATATCCATGTACTCTGTGCTCACTAACAATGTGGTAGACAAGGTCATAGGAGATTAGCTGGATTTACAATAATTTGATATTTGGCAATGATGATAAAATGTGTACTGTATCAAAACTTTGCTTGTTAAATAGAGATAGTTTTTATTCTGTAAAGTTTCATTGAAAAGTAAGTACAATGCTGAACCCTAAAACTAGTACACTGAAAGATGTAAAAACAAACTTGGTTATCTGGTTAAATCTGTTGAAAAACTTTACAAAGCTGGATATGTTTCATTGCAATATATCAGTGGATTTAACAGTGTGGTTCTGTGTTTGCAATTTGTGTGTGAGTAATGATTTATATATTAATTATTATTAAAGGTAAAATGTATGTTTCTATGTGTAGAGAAACTTATACACACTTATGCACAAAATCAGTAATATAAATGTGTGTGTATATATATATATATATATATATATATATATATACACACATGACAGTATATGAGTCATAATATATAATATATATAATATAATATATATAATTATTATATAATATATATAATTATTTATGTTATAATTAAGAAGTACATTATATATAAATTTATGTATATATACATATATAAATATATATATACATGTATAAATATATACATATATATGTATGTGTGTGTGTATGTGTGTGTGTGCTTGAAGGCTCCTACCTTTGTTGTGATCATCCCAATCCATTGATCATTGTAACAAATATTAGTAAGTAGTGTAAGACAATGACTTCTTTATATGCTATTTCTAAGGCTACAAGTTTCTTGAGGAACAAAAAGCTGCTCCTTAAGAAGAGAAGACAAAATAAAATGCAGAAACACATATAAGTTCCTTACAAGTGCCAAATAGTACAATATTTGCTTTCATATGGAATTACATGTCTCTTCTAACTTAATGATCCTGCCCAAACTATAAGATGAATACCATACTCATTTGTATGATTATGCTGATTTATTTTTTTGTGCTAGACTTAAGGGGCCAAGGATCAAGACTTCTGTAGTTCTCATGTACATTGATCTTATTTTAGTAACTTCTACAAAGAAAAACACAGAGTTGTGTGGTTTTGTTTTGTTTGTGATGCCAGAGAGGAAAAGAGGGCCTTGCAAGAGCTAGATCAGCTTTGTGCCATTGAACTACACTCTCAGTGCCCAAGAGAAATATTTTTAATATGAATTAGGTTATCTAATGCTGTTCATGTCAAATTTTTATTTCTGGTAAAAATTCTGTTTGGGTAATATCAATTCACTTCTAGATGACAAGGAGTCTTCTCCAAAGCATTTGATTAAAAAAACAAAAACAAAAACAAAAAACTCACTAATCATTCTCCTTTTACTAGGAGAGAGATATTGTCAAGCTAATTGTCTTTTTTTAAAATTTGTTCTAATTATTTATACATGATAGCAGAATGCATTCAGATTCATTGTACACAAATGGAGCACAATAAAATGCAGAAACACATATAAGTTCCTAACTTTTCATTTATCTGGTTATAGACAACATAGAGTCACACCACTTGCGCAGTCATACATGTACCTAAGGTAATGAAGGTAATTGTCTTTTATTGTATGTGGAGAACCTGTGGATGATGATTAGAATGATATGCTTCATCAAGATTACCAGTTACTAAACTGGCTTCTTCCTAGGCCTTCCAACCAAGGACATACCCTTTTTTAGTCTAATGACCTGCTGTGGAGGAACTGTTCCTGGAGGTAAATGCACATGAAGGTGGCATCCAAGAGATGTGGTTTGGAAGTAAACATTATTGTGATTTCCTACCAGCACCTTCTGAAATTCCTTCTCACATTGGATATGTCGTTAATAAATGAGAACAATATAAGGAAAAATAATCTTATTTTAGAGAAATTTACTCAGGCATTCAAAAGGTATTGTGCTATAATAGCTCAACTGTGGAACCAACCTAAATGCCGCTCAATAGATGAATAGATAAAGAAGCTGTGGTATCTATACACAATGGAATATTACTCAGCATTAAAAGAAAATAAAATTATGGCATTTGCAGGTAAATGGATGGAGTTGGAGAATATCATGCTAAGTGAAATGAGCCAATGCCCCCCAGAAAAGGCAGAATGTTCTCTCTGATAAGTGGATGCTGATCATAATAGGTAGGGGGCATGGGAAAAATGGAGGAACTGTGATTGGGCCAAGGGTGGGGAGGGGAGGAAGGGTGCAGGGGGACAGAAAAGATGGTGTAATGAGATGAATATCATTATCGTAGGTACAGGTATGATGGAACATATGGCGTGACACTACATCATGTACAACCATAGAAATGTAAGTTGTGCTGCAATTGTGTACAATGAATCAAAATGCATTCTGCTATCATATATACTTAATAGGGATAGATAGATAGATAGATAGATAGATAGATAGATAGATAGATAGAGAAAAGGCATTGTGTTACACTGGTGCTGAGACCAGGGGAGGAATAAAACGTGGTTCTTTCCCTTAAGGAACTTGCGTCTTAGAATTAGCATGTAAACAAGTTATTACACTATTCACCAATACCCACCAGAGTAAATTATCAAGTTTGTAATAATAATAAAAGAGGCATCTTTATTAAGTATATTATCTGCACCACAGTCTTTGAATTTAATATTTATAAACAATCTCATAGGCTACTCATGACAACCTAGCATGGTTGGTGTACCTCCTTTTCCTGGGAATTGCTGGGATTAATGAGGTAGAAAATCTTGCCTGAAATCACATGTGTAAGAAGTGGCACCATCAGAAACTGAGCCTGGCTAATTATAGTCAAGGTGTGTCATCACTTTGCACATGACTCAGAGGAAGATGGGAATATCCCTTGTTTTGTGGGGAACAGTGTCAGGTGCCATGTCAGAGGTGACATTCAAGGATTCACAAAAGAGTCAGGTATTAAAATGAGCTGGGATTTTTTTCTTGAATACATATATGCTTCCTAGGCAGACCTGGTAAACAAGGGGAACTTCAGTAAGAAGTTAAAGCATATGCTCAGCTGGAGAAATCTCAGAAATCATAGCTTGAAGTGATCCAGAGAAGCTTACATGCCTGGAAATAGATTGCAAACGGAGCAAACAGCCTTATATGACTCTGAAAAGAGAGTGACAAACACCTAAGCCTTTTAGATTATAAATTGTCATTGGATACTATTGGAAGAGGCTCAAGCAATAGAATAGCCAGCCCAATTTAGGATTCAGAAGATCACTCTTCATTCAGAGTGATGGAGAGATCAGAGGGTCAGAACCTGAAAAGGACCATCCCAAGAAACAGGGTATTGAAAACAGGAAAGAATGATGAACTAAGGCAGAGAGGGTGGAATGGAAGGCCCAGGTAAGATTAAAGAACACCTGATTGGATGTGGGCTGATGAAAGGATAGGACTAACAAGACCCCATCCATGCTTCTAATCGGGGTGATTGGGAGCATAGGAGGTGCCTGTGTTGGTATAGCTTATTAGAAAAGCAGGACAAAGAAAAACAATAAGTTCATTTTTATGATGTCTGACAATTATTTCAAATTATGGTGCCATTTCACTAAAATGAAAATTAGGGTGTTTAATCAATTTCATTTTCAAATTAACAACGAATTTCTTTGTCCACATTATTGTTGATGCACTGTGAATTTTTGAAATATACCTATTAAGGGAAAGTTGATATCTAAGTCCTGCCTTCTACCCTGTAGATTGGGGAGTCACATGCAAAGCTACACAGTTGTCCGTAGGAATGGATGCTCAGAGGAAACAAAAGACAAACAACAATGAATACTACAGGAGCATATTTTTTCCTTCTCTTAGCACCTAACTGGACCTTCTAGGTAATGGGCTTACTTTTCTTATGTGATCTCCTTTATTGAGGGAACTCATTTCCCTTAAGTGGTATTCTTCTGTTAACTTCTATATTTCTGTGCTGGGCTTCTGTGTATGTTTAGTTTCCTGATGGCATTCTTCCTGATATGAAAGGCTTCATACACAACAATTTTTTATAGCTTTATTAGGCAATACTTTCTACACTGACCGGCATTATGTTTCTTGGTAGACATGTCAGCTATTTGAAATGAATTTTTATGTTTAACCAAAAGAAACTTGGTTGAGAATCTTTGAAAGAAAACAAGAGATTCATCTGGGTTTGATGAGGAAAGCCAAGGATTATGAGTTATGGAGAATCAACTCTATGCCAGGTACTATTTCCATAACAACAATTATTTTCCTCACAACCTGAGGTTGCTATTACCAACCACATTTTATCAAGAAGATACCATGTTTGAGGAGGTTAAACACCTGCTCAACATGACAGGACTAGCTGGTTCAGTTTTGTCAGGAGATAAGATCCTGTTGCCTGCAATTGCTTGACTCTGGGAAGACAATGAAATCTCACTGAAAGTCTCTACTTTGTGCTTTTAGTTATTTCATAACTTCATACATGTGTTAGATCTCAATAAAATAGAGAACTACCCTGATGAAACGGTCACTTTGGGACAAACATTCTGTGTCCTGAACTGTTTGACTATCTGAATTGAACATTTACCTTTCTGTAAAAAATAGCATGGATATATTCACGCTATTCTCATGACTCCTCAGTGAAAGTCCAAATATTTCCAGAACAGATTTAAAGAATTCTACGTATACAATCTCTCTCTCTGTATGCCTAAGGAAGAATGATCCCTCCATCAATAATCAACCATCTTTTTGATTATAAAGAATTCATATATTAATGTACACATGGGGGCAAGAAAGTCGAAGTAAACATGGTCATTAATTTAATCCACATTTTAAAAGTGCTGAGTCAGAGGTTTAAAAAAGTGTCAACAACCTTGGGCTGGATTTTATAAAGTTTTAGATGTTTTGAGTAAGGGAAGGAAAAAGTTTCAGTGTGGAGAAAATATTATGAGAAAGGAAAAACAAAGTCTCCGTGTCTTTATAAAAATCAGAAATCACTGTATAAAATTTAATCTTATCTTAAATATTTTATGGCAAATTAATATTACTTTCACCAACACCTAATGAAAAGGGATCCACATATTTAGTAGATTTTATTAATTTTGAAAGATGATCCTATGTTTCACAAGAAGTAACTGAGTTCTTAGACCTAAAGGCAAAAACTCGAATTTTAATTTAAGTCTCCTTTTGCTTATAATTTCCTTAATTGTGTCCCTTATCTTCACATGAAACATGTTTATGATGGGCTTAGGTTAGCCACATACTATTGATGATATGCATTTTATTTTTTTTAAGAGAGAGAGAGAGAGAGAGAGAGAGAGAATTTTTAATATTTATTTTTTAGTTTTCGGCAGACACAACATCTTTATTTGTATGTGGTGCTGAGGATCGAACCCAGGCCGCATGCATGCCAGGCAAGTGCGCTACCACTTGAGCCACATCCCCAGCCCTGATGATATGCATTTTAATGATCCCTATCATAGTTTTAATTTCATTGCACTTTAATAACACTCTGTGTACCCTTGCTTGCTGTAGGCACTTTTCCCTTTTGTCCACTGCCTTTATAAAGCAATGCAGGCAAATTCAATAAGAAAATTCCAGTACATACACAAACTGGCATGCTATGGCTGTACATGGTGCCTACAGGTAGCAATACCATGTGAGGAAGTGAAACACCAGTTAATCAGCTGATAAGCAACAGCAAAATAGCACCAGAAAAGGAGTTCCGAGTTCTCACACACTACAATAACCATGTTCCAAAACCAAAACCCTTTAATATTAAAGATTAGGCTATACTTGTTTAAGCAGATGAAGCAATCAGAAGAAGAAACAAGAATTAGTGATGACAACCTTTCCAGGAGAAGATGCAAGTAGGGTCCGGGGAACTTTCCAGAACAAAGAGATTCAACAAAAGAATTACAGAGTTTTAGAAGCTTCCAGGAGGAGCAATTTCATTGTGAGGGAAATTATTAAGAGAGATGCAGGAGAAAATTTTGATATATATTCCAAGAACTTTTGATATGCAGCTGGATAAAATTTCATTTGCGAGAAATAAAGTTATCAATGAGGATAGTAAAATGGAAGTGGGGCAAGACAGAAAGATAGCTTGGGTCCAGACAAGAAGAATTTCTGCTCCTTTAGACTGTCTTGTTTCCCTTTTTTAATTTAATTCTTTATAATCCATAAGTTTCTTAAAGTGGAAACTTTGAATTACTTTTCACTCTATGAATACTCTGGTATCTCTGGAATCAAAAAGCAATATGAGTTGATTCTATGGTAAAACCAGGAAGAAAAAGTACCATTTTTTCAAGCAGATTTCAGATAGTAGCCTCATATATTTTCATAACACCTATAGGCTTTCACCCTTGAATTTCACTCTCTCTCCCACACCACATCCTGTCATTTCTGGCTAAAGTTTATGCTTTGTTTATTTGTTTTGTTTTTGCAGAGCTGACTGAACTCAGGGCCTCACTCATGACAGGCAAGTACTCTACTACTGAGCTATACCACCAGCGCTGGTGGTGGTACTAGGGATTAAATCCAGGGGTGCTTTATTACTAAGTTATATCCTCAGTCTTTTTAATTTTGAGGTTGGGGAAAGGGTCTCACTAAATTGTCCAGGCTAGCTTCCGCTGCTTAGCAAGACCTAAACTTGTTTCAAAGTAAAATAAGAAGGCCTGGGGAGGTAGCTCAGTGGTAAAGCATGCCTGGGCTCAATCCCCACCACCCAAATTTTGATGATTGGCTCAGTCTTCATTGAAGTTCCCTTTTCTCCTCTCCCAAAGTACTTATGTGGTATTGAAATATCAAGTCTCATGTTACCTGCATAGACAAGAATGATATAGCCTGTTCCAAACATTAAAACCATGAAAACATCAAGGTATTATGGCCACAGAGGGAATAAAAAAATAGAGACACAAAATTGAAAATTATTTACATGTTCAATTTTGAAACATCAGAATGTGGACACAGTGGGAAATGTAGTGAAAAGATATATAAACGGTTTTCAGTCTTGATAGATTACATTTTTCAATAGACCAGCAATTGGACATGTTTAGATTATTGTCTATAAACTCTCTGTTGTATTTTTTTCCACATTGGTAGTTTGATGTCTCTTTGCTTGAATTTTCTTTTTAATTTTTAGATGGTGTACCTAATGGAAAAAGCAGTGGAAAGAAAAAATCAATAAAATTTAGTTTTAGAATTGAACTATCCAAACTAATTCTAGGATTTTAGAAAAAACACCCAACCTCTAAGGATGAGCTTTCTCACCTGTAATAAAAAGAATAAAACAAAAAAATCATATATAATTTTACAGTGGGAACGTATCTTCTCTACATATATTTTGTTAAACATCAGAACTCCCATAGGTAGAACTAGCTGATATACTGAGGAATCTCAACCTCTCCAAAACAAAAATGATTCTGCATTTGTTATGGAATTTTCCATGCTGGCACTCTGATTCAATGCTGGAAATGGCTACTGAATATCCTCACCTGATTGCAGGAGTCCTCTGTACTTGCCTTTCTTTCTAGTGTACAGTAATGATGCCCTCTTTTTTTTTTTTTTCATTTTCTCCCTGCCTCAACCAGAATCTTAGGCCTCTGTTCAATTATCTTGAGTCAACATTGCCTATGTGCATCTCTTACCTGTACTCATTTCTATCCATTGGCATTATTTCCTCTTCACTCTGCCATTCAAGGACAGCAACACTCTCTCCTGCCAGGAGATGAGCCTTTTAAAAAATTGACCCCTAATAATTGTATCTATTTATGGATTAGAATTGATAATTAAATACATGTATACAATGAATAATGATCAAATCAGGGTGATTAACATTTCCATCTTCTTAAATATTTCTCTGTGTTGGAAATTTTCAAACTCCTCTGTTCTAGTTCTTTATAAAATATATAATAAGTCATTGTGAGTTGTTATAACCTCCTGCATATAGAACTTGTTACTCCTAACTATCTGTATTTTTGTACTTGTTTTCCAGCCTCCACTGCCCCCATTACACCCTACCCTTCTTAGCCTCTAATAACCACTATTCTATTATCTATTTCTGTGAGTTTCTTTTTAATCTTCCACCTTTAAGTGAGAACATACAGCATTTTTTCTTTCTGTGCCTAGTATATTTCACTTAACTTAATGTCCTCTGGGTCGGGTATGGACCTCCTGATCGAGTGCTCCTGTACTTTGAAAAGGTGAAAAACTACAAGGTTGAATAAAACTTTAATAATAATGCAAACGCTTGCTGGAGGTAAATGTGAGTGAGAAGACTGGGAGTTGTGGGATTCCATCACAACCAGAAGTCTAGCAGTTATTTTGTCTGTTTAATCAGGTATTGCTGAGTAGTAAGCACATGAGAGGAAATCATCTGGCTATTTACAGTCTAAAATGGTGTCGCCACAGGTCATTATCAATTGTTCATGACTTGCTAAAACTTGTTTTCACTGAGAAGCTGAATAGTATTTGATCAACACTTCCCACTTAAAATGGTTAATAAAGTCACTTTTATAGAACATTTTGAAATGGCAAGATTGACTCTATGAACATCAGATCCGAGAAATTTTTTAGAACTTTATGACTCCTTAAAATGTTCTAATAGGTTATGATCTTCAAAAGTGGAGTTCAAGTTCTCTAAAACACATAATATCATAAAAGACAAGGATTCCATTTGCTGTTTTGGAAAATTAACACATCTGAGACTCTAACTCCTTTTCTCTATGATTTCTTGGAACCTAATAAACTGGGAAATCTTGCAAATATGTGTTTATTGTTAGGGGAAGGCTGGCCCCTTTCCATCCTGCTTTGAAATGGTCAGCAATATACAGTAGCTACTACAGCACAGTGGTCCTAAGATGTCCCAAAGACCACCTGGGCCTCTTGGTACTCCTTCTGTTTATATTAATCATAGGTGACAGGACCAAGGAGACTACTATGTAGACAAATATAAAAAAAAAAATTATTTTTCTTAGTAAGCTTTTTTTTTTTCCTGATGAAGTGAGATTTATTCCAAGAATAAAAGATGATCCTTGGGAAACATATTTCACACTTTTAAATAAAAGCAATACTGATGAAGTAAATTGAAGAAGTTCTAAATACATGAAGAGAAATACTATGTTCTTCAGCAGAAAGAAACAACATAGTAAAACTGTTAATTCTCTCCAAATAGAGAGGCAGATTTTATAAAATTCATATAAAAATTTCAGTTTATTTTATAGAAACAGACAAAGATTATATTATAAAATTTATATGGAAGGGTAAAGGACCCTGAATACCTATAACAATTTTGAAAAAGAAGACTAAAGTGACAGGAAATCAGTCTGTTCAATTTCAAGAATTATTAGTCAACACTAGGGAATTGATGGAGCAAAAGACACAAAAACCAGTGTAATAGAAGAGAGGACCCAGAAATAGACTACACTGCCTTAGTAATTTGAATTAAAGAAGAGAGCTCCTGGGTCAATCAAAACAGTGATTACTTGAAGGAGAAAAATTAGAAAATTTAAAATTCTGAGATGACACTTATTGGGTAATAGACTCCATTGCACTGTAAGATTGCATAAATTCTAACTCTAGATTATCATGGGCAAGTCACTTACTCTTCCAACCCTTCATCAGTTCAATAGAGATAACAGAAACAACTACAGGACAGTGAAGCAAATAACAATAAAACGGCACTTTGAATCAAAGAGGTTCAGTGATATTACAATTGCTATATTTTAATTTTTCATCTATCATTTATTTAGTGAAGTCCTATAGATGTAGATATTAACATACCACTTATTAAAGCTTCACAAATGTATGTACAAATACAGCAGAGTTGTTTTGTCAATCAAAGTCATGGAAACTTGGCAAGAAAAGTCCAAGTTCAAATTTCACTCGTTCACATATAAAATGTTCAAAGAACTTGCTAAATGCCAACTTTTCTGGATTTCAAGTTGTTAATCTGTGAAAGGAAAGTAATGATGTGCTCTCAGAGATGGTTTATTGGGATGTGCACAGAAAGTGTACATTCAATGATTTGCAAGGTTTGAAATGCTATCTAAACATGTATGATTATTATTTATAGTTTTTGGCTCTCTGTGATAATGGGATAAATTTGAAAGAAATTCTGTTTGACAAGAAATTCTTCCACATTTGTTTGTGAAATAAAGCTTCTCAGCAAATGCTTCTTCTATGACAGATAATCTGCATCAGCGGAAGTCATAACACAAATTAGGTATATTCATTAATAAATGTTTTTCTAATTGATCTAAGAAAACCTGTAGAATTTAAATGACTGAGATAAGGAATCAAAATGAATTGACACAATTTAAAGTATATAATTGTTTTAAAGGTGTGATATAACTGGGAGATATTCTGTTAAATATTGTTAGGTAGTCAGATAAATGCAATAGGTTGTAAAATAGTTAATTAACTTAAACATAGACATTTAACTCTCCTACCATGGATCCCAAGAATGCAATGTAATTGAAATCAAAGTTTGCATTTGTTACAGTTCATTGCTGTGAGCTTTCTTGCATTCTCTATGAAGCAAAATGAAATAAGGTTACATATTCAAGGATTCTTTTACTCCTTAAAACTCATCAATATGTAAACCCCTGGGGAGTGAGCTTTCTCAGTTTGTATACCAGACCTTCACTCATATGAGGGTCACAGTTCAGTGAGTTATGTATAAGATCCCTGCCATCACTCTCTATCTCCCTACTGAAAAGAAGACAAACAACAAAATTCTAAGGATACAAATGGCGGGGTGGGGGGGGGAGGCAAGAGCAAAAAGCAGGGCAAAAAGCTAAATACACACACACACACACATACACGCATATGCATGCATACACTTAGATATACAAATTTGTGCATATATATATATATATATATATATATATATATATATATATATATACAGATATATATATGAGGATGTTAGGACAAGGTAATAAAAAGAAAATCTCCCAAATATTTTATTGTGTAGATAAAGTGCATTGTCTTGGAAGATATACTATCCTGGGTTAAAACTGACTTGGGGAAAGAAAGTTGAAAAAGATATTGTACATAAAATTCTAAATCTCAAGAACCTTCTAGTCTCTTCACCCTGACTCACTCAACGTCTTCAGCATTTATGATGTTGGGTCATCCAAGTCCACATCTTGGATCCTGCATCTGCTCCTCTAGCAAGCCCACTTCATCTGAATGCTCCTCACATCTATTGCCATTGCTAGTCTTGCTTCTGTTCCAGGGTTCAAAGCCTATAAAGAGGGTCACAACCTGAATGACTAACTTCTCCATGTAATATGGAAATAAATTTTTGTTGCTCAGTAATATATTTGCAATAAATGAATGGCTGAATGCATTATCTAATACATGATAGCTAATTATCTGACTGGATAAATGGATAGATGGATGGATAAATGGATGGATGGACAGATAATCAGATGGCTATGTTGTTTCTGGTCAACTAAGTAGTTTTGTTTTCATAAAATAAAAAGCATTAAAATAACCAAGAAGTAAATATTCATCACCTTAATTGTATTAAATTCTTCCTCATTATCCCCTTTATTTTTCCTCTATCAGTATATCTTCTTTCTCTTTAAAACATATAAAAAAGGAATTTGGGGAAAAAATTTATTTTTAATTCAAGAAATATTGAGCAGCCTACAGTAGGGCCCCTACACAAAGAAAGAAGAGATCAATTGATGCTATTATCGGTGCACTTAAACATAGCCTCTAAAAATGAGAGGCTGATGAAAAGGAGTTTAAAAGCTGTTCCCTTAACACCATTCTAAATAGTTGATGTTATTTCATTTTTTTCTTCTCTGAGCTTCCAAAATACTCATGCTGAGATACTGAGATTGTATTCAGTTTGTGAAATTAGTGACATAAAGCTTCTCCAGCCACCCCTATTATCTAGCACAAAGACGCAAAACCAGAATTGAAATCCTATTATATATATTGCATTAAATTGGTTCCCAGCGGGGCATCTTAATTAAGATGTGCTTATTACCTGGGTCCAGATTAAGTGGCATGGACTGTATCATAGTCTTTATAATCAGACAGAAAGCAGGGTTAGCCCAGGCCCTGATTAGCTAATGAAGGCTAATGGCCCGTCGCCTTCATGGTACAATGGTGGTGGGGGACTTTTTAATACCATACCAGACGCTGTTTTAATTTAACGCTAAGAATGCACATAACCCTATTGCCCTTTCTTAAGTAAATACTTGTAGGACTTTAAACATTACTCTCCTAAAGAGAAATTTGCATCAGGCCCTCACTTTATGCTATGTGCCATTAATGTGGTTCTTCCTTTGGACCTAGCAAAATTGGAATAGTTTCCCAGTGTGACTCTTATCTTTTCTAATGTAGCCTTTCTCAAAAATCCATAATAGCATACTCCCCCATCCACCTATATTCTCCTCTGCCAAGTCTTCACCTCCCCTCTCAACCTATCCAGAAGTCCCAAAGCTATTTATAATATCGTAGCATGAGTCAGAGTTTAATCCCCATGGTCCAAGATGGCTGAGAGATTGAGCACCAGAGTTCCAAGAGCACATTTTTTTTATGTCCCATTTGATAACAGAGGGAGAGGAAAAAATATTTCTATCTGAGCTATTCATACAACCATGTGGTTTTGTGATGTTTCCTCCTTTACAATCCCTTTCATTTTGTGAGAAAATACTGTCTTTCTTATCTGATATTTACCTGAACATAAAGCAGGGTAGGAGCTATCTGATTTGTATAGAGAAAGAAGGAAAAGCAGACAAGTAGCAAGATGGTTTCTCATCCAGGTATATACCCTCTTGTTTGTCCTCATTGGCCTATAAATACAATTTTATAGAATATCTTAGTTTCTTCTTTTCACTCTTGTGTGCTTAGGAAACTTCCATCTGAATTAAATATTCAGCCGGATAGCAAAGATCCTATGAAACAGTTCATCAAACACCTTGAAAATAAGCATTGCTGAAAGAGCCAGCATAGTTACATAAATATTTGAAGAAGGGGACTCAGTTATTGGTGCTGCAATAATTATACAAATTGTAATGGTAATCCTCACTAGCAATAATACCTTTAGAGGAAATGGCATTATATACTTCACTCACAGAGAATAATAACAATATTAATGCAGTACTGACACTTGGCAAGCCAATATCTCCCAAGCTGGGCTCACTTGGCAATCAGGACAGCAAGAAACCTTAGCAAACATATTTTTTTGGCTGTCGTTCACTTACTGGAGTGTCAGAGGATATTTGGCATTTAATGCTATGCAAAGTGTTGTTCCTGTTTGATTGTAGTATACTATATAAGCCTTGGAGCATGACGTGAAGTAATTTAACAACTGGAATAACAGGCATTTGGGACAAAACTAATTTCATAGGAAGGCTGATCACAGACACTCAAGTTGTTCATAAAAATGTGACCTTGTCATATGATACAAATTTGAAGATCAAGTAATGGGTGGGGGAAAGAAGCTTTGGGGAAATATCCCTCAGTTCTGATGACACTCAATTTTTCAGGATGATGCTATCTTAGTTCTAAATACCAAGATGTTGTGTGATCTGTATTTCTGCATCTCTCCCTAGTTTCCAAGAAGGGGACAATCAAGTTAGTATAGCTGTCTGTGTTTCAATGAGTTCTGTTTCACACTGTATGTCACAGGACAGCCCTCCTCTCTGCCAGGTCTCCAAAGAATGAGACTGAAATTTTCTCAGCAGTGCATCAGATATGAATCAAAGACACTGATCAACCCAGGTGAACAAGGCAGAGCATGAGCCACAAGCCACTCCTCAATATGGGAATCTGTTTTCCTTTCCTAGAAAATGTATGCAAATATATTCTCAGGAATCCATCTCTCTGCTGTTCCTGTTCCCAAACTCACCTCCCTGTGGTGCCTGGTGAGGACCAGGAGGTTTTATCTTGGGTCCTCCATATTCACCCACTCTGCAGCTGCTCCTCAGCACCAAGCCTCTTTCCTCCTGTGATGCTTGTCATTGTCAGCATGGGCAGAACTGTGACAATGACAGAATCCTGAGTCTTCTGCCCGGAGTCGAGCAGAGGATTGAGTGTTGGAAAGGCCACACTTCTCTTTAGTGCCTTTTTTTTTCTTCAAAACACACTAATATTTTAGAACTCAGTGAATCTTGTGGATGTAAGACCAATAAGGTGTAACTTCCAAAAAGGCTCTCTAGACACCCGCTGTTCAGCAAACCCATTCAGAACACCATAGTTCATGTCAGTACCATCTTTGTCCTGAGTTATTGTAGAAGTCTTTCTCTTGATCTTCCTGATTCTCCTACAGCATCCTTATTTTCAGTGATCCATCAAGCAGCCAAACATGATCTTTAAAAAGTATCAAATATGTTCCACTCACCATAGAATAACATAAATGCACATGAGCTTGTGGCTCATGCTCTTTTTAAATTTTAAAATTTAAAAGCTATGATATATAATGTAGATCATAAAAGCTATTATATATATGATATATAATGTATCTTTTTTGGATGCATTATGTACATATACATGCATTATTTTGCGATGAACACCTAAAGAGACAAGGTCCAGGGATTTGGTCTTATTTATTCATTAGAATAAACCCCAGTAAATAGATAGTTCCTGCAATGATGTAAAACTCAATACATATTTGCTGAATTAATGAATTGTGGGGTGTTTAATATCCCTGTATTCTCTGACTTCAGAGAATTGAAGGTAGTATCTTCAGGATTTGGTCTTTGTCCCATGTATCTCTTCCCATAAGTACTTCTCTCCAATGTGAGTTGATATAATTCCAAAACCAAAGCAAAAGCTATAAACAAACAAGAAACACAGAAAGTGTCCCTCCGCAGGATAATTACCAATGCATGATCCTTACATATAAGCAGCATGGATATAGATACTCTAGGTGTCCATCTTCCCAAAGAGCAGCTGAATCACACACAAACTCACACAATTTCAAGTGAAAACACACACCTGAAAAAGACTAATTTTAAACAACAAACTAAACCTATAGATGGAGAAAAAAATCAACTGCCCCACCATTTGCAAAACCATCATTCTCTGATGTAGTTACTACTTAATGTTAACTTTATCATGAATACCTTGGGTATTCAGAGAACAAACACACATCCAGAGCAGAATCATGTGCAAGTCCTTTCCCCCAGCAACTAAAAACCTACAGGTGTGTAACTGTCACTAGTAAGTGAGTTCTTGCATATTTAACACAGAGCCACCTTCTTTCTCAAATTCAGTTAGGGAAAGGGGACACTCCTCTCAATGCCAAGTAGAATATTAATGTCCTACTGTTCAAACCTGTCATATCATTGGAAAGAAATGATTGGGCACCAATCTGCATAGGCTTACCAAATTTAAGGGAGCACATTTGAAGTAGTCTTTTTATAAATTAGATCATATACATACCAAGACTTGCCCATGACTTGACCAGAATATTAAAATATAATTTATGTATATGATATTTTTGTGTAATTTATAATGTTGGTGTTAAAAAGTCTCTTTTCTCTCCGTATTCAGGTAATTTTAGTCAATATATCTTTACCTGATGCATCAAGAGAAAATGTCTGATCTCTGGATCATGAACTTCATTTCCTGTATCTAGTTTATTTTTTAATAGCACCTTTCTGTGGATCATTAATTCCACTTTTGACACCTTAAAATAAGATAGAAAAAAAAATCAAGAACATAGTTGTTCCTGCCTAGTCATCAAGTCTTTCCAGTGATTGATGGAAGGACAGAGCTGTTCATATGTGCCTGACAAAATCAGGTCTGTGCTCCACGAATCAGAAGATTGAAAGTCAGGAAGGGTTCTGTGATTCATAGGGCAGGGTGGTAGGTCTTGGATGAGTATTAAAAAAGTGGGAAAATGTGGAATCAAGCAGAACAGGGAGAGACTATAAGACATCACAAACAAACCATCGCCAAGACTGTTAAACATTTTAAGTCATTGTGAATAAAACTCACTGCTAATATTATAGAACTTCTGTCAATCAAAATGTTGTTCATTGTTAATTTGTAGCTTAGGGGAAAAAAAACAGAATTTAATTAAATAGGAGGAGCCATGTCTGGATAGCACTGAGCATTTTGTTATATTGCTGATGTTTCGTATTAGCTTTAAAACAAAAATGCATGGCAATCTTGTTTGACAGATGTGCTAACAGAGATGGATGTGACATTACATTTGGGGTTTTGTCGTAGTTGCTGTTTTGGATGAATATAAATGTAGTCTGATGTGACTGATACCCTAAACCTTTACTATTCAGTGATTTCATAGATTTCATGGTAAGATAGATCTAATTTTATGTAAGACTTTCAGGCTGTCTGCCTTGTTATTTTTATTAAGAATACATTGTACAGAGTTGCTCGTGGTAATATACTCTATACTCTTCTTTTTTTTTTTTAGTTGGAAATATTTTCTGTGGGACTCATGGACATAACTGGACCCTATAATGGACATCAGATCCCCAAAACTGTATTCCCAGTATGTGTATTTGTGTTTATAAACATTATAAATAGTGAAACACATTGAAATTGAACTCACAAATGGAATAAACCAATCTATAATTTTATCATCATGGAACAGGTAATATACTCTTCTTGACAGTAGGGCAAGATTACATAACATTAGGACACAGCTGAAAGAGGTCTGAAAATTTTTGAGAATCTAGAACTGCCTCACTGAGCACTGCAGAACTGGTCCCCTGGAAGGAGGTTCTGTGATGATTTTTTGGGAGGATGCTTTTAGGGATCACACCTATAAGAAGGTGACATTGTCCATTGAGGTTGCTCTTGAGGACTCAAAAAACCCTACAGGCATCCCTGAAGCTGGATTAGTGCTTTAGAGTTGAACAACTTTGAGTCAAAGCAGCTGGGCCTTTGGGCCTACACATTGGCCAAGCATCACCTGGAGCTGATGGACACAGTAATGAGCTATTGGCCACCCGTATTGCCAGGAGATGGGGCATGGAGGCTTTATTCCAGACAAAGAATCTAGAAGAGCACCAAATATCTATCATACTATACCTGTATCTAAAAAATTAGAGGTAAAGGAGTGAATGAATTCACAAAGCATGTCAAATTGTGAGTTTCAGATGTGGAGATATATACTTTTGTGAAGTGACTTATTACATATACACTCATCATTTTGTGTATAATAAAGGTTTTGAATATTTTCTGATACATAAACATAACACAGATTTATGAAATACCATGGGATAGTTCAAGACCCATGTACATTGTGTGATGTTCAAACCAGGAGAAGCCTATATATCTCCTCAAACACTTGTCATTTATTTTTGGTGAAGAAAACCACTCTAAATCCTTTCTTCTAACATTTTTTGAAATGTTCAATGCATAACCATTACTTCTAGCTACCATACCGTGCAATAAGACATCAGAATTGTTCCTTCTCACTACAACTTAGTTCCTATTAACCAACGTTTCCCCATTTCAGATTTCTGATGGATCAGACAAACCTCCAGCATAGAAAATAAAGAGCCAAGATTTGGAATAAGAGAGACAGAACTGATAGATTCTTTTGCAGGATGAAGGGAGATGATTTACAGAGGGTGATGTCTTGACTGCAAGAGTTCATGATACTAATTCCCCATAACACTAAATAGAGACAATAGAGGAACTGATTTGATAGGGAAAATGTGAGGTTACAAAACAGATATATCACTCTTGAAAGAATGTATGCTTCATACATGTACTTTGGATAATGATGTCCATCACATTCCACTGCCCTTGGTAATCCCCTGCCCCCTCCCTTTCCCTCCCATCCCTCTTCTCTATTTAGAATTCATCTAATCCTCCCATGCTCCCCCTCCCTACCCAACTAGGAGTCAGCCTCCATATATCAGAGAAAACATTCACTAGGCATTTGTTTTGTGGGGATTGTCTAACTTCACTTAGCATTATCTTCTCCAACGCCATCCATTTACCTGCAAATGCCATGATTTTATTTTGCTTTACTGCTGAGTAAAACTCCATTGTGTATATATGCCACATTTTTTTTATCCATTCATCCACTGAAGGGCTCTAGGTTGGCTCCGCAGTTTAGTTATTGTGAATTGTAATGCTATAAACATTGATGTGGCTGTGTCCCTGTAGTATGCTTTTTTTTTTTTTTTTTTTTTTAGTCCTTTGGGTATAGTCTGAGGAGAGGGATAGCTGGGTCAAATGGTGGTTCAATTCCCAGATTTCCAAGGATTTTCCATACTGCTTTCCATATTGGCTGTACAAATTTGCAGTCCCACCAGCAATGTATGAAGACTCAAATTGGGTGTCAACATACTTTATATATAAACAGAGATATGAAAATTTGTGGTATATATGTATAATAAGAATTGTAATGCAAAAATAAAAAAATAAAAACAAAGTACATGTATAAAGGCATGAATTGGTGTAAACATACTCTATATACAAAAATATGAAAAATTGTATTCTATATGTGTAATAAGAATTGTAATGCATTCTGATGTTGTGTATTAAAAAATAAAATAAAATCAATAAAACTGAAAAAAAAAAAAGAGTTCATCCAAAACTTAGGGGGGAAAAAAAAGAAGGAATGCTGGTTTTATTTTTGGTGATACCAAAAAATTGGTTTTCTTTTACCTCCTTCAAGAGTGGCTAAGAAATAAGCATCCCCATCTTGAAACTGCAAATATTTACAGAGGTAAGAATGGGTAAGGTTGAACTTTGATCAATGAAGCACAGATCCTTCTATAGCTTCAAAGAGATAGTTGAAGTGTAAAAGTAGCACTATTGACATTTTGTACCAGGCAATTCTTTATTGTGAAAACTGTTCAATGCAAAGTAGGATTTTGGCAACATCCCTGGCCTCTACCTCAGAGATGCCACTAGCAACCAGCCCAAAACCACGGAAACCAAAAATGTCTCTAGGAATTGCAAAGTGGTCAGTGAAGAACAAATATCTCCAGTCAAACACCATTATCTAAATTCTCCAATTTCCTTTCACTATACTTAACATTACCAACTACTCTGCTTAGACCAAAATGGAGGTGTTTCTGTGGGTGTAAGAATTTCATTGCTAAATTCAGAAAACGTCTCAGGCAAACAGCTCAAGTTGGTCACATTAATCAGGCTGTACTGTGTGTTATTATTTCATCTTAAATAAAATGCAGCAAAATTGCCTAGCAAGAGCTTTCTCTAGTACCTAAAATGAGCTTCTAATTTCTTCAAGACAGTGTTGCGATGATAAGCTGGGGGGAAAAAAGTGAATTTAGTGTAATTTTAGCAAATTTGGTTAAAAGGTATTTTTCACTAAGACTTGACCATATGTGAAATAGATTACATTATTTTTCACTTGCAATGAAACCATGAAATTCATCTAAGTAAAATGGAATTATATTTTAAGTCTTTAAGAGAGAATGATTTTCACAAATAAGTTTAACTTTCAAAATCCAAACACTTAAATAAAATTAAAAGCCCAGTGATTTATAATTGCATTTTCGGCCAAGTTTTTTTTTTTTAATTGCATATTTATCCAATCCACTCATTTGTTTCAGCAAATTAAAAAGGTTGAAGAGAAAATGATTTACTCAAGGGCACAAAGCTAGTATTATGCTTTCAATATGTAGGCATTCTAAATATAGCAATGCAAACTAATTGAAAATTTACTGGTGAAAGCAAAACTAGGTTAAACAGCGTTCCTCTTGCTGAAAACTCATTGCTTAATCACTAAACAAATACTTATTGAGTCCTTACTTTAAGTGTTGAAGGGAGGGAGTTCAATATTACTTTCCCTACAAAATGCTAGACTTGATGGGCACCAGGAAATCACTGATCTCTATCCACTGGGATATGAGCAAATATTGGTAATATTAAGTGTAACAGTAACTTTTTTTTTTGGTACTAGGAATTGAACCCAGGGGTCCTTAAACACTGAGTCACATCCCCAAGTCTTTTAAATAATTATTATTATTTTTTTAATTTTGAGACAGGGTCTCACTAAGTCACTTAGGGCCTTGCTAATTTGCTAAGGTTGGCTTTGATCTTGTGATCCTCCTGCCTCAGTCTCCCAAGCCACTAGGATTACAGATGTGTGGCACAGCTCCTGGCTATAACAGTAACTCTTATTTATTATTATGTGCAAGGCCTTATGTTCAACAATTTGTATTATTTTTTCTTTACCATTTACATTAATTTTATAAAGTATTTATGAACAATATGTTTATTTCCTATATTAAATTATATAAATGTGTATGCATATATGTTACATGTATACACACACACACACACACACACATAGTTTAAACACACACATCAAGCACCTAAGATTTGGTATGTGACTTATTTAACTAGTTGAATGTGTCAGTGTATACAAGTGATGAAGCCAGAATTTGAGTCTAACTCTGGAAATTCTGCTTTGAACTCTGCTCGCTGGCAAAATCATTTACCTCTATGATTCCTATTTCTTTGCTAATCACAATCTGTTCATATTCCTTGAATAACACTATAGCAGTGTATAGTATGTGTATAATAATTTCTTTCAATTTTCTAAAATGGTCTTAATATCTTTATTTTGCTTTTTTCCTCAGGCTGCATTTTTTTGTTTGTTTGTTTTTGAGTCCAAAAGATGCATGCATCCTAAGAAGCATTCTTTATACTATTCTCTGAGGAATGAAAGAAATTCCTTGCCCAGGGTCACAGAGCTGGTAACTAGGAAACCTGGTTGGGATGCTGACATCTGACTTCCAAATACGACTTCCTTCACTTGTGTTCCTCAGAAAGTTGTGAGGAATGTAGGCAAAAAGTAGCTCATATTGGCATGCTGGTTTTGTGGGGATTTTTTGTTTGGTATTGTTTCATTAACATCTTCTTCCTTCCACTATCAAGGGAAATGGGAATGGTATTGAGTAACAAGCAACAGACAATCTTCCATGGGTACCATCATTCCTCCACCCCCTTGCTCCTTACTCATCAAAGAAAGGCATGTCCAAGTTGGAAGAATCTGAAAACTTTCCCAGGGAGCTTCTCCTTTCTTCCCTTGTATTCTCACTATGAAATCTCAAGACCCTATGTTTAGAAAATCTATTTGTTTCATCCTTCTTATGGTACCCTCATGTACAGATTGAAAAAGTATAAATATATCTTTGAAAAGTGAGAAAGATTCTCTTCCAAATTCTCAATTAGTTCGTCACAAAAGAGGGAGGGGAATGGTTTCTCCTTTGAGCCTCACCAGTTCATGTTTCACATCACACCTCTTTGGAAGAGGTTGCTGGATGGACAGGTAAAGAAGACACTGTGTATCTCCTTTGTCCACATCTCCACATAGCACCTCACTCCCCTTTAAAGCAGAAATCCTATTGTGGAATATTTACTGGTTTTGAAAATTTTTTATGTGTTTCATGGTACATTTTTTAAAGTGAACCATAAGAAACAAAGTTCTAAAATGTATAGTTACAAAGGAAGAGCATGTACCTTTTAGATAAGGATCTCTGATGAAGGCAGGAGTTTGACTCATTTTTTTCTGGTGTCTTGGGTCCCAACATAGTCATGGACACATTCTGAGTGCTCTGCTAATGTCACCTGTATGAAAATGAAGTGGCCTTCCTGTATTGTAACAGAATCAATTGGATTTTACATATTTTCTAATTTAAACTACTACTCTTGCCCCTCAGTGGAGCTCAGACACTGATTAGAGAAACTTGGCCTATATCTATTGCATGCCTATTCTCTATCATGAGAAGTGATGGAGCTGTGTAGGCAGGGGCTTGAGTTCCAGTTCCAATTCTGACACTTACTAGTTAAATGAAGTTGTTAACTCTCTTTGCCCCTCTGTGCTCTAGATACCATGCTTGCAAAATCCACCTGTGAATTTTCTTTTCATATGTACAGTTCAAATAGTATCTGATCACCACCTGATAGACACCCTCATTGGGTAATAAGATGAAAAGCCAGTGGGAAGTTTTCCAACTTCAGAGCTTTCAAGAAAAAAATTCTCAGCTCCTTATTTTGAGCAGGTTGTAGACGCAAAAAAAATGCATTCATCTCCACACTTTCCCCAAATTCTCAGCACCATTCTGCAGATGGCACCATATGTTCTATTTTATAAACTCTTTTATTCAGTTAAGGTGTTATGGCTTCAATGCAAACATAGTAATTGCTATTTGAGATCTTAAGAGATAAATATGAATGTGGGTTTTCGTATTTTTAAAAAATCAGAAAAAAGAGAATTGACATCTATATTTAAAAATAGAGAAAGGAAAAGGATGGAAAGAAAACAATCACTCATTATGCATGTCTCTCAGTGGATTTTTTTTTTTTCCTCCTCTTGAAGCATCCTGGTCTCTCTGTCAACCTCCGTTGAAGTGTCTGTCCCCGTCAATTGTCTGTCACTGCTTAATGTCATTCTTAAAAAGACGAGCAAACTTTCTGAGTGACATTGTTACTTCAATCAATTTGCATTTCTGCCACAGTGGAAATTATTTTTGAAAACTTCTGCATCCTTCCTGGCTCTTTGAGGCCTTAATTGCCTAGAATGTCACTTGATCTATAAACTTTCTGCACGTGGCTTCTTTGGAAAGAAGCCTGAGTGAGCATGAGGAGCATTTCTTTCATAAGACACATTTATATAAGCTCTACAATTGGGCCTGGAATTCATTATTATGGAGTATTGAGACAAGTTATTGACATGGTCTGTTGAATTATTTTTCAATTATCCAGATTTGGGGGGAAGATATGGCACAGAATCCTATGGTAGTTACTGAGAAGATTTTGAAGCCCAGTTGGTTTACAATCATGGATTTTTTTCTTCTACCAATGCTGAAACCCCAGATATTTCACATCACCGCTGTTCATGCTGTTCATCTTGAGTTCCGCTTTGCAACACTGGAGATCGAAACGTCTAACTCCTAGAACTACTGTGATGATTAAGTATAACTGTATTTCAGGCTTCAAACTTTGCAGGTCCTCAATCAATGCCTGCTTTCCTTCTTTTGATGCCTGTCTCTGGGAAGACTTTAAAAAGATCCTCTTCTACTGAGCCCAAAATGTGAAACCTGAGTACAAGTCACAACTGTGGTGATAAAGAGCCTTGGCTATTGCTTTCAATTTCTGATCTAAAATAGTCTGCTCATTGTCTCAACATAATCTGTGTCCCTGTGATATTACATGCACCATTCTTCATTCTGTCTGTGTCAGTCTGTCTCTTTCACTCTTCTCTACCTTGCTTCCCTACTGTCCTTCCTTGCATATGTGTGGCTCAGAAAATCAGTGTAGGAGACTTACATAAAACAAAATATGGATTGATAATTAATGTGGAAGACAAAACAAAACAAAACAAAAAACCTGAGATGCAGAAAGGTTAAGAGACTTATCCAAATCCACCCAGATAGATAACATCAGAGCTGAACATGCCAGTACTGTCTGGGCTTTCTCTGCACCAGGTTGCTCTGTAGCAGTATTTCATAGCCATCCTATTAATTTCTCTGATCGAATGAAACTAAACCTGCACTTTTGTTTCCCTCTTAGGGAAGGGCTGATTCCAAGCCTAATAGCAGCTATTAACATTCTCATACAAGGTCCTTTTAAAATGTAGGAATAGCTTTGAGATTAATTTCTTTTAAAGCAAACTTGAACCAGCTTTTCTATTGATGCTATGAAGAGGAAAATAGTCTTGCCCAAGGTCGATAAAGAATTGAAAAGTGAGGTTAATAATAAAAGTAGAATTAGAAGCAGTTTCAGTGGTGATATGTCATGTGCAAGCCTATAAAATAAATAGCAATTATCACATTAGAAAAATGAGTCTCTTAGAATGGGAGCTGTTTCTGACAACTCCATCTTATGTTCCCCTCTCCTCTGACTTGCTCACTTTGTGTCTCTTATTGAATAAATCAATGTATGATACTCCCCACCTTTGTGCTTAAGATGAAAGCTATTTCGTTCCATGAAAACTCAATAGCCAGAGATAAAGCCATGCCATTATAAAAGCACCCCCTACATGCTGGCTCAATCCATTCACAAATATTTTCTGAATTACACTTTGTGCATGAAACAAAGATTATTTGTTTGAATATATGATATTCCTAACGAAATAATAAATTCTCAATAAGTGATGTTAGAAATTACATATCAATTTCTACATAGTGTGTGCTTGTTTTATTGTTATCTCCCTGGATCCTTTCAACTGTCCTATAAATTAATTATCATTATTGCCAGTTTATAGAATAGAAATTGAAGTTTGACAGAGTCCCATGAAGTATCCAGTTTCAGGGCATTGTAGAGTAGCAGAGAAGGAATTTTAACTTGATTTTGCAGGTATGACTGGTCTTAATCCTAATTATCTCCCTAAATTTTCTACACAGCATATCCACATATAAATGATTTGATGACCACTGCCAATGGAAGAAAGTCACAATTAGTCTTTCCGAAGCCTTTCTGAAGTCACTATTTCAGATTTTTTTTTTCATTGTCAGATGAGAATGTATTTCGATATAGCAATCATCTCCATTTCTAAGTCATTTCAGTCAAGTACAGAGGTCTGATATTTCTTGAGCTCATTATAATGGACTTCTTTATTTGTTCCTGGAAATCACATTCTGTGGTAGCTTCATTTCTGAGGTAGAATTATCATCCTCCAAGTAGCATAATTCTCCATCCAAGCACTTTTTCCACTGGGGGCCTTAGTATCATAATAGCCACCACCAGTCAAACCCCTGTGAATACTTTCCATAAATCAGTGCAAGCATTGTTGTGAATAATGTGATTTTACCCACACCTCAAGGACAATGTGATGTCACCTCATCAACCAACATGAAACGGTTGGCCAATGCTTAGAAACTTGTTTGCCTCAAATGCATTTGGATAAAGCTCCTTCTTTCTACAGAGCAACTAATTTTGGAAATTCAGTAGATAAGAAATGATGAAAAGAAGGTCTAGCTGCTGGCACTATGCTGAGGTTCAGGTTCATTCCCACCTGTCATTACCGTAAGCTCATACCAACCTGAGGATATCTGCAGGTCAGTGGAGCCTAACTGTTATGATGAGATCTGTTTCTGGAAAAGCACTCATCTTAGCAAGATCTGCAACCAACAGAACAGCCACTCTCAAATTGAAGTTCCCAGACCACAGCAGCATTCCTGGCTCACAATTCCATGCAAGGCTTTCTGGACCAGGGAGTTGAGTCTGAAGACTGGTCATTAGACTCCTAGTGGGTCTAATAATTACTAAGATCTACAAACTAGATTTCAGTGCAATGCTTGTCAAGCATAGCTGCATTTAAAATCACTAGAGGAAGTTTGGAAGTAATAACAGTTAAAGGAATATATCAGGAGATGGATCCCAAACAGTGTCTTATTTGTTTCTTTGTTGTTCATTAGATGAATTTGATGAGCACAGTCAAGAATTAAAGGTTAAGGTTGATGGCTCTGGAATTCTATGGACTTGTATTCAAGTTCATAGCATGTCTTCTTTCTGAGACTTAACCTGGAATTTCTCTCAGCCAACACTCTCTTTTGTTAAATGAGATTTCAACATCTACTATATTTTTCCCAGGTTATTTATCAGACTTGGGTGACTTTTATGCATGCCTGCTAGGTAGGTATTAACCCAAGTTTGCAGATGAGGAAACTAAGGCACAGATATGTTAAATAACTTTTTCAAAGTGGTTCAGGGAGTAAGCAATGGATATAAGATTGAACAATGGCTCCTCAACCTCAGATTTTGGGCTCTGAGCTATCACTTGGCAATAACCCAGACACTCAGCAGACATCCAACATGCACTGGTGCTTTACTTTCCTCCTGACACTTCATTTTTCTTCCTACTTTCTTTCATGTTCTGTGGCAGAATAATATGGAACACAATGGTTTTCTTGATAAACCTGCTTTATAGAAGCTTATCACTTCTTTCTTTTCTTCCTCCAGAAGAAAGGAGAAAGAGAGAGAGAGAGAGAGAGAGAGAGAGAGAGAGAGAGAGAGAGAGAGAGAAGAAAAAAAGAAAGAAAGGAAAGAAGGAAGGAAGAGAAGTTTTTTTAATGAGGGAAGGAAGGAAACTCAAAAGAAAATGTGATTTCATGAAAAACTTCAGAGTTTCTGGAGTTCAAATGTAGGAGAAATGAAAAGCTCTGATAGTATTCTATTCGTTGTATACAACCCTTTAATCTTCTCCTGGTTCTTTGACCTTCCTCACCAAGCTCTCTTTGTGATTTGTTTTGGAAGTCTTTATGTGATACAATCACCACAATTTCCAGCTAGGAAAGAGCTTTCCTGTAAGCAGCAAAATATCACCCCATTTGAAAATGATGTTTTCTTTTGGCAAAATTTTTGACTGAGCAATTGGCAGTGACATCGGCATAGAGAGCAGTGTAGTATTTCTATCTTTGTCCTGTGGTGCATGTATTTTACCAACAGGCCATGGATGGCTGTTGGTACTCTGTCCCCAAAGAGTTTGAACTGGGCTCAAAAGAATTAGCCTTGGTCTGATCTTAAAGTGAAGTATAAAAACAAGAAGAAAACATACCCGTTCCCAAGAAAGATGAAATGCCTTGAGTGTGTATAACGTACCAGATACTCTTCTATGCACCTGCCACATTTAATCTAATTTGATCCTCTTGAAGCACTATGAGGAATAGCTATTATTATCCCTATTCTAAAGAAAGTCAAATAATTTCCCCAAGGCCACTTAGTAAATGACAGAGGTAGAAGTTAACCCTGAGAACTTTGCCTTCACACACTAGACTTTTGTTTTCTATGTTATACAGAATGAATATTATTTTCTGCAGAATATTTCCTTGAATATTATTTTCTGCAGAACTCTATGTTGCTTCTACTATTTTCCCTCATTTAATTAATGATTTTTTTTTAAAAAATACTGATCCTATGCTGTAGACTGCTGAAGGTGCTGGGACACTCTTCAGGGGAAATCATGATTGATTATGCATATCTTTGAGGAACTCATAGTTTTTAATATACCTACAATTTCCTTCCCACCACATTACAATAAAACTGATAAGTAGTTGATGCTGAATACATGTTAGTTCAATGAATAAATATGTTAAGTAAATACATGAAATAAACAAATCGACCTGGGAGCATTGGATAGATAAACCTATGCTGTTGACATATACACCAATAACTGTCCTCAGCATAGACTTTGTACCTACATATCTATTCTTTTCCTCTTCCTTAATAAAAGAAACCCTAGTTTTATATTTTATATAAACTAGTGGATACCAGCCATTGAAATTGTATTTCCTACTCTTCAATGCAGTGATTCCATATGGTTTATATGTTTCTGCAAAATTCATGTCCGAGGTACTCCTCAAGATAATTGCATTAAGAGGTGGGTTCCTAGAGAGATAATTAGGCTTGAAGGCTCCACCTTTGTGAATGGGGTTAATGCCCTTACATAAAATGTTCATACACTAAAAGAAATATCATAGTCCCTCTTTTCTTTTTATCATGGTTCATGTCTTTTGCTATCTGTGGACACATCGTTCTTCCCATCCACCTTCACTTCCTTACCAGTCAGGACACAGCAACCAAGCATTCTTTCACCAGACGTCGATCTGCCAATGAATGACTTCACCCTTGACTTACCAGCCTCTGGAGTGTTAGAAATAAATTCCTTTTGGTTATAAACTATCCAGCCAAAGATATTCTGTTACAGGAACAGGAACAAGAGTAAGACAAGAGGTTTGGCCATGTAACCATTTGCAGTTAAATTAATTGGGAAATGTGGTTTTATGGTAGCACACACTTGTAATCCCAGTTACTCAGAAAGTTGAGATAGGAGAATTACAAGTTCAAGGCCAGCCTCAGCAACTGAGACACTGTCTCAAAATAAAATTTTTAAAAGGAATATGGATTTAGCTCAGTAATAGAGCACTTTAGGATGTGTGAGACACTGGGTTTAATCTGTAGCACTGCCAAAGAAAAATAATAAAGATATGTTGTTTTATGCACAGTCTCAAAGAATTGTCCTTGTAGAAAGGAAGGCCATTATTTGTGCTGATTTGTGGGTTGTACAGAAGGTACCAGGAGCACAAGGGGTCATATTAGCCTATAAGGTGACACATGAAGATTTGTAGATAGCAACCTGGAAGGACAGATTCTGAAGGTTGAGAAGCTTTGTAACTTTATATAAAAAAACAACTTCTATCTTCTTCAAAACAGATTATTTGTTTTTTTGTCACAAACCATTAATTCTAAACTTAATGATTCAGGGTTCAGATACATATATGTATAAAGGGTTGCAGGAAAAAAATACCAGGGACCATGAAACTCAAAAGATGGCTAGAGGAGAAAAGATTCCTAAGAGGCAGGGTCAAAGAATCAGTAAATTTTCAGTTTCAAAAGTGTGAAAATTCACTCAGGAATCAAATCTTATTTTAGTGGCTACATTAGTCTCTAAGCCATTCTCACTGATGACTTTAGATACTTAATAATAGTCATTTAAATTTTAGTTGATAAATGTTTCTTGGATACCAAATGTGCAGATACAAATTCTGTGCTCAGTAACAACTCACTGTCCTTCAATAAAGTAGGAAATAACAAATGCATACTTGAATTTGAATACTAGATTGCAAGCTTTATGAGAACAGGACTATATGCTTCATTTCCATAACTCTATAAAATACTAATTGTAAAGGGAAGACTAAGTATATTTCCATAGAGAAATCGACTAGACGTTGTCTTTACCTAGTAATTCAAATAAACATCAACTAGCAATGGGAACACCAAAACTGAGCACTATGTGATAAGAATCAATGAGAATACAGCTCCAATTTTATGGTTCTCTTGCTATGTATGCATAGTCTGAATCAAATCATAGGAAATTATCAGGCAAATCCAAGCCAAGGGACATTCTCCAAAGTAACTGGCATGTAGTCTTTAAAAGCATTTAGGATGGGTAATGGCACAGTGAGACCGAAGAACAGTTTTAGGTTAAAGGAAAGTAAGGAGTCATGAAAAGTAAACTCAGAGCTGATTGGCTCCCTTTGCTATAAAGGGCACCTTTGAAACTATTAGCAAAATTTTCATTTGAAAAATCAATAGTAGTTGTCTGTTTTTATTACTAGGCTCTGTATTCAGGGTTTCAACCAACTTCAAATAAAAATATTCTGGATTAGTTTCTGCATATCAGAGAAAATATTCTTTGACTTTTGGAGACTGGATTTTTTTTAATTTTTTTTTTTTTTTAGTTGTAGTTGGACACAATACCTTTATCTTATTTATTTATTTTGATGTGGTGCTGAGGATCGAACCCAGTGCCGCCCACATGCTAGGTGAGCACTCTATCGCTGAGCCACAACCTCAGCCTGGGACTGGCTTATTTTACATAGCATAATAATTTCCTGTTCCATCCATTTACTGGCAAATACTTAAAGTCATTCTTCTTTATAGTGGAGTAACACTCCACTATTGTATATATGGCACATCTTCTTTATTCATTCATCTGTTGAAGGGCATCATAGCTTGTCTATTGTGAATTGTGCTCCTATAAAACATTGATGTGGCTGAGTCATTATAGTATGTACATCTATGAATATACCACGAATATACCACAGTGACTCTCACCGTCATGTGCATCCACAATACACTAATTTAAAAAAAAAACAACTATAAGTAAATAGCAGAAAGTTCAGGAGAGTAGAGAGAAGGGACCAAGGGGACAAAAAAGGAGGGAATGGGAAGAGGAAGTACTGGAGACTAAATTAGAACAAATTATAGTCCATGCTTTTATAATTATGTCAAATGAATCTTATTTTCTTGTATAATTAAACAGAACCAATTTGAAAAAAAAAGAAAAAGATCAAAAATATTCTGAGAAATAAAATTGCATCTACACTAACTATGCCTATTTTTGTCTTATTATTTCCTAAAAAACAAGGTATAACACCTATGTATATAGCATTTATATTAGCTTCGTTATTATAAGTAATTAGAGATGACATAAATGATTTGTGTAGATTATATGCAAATTCTACACCGTAGTTTATAAGAAACTCAGGCATCCATGGATTTTGGTATCTATGGTGGAACTGGAACCAGTCCCCTCTATACACTGAGGGATGATGTGTCTGTTAACATGCGGTTGTTAACTTTCTGATTTAGATGTTTGTGCTGTGGTTATGGAGGAAAAGGTACTATTGCAGGACATAGACATAGAGGTGTTGGAGAATGATGAACATCACATATGCAACTTATTCACACATATTTTAGGTAAAATTTTAAAATCCAATGTCCTTACAACTTTTCTGTAAGTTTTATATGGTTTTAAATTAAGCTAAGGCAAGCCGGGTACAGTGGCCCACCCTAATCACTTAGTAGACTGAAGTGGGAGGATCAAAAATTTGAGGTCAACCACAGCCACATAGGGAGACCCTAAACAACTTAGTGAGACCCTGTCTCAAGAATAAAAATAAGTAAATGAAAAAGGCTGAGGATGCAGCTTGGTGGTAAAAGTGCCTCTGCATCAATAAATAAATAAGTGACTAAATAACAAGCTAAGCAAGTTAAAGGAAAAGAAAGATCATTACAGATTTTTGCTTTTCTATTTGCTTCCTTTCAACCCACTGTTAAAGCTGACCCTCTACCTGCCTCAGTTCTGTGACTTAGACACTAGCACAATGATTAAGAGCACTCGATCTAAATTTGGCTCCTAAGGATTTTGATCTAAGATCCATGGCACATTTTATTTCTATGTGACTCTTGGCCAATTATTTAGCTACTTATTCTCAAGTCCTCTGTAAGAGATAATAATAATAATAATAATAATAATAATAATAATAATAATTTAATTTTAGGCTTCTGATGAGAATTAGACTAACACATGCATGTCAGAGGACCCACACAGAGAATGTAACAGTGAGCAATAAATATGCTCTGACCCTTCTAGCTGACTTCTTGTGTTCCCATATGTTCTTCAATTCCTCCAGCCACCTCTCTGGTGCTCCACAACCTATGACCAGCAAGGGGCCCTCAGACAAGCAGTAAATTTCAGCCTCCTCAGTTGTGACTCCTCTCATCTACCTCCAGCTTTGGCATTGCAGAATCCCTGGGAGGATGAAAGGCAGAAACTCCCAGCCAGTATCCAGAGAGCTCTTGTCTTTCTGTACTCACTGGATGCTTGCATGCATCCGGTGAGGTACGGTTCTATCCATTTTACAGGACAGAAAACAGAAGGCAGAAAGTGAAAAGCTTTGTTCAATTCAATCAGCAAATAAATAGCATGATCTTGGGACCATTCTTGTTCAAGTCATATATTCTTTCTACCATATTATGCACCCCTGTTTAATTGTGATTTCTAATTACTGTCAATGTGACATGGATGTTACTGCATGCATTAAAAAGTGAGACCAGGAGACATGAAGAGAGAATGAGAGAAAGAAACGAAAGCTTAAAAAGCTCTCAGAGGGAACACATCTGTCTCTTCAACCCATTTTAACAATGATGAAGTTCAGAATTTGAGAGCTGTTGATAATGGGATTCCAACTACAATTGGGAACTAAATATGAAGTCTGAGATTGACACCCTGTATCCATTTCCCTCAAAAAGCCCCAGGTGATGGAGAACACAGAAGAGCTTGGTGACTGTGTGGAGGAAGAGCTCTGGTGACTCATCAGGCATGGTACTATGGTAACAGAGAACACAAGGACCCAAGCAATTACTTCCCTAAAACTATCTAATAAGAGGCATGCTTAGCTGAATCTTCTTTATAGATTACACGTTAGGCAAATATCTGGTGTCTGCAGGAGGAATCATTCATTGCCTTACAGTCATTGTGATTGAAATCAGCCAATAATTTTCAAACAGCGTTGTTTATCCTACGTAAATCAGACACATATTCCTAGGAAGTGGGAGACAGGCACCTTTTGAAAAATAAACAAATACATCTCAATCCTGGATAATAATAGAGTATCTTTTAAATTTCTTGCAAAGAAGCACCAATTTATACTATCATTTGGAAATACACAAGTAAAATATGTGTTTTTCATTGCAAGCATGTCTTAATTACATCTGTGGGCACTTTTCAAAATAGCAATGTATAGGGACAATATTTACTTTTACTCAATTTTTTTGTGTATATTTAAAGTCAAAATATTTTCTATCCCTTTTAAGGGTAATAAGAAAATAAAGGTTTTACAAGCCTTCCTCTAATTCTCTGGCCCTGTAGAGTGTTTGAAATTCACACTTTGCAATATCCTATGACAGAAGAAAGATGGATCCACTCTTGGAGATTTAGAACTCAATAAGTTCTTCAACCTCACATTCTTAGCCAGTATAACACAATGCTAATAGAGATTTCCTGCTGGCTGAGAGTATCAGGCCTAAATCTGAAAGTACTGTAAAACAGTCCTCAAAATTATGAAAAGCTATTACACCATCAATGCAGGAACTCTACAAACATCATGGGTTAACCTGATTATTTGGTGCCAGACCAATGCCAGACTCCAAGTTACAGTTTCAGAACAGTACCAATCTCAAGATTATAGGTGAGCAGATCCCAGAGAAAAAGAGCACACATCAGAGATATCTTTGCAAATTTTTAGAACTTGGAGGGTATTCTCTGTTCTGGGTTTCTATATGTATCCAATCAAAACAAAATGGTGGGCTCAAAGAGAACAACTTTGCTTGAAGAATGTTGTTTTCCAGGACTGGAAATAGAGAACCATAAAGGAATGAGAGCTGAACTTGAGAAACTCATGACATTGACCTTCACAGCTAGGATAGTAGAGATAGCTGATATGCTCCCAGTGATTGGCATGTCAAGAATGAAGCAGATGGATACTACTGAAAGCTGCCCCCAGTTTGGATAATTCTACCCAATGGAATCATTGCAACAGGAGCCTACTTCTTGGGTCTTCGTGTGGTCTTTCCTCTGTGTGCTCCTTGTGTGTATAGGTTTCCTATTATGAGGACATTGGTCAGATTGGATTAGGAGACTTATTTTAACTTAATAACCTCTTTGTAGACCTCCATCCTAACTACAGTCACTTTCTGATGTAATAGGGGTTAGAACTTCTACATATGAATTTAGGAGAGGCACAGTTCAGCTGTAACATGCTATTTGTTATTTTCTCTATACCATGGAATATGCTAAGTGCCTTTCTAATATAGCAGAATATCAAACACCTATGAGGTTTTCAGTAAACATTAGCCAAGAGCTTTATATGTGTTATGTTATTTAAATCTCACAACATGTTTATGTAGATCAATCAATATACTCTGTCTATAGAAAAGAAAGCAACGACAGAGAAATTAGGTAAATTTTCCATGTTTTCTTACTTATGATTCAGCTGGAATTCTAACACAGACAGTAACATCTGAGCCAGTTCTCCTACATTTATAATCTCATTCGTCACTGCATGTATAGAACTACATGATCATCTATCTCTGTATCTAGGCTTTTCAAATATCCCAGTGATGGGAGACTTCCAACTAAGGTCCATGTGTTTCTTACTCTACTTTTCTTAGAGTTCATGAGGATATGTATAAAATCAATAAAGAATAAACTACGTATAGCAATATATATGTGTGTGTGTGTATATATATATATATATATATATATATATATATATATATATATATATATATAATTATACATGCATCCATCTTTAAACATATGGTGAGATACATATATGTATATATTTATACATAAGATTTAGCTGTTTTGTAAAGTGACTAAATTATTTTCACAGTGTGGAACTTGTTCTTTTTGGTGAATTTTATTGTTGCTTTTCAATTAAAGGAATTAAAAGAAAAATGAAGTCACTATAAAATGAGACTGTTGCTAGCATGCATTGAGGATTTTCTGTATGGCAGGACCCTCAAACACTGATTTGTCTCCATTCTCCCTGCAAATTTCAGAGGCTTAGCATTTTACTGATAAGAAAACTGATTCCTGGAGACGTTAAGTCACAAATATCTGCATTAGGGATCTTGAGTGATATTTGTAGAGACTATTAGCCAATTTTCAGTTACTATAAAACAGTATCTGAGTAAGGCAACTTTACAAAGAAAAGATGTTTATTTAGTTCACAGTTATGGAGGCTTTAGGGCATAATACCAGCATCAGATGGACCTTAGTGAAGGCTTTATGCTAGTTAGGATCACATGTGGGAGCACAAGGGCGAGGTAGAGATGACATCAACAGATAGGAAGACAGAGAGTGATTCAGGGATTGGGTTTGTTCTGTTAATAAGAGCAGAACCCTAATGACCTTAAAGTCTTTCCAGAGGTGCCACCTCTTAAATCCCATCACCTGCCTTGGTGCCATACTGAGGATCACATCTCCAACACATGAACATTTGGGGAATAAACTACATCCCAACCATAACACCCAGGTAATTCTATTTAATATATATCTTTTAACTTACTGGAGTCAACTGAGAAGTCACTTAAAAAATCTTTGCTATGGCTCAAATATCCAGAGATTTCAATTAATTGGTATGGGATGGAACTTATGAATCAGACTCTTTTTGCATCTTTCCAGATGTTTCCAAAGGGTAGCCAAGGACTAAGAACTGACATTGGTCTTTTAGATATAATAAAATGACATCAGGTGGATCTCAAAGACTAAAATAATTCTCCCAGAGAATCCCTCCCAGTTAGACTGTTGCTCTTGAAGATGCTTTCCTCCAAATTAAGAACTGTTTTCTCACTAATGATGCAGCACCTCCAAAATATGCTACGGTACTACTGAACGATAGATATTAATTTTAAATTTGTTCTATGCAACAAACTACAGAGCTATATGTAGTTTTTGATAAATGGGAACTGAGAGAAAAGTTTAAGGAATGTTCAGACAAAGTGATATTCCCTAGAGGAGATTTAAAAAAAAGCAAAGAAAAAGAGACAAAGAAGAAACAGTATTTGTTACAATGGAGTGTTCCTCCATGGTGTCAAGTTCTGAGTTAAACCACTCCTATGTATCTTATCATTTAATGTTTTTAATAATACTATGATAAGCACATTGTTGCATACATTTGACAACTGAGAACTGGACCAAATTCACAGAGAACTTAAAGTGACCCACTGGGACTAGAATCCAAAGCTCATGGCATTGGGTCAATGGTCTTCTTATAATAAGACATTATGTTGAACAGTATTCTCAGATGAATTAGTATTGAACTGTCTTCCCATAAGACTTTTTCATGGAAGAAAGAGAGCTGGGCTATAAGATTCCAGATATGAAGAAGAAATTCTCAGGCATCAAAATGGAATAGAAGAACTGCCCATGGAGATGTGAAGGCCCTGCAGTAAGATGATGGTTACACAGATGGGAAGCCCACATCTGTCCCCTTCCCTCCACTTCACTCCAGGGAAGAACCATTAGTCTTGAGATCCAGATTGCAGCAGGGCATGTGACATGCAGGAGGGTTGCAGACTCTTGCTTTGTTTTTGTTCTAGCAACCTGCTTAACAGTTGCTATCTGTAGCAGCAGGGCACTCCCGAGTCCCGAGACCACACCACATAATCGCTCTCCTTACAGTGTTACCTACATAATCAAGAGAACAGAGGAACACATAGTAATGGGGTTTTTGATGACAATGACTAAAGTCATTTATCTGAGGGGAGGAGTGACAAGACCAAATGAAAGAAGGAGGAGAAAAACAAATGAAGAAAAGAAAGGAAGAAGTTGATTTCATAAACAAAAAAATAGCTATATTGAGGCAAAACCTTGATACTGCAAATTGGTGCCTGATAGATTGTTCTTTCCACAGAGAACCCACCTTCTCCAATTCCTCTTGACTTTTTGTCTTGTAAAGATGAAGAGCCAATAGCTTGTTAAGCCTTATTGATGACAATAGAGTGAACCTTCACCTCTCCACACTTCCACTTAATCCCTCAAAAAATTCCCAATGGATGAGAAGTGCTTTATAAAACATCTATTTTCCTCTGAGTGCTATCATTATGGGCCAATATATTGGAAAGTGTTTCCTAAAAAACACAACCTACTGACTAATAGGGATCTTCCCATCAATAGCAGAAATCCTAGAGTAACTATTTAGCAGTGCTGAAAATACAGGATGTGCATACACTCTTTTTTTTTTTCTCTTCTAGTCTGAATGTTATTTTTCTGAAAATAATAAAATACAGATAAATTCTGTTTTTTATTTTTTAAGGTTAATTGAGTAGCTCTATTTTTTTTTTATTCCAGGAATTATTTTTTGCTATTTATTCCTGTTGGTTGGGGCTATTGAAGAAGATAGGGAAAGTAGCGATTCTATCCCATTTAGTTTATCCTGAGGCGTCAGCCATGGTGCACAAAACCCTCAAATGTTTGTTGTTCACCTGTGCATGGCTCAGGGAATCAATTCAAAACATATATATCTGTTTATACATTTTTATTTCACTGTATTTTCACTTTGATTGATTTTCATATTTTTCTTCTGAACTTTATGACTTGGAAGTAAAATGAGCTTGGCACTGACCACTTGATATTAAAGAATGTACTGAACACTCGCTCTTAAGAGAAAATTGGATCCGTGATGTGACTATTTTTACTTAATGTCAGGTATTCGCAACTGTTAAAACCTGCTTTTCTTAAGACTCTGCAATTGTACTTATAATGAAAATCCCTTCTTGGTGTTTGGTGTATTCTTATACAGAAATTCATCAGTAAATCACCTGCAATTTTTCTTTTGTGGTAGGCTGATTTCCCAGGTAGATTTCTAATATCATGATATGGTTTGTGTATAATTATGTATATCAATTAATAAGAAATTATTAGCAAATGATTGATGTCCATATTTTAGTTAACAACATCTTACCAATGTCAGTTTCATAGTCTGAATATTGTATTAAACCTATATGAGATATGACCACGGGAACATTTTAGGGAAGAATACAAGGATTTTTGTATTAGTCAGCTTTGAGTAACTACAACAAAAAAACTTGAGGAAACTGACTCACAAGAGAAAAGGTTTATTGAACTCACAGCTTTGAAGGTTCAAAGGCATGAGGCCTGCTTTGATTCAGTTCTGGTGAGGGCATCAGGTTTTGGCTGGAGCACATGTAGGATAAGTGTTCCCACATCTTGAGCCAGGAAGCAGAGAGACCTCAGTCTTTTTTCGTGTCTCTCACAGCCTCGTTTTATTTGTCTCCAAAATGTCAGTAATAGACTGAGCTTTGAAATTAAATGAGAAAGTATATCTGATGAACTTTGCCTAGAAAAGCTGCTAAAATATAATGAGCCATTAATTACACAAGAGAAAAACCAACATCAGCAAGAAGATCAGTGTTGAAATGTTTACATGTTTCTCTACCACACATGCTGAGCCTTAGGCAAAAACTGTGCTTTAAGGTGTGATTTTTTTCCAGGCTTCCTAATTCCCTACATGTTTATGTTCCTGTTCTATAGTTTGGAGATGGTTGGAAGTAAACTTACTGATACCAGGAGGAGGAAATGAATTTCTCTTTCCTCTCTCCTGCCTATTGAGATTCCTCCCTAGTGGGATGCTCAGTCCCACTGACCACAGGATCAAGACCCAGACATGTTAGCTCAATAGATTATCAGCTCTAGGCCCTTTGATATTACAAGAGAATAATCCTTTGTGTATCCTCCTTCACAATTAAAACAGAAAATCCATTGCAATTAAACAGTCCATTGGATGTCATCTTTTAAATTGAAATCAAGCCCTATAACTTTATAATCCAAAGAGCTAAGGAGTAACATTATTCCCCCTGTGATACTGTAACAACCCAGTAAAGTATCATTTGGAAAAAGGACAATGAACTTCTTCATGTTTTGCGTTTTTTTGTTTTGGTTTGGTTTGGTTTGGTTTGTTTCTTCTCCAATCTTGAGAAAGCCAGAGCATTCCTAATGTCGATCATCATTATGGACAGATTTATCTGAAAAGAGCTTCTGACACTGTATCTCAGACAAACCAGGATTCCTAATTGCAGTAATCTAACATCGACCATATAAATCATATTGTTAAAAGGTTGATGTATTAATGTAAATATGTGCAGACTACTCAATTTCTTTTTAAAATAAACCACCCCTCTCCCAAGAATAGCCTCATTCATTCTCAGTCAACACGGAATCTCATCCCTCTATTTAGAAGTTCCATAGTCTTGTTTTATATCATCAAATCTTCAGTGTTCACCATAAGCCATGTAGCGGTGGTTGTAGGTTGAAACTGATGTGATACTGAGATGCATATGTTCTTTTCAGATATATGGAGATCAATTCTAAATGCATATTTTGGCCTTGATTTACATACCTGTTCCACGTACTTTGACAACCATCTTCACAGATTTTAACTGCATGAGCTGCTGATGAATAAAATGAGAGAGAGAGAGCTTCTCCATGAACAAAGGGATGCTGATGATACATAATATACAACCTGATGAACATTCACGATTTTATCAGGGAATAGTAAAAAAGCAGAGACATCTGGAAGTAAAATGATCAGGTACAAAAGACTAGTACAAAAGCCTTTATATGGTAACAATGGAAAAAAGTTGTTTTTTTTTTTTTCCTGATGGTGATCCCTTTGACAATAACACAATCATATTTTCAAAATTATTCATAACTCTGGCTTATTTTCAGTGAAGCATATCGAGTCACTAACATGTTGAAACCTATGTAGACAATCTCTACTTTTCTACTTATTTCCTGAGAGAACTCAATAAATCATTTAGCATCCAAGTTTACAATTTCATCTGGAAAAATAAAGGAAATTATAAATGTTTGCCAATTATTATGTTGATGAAATGATGCCGTGTATCAAAACTACTTTGTAGCTACATTGATGCATATGAAGCTAAGGCAATGTATTCCCCTCCAATGATATAAGAATTGGCTGCCTGTCAAAGTGTTTGGATGGTTTCAGTGTCTCATCTCTAGCCTATTCCTTTATGTCCAAAGAGCTTCAAGATCCAAACATCGGAGAAGCTCCTACTATGCAGGTGGAGGGAGGAAAGGGTTTATGTATCAGCAATGTTTCATGCTATCTCTTCTCCTCCCTACCATCTGGTGAGTTCCAGCATATGGTCCTCCACTAGTCTAGTAAATTGGCTTCTCTAGGCTGGGTGAACCCTCTATAACCCAGACACTGGAGAAATGTCAGGTGGGAATTGGGGGCAGGGGGCAGGTCATGTCCTTTCATCAGTATATTATTTAACCTAAGATGCCCTTTCCATGATTCTGTCAGATACTTGTTGCCTCCTGCAAGTTCCTCTTCCCTGGTACAAGAGTTTTATTTGCTTTAATCCATAAGCTATATCCATATTTCTAGACCCAGGATGACTCTCTCCAGTGATTAATTTCTGTTTTGCTTCTTCTTTTTCTCTCTGGAAACACAAATGCTTCTCTCACTAGCACACGTTTCTAAGCTAATTTTGGGCTTAGAAAAAAAGTGTAATATTAATATTGTAATAGTCATATTGTAATATTAATATTATAATATTAATATTGTAATAGTCACAATCGAAACTTAATTAAAGACATTGAGATTAAATATGTATTTTTTTCTGGAGAACAACTGAATGGTTTCTAAAGTGACCCCATTTTAATTTAGAAGGAAAGACATTTTATAAGGTGACCAACTATCTTTACCTTCCTGTATCATAGGAATCATCCAAATTTCACAGGAAAAGATATAGGTGCAATGGTTAATTTTATGCATTAATTTGACTAGGTCACAGTGTTTATAAATTTGATCAAACATTACCCTGGAGGTTTCTGTAAGAACAATTTTGGATTAGAATAACTTTTAAATCAATGAACTTTGCTTAAAGCCCATTGCTTTCCATAATGTGGGTGGGCCTCATTCAATCAGTTGATATCCTTACCTTCACCATACAGCAAGGAATTCTGCCAGCTGACTGTCTTTGGATACAAATCCCAACTGCTGTCTCAGTCTACAGCTTGCTGGTCTACATGATTTGATTGTGGACCTCCCAAGTCTCCTCAATTCTTTGAGTTAACTTCTTAAAACAAATCGAGATATGTATGGAGAAAGAAGTAGAAACACAGAAAGAGAAAGAAAGATTCTGTTTCTTTGGAGAACCCAGGTAATACTGAAGAGTTAGCAGTTCTTTGCCCTACCAACAGATATCAAATTAAGATTTACCTGGACTCTCTGCTATAGACGAACACACATTTTATATCCAATATACCTGGCCTAGTATTCATCAAAGGTGGGAATTTTCCACCGTCCGCATATTATATGTGGGTGCTATCAAGCCCTGCCTTCTCACCCCTGAATATTCCCCCTGGTGCTCTAGGATTTGTTTTGAAGTTCTACAGATGAAGATGGAAAAATGAGGGGAAAGGGCTTTAACAGAGATGCTCTGCTTTCAAATGTCTTAACTTTTAGCTATAATTCTTTTTCTTCTTCTTTTTTTAATTTGTACTTTTTAGATATACACATGACAGTGGGATGTGTTTGGGCATACTGCATGTATATTAATTCTTCCAGTAATGCACAGTAATATACATGAAGTATAACTTATGCTAATTAGGATCCTTGTGGTTGTACGTGATGCAGAGTTACCCTGGTCATGTGTTCAAATACAAGGACCGGAAAGTTTTGTCCGATTAATTCTACTATCCTTCCTATTCCCCTCCCCTCTCCCTTCTCTTCATTAACTTTAATTTAAAGTTACATGTAATAAAGGGATGCCACTTTCCATGTGGAGGTAATTAGGAACCTACTCAAACTGCCCTTAAGTTCACAAAATTAAGCACATCTCTAGGACTTTCTTTATTCTTTTACAAATCCAAATTTCTATTTGCTCATGTCATAATTCAACCTAATTTTGGGGGTCTGAAGTAATGTATTTGTTATGTAAACGATGTCTCATTGCCCTGAAGGATTAAAGTGGATTTGTTTGTTCTAATGTTCACAGATTTAATCTTATCAAGAGAAGGTTTTTTCGACCTCACTAAATTGACTAGAGACATAGGTAATACAAGTTAATAGCTTCCCATACAAGGAAAAGTGGGTTAAAGTTACTGATTGTAGTTATAGTAAATACAACACATAAAAAGTGGGTGGGTAATGCTAAACTTGTATGTTGTTTAGATGATTCATTTATTTCTTCACTTTTTAAAAGTATTTCAACAATAAACTATTTAAGCATATTATTCTTAATCATTATTGAACCAAAGGATAATATCAAATATTTTATTATTTTTTCAAAGCTCCTTTTCCATAATAGGTGACCATATCTTTGCTCTTGGTTTTTACCAATTCAATAGTTGTGTTAGTGATAATTTTGCTTGAATTTTTCATGTAGAAAATAAAAGATATTTGAGTGCTTTACAAGACCAGTAAAATAAAGATTATCTGCATGCATTTTGTTTTCCTAAAATGATTTTTGTGTATTGTAGAAATAACACTTTTTTGTTGTTGGTTGGATTTTTACAGGGTACTGGAGATTGAACCCAGGGCCTTTACCACTGAGGAACATCTTTAGTCCTTTCTCTTTTTTTATTTTGATACAGGGTCTCACTAAGTGGCTGAGGCTGGCCTTGAACTTGAAATCCTCCTACCCTAGCCTCTTTAGTGCTGGGATTACAGGCATGCACCACCATGCCAAGAAGAAATAACCCATTATTGGTGTTTATTTATATAAATGGAAATGTTATTATCAAAAGAGGATTCAAAACTTAGAAAGCATGGTTTCTTAAGGCCTAACGGAGTAAGAGATCAGGCCGTATATTTATTTTATTAAAAATACAAGTTAGTAGCTTGATTTTCACAATGAAGAATAGATATATGGACTAAAATTCTTCCAGTAATGTACAGTTAAAGTTGATAATGAAACCCTCTTTTGTAAATTGGTCTGGTGTATGCATTTACAGATAGGAAAAGCTGGAAAATATATGCAAGACTTTTGACATTAGGACCTGTAAAAGGGAGCATGAATCTTTTTTTCCTAGTTAGTTATTGCAAGTTGGGAAAATCCTTGTCCAAATTTATTTTACTTAATTTCTTTAGGAAAAAGTAATTAATAAATAGTATATTGCATCATTGTTCCCACTGTATTCATTATTTATTAAAAAAATTTAAATGCAAGGAAGACATGTATTTTAAGCCACAAACATAACAGTGCAATGTTTAGTAGTAACTGTGCATTTATTGTCTGTGTTCTCCAGTGATGCTTGGTCTTTATCTCCACCATGATTCTGCAATTATTAAAAGAGAAAATTTTCACAAAGGTATTCCAGTGGACATGCACTGAGGCATTGTAAGACCTACACTGAGTATCCACTCTATGATTTATTAAAAATATTGGCTGGTACACAACAATAACCATTTTATAAATGGGCAAATCAAGGCTCAAAGAAGTTTAAAAATGCATTGTTAATTCACACTTTTACTTAATACTTATTACTGAGAAAAACTTGTTTTTAGTTTGGTAGTACTTACAGAGACAAATTTCCAGATTCCGTGACGTTTAAAGTCAAGTGAGAGAAGCAAGTATTGATCACGTAATCGCGAAATAAGTGAATAATGAATAGATGATAAAAAGTTCTGTGAAGGAAAAGAATGCCATTCTGAGAGCATATAATAATGAAACTTGACTGAGTCTAATGGACCATGGAAAAGCTTTCGCCAAGAAAATTATCATTAAGATGAGGTGTGAAAAAAAAATGTGGATTCTAGGATGGAAGCCAGGAATACTTGTACTGGTTCAAGCCATGCCAAAAGTTTGCTATGTCATTAGAGAGTTATTTTATGATTTTAGAAAACAAAATAAATGAAACCAAATCAAACAAGGCCTTAGCAGGATTCTTAAGGTCTGCCTCAATTCTAATAGAGAGCCAAATATACTTTTTTAGAGTGACTGATACCCTACAAAGTTCAAGTACTGATATAAAACAAGTCCAGGGCACTTTTCTCCTCATCATATGAAGGAGCAGGTAGGGATCCTACCACCTCTTCTAGTTAAGATCTCTGGGCAGAGACAAATCTCCTGGGCTTCACTCTTGTGATTTAAAAATGTTACTCATGTGTTCTTCACCGTGGCCACTTTTAGGAGGAGTTATAGACCATCTCATTCTTGGTGAGTATGTATCTGGCACTCCAGGCCCAAGTCTGAAACAAGAGATGCTAGTTGATGTTTTGATGCTGGTCGATACTTTTATAATACCAAAGTATCTCTTCAAAACACCCTATGCCCTTCTCACCTTTTAGATGAAAGTGTTGGTTGAACTGTTTCATTCTAAGTTAAATTATTCAAAAGCACAGGGCATTGGAACACACTACCTGGAACAAGGTGTGAACAGATAGATAGCAGGAACTACAGGAGGTCAGAAAGTAAAATTCAGTTATTCCTTCCCCACTGCCATAACCAACATGGCCCCCTGAGCCAGGCTGTCTTCAGGTTCTGACTCTACTCCACCTGGAGAAATCTCCTCTGCAAATGAAAGATACTTCTGAGCCTGCCGTAGCACTAAAGATATGACTTTGGGTAAGATCCAGGAGGTAGTGAAATCAGGAATCATAAATTCCGTGGGTGCTTATGCCTCCTAACAGAGAAAAATACGGGAGCCTCTGAGTGTTGCAACTGTTTCCATCTGTTCTCTTTATGTGTAACTGATGTAAGAAATTAGTGACTGCCAGAAGTCACTTGGTTTGCAATTACAGTGTTTAATGATATTAGTATAAACTAGGAAAATTTGCTAGTCTATTCTAGAAAGCGAGGCACAAATGAAGGTGAAGTCAACTTTTGAGATGCTATATCACTTATGACATCTTTTCTCATTACCTAAAGCAAAGGAAATGTTCACACTTTACTTATAGACAGATGGAAAATCCCTAAGACCTGCTGATAGGAGATGAAGGGATCTTTCACAAAATGTTCTGAGTCCTGTTGAAGGTCTATAGGAATGACTTTGGCTCATAAGGGTCAAAGGAGTAGGTGAAACAGAGATAAAAATTACAAAGCAGATCCTATTGTAAATTAAACTTTAACCCCCAGTGCTTGTCAAAATGAGGTGCTATGATACCTATCCTTGTTTTTAGTCTGAATCCAGAGGCCACACATCCTGCAGGTCTGACTTTCACTAAGCTTCCCAATTGATAGTAGAGTCTCCATGTTCATCAAATACTACCCTCAATGCACCATTTCTGACAAAATGAAAGGCAGGAAAATCATTTGTGGAATGGATTTATTAATATGTTCCCTGAATAATGCACAGAATGATAATATGTTGAAAAGTCACAAAAGCTGGGAATGGTCTGGGTGAACCAAACCCAATGCAAATATAGATAGTCAAAACTTGTGGATTTTCTTGAATCACAATTACAGAGTTTCTTTTGCAGAATTTTTTTAGTCGGCGATAAAAGAAAAACAAAAATCCACAAGACAAGCAACTGTTTAAATATTTTATCTGTGGGAGGTAGATGGATTTTAACAGAAATGTATGCATTTTGTAGAAAACTGAATATGAGTTTGAATACCCAATCTGTCACTTACTAGTTGTTTGACTTACGTAAATTCCTTTGAGAAGCCATTTATGCTTTTCAAAGTCAAAAATTCCAGACTGAGTATGTAGCTAAGCTAAGTGGTAGAGTGCTTGCCTAGCATGCCAAGGCCCTGGGTTCAATCTCCAGCACTACAAAAGCAAGCAAGCAAAGAAAAAAGTTCCTACTGGTGAAATAGAAATAATTTCACCTGTCTCATTATTACACAGCATATATGTTCATATGAATGTGAAGATCCTGACATGCCATAGGTGATTAAAAGCCTGATCTTTCTCTTTATTCAAGTTCTATATTTTTAGAAAGATTTGCTATTTTAAGGTTCACTGAAAATCTAATGAAAGTGTTCTTATATAATTATAGATAAATAAGGTCTTACCATACATTTCTGAAGGTTCCTAGCAGGTGTGTTACCCATAATGAACCCAGGAATTGTCCATGGGTCCCTGGCTTGGAGGCTGTTGACAGACACAAAGAAAGTGAAGGGCAGAGGAAGTGTTTAGAGTATTCCAAAAATTCTTCAGACAAATTAAGCATAAATGCATGGACTATCTCCTATTAAAACATTCAATAAAGCATATTTCTTGAAGTCTGATTGTGCAGCAACCAATACATCCCTTATTAAATGAACTTCTAGAATGTACAATCATAATAGACAAACCAGATGTGCATATTTGCAATAAAACATTTGATTCTGCTGCACTTAATGTTAGTGTTATCAAAGCTATGGGTTATTGCCTTGCGTTCTCAAATTTAACAACTCCCTGGATTCTAAATGCACAGAGCTTCTGCACGTGGTAGAGAAATTTGGGACCACAAAATCAGGCACTTGGGAAATTCCTATCTCTGAACTCCTAAACTAATATGTGGTGTTTTGTTGATTTCTTCAGGCACATCATCCTCTCAAGCCTCCAGATATTAAAAATATATTTTATTGTATATCTCCCCAACCTAGTCAACTTAATGCAAAAATCCCTTCAATCACCATTTTGAGTTTTTATGTGAACAAAATATTAGAAGAAATTATATTTGTATACAACCTAGTTTCACATTTATTTCAATTAATGATTATATTAGTAACCATTGCTTTTGCAGTTTTGCTAAACATATGAATGCAGAAAATTATACATGATTATTTTTAGCTATTTTTGATGAAAATATTTCCAAGAAAATATTTATTTTTGAGTATTAAAATTATTTTTAGAATAAACATTTCTAACAAAGCCTCAATATTCCTGACAATCTTCTTACCTTAAGAGTTTTACATATATCTTTAGCTAATGATGGAAGGAAAATAATTACAGAAAAGTTTTTGAGAAAGAAAGGCATGAAGTTTAGATTAAACTGGAATCCAATCGTGTATATTTAAATCTGATAAAAATTAATGATATATAATAAACTATCTTCTTTACTCATAAGCAAAATATAAACATTAAAATAATTTCACCATCAAAGATACCATTTTGGGGTCAAATTGAGTTATGGAATCTAAGGTATGCAATGAGTCACTTGTATCATTAAGGGTTAGTGGTATGTGGAGGTTAAGTTGAATATAAAATTGCATTTGGAGCCCACAGACTCTTTAATAAATAGGTGTCATTTGAACAGAGTCATTACTAATGTTTGCTTCACATTAAGGATATCATTCTGCAAAGGACCTCTGAATGGAAAACAGAAGTCCTCATTGGAACGCTCTCTTTTCCATTGAGAAATAAAATCTCCCATTACATCTTTCATCTCCCACATTGCGTAGGGAAGATTTTGCTCTGCATTAATCTTTTAAATTACCAGTGGGACCTATCTGTATGAGGGTGGAGAACCATTTATAGATGAGAGCTGAATATTCCTTCTGAGGGCATGCATTTGCTTTCCGGGACTCAGAGTCAGAAACAGTGGGTGTTAAAAAGCATTTTAAAAAAAAATTGAACACAAGTGTTTTACCTCCATCCCTGACTGGGGTCAGATGAAGATAGTGTCTCAGAATATTTCAGATATGTGGTCATGGAGGAATGGGATTTCCAGTGGACTGTGCCCACCAGTTCTGTTTTAAACTGTTTAAGTTTCTTATAGTTCAGCTTCCCTACTTTTTTGATTCTCTCATATTTATTTCTGTAACATATATTAATTATATATCAGGCCTTTTGCTAAGAGCCATGGATTTAAAGATGATTGAGATAAAACTACTCCCAAAAGAGTTGTGTTGGGGGAACTTGCAAGTGAACATCTGAAGAAAACATACATTATTGTTTTTAGAAAACAGATATTGAACAAAAAATATGTTCCTTGGTGTCATACATTAGTTTCATCCTACTTGTGGCCCTAAAATCTTATGCATAACAGGCGAGTAAACAAATAGATTACTCCACTCTTGCCTAACTTTCATGTACATGATACATAAATAATGCAAAAGGATGACTTCTGGACTGGCTTGCTTTCTCTTTCACTCATTTATGGGTGCCTTACAGAAATCTGAGTGCCTTGTTATTGTTTTATGAAAACAGAACCATATTGAGTTTTTAAGACTTAAAGCTTCTCTGTCTGTATAACTGAGTTTTCAAGAAAGATGACAGCTGACCTGTTCCCAAGCTGAGAATCCTATGGTGCTTAGTATATCTGAAGATCATTAGAAGGTGTAGACTTCAACCTTATCACAAATCCATGATCTCAGTTCTACTATCGATTTTATTTTTTAGGAATCATAACAAACAAGCAATGTGTAATCCCACAATAATGCATCCTGGGCTTGAACTCATGCAATGATGCATCTATGCTTCTAATCACTATTTTAAAGGAAGAAGTACAGGTAAAAGAATCAAGAGTGTGCACTTTAAAATATGTCTTTTTGTCCCTCCAAATTCAAGTGATCCAGGTTGGGTTTTGGGGAAAAAAAATCTGTTCCTAATGGTGTCTGATCTTCCTTGGCTACCTGAGTATCAGCCACTGCTATGTTACGGATGTAAGGTGTCCTCCAAAAGCTCAGGTGTGAGACAATGCAAGAACATTCAATGGTGAAATGATTGGCTTAAGATAGCTGCAAACTAATCAGTGAATTAATCCCTTGATGGGGATTAACTGAATGGTAACTGGTGTGGCTGGAGGAAGTGGGTCCCTGGGGGTGTGCCTTTTGGGTATATATTTTGTATTTGGTAACTAGAACCTCTTTCTCTGCTTCCTGATGTGATGTCCTGATTTGTTTTTCTCCACCACACCCTTCTGCCATGATGTTCAGTCTGACCTTGAGTCCCAAGGAATCAAGATGGCTGTCTATGGACTGAGACCTCAGAAACCGAGAGGCCCCAAATGAACGTTTCTTCATCTAAAATAGTTCTTGTGGGATCTATTAGTCACCGCAGCAAAAAAGCTCACAAAACAACCACCATCATGAACAACACTGTAACTACCTAGACCAGGAAATTCTCAACCAACTGAGAACTCCAGTGGGGAAAAAATATGGCCACCAATGTCCTTCACCCTGGCAAAGCAACAGAACTCTAAGACAGAAATTCAAGAAAAGTTAGGCAAAATTTTTAAGACCACACCCGATATCATTTTTGTATTTGAGTTCAGAACCTATTATGGTGGTGGCAAAACAATTAGCTGTGGCATAATTTAGATGCCTTGGATTACGTAAATGGAAAAAGAACCTGAAGATGGATTTGTAAAACATGGCTTGAATGAGAAGAAACAGACCTCAAGAAAATAGCGAAAAGAACACAAGGACAGAATGCAGAAAGTCTGGGCAACTTCAAAGGCCCATGTTGGTGATACCAAAAAGTGACCTGGAGATTGGATTCAGGAGTAAAGATTCTGTAATGATGTTAGCTGCAGTCACACTGTGAATTTTTTTGTGAGGATTAATAAAGTGTAAAAATATTGTTAAGAAGTCATGTATCTAGCACCTAGTACCCTCTCTGTCCTGTGTGTGTGTGTGTGTGTGTGTGTGTGTGTATGTTTGAAGCCATGTGTCTATGCACTAGAGATGCAGATCTATTGAAGGTGAAAATGAACCAGACATTTCCTCTGTTCTTGTGACATCTCTATTCTTGTGATATTCTCTATTCTTGTGACATCTCTGTGACATGGTTGGGTTACTATGTGGCACAGTAAAGAGCTGAACACAGGTACCTATGTACAAAGAATGAGATGTTACTATGAGAGTATTTTACAGACAGCAACACATTTGCTGGGAATGAACAGAGATTCAGAATGGTTTTCATAAAGAACAAATGCTTGCACTGAGAGTTGAAGAATGGGTAAAATTAATTCAGGACGGAGGGCTCCATGCTCAGGCAGAGAGAAGAATGTCTGAAGAACAACAGCCAAGTACATGAGCAAGGAATCTGGATTGTTGGAGGAACAGAGAAGGCCAAAGGGGACCCTCAAAAAAAGAAGCAGCTGGGGATTGGTAGAGGATGAGGTGAGGTACTCCCAACATTGAGAATCTTTGTAGGATATGACAAAGGTGTTATTCTGCATCTTAAGGGGAAACATAGCAGCGGTCTAGCAAGTGTCTGCAGCACTTAGCCCCAGGTCTGAGAGGAACACAATGCAGTTCCAGGAGATTTGCATTCCTGGAAGCTGACTTTGTTAGCAGAATATCTGGCACAGAGGATTCCTATAGACCAGCAAGGGAGCTCATGTAATAATAAAGCAGACAGTGAAACAATTAGAGGAGCCAGGTCAGTAGTGATGCCAACAGATATATTTGAGGAACACGAAGATGCTAAAAATAAGCTGCATGTGTAGATGGGTGAGAGTAGATGGGTGGTTTCAGAGATGGAGGGAACTAGTCTGGACTTCTGACTGAGTGAACAACAACATTGCTTACTAAAAAGAGGAGAATGGATTAGAAAAACCCACATGGCAGGAAACTAAGAAGTGGAAGAATTCTAAAATGTCCTGAAGGACACACATTCGCTTACATCCCAATGTTTTCACACACCCACTTAAGGCACTAAAGAAAAGGGACAGTAGGTGGTCTCAGGGTCACACACCTCTAATCTCAGTGAGTTGGAAGACATGGAGGATTACAAGTTTGTGGCAAGACTCAGCAAATTTTGAGGACCCTATCTCAAAATAAAATAAAAAGGACTGGGAATAGGGATCAAAAGCAGAGCATTCCTAGTTCTGTCCCTAGTACCCCCTCCCACCCATGACACACACTCACAAACTTACCCCTGAGACAAAGAAACAAGTTATAGAGGTTGAAAACTGAAGATACCATCTAAAATCACACTGTCGTTCTCAGATGAGGAAACTCAGGCCCAGGGAGCAGATAACACATGTCCAGAGCCATGAAGCGTCATTCTATGTTCTAATTTTACTGAACCACCAGGAATCATGAAACTCAATAAAATGGGAGGAAAATGTACTTTATTCTTTCTTTTGCCTTTCATCTCAGGGCCAAGGCACTCTTCTGGACCAAATATAGCACACTCACACTGATGATCCTGAATTGCTTTCTTTGTTTCCTTTTATTTGGTAGATGTAGTATTTTATTTGGTAGATGTAGTATTTTATTTGGTAGATGTAGTATTGTCATGGATATAAACCAACATCAAGATTAGTATCTTATAATTTAACTTACCCAAAATTATTATTTTCTGATCTTTAAACAATAATTTCTTTAAATATTTCTCCTATTTTTTAAAATTTGTGTTGTCAATAACTGAAAAATATTTTGATTAAGATCAAGATTCATATCAAGAGGAAGTTTGGTTTGTTTATTCATCTGTGTGTGTATATGTGTGTTTGTGTGTAAATTTCACTTTGGGAAATTTAAACATTCATTCATGATTTAAAATAGAAATTGACATAAGATCTGGATGTTGGATGATTTATATTTGATTCATATAAATAACTTGATATGATTTTGTTTGTACAGCAATCTCAAAAGAGTCTGTGAAATTAAAAACTGAAAACTAGGCATCAGAAAAAAAAAAAAAAACGACACAGTAATAGGCCATATAACCTTGGGGCTTCTCTCAAAAAGTGGGAAGAAGAAAACCTGAATATTGGGATGGCAAGTCCTTGTGTATGTGGGATTTGGACTAGAAAGGCCTTGGCCTGGGTTCCATGTGGCAATCAGGTTTTCATGATGCTCACCCTCATTATTTATACACAGTATACATGGTGTAGGGCCAAATGCTTCCTAGGTCTCTGATCATGAGTTTCCTCATGGACAAGAAAAGAATGATAACTGGCTACACTGCGGTGTTCTTGTGACAATTAAATGATGAAAGGTAGCAAAGCTTTTAATATTGTCCCCAGCATAGACAGGAATGGGCATGAATATTCGCTGTGCTGAAGATGAGGATGAATACATGCAATAAAGAGTTGGGAGTGAATACAACTTTCATGTATAACCATAAAGCACCAATTAAAAAATAATATATAAGTAGAAAGAAGACTAGTAGAGGAAGGGGAATGGGGGTGGGAGGGGAGGGAAAGAGGAAGCACCTGGGATTGAAATTGAGCAAAATATATTCCATGCATGTATGAAGATATAAAAATAAATTCCATTATTGTGTGTAAACATAATCCACTAATAAAAATGTGTGAAAGTCAGGAAAGATTGGAAGACCTGGCTAATGCTGAACACATAGATAAAATTTGAAAATAAATTTTTTTTTTCATATGTCTGAGCCAAGGAGACACAGGTTTATAATGGTATTCTGAATACTACTTGGACGACTTCTGTGAAAGTATACAATTTCTGCTGTGGCAGAAAATGTCTCCTGTATCTTCCTCTCTTTATTTCTAGCTTACCATTCAATTGATTAGATTCAGAAAATTAGACTATGAAATATGTGTAATTAATCATTTGAATTTATATTATAAATATTCATTTGTGCTTCAGATATATATGTATATATATTTAAACTTTTTCACAAACATTCTGAGATGTTCTTTAACATTATAAAAATTGGCAAGAAATGACTTATCTTATATTGGGTACACTATAATGACAGTACCTAGAAAATTTAGGCAACAGTGGTTTGGTGGAAATTATTATGTGGGTTCTTTCACTAAAACTAGGTTAAGCCAAATTCGACAATTTATGTTTTCTTGGGACTGTAAATAGTTGTCTAATCATCTGCTCCTTCTCCTCCAGGAGGCTCATCTAGTTCAGGGTTTGAAATAGATGATAATATAGACAATATATATTAAATACCAAGTACCCAGGAGGAACTCAAAAATTATTCATGTCAAACTTACTGGAGTCAATACAACTCTAGGTGATGCAAGACAACTTTTCTTTTCAACAACATGAATAAAAGGGCAATTTTAGGGACAAGCATAAAACGGAAAAAGTCTGAACTGAAAGTCAGGAGCCTTGGATTTTAATTTTGGCTCTGAGGTATGATGATTCTTCATTGAAACCTTGACACACAAGATTTTTGTGCAAAAGCCTGGCTAGAACTGTTATTTGCGAACTCCCTGTATGATCCTAAGCAAGTTGCTTGAACAACACAGATCTCACATAGTAAATCCTTAAAGGAAGTCAGTGACCTAAATTAACTCTAGGTGTTCCTGAAGCTCTGAAATGGTTTGATTAATAACTCCTAATATTAAAAAAAAATATTTAAAAAAAATGGTATCACCTCTTTTTCCATAAAATTTACTTTAAAATGCTAAATAATACAGGTAGTTGGGAGGAAGTATGAGGGAAGACAAGTGATATTTGAACCCTAATTCAGAGATAGAATACACATTAGAAACAATTATGTTGGAAGAATTTGTGGTATGCATGCAACTCTAAAACAAAACAAAACAGATCTTTTCTGTCCTAAACGAAAAAAGTATATGTTCATTCGATGGCTGTCAGCTCCCAGCAATTTTTTTCATGGTTCACTGTCCCTTTTTCATTTTGTCACATCATACATTTTAATTAGGAGTATTTACAATCCTGGTGCCCTCTCTACCTGCTACATCGAAATGTATGCTAGTCTGTTGCAGAAGACAGTTGTCCTAGATGAAAGGAACTTGGCATCTCAGAAAATGGGCAGATATTCATGAAATGAGCTAAAAACTCAGGGGGATTACAATGAAAGCTTCAATTTGCATTGAGCTGATATAGACATCCCAATGTCAGTGGCTCAATTTCCATATGCAATATTGATGAAAGTGATCATAGTTACCATTTAAGAGTCTTCCTATTTGACAGTTACACTGTAAAAAAATGTTATTTTACAGATATGTAAATCTGTATTTGAGAGGTAAAGATATCATACCTAAAAAAATGGGGATTAAAGTCCAATTCCCATTGGAAATTTATACATTGAAGTTTACTCTCCAACAAATTATGCAGTCTGCATTTCTCGGGTGATCATGCCATTGAGAAGGAACATCTCTCTGAAGAAAATGAAAACATAAAAATTAAGGGAGAAGGGGAGAACAAAAGAATGATATGCAAAAGACAGAATTCATATGGAAAATAGATGAAAAAGAAAAGAGAAAGAAAGAAGGAAAGCAGATAAAACTGAAGACAAAGAAAATATGTGAAGGACAAGAGCTCTGAGTCCAAAGGAAAGCTTCAGAGATGGGATTTTCATGTGACACCGCAGAAGGAAAAAGAAGGAGCAAGGGGATTTGATGCATGCATGTTAAAATCCAACTGTTTCCCTTAAGGAGTGCGTATTAGTGTCTCTTTTGATCAGTAAGTCAATGTTTCAACTGTGTTATCACTGCCTTCCTTGTGGCTTTTAATAATCATTCTTGAAATAGAAGTGTTTTTACAGACCTATTGGGACATGCTCATCTCACTTGACTGATTATTTAATCCACCCTGAAGCTGTCTGTCTGTCTGCAGGACAAGGTGTCCATGCAGATCGAAAGCCAGGAAAAGTCAAGAATGAGGCTGACATCTTACAGCAAATTAACTTACATAATGGCCCTGTCAATCTGCCCTCCCCTCAAATACCATTGTCTTGGTTTATCCTGAACTCTGATCAGTTTCTCCTTGGGTTTGCTTTCTTTCTCACCATCAGTCAGTTATCTCAGTTATCATAGCTTCCTTGAATGTCTATTAAGTGCTTGGCATAAATAAGTGTCATAAGGAATATAATGAATATTTCCACCACCTGGAAGGATACTAGTAATATTAGGTATAAAGACAGCCCTGAGTACAACAGCCATGGAGCCAGACTAGGTGGGGGATGACAAAGGTCTCTGAAATGTTGTACACTTGTGCTGTATTGGGCCATAGAAGGCAGGTTCCCTTGAGTTGAGGAAATCAAGGCACTTCACAGAGAACATGAACTGGCAGAATTCCTAAAGATGAGACTGATGGAATATGTCATTTCAAGCTGGAGGAAGCATATAAGCTTATTTAGCAAGGGGACTTAATCTAATTGTCCAATTCCAAATGATTTTTAGTGGTTGTTGTAAGTGCTTCCCTGAGATAAATCTTAAGAATGCAGCCATGCTCAGTTTTGATCAATTAGATGTGTCTGCCATGGCCATGGCTCTGCAGAGGTATCTGTGTTAATTCAAAGAATCCAGTGAGCCAAATCACCAAATGAGGAGCATGTGAAGAGGAAGTTTCACATAGGAGGTTAAGAGGTTGGTTAGCTAAGGGAATTGGGGAGCAAATGTTAAAGGCTGTAAATGTCAGGCTGAAGAAAGTATACACTGTGAGAAAATTATGCACTCATATATATATATATACACACACACACACATACATACATATATATATATATATATATATATATATATATATATACATACATACATATATATTCCAAATATATATATACCTCACTATGTGTAAAAATCTAGTAGGAAAAATCTTAGTTTTACTTAAACCCTTATATTTTCCATCCACACAGTTTAGACACTGTCGATAACTTATTTCCCAAATGCTAACAATCCTTCAGTTTTATTTCCTTACTGCATATTGCTCCATGTACAGTCCATACTTTTTAAAAAATCATGGGTATCCCCTGTTTTCCTGAGTGTACTAGTAGCAATGATTGGACAGATACTAAATATTTTGAAAACATTGCACTGTCTGCTCTAAATAAAATAATCTTGGTAAACAATGTGAAGGGGGCAGAGGTAGCAAAGATTTCTTAATGGAACCTCACTGTAAACAGGTGGACCTTGGAGATCAAGCAAGATGTTCCTATGCAGAAACTTCCAGGGACAGTGAAGAAGAAATAAATAACTCAAGAAATAAACAGATGTCATGAAGAAAGGAAAGAGCAATGGATGATGTTGCATGCATGCTTGACAATAACCAAGGTTGCATGTTATAGGAGAAGGAACAATAGAATTGCCCACAGAATTTACTGATGTTCTGGACCCCATCACCATGGTGCATTTGGTAAACAGGTATGAGTTGTCTGCTGAGCATGGAAGTAGGCATTGTGAAAACATAATAAATATAGAATAATTCATAGATTTGAGAATCCCCTCTCCTAAATCTACTAGAAGTGTGCTATCCTAATGCTTTAGCTTGGTTCAGGCCCTCCTGTGATATTTCCTAGTATTGTAGTACTATGTAATGGTTAAAGGAAGAATCTCTGGAGCCATCCTAGCTCTGCAATCATGGGCAAGTTACTTAAGCTCTCCATACTGTATATTTCTGACCTGTAAAATGGGATAATAAGAAAACCTGTGATTCAGGGTGTTCACAACCAAAGAGTTAAAGCATTTAAATATTGCTATTTTATTTGTGTTGTTGCTTTGTTAGTTGCAATTATTTATCAAAATGGTATTGCTGCTTCCCTTTGCACCTTATCAGAGATATAGATTGCCCAACTTCCAGGGCTATATTTTAAACAGCTATCATGAAGCTGATATATGTACACCTACTAGATATTTTTCAGCATGAGAGAGGTTCAGTAGATTAATGTCCAAGTTTCTTAGGCTGCAAGATAAGGTTGCCATGAGCTGGTTTATTTAATTTCCTTGGCACATGGTTTACCACTTTTCTTGTACTCTGCCATGTAACTTTCACTCTAGCCACCTTGGACTCCTTGTCAGAAGTGACCCCCAAGGTTAGAAGGTCACAGAGATATTCCGAGAGGCTAAGCAACATTTGCCAGGATATTCTCTGACTCTGAAACCTTCCCAGTTTCCATCAATCCATTCTCTGCAGCAGTCCTTAAGAGCTGTCTTGTATGAAGATCATGTACTCTCATTGTCTGTATCTGCCACTTGACTGAGCTTTTGAGGGCATCTTGTCTCACTCGTCTCTCAATTATATGCACCTGGTACTAAGTAGGGACCAACAGGAGATTTAATGAATGCTTGATGAACTGGATAGTCATGTCGATGTATTTGTATATACTTATTTATACATGAATAAGACACTGACTCCTCATGGATTAATCAAACCAAACACTATTACTGCTAAGCACTCACATATGGCCTTAGATCTTAATGAGAAATGCTCATGTTGAAATTTTCAAAGATATTGGTGAGCTAGACAAGGCTGTCTGTGGATGAGGGACACTGTCCCCCACATGTAGAATGTGCCCCCACCTTTTTATGGAAAGTGGCAGGTAAAATGTTAGACTCAACATTTTATTAAAAATGAGAAAAAATTTTTTCCTTGCCTTCAGTCTCACACATTACCATAAATGATCATAATACAGTTGTATGTGTTAACACAGTTTTGTCACATACGTTTTATGTTATTAGAATTCTAATTCAACCCAGGAAGATGGTAGGACAAGAGTTATTTTTTCCAAAATTATTCATGAAGAACCCAAGGTTCAGGGAAGTTAACTGTTTTACTGAGGGGTAGCTGATGTGGTAACTGTGGAAGAAGTAAAAGCTCTGAATAGATGTCAAAGTGACATTGACAAAACACTGCTGTAATAAATTAGTATTCCCATCCTGACTGACTCAATTAGCAGGAACAAATTCACAGGGTAGGTAGAAAAGGGAATGGGGAGGACCCTGTTATAGTTTGTTAAATAATGACTACTAGAAACTCAAGAAAAAAAAAAGGAAAGAAAGAAAAAAAACAATAAAAAACAACAAAGGAACAATAGCTATAGTAATTTTTAAAGGCTAGATACCTAGTAAGTGATAGGACCCAAAATGTATCCCAGAGATTGGGATTGTAGCTCAGTGGCAGAGCGCTTGCCTAGCATGTGTGAGGCACTGGGTTCGATCCTCAGCACCACATAAAAATAGACAAATAAAGGCATTCTGTCCATCTCTAATTATAAAAAAAAAAAAAAAAATTAAAAATGTATCCCAGAATTTTTGTGTCCAACTGACAGATTTCCACAATGCCTTCCAGAATCCCATATGTCACATCTGGAATAGACAGGAAGTATGCACAGCTTATAATTAAGATTATCCCTGAGGATCTTAAAAGAGCTCACTATAGGGATACTGCCACATCAATGATCATAGCGGCACAATTCACAATAGCTAGACTGTGGAACCAACCTAGATGCCCTTCAATAGATGAATGGATAAAAAAAAATGTGGCATCTATACACAATGGAGTATTACGCAGCACTAAAAAATGACAAAATCATAGAATTTGCAGGGAAATGGATGGCATTAGAGCAGATTATGCTAAGCGAAGCTAGCCAATCCTTAAAAAACAAATGCCAAATGTCTTCTTTGATATAAAGAGAGCAACTAAGAATAGAACAGGGAGGAAGAGCATGAGGAAAAGATTAACATTAAACAAAGACGAGTGGGGGGAGAGAAAGGGAGAGAGAAGGGAAAGCATATGGAAATGGTAGGAGACCTTCAATGTTACACAAAATTACATATAAGAGGTTGTGAGGGGAAAGGGGGGAACAAGGGAGAGAATTGAACAACAGCAGATGAGGTAGAGAGCGAAGATGGGAGGGGAGGGGAGGGTGGATAGTAGGGGATAGGAAAAGTAGCAGAATACAACAGTCACTAATATGCCATTATGTAAAAATGTAAGTGTGTAACCGATGTGATTCTGCAATTTGTATTTGGGGTAAAAATGGGAGTTCATAACCCAATTGAGTCAAATGTATGAAAGATGATATATCATGAGCTTTGTAATGTTTTGAACAACCAATAAAAAAATAAAAAAGAAATTAAAAGAAAGATTATCACTACATAACTTCCCTGAACTCCAAGGCCCTGGGCACACAGTGGCAAGTCAAGGATCTCCAAGGGTCCAGATTATGCAGAGTTTAACATTTCTCTGTCTGTCCCTGTGTCTCTCCACCCTTCTTTGTAAAATGTTTCTTTTCTTTATTCAGTAGAGTGTTAGTAATTCAAACAAAAGGAAAACATAAGTGGTACCTCAGTATTAAGTCCACTGGGACTTCAGTGATTTATATTCTCTTTCCTCAGCAATATTTGCTATAAAACTACTGAAGGTAATATTTAGAGGAAGTGGATATTTTGCCACAATATCCCTTCCTAATCCTCAGAGCATTTCCTTGATATATATCAGCAGTTCATAAAGACTTTAACACTTTATGAGCGATATGTTGACTTCCTTTTGCAATGGCAAGGAAAAAAAATAATAAAAATAAACTTTCATCAAAGAGGACCACAATGCCTCCCCAAATGAAATTGGGTAATAAACCAAATAAAATAGGCACACACAAAAAAAGTGGAAGCAGGTTTTAGTTTGTTTTCCCATACTCCAGCTCCAAACCTGTACACTGGGAAGATTTATTTGATTTATTTAGTTCAGTCTTCTCTGAATAAAAGAAACTATAGTGGGATTTTCATCAACTTATGTCTAGGATGTTAACTGAAGGTGATGATTATTGTTTTGAAATATTAGTGGGAGGAAGCAGGGAGAGATACAACAATATAAAATATAATGTTTCAGGTTTGTACCTGAAGACAAAAAGCATTTCTGCAATGTCCACTGGAGTAGGTTATACTGTTCCAATTCTTTATAACTCCCAGACCTGACACTTATATTTTTAAGAGTTGATTTTTATAGGAAATCAAAGTAGAGATATCTGGAACATTTGAAATTGAATAAAAACTTCAAGCTCAGGAATACTACTTTAAATGTGTATGCCTCCAAGTTTAAGAGGACAATTTACTTGTAATGGTACTTTGAAAAGATGTTGATTTAATAGAGTTTTTTTTCCCCCTCCTCAAGCTGTAGTCATTTATATAGTTATGTTGCTTTTCTTTTTGTCTGCATACCATCTGTGTGGTATAATATTTTAATCAACTCACTTCTTTAAAAATGTAAAATAAACATTTGTTTTAAAAGGGAACCTTATATCCATACCTAAAAATAAGAATGTTATTTTTACTTGCCATAAATGCAAGGTAAACTTGGAAATAAATTGAATGAACGCAAAACAATGTTCTGATCAGCCTAACAAGGCACTGAGAGTCTGCTTAAGGCTCTGAGTCTGAGGCCAGCATTCAGCTTGTTAGAGAGATCAGTACCAGCAGGGAACTAAAATGTTCTCTCTTGACAAAATCAGGTTGAAAGAGAATTAGAAAGTGAGTAACTTCCCCTCCTATTCATTTTCCATGTCTGTGACCCATGTCTCATCAGAAATCACCACAGTGTGGGCCACCATTCATAGCATAACAAACACTGGGGCCCCCTAACCAGTGTGAGCTAGAACCAAACCAGAGGTAGAAATCTTAATACTTGGTGCTTACCAATCTGGGATTTGGGGTAGCCAATATCTCTTTTTGTGTGTGTGTCTCACATCCTTCATCCAAAAAAGAGAAGTAATAACATCTCTATCATCATGTGGTTCTGTGGGTTAAACAGAGTAATCAATTCAAATTACTATTAACTTTCCATGCTTTCTCCCCCCATTCTATTTACAAACATGAAGACTCCATCCATTCTACCCCGTGTGTCTTTACCCTTCACATCTCCCTCCTTTACAAAGAAAACTTATTTTGTGTAGCTCACCACCCCTCAGTTTTTCTAGACTCCTGTGAGGCTTTTGTTCTTCTGAATAAGTCACATCCAATAACCCAATAAACTTCTTAACTCTATCTGCCATTGTTTTGAGAGCATCACTAGAAAATATATGACTAAGATGATAGATAGATAGATAGATAGATAGATAGATAGATAGATGAAATAAGAGAAGGAAAAATGGCAACAATGTAATAAAATATACTATAAATACTTCTGGGTAGGGGTAAGTGGAAAGATTTTGAAAGCAATAGATTCTGCTCAAAAATGAGACTTTGAAATCGCATCATTTAAGTAAAAGTTCATGGGGGAAAAAAATAAGTTCCTCTTCTTAAGACAAAAACAGCTTTAAAGTCCCATCAGGCTCTTTCCGAAAGGCTTCTCAAACATCAAATACCTTTTGCAAAACACTTCATTGATTTAAGTGTAAATTAATCAGGAATGCATGGATTCCATCTCCCTTAGAATACATATGGATTTTTTTTCATCCAAATGCAAACTGCCTTTCCTGTTCTCCATCACTTCACAGTCTGAAAGGGTTTCTTTAGGTGCTCAAGGCTGACTCAAAAACGCTCAGCCTTGCCCTTGATCCTTCCAAAGTGGGAACTTTGCCATGAGACTTCTGTGGTCTTCTGTGAGCATACTAAAGGAATGTGCTCTCTTATAATTCTTTACAGAAAAGAAGTAATTAATAAGCAATGTGACCTTGGTAATCTTTCCAGGCTCTAGTGCCATATTGTGCGAAAAGCCACTGTATTCATGTACTTCTGATTTGTTTTCCATCTTCAGCGTTTGACTAGATGTCTCTGGATTCCTCATCTTAAAAAAAAAAATGGGGGTACAAGACAAGATCTCTTTATCTTATAGCTTGCTGAGAGATAGATATAATAAATTGATAAAAACATATTGAGCATCTCTTTCATGCTACCAGGGATTCAAAAACAAATAAACAAAATACTTTTCTTTATTCTTAAAGGAAACTCCGAGCTCTGGAGAAGGACGGCACTCTGGGAATCTATTTTAGAGCTCCTTCAGATAAGGTGACATGTGTGTCTAATGGTAATGGAGACAGTACACTCTGCTGGAGGGATCACTTACTTCCTGGATGGAAATTGCTTTGTCAACGCTCAGGTACTAAATTATGAGGCTCTAAGGAGCAGATGGATTCTCATTAATCCTGGGTGTCATTATAATTATTATTCTTACTACTATTACTATAAAACAAATCACCATGAGATCCGAATTGTTTCCCTATGTTCACTCTTAATTGTGTCAGTTGGATGCAGTTTTGATATTTTTCAATTGTTCAGCGTTTTCGTCTGTTATCTTCGCTGTTCTATTTCTGTTCTAGGGGACTGAGTTTCCTGGTTTTGTTGCTTTTCACTTTGTTTTGCCATCCTCTCTTCTCCCCTCTTCCTTTTCCAGTGAAATCTGTTATCCTCACTGAGCTCCCCACACCAATCTGCTGGGCCATCTGATTTTTTCTAACTCCAAATCTGGGTCTATTTCTAGCTAACTGTTGACAATAATACCATAGTTATCTTTGCACTCATATTCATTTATTCGTTATCTTAAATAATACAACTTTTGAACACTGACAACATATCAGGCTTTCAGCCAGGTTTGGGGAACACAGATAAGGATCAGAGAGTCCCTGGTTTCCAGGAGCTGAGAACTGGGACAGACAATACACATAGAATGGTAGTATAGTGTATGCAACCTCCGTCTATAGTCCATGAGGCAAAAATTCTACAACTTACAGGGGTGAACAAGCTGTGGGGATCATATAAGGATCTCTTCTCTGGCCATCTGCTCTTCTTCTGTAGGAGCTATCAATGGGCACACATGCAAGGAAATTAACATGTGCATCCAAAGTTAGTCATAGTCCTTTCATTTCCTTTAGTGCGACATCCTGTGAGTTAAGTTTCCCTATCCACACAGGCAAATGAGACTCAGAGAGGTTATCTAACCAGTTAACCAGCTAGTTCAATTTACAGAGCCAGGACTTGAAATCAGATCCAAATCACTTCAAATATCTTGCTACGTCCTGTATGTCTTTCAGTTATCTTTTTTCAAAATACTAAGGAAAGGGCTGGTGGAGCACTTGCCTAGCATGCATGAGGCACTGAGTTCGATTCTTAGCACCATATATAAATAAATAAAAGGTCCATCAACAATTGAAAAAAAATTAAAAACGAAATACTAAGGAAAGTTTAGTTCGGCCTTACACAGAGGATAAATAGATTGTGTTACAAAAGTGATATTAGAAAAATATTAAACACCGTAATTAGAATTTGGAGAAGTAAAATACATTTCCCTTTGCAGTTTCTTAATCTAAAAATTTAGGATTTACAGTAGATAGTAAATGAGATAACATATGTAAATCCATCCCTAAGTGTCTGGCAAGGCTTAAATGCTCAACACCACAGATACCGACTATAACTGCTAATGCTATTTATCATCACTTCCTACTCCAGAAAAGTGATTATGTGCCTTATGGCATTTGGAAGGAGAAAGCAACCCAGTGAAAAATAAAGTCTTATTCCTGCTCAGGAACAATGACATAATCTGGGGTAAGAAAGCCAGAATACCTTTATACGGAGAAGAAGAAATCAAGAAAAATTCATGAGGCTCTATGATTCTGTCACAGATATTGGTTTCTCACTTTGGGAGAAGAGAGGAGTCAATCTTACATACCTCTATTTGAAACGAGTTGTTTAGATTTCCTACCAGGAGATACCAGAGAAAAGTTCAGGATATATTAGAACATATGAGAGCACAATATATTCTTTTCCTTACATTATTGTCTTCCTCTGATTCTCCAATACTCTTCGCTCCCCAAATCTGCAGCATACAAGATTTGCTTTGAAGAAGACTTCAGGGCTGCATTAATGAGCCAGACTCCAGGGTACTGAAATCATTCAGTCAAGACAAGACATTATTAGGCTGAATAGAGACTAGGTGAAGGGAGTAAAAGTAATCTCACCAGAAAATGAAGGTAGATCTTTTCTAGATTATGTTAATTTGAATCAGATTACCTGAACTGTTTTGTTTTGGACTGCTTTGTCCAGTGTTCTGGCTTCATATTTTGAAGATTATTCAGATTGTTAGTTTAATGATTTTTTTTCCCTGAACCATATTTGCAAAGAAAAACACTGTGCTAACATCCCTTAAAGACTAATGACATAGAATCTGTTCTTGGTTTTTTCCAAGAGCTACCTGTGTAATCTTAGACTCAGAAGTCAAAAGACTTGCCCAATTATTTTCCTCTGAAATGAAGAAATTGAACAAGAAAATCAGTAAGGGTCCTTTTGGCTCTAAAAGCACAACAAAACTGAGGTAATAATAGTTATTCTTTCCATCTCACAAGATTATTGCAAGAGCCACAGTGTAAGAGTCAATGTGCTAGGATGTATATAAAGGGCTATACAAATCTAACTAGCAATAGCAGAAGTATGACAACCTTAGATTTTAGTACTAAGAACTTGAAAAAGACTTTGTACACCATTTGGTTTCATTATCCCAAAATGGTCTCCAGAATGGTGCTTATTATGCTGAATCAGAATTAACTTGACTGATTTTTTTTCTTTTTAATACAGATCCTATTTAGAGTGTTTGATTTAATTCCATTAGCCATGGATTCTGAAATCTATATTTACAAAGTCACATCCTATTGAGGATTATTATTCTGTTTCCAAACATGTGGTGTTTTGTTCTTCTTTTATTGCAACTTATGCATCATTTCTAAGCGAGGTAATGCATTCATTAAATGTAGGTTACAAGAGGCTTAGTGGGTACTTCATTGGTAGAGTGCATGTTTAGTACGCATGAGGCCTGAGCTTCAAATCCCATCACCACACAAAAAAATAAGTTATGATAATCACTTATTATTAATATTTTAAAGTTAAAAGATACATTAGATAATATATGATGTTGCAATATTTTCATACAAATTTTACTCTTATTTTATTAACTGTATAAGCTTGAGCAAGTTACTTAAATTCTCTGATTCAGCTTTATCATACTTTAAAGAAGAACAACAATATCTATCATCCATGGGATGCTGAATGTACAGAAACTAATGGGGTATATTATAATTTGTTATATTGTTATGGTTGTCTTTAAAATATTGGAGGCTTTATGATATTTGAGGGTATTGACAAACACAGAGTACTGCGTAATAACCACAGTATTAGTAAAGCAAACTCAAAGTTGTATAGCAGATGTCTAGATATCTTAGCATCTGAATGGATGCTAATTCGTAAGTTTGTTTACAGGTATCTCTCTCTTTGGAGACCAAGTGTTTAATAGTTTATGTTTGGGAGAGTAAAATTACCTTCTGTTATTGTTAGTTCGTTACAAAATTTATAGAGATAGGCCCAAATGTGTGTCTTGCAGGAATTTAATCTTACTATTTAACTGTATTTATTCATACATAGATGTGTTTGCAAAAACAACTGCATTTTTCTTCTCCAAAATATTCTTTCTCAGATCCTACCATTTCAAGTCTCTTAAGCAAAACCACTGTTTACAATAGAGCTGTTTTAATGACATTTATGAAAATACAGATTCGGATCACAGTTTCCCTATGGACCACCAAAGAGAATTTGAAACCCTGTTAGTAGATGTGAGATGAAAGGCGAGTTCAACTGTATATCAAAATTGTATCTGAGGAACTGAAATTGTTTTATATGCCTCAATTAGGCCTCATAACACCCCCCTGAGGCAAGAAAGAAGTATTATGCACTTTTATGGAGACACAAACTTAAAACCCATGGAGAGGTTAATCAATTTGCATCAAAAGCCATATAGTTGGTCTGTAGTGGAGTTAGGAACAAAACAGAATTTCCTCCTAGGGAGCAACCTACCTTCTTTTATTTGCCTGATTACCAGAGTGTATGAAACTTCTGGAAAAAATTGTGATGAATGTTCAAAAGAAGCCCCTGAGAAAGGATTAGCATTTGTTTCCCAGTTTAGTAAATGAGCGATTTGTTTTTCATGCAAAAGCAACAGCACTTTTTGTTTTGTTTTGTTTTGTTTTGCCAAATACTTATGAGGAAATGACCCCTTTGAGGAAGGAGAAAAGAAGAGCAGAGCAATTCAGAAATTAGGATAGCAATTGATGGCATATTTCTTTTTCTTACTTCTTTTCACCTCCTTCTACATAGCAACCTGCACAGATATTGCACGCTAGAGGGCACTTGAGGTAGAAGAAAAAAAGCCTCCATATCCATCTAACAAGACCAGTAGCCTATGCAGGCAGGAGACTGCAACAGAAAAGCCGTAGCCGGCTTTCCACATGGCAGCACCTGTAATAAACGAATGGACAAAAAAATTCTTAGACAGCATTATGCAGTCTTGACAGATAAAGAAATCCTGTTCCTATTCTCTGTAATGTAATTTCCTTTCAACCCTTTTGGAGCATTTGTCAAATGCATATATATGTGGTTTGCTCTGTAATAACAACTTGATAACTAATCAGAACTATAAACTCCCTTTTACACCTAAGAGACTGTTGTGCACCGCCCATACATCTGTATTCACCTACATGTCTGTTTTGATACTTTAGCATGAGTCTATAATTTCAAATAATGACAATCTTCAATGAGACCTTCTATAATGAAACCTATAATCAATTAAATTTAATTATCATATTTTAATATTCAATGCATTCTGTTATATCAAAACAGTAGTATTTGGGGGGGTCTCTCTCCTTTTGTCTTTTTTTTTCTCATATTCTTTATTTTCCCTGTTTTTAGAAAACAAGGTGAGATTTAAAAAAAAGAAATTTCCACTTCTTGCCTCCCAAGTTAAACAAGAAGGGTACAGAATCTTAATCCAGTTACTGTTTGCTTTCAGGGGGAAGAAAAAAATAGAAAACAGAAAACTAAAATGCTCAGTGTGAGGTCCGCAAAACCTAGACTAGCTTAGTTGATAGCTTTGTACCAGTCCCCTTAAATCTATCTGTCCTCCTCTCCTGCCCCCAGTTTCTGTTAGAAGATGAATTGGAGCTTATCTCTTTTCTAGCACCTGGGAAGATGGGAGATAATGCCATTTTTGAAGACCTTCTCCAAAATGCTCTCAGTACAGCTGTGGTTTTCAGAAAGTGTTTACACCTCCATTTACAGAAAATATAACGGGAAGCTCAAGATTAGTAATTATAGTCAATATTCAGAGACACAGGCCTAATTTCAGGGACAGCTTCAACCAGCAGCCAAGAATATAGAGGCTCACAGCTCAGAAAAGCAAGCTCAGTGATGACTTTACCCCCGAGAATTCATAATCACCTCTACAAAAGTCAGTTTATTTATTTTTAATCCTATAATAAACACTAGTGAAGTAACCACATGATAAATTTAGTGTACTTACAATTTGCTCTTTATTTTATTAAGACAACATTTTGTCTTAGAATATTTCAGAGCAAAAAAAAATATTAATATCATATATCACTTTATTTTTTCTTCCTCCTCGTCTTTACATGTATCACATGAGTAGGAGATTGCCTAAGGCAGTGGTTCTCAAACTTTAGCAAGCAACACAATTCCCTGGAGCATTTGTTAAAACCCAGATTTCTGAACAACACTAAGATGCAAGGCCTAAAATTTGCATTTCTAACAAATCTTCAGAAGATGCTGAGACAGAAACTGGTACAGGGATCACAGATTGAGAACCACCGACTTAAAAAAAAAAAAATCCCTGTAACTATTCACCTTCACTCAATTTGAATACTGTATCTTTTAGTGATTTTAGTACGAGGAGGCTGGTTTAAAACACACTCCTAAACTTAACAAAAGAAAGAGCTATCTTCAACTTATTCAAACATTTGCAAACTTCTCAAAACTGCATTCTTATTTTTTCATTCATATGTTCTCCAATATTAAAATTCAAAATGAAATATGAATTTTCTTATGCCCAATGTCAAGGTTATTATTTACTTCTCACCCTCCCACTCCAAATAAAGAACATAGTTTCAGATTTCTTCAACCTAATGAAATGTGGGAAAAGGTCTCTGCATTTCTATAAAATATTACATATTCATTGGTGTTGTATTTATGTTTTGGCATTTTTCATACCTCAGATTCTTGAGATTTCTACTTTAAATAATACCCTAGGCAGGTCTCAAATTGTAAATTGCCTTCCTTCATGAATTCACAATCCTGGGCCCACCTGATATAGTCAGGAAGATGTTCCATGAATTCACTAGTTCATCTTAAGTTTAAAAGTAATTCATTAAACCTAAAATTTCTCAGTACTCATACCATAGTAGATAAAATTCTTGGTTTATATTATTTTTAGACTTCCATGGTTTTTAAATATATGCTAAAGGATAAAAATTGCAAAAAAAAAAATCCAGTTTAAGGCATCACATAATAGATAATGTTCCAATCTACCATTTCCTCCTGCAAATAGTGAAGTTGGAGTCTTCTAGCTCTGCCACAGTCTTCCAGAAGTACAAGATAGCTGACTCCCCCCTCTCTAATTCACCCTCCAACTTAATAAACAATTGGTACACTGTCTCCCTTAGTGAAAATTGTGGGGAAAAAAAAAAGCCTCTAGCCATGGTGAGAAAGAAAATGCTTTTATTACATGGAGTGTCTCTCCATCTCATCCACTCTCAACCACAGTAGACCCCTGCATAACTGTCTGTCTGTCACAGAGATCCATCCAGACTGGAGACATCCTGTCTCATCCCACTTTTTGCATCAGGTCTAAGATTATTCTGAATGCAATTATCCCTCTTCCCTCACCTCTCCTTCTAATGATATACCTGCCCTATCAGATCAGTCCTCACCCTTCCTCCTCTGCAATGCTCATTGCTCCACAACACATGAAATTTCTGTAGCCATTCTAAAAAGCCTATGTAGCACAATCCTCTTCCAGCTGGAAGGCTGTAACCCTAGGCGGATGTTGAAAAGAAAACAATTTCTTAAGGGGGTAGGCTCTCACCATTGTGGCATTACACTGCATCCTATTAAGAGTGGGTGGAATTGTTAAAGAAACAAATGCCTTGTCTTTCAGCATCCCAGATTATTTTAGAAAGATCCTTGTAGGACTTTTTAACATTATTCTAATCCTCTTTCACACTTCTTAATCACCCAGACCTCTCTGAAGAATTCTTCAGGAAATTCCTACTGCAATGCTTCCAGCAGAGATTAGCAAATGTAGAAAGGGTTACCTTAAATTTGAGAGGGCCAAAAGCCTAGGAAGATATGTACTTAGCTGCTCCAACAGTAAATACAGATAGGAAGAGTCAAAACAAACTCATTATAACCAAGATACCCACAGTCATTGGATTCTGACACTCTTTGTCAGCACCATTTTATTTATTTTCCTTTAAGAAAATGAGATTGGAGTATATTTCTCTAACACTCTCTCGCTTTCTTTTGAAATGAGTTTGTTACCTGTGACAATCCCCAGCCTTCAGTAACATATGACCTTTTCTTTATTTCTCATAGATGTAAGAAAGTACCCCAAGGAAAGGTTCAGACCATTTGTTCCAAGTGAAAATGAATGTCTAAAAATTAAGTGCAACCTAAGATGTGATCTATTTCTTTGTCCACTTGGGACTGTCTGGTCTAACATCAGTTATAATTTGATTGAGCCTTGGCTGCTGTTTTTTCCCCCCCTCAAGACAGCATTAGCCAATTTCAGAATACCCTATAAGCAGATACAGTCTACGAAAAGAACAGTTACTTAATATCTGCTTGGGGGAAAATACCTCCTGGTCCCCCCCACCACACACACACACACACACACACACACACACACATACACACAATAAGTCGCTGTTTCTTATCCATGAGACCTAAAATGAGAAACAAATAGGTATCAGACCTACAGTCAATATTCTTTTCCACATTAACAATGAGAAGTGAGATGCAGCACAGAAAGTCAAATTTGCATAAATATTATCAGGGTATTGTGCTTATTTTCCCATTCTGTTCACTCTTTCTCAATAATTTGAGTCAGATGGGACAAACTCCACTTATGTATATCTGATCCTCTACACTCTTTTCCCCTTCTACTTCACTCCCTCCCCAGGTGAAAAAAAAAAAAAAAAAATCATCCTCAGAGCTCACCTCTAGTGCGCAGGGAATGGACTAATGCAGATTCTCCTGAGGAAGAGTTTTTTTTTGTTTGTTTTTTTTTTTTTTTTTTTTTTTTTTTTTTTTTTTTGGACATAAGGACAAATTTGTATTACATTTCGATAATCTTGTTATTGAACTACTGAATGTTTCTATGTAATAACCTCAGTAATGAAAAGAAATCTGGACCTCCTGATTCACGACCCCTTCTTCTTACCCTGGCTCAACACTTGGGTGGCCATTTCTCAAGACATGGTGGAGTCTATAAGAGCACTTGAAGGGACCACCAACAGTGCATCTCTTGGTGGGGGGAGTGGAGTTGCAAGAATGGTACCTGAGAGGAGATCAGGTTAGTGTGCACTGAGGAGACTTGGCAATCCCTCCCTTATTTCCAGAGCAAGTCCTGGTCTTAGCATTCACTGCGCACCCCTCCTGGCTGCCCCTCTGCTGTCCCTCATCCCATCTTCCCAAAGGAGTACAAGCGCCAAGACATCAGAAATGCGCCTCACCCCAGGACCATGATACATAACCATTAAACCAGTAGCGTCTGAATGGTAGGCAGTGGTCTTAGAAATACTCTGTTCTGTAAGCAAGAGACCCTCAGAATAAAAAGAAGGTAAACTGCCCACAGGCATCCTTTTTCCTTGACGCATCCTCTTTCTCCCTCGGAACACTGCTGTGGATCCCTGAGATTCTTCTCAAGATAACACTGGCCTCAGAGCTCAGGTGAGACCTAGAGAGAGAAAGCTCGCGGGTACCTCCTCCGCTTTCTTTTCTTATCTGCCAGCCCTCTCATCCAACAGCTTGGCCCTCGGCAGGCTGTGCGCACAGCATGGAAGGGCGCACCTTCACCCCGTGGTTCGGGCGGCGGAGACGCGCTGGGCGTGCTCGCCATCCAGGAGCGAAAAGTTGTGCGTCCACTTGGTAGGGAGAAAGAGAGCGGAGAGCTAACGCGCGAGAGAGCTGGGGAAAGCAGGGAGGGGGCGGGGTGGGGGGCCGCTTACACGAATTTCCAAGTGGTAGACCTGCCTCTGCGCTCTGCCCAATGAGATCCGTCAGGGGAGGCACCCGGCTCACTTTTCCACATCACTTCACAGTTACATTTGGCAGGCAGGCGGGCTCGCACGCCGAAGCGCTCAGCCCAGAATTAGTGGATTTTATTTGGAATCTCCCTGCCTCCTCGAAGCTCCTCCGCCACCACCGGTTTGTGCATAGACGGTAGCGTCCATCCGCCAGCTGCACTTTGGGCTGCGGACACCCGGAGCCCAGCGCGCCTGCCCCGCGTCTCCGCACCAAGCTCCGCAGCTCCGAGAGGCATGAACGGAATCTGGAGGCGCCTGCCCAGTGCACCGGGACCGGTCAGCACTGGCCGCCCTGGAGAGCGGACCCCGATCCCCTCAAGCCATTTGTGAACCAGGAGGCTTGAAATTCACCAGCTCAGAGCCCCGTAAGAGTAAGTACTCCCCCCCCACTACGTATTCCTTCATACCCGAAGAACCAGAAGGGATTGCTTCTTTTAGGAATTCCCGTGTCCCTTCGGACACCTTGCGCACCTCCTTTCCCCCAGATGGTGGATGCGGGTTGCTAGCTCCCAACACCTACAGAGCTGCGTCTCCTTTCGCCTTACCCATGGCTGACAGGGACGCCTAAGGGTTTTGCCTGATGGTTTTTGCAAACTGCTCTGACAGCAGATCCTGAATATCAAGCTACAGGCTGTGCCCCTCCAGTTTTCCCGGCGGTCTCCCTCCTTGCGGTCTCCTGGCGATTTCGCCGCCTCCTGACACAGGCAGGCGCTGCTGCAGCCGCGCGCCTTCACTGCGGGGTCCGTGCAGTGAATGGGAAGCCCCCGCCGCCTGGCGTTGAGAGGTGCGAACCCGAGGGAAAGGAGGCTGAGGGGCTCCAGGGGCCCTCTCTCTCGTTTCCTGCACTTCCTCCTCTCCAAGGCGAGGGAGGGCGAACCCCGCAATGGGGCTGAGGGGCATGGCTCAGCTGTGAAAGCCCCAGCGCGAGGCTTTCCCACAAGTGGCTGCTCTAGCCTGGGGGGCGCGGTGCCAGCTGCAAACTTACCCGGCTCCCGGGCTCCGAAGCCGTTTTGTAGTTGTGTCCTAGACAAGACGCTGCCCCGCAACCAGGCAGGACCCCAGGAATCCCCCACTAGCCTCCCAGCCGGCGATCTTGCACTCACAGAGGCCCCTGAGCAGGGGACTCCTCCATAGCTCCTCTCCTACGTCTCGCAGAGCCAGGAGCTGCGTTTTCTGTCATCTAGCGGCTCTTCCTCCGAGAACCCTTGGGGGGCGGGCCGCGCCCCTCGCAGGACTGGAGGAAGATAGGGGTTTTTCCTGGTTCTGCCAGCGCGTAACAGGTTCATAAGGGATCTACTCCCGTTCTGCGTGCTCCAGCCAAGGCTGGGAAACAGTGAAAACGTGCCGCCGCCAACGCTGATGCCAACAGGTATCCACAATTTCCTCCGCATCCTCCCTCCCCAAGACCAAAGCCTTCCCCAATTCAAATTGGCAGAAGCCTCAAAGTTTCCTGGTCATTGACCCTCCCCGCAGGCACCGAGCCGCGGCACGTCAAGGACCAGTCGTTTGCCTCCGCGAGCGGAGATGGCAGCTGTTTGCTTGGGTTGCTAAATGTAAGAAATCAAACAACATTAATTGTTTATTGTTGCAAACGCACAACATTTGTCCGTAATGGAAAATCAGGCTGGCAGCTGCTCACTTCAGCTCCAATTAAAGGATAGAGCTTATAACGAGAGGAGCAGGAGAGAGAAAAGGCCCTTTCAACTTTACCACCGTTTCCTGAAGATTCCACAAGAGTTTCCTCTTCAGGGGGCGAGATCCGACAATCCCTTAGCGCGCCAGAGCTGCTAATCAGATCAGCCGGCTGTTTTCTGTCACTGGGCTTCACGGTATTTGTGGGCTGGCAATGGGAAGGAGGGGACTCCGGAGAAGGTATGTGAGAGCTGTGCCCTCTCGCATCGGGCACCGTCGCCAAGCAGATAGAAAGGGGACTGGGGTTGGTTGGGGCCATACTGAAGCGCCTGTCCTCCCTATAACAGAGCTGACAGCCATCTCAATGGTTAAAAATTCGCCTTGGGTTGTCACCTCCGATTTCATTATAGCAGCTTTTGAACTGGAAAACTATATGTGGGAAACAGATATTTATGTAAGATTTGAGAGTGGGATTTTCCATCCATTCAGCCTCGCCCGCTGTACTTCACTGCATGCAAAATGAGCCCTGTCCTTCATGCTAAACACCACTGAAATCTCTTCCTGGCTAGCGCCTTTCATCAGTTGTGTCCAGTTTTACAGAGATTTCTTCTGGAGTGAGTGTGTGTGTGCAAGAGAGACAGAGACAGAGAAAGAGAGATATTCTAGATATTCTTCTAGTGAAAGTACTGAAACCTCTGAAGGATGTTTTGTGAATGTTACATTTTTTTTTCCTTAAAAAGAGCTCTCCGTAATCATCATGTCCAGACATATTTTCCACTTCTCTGAGCTCTGAAAGAAATTCTAGGGCTCTCCCCCTTATTAAATAATAATACCGATAATAATATTCTGTAATTCTGCTTTAGCAGATTTGAATCCCCTTGTCATAGAGTCATTTCATGCTAGAGCAGTTGCAGGATTTTAAATCATATTTGAGATATATATATTTCCCCCCCTGGACTATGAAGTGGGTGAGGAGTTGAAGATAATTCCTCCTGAAAACAGTCTTTCCAGCAACCCAGGGTACTGCTTCATTCTGGACTGTTCAATAGCAGTTTGTCCTCCTTAGTCTGTTCAGTATGCCACCCAAATGAGTATCTGCTGACTGTCATAAATAGGACAGATATTTTAGAGACACTGGCTAATGATCTCTGAAATTCGTGCTGTAATGCTGTCATTTAAACTTTTTCATCTTTCCTCTCTGCAAATTGGATCTTAGGTTTCTAATTATTATTACAATTAAAATCAATGCTTCTGCTTTGTAATTTGTAGTCTCCCCCAGCCCTCAAGACTCCAGATGGGTAAATCTCTGCATCCAGGGCTCTGTAACATTTCTTGGCTACATTTCTGGTGTCCGGATGCATATCTTGAGTTCTTATAGCTGTGTGAATGTGGATGAAGAACAAACAGATCGTTTTGGAGAAGCCCTCACTAGGAGCAGCTCCACTTACTTAGTAACTATACACATATAAACTATGAAGGCAAGGAAGTCTTTCACTTGGAAAATTACTCTTGAGTATTTTATAAAACTAGGTTCAAGACAGCATTCATCTAATACAACTTCTCAATTTAGTAGCGAAAGTGAGCACAGTTTAAGGTGTCACTGGTAGCCTGACCCATGTCAATAAACAAACAGGACAAACAAATACCACATAAAATCTGCTCACCAGGAGTAGACCACTTGAGGGCATTTGTAAAGACTGATCTGTGAATATTCTCATCAGGTAACATTTCCTGAAAATTATGCAGAGATTTAAGGTCTGATACTCCTTGTTAGCCTGAAGGATCAGATTGTTGGAGCAAAGCAAGGCAACTTCAAAGACTAAGAATATAATGATTGTACTCAAGAAATTGTACCTCTGGGCTTTGCTTTCCAGGTTCTTTTCCTTGTTTATTGGTGGGGAAAAGGAGCATGCACATACTAAAAGGGTTAGAGTTCACACTTCAATAACTGTTCAGAAAACCTTCTCAATATAAATAAATTAATGTTTTAAAGGAAAACAATCTTCATTTTTCTACTCAAGTTTCCGCACTTCACGGCTTTATCAACATTCTAATTTGAACAAGTTTTCCATGCAAAACCAAAAGCTTTCAATGGATAAATTGACACTCAATTTATATTTTCGTCAGAAAAGTTTTGTGTTTGACAAATCGATGAACAAGTAGAATCAGAGTACCCTTTCAATTATAGGTGCAATTTAAAGGTCCCAAGACTTTCTTATAAAGATATTGTGTTCAGCATTGCTGCTAATATTAGTTTCAATGATTTTATTATTTGTTTCAAAGTCATTCAGTGAATCAGAGAATAAAAATACAGTTTGCTTTTTGCAGTTTGCATTCAGTATTGTTGGCATTCAATAATGGGGCTAGATTTGCTTTTTAATTCAGAAGAAACTCCTGACTTGAGTATATCATACATCTCTTAGAGGATGTAGGCATTAACCAAAAAGGAGATTATTGTTGATATCTGTTATGTGTTACACACACATATGCACACACACACACACACACACATACACACAAACACACACCCAGCTTCTTGAAAATATGACCAGGTAACTAACTCTTTATTGGTTCAAATATGAGAATTTTGTGGTATTTCCTTTGCCATTTCATCTGCCTTTGATAACTTGACTGATTTGTGTATTTGTGTATTGATTAGTCTTTAAGATATGTTATCTGTGGTGCTGGGAATTGCTCCCCAGAATCCCATAAGTGTACTGTTATGAAGCTGAACAATTTTTGATGGTAAAATGCCAGCATCTGATTTTCTGAGGCTTAATTAACCAAAGGGCTATTAGTCGTTCTCCTCTCATTCTCACAGAAAGTTGGGATGCTCAATCTATTTCTGCTGAATAGTTGGTTCCTGCCTCTGGAACCCGCTTCAGATGTAACCATGAGAAGAAAATTAGTTGAACCTGGCAACTTCAAAAGGTCAGAAAAGAAATAAGTTCAAGGGCTGCCATTTAGCTGCTTCTCCCATATGTTGCTGCTAACTAAATCTCCATTGCCACTTCATGGTGCAGCAGTGAGGCCATATCCCAAGCTTTTATTTCCTGAGTTTTAAATGTCATGTGCTATTCCCTATCATAACATCACTCACCTTCTTTAAACATCTCTTTTTTTAAAAAGTTCTATTGGTAAATATAAATATATAGAAATGATTTTCTATCTCTTTGGAAAGTATCACAAAACAATAATACCTGTATTGATAACCTTCAAGCCCTTTCCTTTCCTGCCACCCCCACCCCCACACCCCACTGTGCAAGACAACTGCAAATGCCAGGAGGATTTGGTCTAAGGCCAAGTACAGAATTAGTGCCTGGTAAATATTTATTTGATGAACTAAGAAATTAGGAAAGATGAGGCTACCCCTACCTTTGCTAGGCTATTTTCCATAAAGGGGAGGGAGGGAATGCAATCTTATCCAAAGTCCAATATTGGGATTAGGTACTACAATTTTCTCTACAGAAATTTCATAAATCCTCCTAAGTTTATTTTTAGACAGAGCTTTTCTCATATTTTAAAATCAATTTTACCCATGTTCCACAAAGCATATTTTTTTCTCCCTTCACAATCATTTTTTAAACGATTGCGGAATATAAAAAAAAATGACATAATTCAGCTTTGTAAAAATGAGAATGCCTCCAAGACTAGACTGGCATCACAGAATGCTATTAAACTGTATGTGATGCAGAGTTATATTTTATTGGGTGAAATGGTCTAATTGTGTAAGCAGTATATGGGTAACTCAATGTCTGTATTTTTTCCTTGGTTAGTATGTGTGAAAAAATTGACCAACGAGGAAATTCCTTCCTCTGTATTTTCTTGGTTTCATCCTGCTTTCTCTTTCTCTCTTTAACATATTTTTGTGTGTTTAATAGAATAGTTCATGATAAACTCATATGAATTACAGTCTGGGTGTCTTTGAAGGCACACTCCTCTTTATTGATTCCATACTCCATACTCCTCTGTATTGATTTTAATCAGCAGGATACCTGGCCCTTACATTCACCCACAGGGGGAAAAAATATGTCAGTAGAAGATGCTTCTGTGGATGTGTTTATTGGTATTTTAGGCATGTTGAAATATTTAAACATGTTGAATATGTTTAAGGATATTTTATTTAACATTCTTTTTAATCTTTTTATTTTAAAAATTATTTACTTAATTTTTGTGGTGCTGAGAATCAAACCCAGGGCCTCATGCATGCTAGGCAGGCACTCTACTATGGCATCACATCCTCAAACCTCCTTAATCTTTTTATGTACATCATTAAGTGAAAATGTTGTAGTGTATTTATGTTCTGTTAGCATCAAGGACAATATTTTTGTGTCTCATTTCTGTCTAGATAGAATATGCATAGAATATGATTATTCAATCCCTGATGTGACACAAATGACACAGAATAAAGTAGACGGGAGAGATGAGATAAGTACCATAAGGGAATGATATCCCTTTTTTATATGGACAATCTTATTTCCAAAATTTGATATAAAATTTACAAAGGCACATTCCACTCTTTATTTGTCTATTTGTCAAGCTGTTTGAGTTTGACAAATAGGATTTAACATTATGTCTAACTCTTACCATCTTCAGAATAGCAATGCTAAGAAAAATGAAACACAAATCATACTTATTTGATTAAAGCAGTAAAACTTACTTGCCTTTCAGTTTCACTCAACCATAGTAGCTTATAGTAGTATATTTATCTTAGAATCTGTGTAACCAAGTTGCTTAATTTTGGTGCACTGTATATTCTGGAAATTAACCCAATGTTATTTTTGTCAAATGATTGCTTCCAAATGCATGTCTGTTGACCTATCAACCATCTGAGTCCACAATTCATGTTAACAGTATCAGTGGGTGGTTTTAAGCTATATAGACTTTGAAACATGAAAGAACAACAGTAAGGTGCACTTGGAAGTGTGGTTGCTATCTAGCATAATCTAATTGATAGAATCTTGACTTCTTATACCGGGATACTTGGCTGCATCAATTTTAGTACAACTGGCTCTGTACCTCTGGTTATGTGATATGATTGCTTTTAACCATTTCCACACATTCTAAGTGAGAAAGGAAAGCTGCTAATTATTTTTAACTATCATCTGTGATGCTAAAGTTTCTTAAAACAAATAGAGTGTACTGAATGTTTTTGGAAGAAGACACCACCTGAACCCAATCTCTGTTAGCATCAATAAGAAAGGTCTGCTTCTACTAGTACATAGATATCACTTGTCTCATACTGGCCTTAGTTGGGTCTCTCCATTTGAACCATTCTCACAAGAAGGTAGATGATTGTGAAATGCAATGAAATTTTTCTTGTAGAAAAGTAGCAGGCCATGTTTTTAAATGACACATGGCATTCAATTAAATGACAAATCAATTAAATTTGATTGAAAGTGAGTAGCTTGGGCATGTACAGGGAGTGCTTGCACTTTGCTCTCTCAGCAGAAAACAGTGATGGAAAGAAGAAAAATACCATTTCTTCTAAGGAAAAAGAAAAATGACTGACTTTAGGGGCCTAATAAAACTATTTAAAGTCATTACATTAATTGTGTGTTAGCCTTGGATCTGGAGAGCTATTTATAAAATGCCATTTCATTTGTACCCATTTTTGTTGATGCCTTTTTTTTAAAAAAAATCAAAAGCTGGAAAATGTTATTTTATTTATTACATAGAAGAGTGGAATTTTCACCTTGATGTACACAGCAAGAGATTGAAATAAAGCAATTTTTAAAAATTAGCCACTATTTTTTTCTAAGCACTTGCAATACTCAGTAAAATACCCATGATTGCAATATTGATGACAGTTTTGCATACCTTATTTAATTTCTTCCTTAAATTTCAAGGTATGTAGTATGAAACACAGAGCATCAGTTTCCTTATCTAGTATCATTGTTTGATGAATTCACCCAGGCCATTTATTTGATGCACGATGGTGCTGTGATTCAAATCACTTCTATTTGATTTTAAAATCAGTGCCCTGAACAACTGTCTCATGGAACTTCCTACAGTATTATGAGGCTGAAAAGTAAGATCAGTTCTGATGGGTTACTGTGATTTAAAAGGCCAGCACAAAATGCTTTCACACATTAAGTCTTTGGATATTAAATGGTGAACATATGATTTAAAGGCAACCAAGGAAGGAAGATTCAACTTAGACATTAACGAATTTTCTGGTACCACTGTGTAATTAGCAACAGAAGTTAAGACATACACTTGGTTTTTTCAGGACAATCTCAATAAAGTTATGTCTTAAGAGAGTTCAGAAGAATAGATTCATCTTCAATATCATAACTAAACTTATGAATCTAACAAAGTTTTAGAAGTAAAGTTCTGGTCCAGTAACAGTAGAGAATGACTCTTGTTTTCACTTTCTTGTTTTTGTCCCAAGTTTAGTTCCCCCCATTCTGGTATATCTGTAACAGATTCAAAAGTTCCTATCTGAAGAATCAATTTCTGACTCCATCTTGAGGAAGGAAGAGGAGGAGAAAACCTTTCTTTCTTTCTTTCTTTCTTTCTTTCTTTCTTTCTTTCTTTCTTTCTTTCTTCCTTCCTTCCTTCCTTCCTTCCTTCCTTCCTTCCTTCCTTCCTTCCTTCCTTCCAAGGTAACCAGCAATTATAAAACTTAAGAAAGACAAATTTTCAAGTAAAAAAGAGTAGCATGTCAATAACAGGAAAAAGTCTACTTCACAAGTATTATTCTGGATGGTAAGATAAGGAAATGATATGCTTTTGGACATCTGGATACACACACACACACACACACACACACACACACACACACACGTATGGTCTGATGCCAAAGAAAGATGACCAGGGAGCTTGTAGCTGAGGGTAGAGGGGGAAAAAAAAGCAAAAATATTTGTATGTATACATAAAGTACTAAAGAATTTTCTCCTATATCTACCAAGAGTACCTTGTTAGGAATTCCCCCCCACCAGCCCTGGGGATTGTACCCAGGGACCAGTGCACATTTGACAAGTGTCTTTGGTTGAGTTGCATCCCTAGACCCCTGGTCAGGGATTTCTGAAGGCTCTGGGAAAGATGATCCTTTATGTTATTTATATTTGGACACATGCAAATATCATTTCTCTCTGATATCCAAAGCCTCCTTACCTGTTCAGCTTCAGTCACCCAGGGCTTGACTTGAATAGCACTGGGCCACACATTGAATCCCTTCCCCTGTGTTCCTGAAATAACACCACTTCAAATTCAATGTGCATTTACCTGTTTGAAGCAGCCTGCTAATGGCTCTAAATTCAAGGTCAGAAACATTTTTAATAGAAATTCTTTGGTCTTGTGTGTCATTTGTGCTTCTATGAAATATTGTGGCCACTAAATCCAGTGATAATGAAAGCATAATTTCCTGTCAACCACAATAATCTTCTGGATTGAATCCCAAAGTACCTTTAAGAGCCTCTTTTTATTTTAAAGTTCACTCGTCAGTGTGTAACTTATCATTTGGAACTTCAATCCATGTTGTTTACAGAATTCATGGTGTAATATGTCTTTACATAATCATTTAACATATCTGAGAATTGACTAAGTTCACCTGAAAAAAGGGTTGGGGTCAACAGAGTGACAACCAGGCTGTAATTAGAACTATATCTAACATATGAATATGAATGAAAAATCAGGTTACAAGTATTTTATCCAAGGGATTCGATCTTTTTTTGGAGGAATTCTAAAAACTCTTTTACGTGTAAAAATTCCAGAGAGTATAAAAATCTCCTCGCATCACTATGTGGGTGTAAATCAATGCTTTAGCATTATAATAAAGTGGGTTGCTTGGCCAGACATAGATATTGTGGTTGGAAAATGTAAAAATAAATTGATTTTTTTAACTCAGGCTTTACAACCTTGCTTAATTTCTTCTTCCTTGCAGAGAGTTAAGCAGTTGATATATGCAGCTAACTATTCGCAGTGGTTATTAATTCTGATAACAGTGACATAATGTTTGGTTGCATCTCCAGAATTCCTATAGAGCTATTCTCTGATCTTATAAAAGGACAATATTAATTCTGCTGGTGACAGAAGTTCAAGTATATAAATATATGGCTCTCGGTGTGACAGTAGAATCCTGCTTCTCTCCAAGTGGAAGATCCTTTGAAGGCACGAGGACACACCAGTTAACTGGGCCGTTTTCCCAGTGTCACACATAAAATAAAAGGAGAGGGAATGGATAAAGCATCATACCACCATACAAAATTCTATTCAACCTACTCCAGACTGGGAAGGTCAGGTGTGTGTGTTTAGTCCTGCATGCACAAGGATGGTTAAGTAGTGCCCAAGTATGGCATTAAATGACACTGAAGAGGAAGTGGTTATCTTTTTACTCCATTGAATATTTCAGATAATATCAAGGAAGTGTGAGCTGGAAGATGGTCTTCTTTCAAATTCTTTGCTTCTCAAAGGATGGTCCTCAAATCAATACTGCAGGAGGGATTATTAGAAATACAATCCAGATGTGGCCTGAGATAGACTGGATCAGAATCTGTTTTTTTACCAAGAAATCCATGTGATTTGTGTGCATAGTAATATTTGAGATGGCCCTACTAGGGGTGTGCTAGAATTACTTCTTTACTGGGTTTCTCGAAGTTGAAGGTCAAATTTTCATTAACAGCCAAAACAGGTTAGTGGTCACATTGGAAGTTTGAAATCGGCCTGAGTGGAAATCAGAAAACACTCCAAATCAGGGATTTGTATTTTTTCTTTTAGATAGTCCCTTGTTAAATGTTTACTAGTTTGCCTCTAACTATTGCTGATCTTTTTAACAAATAGAGATATGACCTCAGGCTTTGATGGTACCCACATTAGTCAAAGTAAAACCTTATATAAAATGTGATCCTTCTTTTCTTCTGCTTGCTTATCTTCACAATGAAAATGATTAATAATAATACATATATCAAGATTATTTTGAAGATTAGATGCTTGTGTGTATGTGTTCCTTCTTCATGATTTAATATTATCAAGGCTCTTTCTAAATGTTCATTATTAATCTTATAATTTTACAGTTACATTCTATTATGACAAGTTACATTGACTTTCCAGTTTTAAATGAATATTTAAAAAACTAAGCCTGTTTCAATAAAGGGTAATATAAAAATACAGGTAGGTAATTTAAGAATTTGGCAACATTTAATGAGGCAGCATATGAGTGTTTCAGTGCTTAGAAGCTATATACAGGGATGAGTTTTAAAAAAATGACTGATGTGGATGAAAAAGAACTTCCACTGAACGGAGATAATTTTTCTCCAGATTTCTGTCAGTGACTGCAGGGCATTGGCAAAGTGACACCCACCATTCCTCTGAAAAAGTGGAAAGTTGCACACCCTCTCTGTGGGTTGACATACACTTTTATTCCCCAAACACTTGGAGAAGTCAGACATGCCATTTTCACAAAGAATTGTCAAAGAAGAGTGTGCCTTTTTTTGGCATGGACTCTTGGGAGACCATGGCCATTATGGATTTGGTGGGTTAGGGGAAAAAGAGGAGTGTGTGATCTCTGGGTGAACTTGCAAGTGATGATTTAAAAACTGCCTCAGATACTTACCCATTCAGAGATCCTGGATTGGTTTTGATGGACCTGTTCCTGTCCGTGGGTTGACTGAAATGTTCTTTCACATTGAGCCCCTCCTCAGTTGGCTAATTCCTTCTCAACATGGAGGAGACACCTCCTCCTGGAAGCCTTCTTTTCTACTGCCAAGATGAGTGGCATATCAGCACTCTGTATTCCTCTATCCCTCCCAAGACCACTTTTTTATTAATATGGCAATTATATGTTTTTTTATCTTTCCCAATTACGTTGTTTGCTCCTTGAGTATAGGAGCTCTGACCTGTTTGCTTTTCTATCCCCAGTGTCTGACACATAATAAAATATGCATCATTAATTAAAATAATAAAAGAATGGGTTGTGTTAAGAGAGAATTTTGAAGTGACTTTCCCTAGGTTCAAATAATGATTCTGTCCTTACGGAGATGTTCCTTAGGCAAGTCATTTAATGAATTCTCTGCCTTGGTTTTGAACACAACAACTCAAGGTATTGAAAGCTTTATTTAACTGTAAGATATGTTGGCAATGGATGATTTTTGTAGCTACACACATATCCCATTAGTCATATATTCATTCTAGCTTGTGAATCTCTGTCATTATATAAAATTGTTCCCAGGTTTATAATGACTTTTGCCTGATTCTGGCGAGTTTAGATAGGTCCTCTATCATGTATATCACCTTCTACCTGAATCTCACTTGGAGGTTTCCATAATAGAAGTATCTATTATGATTTGATGTTGGAATTAAGCTTTACTATAGCAGAATCATTAACAACAAGGTTCCCAAAGGTATTTGGCACAATTCAAAGGGTATATTCCTGCCGATCTATCCTCATGCTTTACCAAGATTACCTCCTTTGGTCCTCAAAATAAACTGTTAGGTCCATATTATTAACAATGTTGTCATTCTTGCAGTTGTCATTAATTAAGCCCTGGTTGTACCCAGGTAAGTGTAAGGACTAGAATGTAAGCCCCAAACAGGCCTGTACTAGAGGTCACTTGCAGGACCCTCTGCTGCATCTATATAACTTGGGTCACTGGAGATCAACACATGTGGCTTTTGAGCCCTGAAGTAGGCTTGCCATAGAAAGGGTATATTTGAAAAGAGAATAAGTCTCTTCCCTGGGAAGCAGGGAGGCAGAAACATGGACCAGAATGTATCTAACCATCTGCATAAAATGGACAAGCCCTTCCCTTTCCTGCCTCCCCTTGACACTTTGGGGAAGATTTTTGTGTAACTTTTTGCCACTCCTGGGCCTTGCTTACTTTTATTGTATAAGTCACGTAGCTATATTCTTTGCTTCTCTTTTTTTACTAAAGCCTCTGCAGGTCAGGGACCCTGTCCCCATGACTCTCATATTGTGACTGAGGATAATCACATGAATTACAGTTTGGTACAGTTTAGCTTCCCACCTTTTTGTTGTTTTTGTGTGTCTTAGTTCTGAACCACACCCACTGCTGCCCTGTACGATAGGGATTATTTTTATGGCCATTCTGCATTTGAGAAAACTGAAGCTCAGGCAACTTTAACATCTTGTCCGTTACTGCAGAGGTAGCAAGTTGGGTGAGCATGGATTCAATTCTGAGGCTCTCTGCTTCCAGAACAGACACTCTCTGCCATACCCCAATACTCCTTCAGCACGGCTCCCTACCGTCTTGCTGGGAGAGAGCTTGGCACCCTAAGGATATCCTGCAGATGCCTCTTCAGTAAATAAATGGTTTGGCAATTCAGAAAGGGACAGATATTTGGGGACTACTTCATTGGGACCAGTTCTGAAGCCTGCGGATCTGTGTTTTTACCCTGGGATCAAAGTGGGTCTTAAGGGAAGACTTGATTTCCCTGGGTGTGCTGCAGTATTAGGGAAAGAAGAAGACATTGTTCTGGAGTGTTCTCTGAGTTGGTGCCCAAGGGAAAGCCGCTGTCTTCCACTTCCAAAACAACTGTTGCTTGCAGGGGCGCCCTGCACATTCATCAGGGTGAGGCCCTTTTGAGTCCTAGAAATCGAACTGAGGACAGACAGAGTGACAAGCAGGGGGACCCATCTGGCCATCTTGTTAGAGGGGACACTGCCTGTATTTACAGCTGCATCAGTGTCTGCTCCTTTCATCTGGCTCCACTAAGCCACTCTCCAGCCTACCCAGTGTTAAAGAGTTTTTTGCTTTCTCATTTGGAGCCAGAATAGAACCAGGGACGCAGAGGTGAAAGGTTCCCTACCCTATTATGAATTCCCTGAGCCAAACCATTCCCACAGGTGTCCTGAGGAATTATTTTCCCATTTAATCTAATTCCGTGAGGCTTCTCTCTGGAATCTGTAGTGAACATTTTCTTTAAAAATAATCTTTGTGAGAAGGAAGAAACAAATTTTGCTACACCAAAGGTAAGCAAAAAATGTATTTGACACCTCAGGTGATGGGGATTTCTTTATTTATTTTGCTCATCCCTTTCTGAATTTCTTCAACTGAAAATTTTATCTTTACTATATTTCATTCCCAAAGGAATTTTTTTTTTCATAATTCAAATCTCCCGTTCAACTATACATTTACAACAGGAGCCCTGACACTGTCCTGATTATGGCATATAGGCTGGACATTACAGAATCCCTCTCTGGGAACATTCTAATTTTATTCCTTCATTATTAGCATCCTGTTAGAGAATTGTATTCTGTACCCTGAAATGGAAATAGTCCTGTCTGATGGGAATTGGTAGGGGAGACCATAAAAATTAGATAAATTCCTTTTCCCACTCCTATTCCCATTATTATTATTAATATTATTATTATTATTATTATTATTATTTAAATTTACTCATTAGAGTTCGAGTTTCTTCACAGAGTTCAGCATACCCTGTCTTTGAACAAGGTTTTTCATGTTTTTTTTTTTTAAAGAAAACAGTCAGAGGCGATCTATTCTGCGTACACCCCCAACTTCATTACAAAGAAGAATCTAAGAAGAGAGAGAAGGGGGGACCAGACAGAGGGAAGGAAGGACAAAAGTTAAGAAGAAATGGAGGGAGGGAAGGAGTGCAATAGGAAAGAAAGGAGGGAAAAGAGACTGAGGGCTTGAAGCAGTTTTTGATAAGTGACACACCTATGGAATGAATACTAAAATCTAAATGAAGCTTAAAAAATCAAAGGACTTATTAGTCTACTCATTCTAATTCTTCAGATCCTCTTCCTTCACTTCAAGAGTTTGGGAAGTGCCTATTATCACTCACTTAGGTGCTTCTGAAAAGCAGTGATTTGGTTTTAAAACCTGTTACAGGGGACCCTTATCTTTCTTCCTCCTTGTTTTTGCAGGAAATTTCAACGGAAAGGAAAGCCAATGGATTGTGGTCTTAGAAAAGCTGCTTAGATGATGTCTGTTTCCAGAGCTTTCAGCACGTGGCAGAGCTGTAAGTAAGCACTCGGCACTGCATGATGAATTGGATGGCTGCAGACCGGAGGCAAACAAAATAATTGTCTCATTTTCGTGGTGATTTGCTTAACTGGTGGGACCATGCCAGAACGGCTAGCGGAAATGCTCTTGGATCTCTGGACTCCATTAATAATATTATGGATTGCTCTCCCCCCTTGCATTTACATGGCTCCGATGAATCAGTCTCACTCTCACGTTTTAATGAGTGGATCCCCTTTGGAACTAAACAGGCTGAGTGAAGAACAGCGGATTTTGAACCGCTCCAAAAGAGGCTGGGTTTGGAATCAAATGTTTGTCCTGGAAGAGTTTTCTGGACCTGAACCGATTCTTGTTGGCCGGGTAAGCTTCGTTTTTTTTAAGATCCCAATTTCAGGGTCTGTTTGTGGTCTTTAGATGTTTAACATCAGACTCCCCACAGTTGCTGCCACACTTAGCTCTTAAATCCTTTAAGCCAGATGGTTGGTTAGTTAACCTGTTGGTTTCCTTAGGAATATGAATAATCCCATAGTAACCATATAAAAATGGTCTTCTTGGGACTCCCCATTCCTGCACACACACACTTCTTCCCCACCCTCAGAGAGAAAAAACCCAACACTTATGTAATGCATAAACAAATATGCATTCTTCCTCATGTATGTGAGAGTTGCCCATGCCAAACCTTGTCTTTAGTTTGTGGTACTTGGCTCTGTGCTTGGAAAAGGTATACATCTTTTGCTCAGTTTGAAATTCTACCACCTCAGTTGTTAAGATATTATTTCATTTTATTTTTAGACCATGTATCTACAATTGCAGATGTATGTTTCTCCTTTTGTTTCATCATATTTTTTTCAATCTTTAGAATGGTGAAAGTGAAGATTTTAATGTAAATGATTAACAGTACCTTGTTCTGTATTTGATGAAATTTGTAATAGGAAAATAGCTCATTCATTGTAAAGTGGGATAAAAAGTGTATAATCAAAATTTTATTTTAAAAGTGTGCGTGTGTGTGTGTGTGTGTGTGTGTGTGTGTGTGTGAGAGAGAGAGAGAGAGAGAGAGAGAGAGAGAGAGAGGTGTTAGTTTACATATGTTTTGTTATTTTTGGCAAATTCTTTGTGTAGTCACAGTTTTCCAAAATCACGGTGGGTTACTGAGGACACTACAGGTTTAGCCTCAGAACTATCCCTAAGCTTCCATTAATTTTGATGCAACATTATCACCTTAGGTAGAATTCCAATTATGAGCCTGCTGCTGGCAGATTACTTAATAAGTTAGATTCAGAATTGAATCATGCCAGTATTATTCATTTCTCAAATGCAGTGATCTAAAAGAAAAATAGGAGGGGTATTAAATATTGATCTTCAAGACTTAATTCTTTGTGTTTCACTAGAAGCTTCTGATTGTATTACTGCTTCTACCTGTTGTCTTGAAAAGGCAGTTGGGTCTCTGAGCATTGTGTTTTCTCATTTCATGTGGTTCTAGTTAGAAGAAGAAAGCTTGGAAGAGGAGATAGCATAAATCACTCCACTGATCTTTATTAAGCTCTTCCTGTGTGCCAGTCACTCTGTTAGGTGCATATGGCATATCCATAAAGCAATGATCTTTGTCTTCAAGGAACTTATATTCTGGCCAACATTGAGTGTTTTTTTGCATGTCAAATGGTACTATAAAACTACTTTGTTGGCATAAATCTATTGGATCCTAACAAGAGTTCCCCAGATATGTATATGTATGTATAGGTTTATCAGTGTGCATGTGTGTATATACACACACACACATGAACATATGAAAATATGCATATAAAACGGTTTTGTACTCCCATTCATATAAATTCAAAATATAAAATTCTGTGAAGGATTTTTTTTTTATATTCTTGATACAAACTCAGGTAGCAGAACTGACATGAAGCTATTTATAGTCACAATGCATCCCAGTACTGTGACTGTTCATACATTTCACTGCAGAAATATTAATGTAGTTGATTACAGGGTGCTGCCCCAGACCTGCTGAGACTGTTACTTACTATATAGTTTATATACCTTGATATGTTTCTAAAGTGTGAAAAGTTCTGAATTCCAAAACACATATAGCCTCATGGATTTTAGATATGGGCTTCTTAACCAGTGTTATCTTTTTTTGTGTGGATGCAGAAACTGAGCCTTAGCTGAATTAATAAATCAAATCATGATCACAGAGTTAGCAAATGATCTACCTGGGTTTAAATCCTGTTGGAGACTCTCAAGGCCATAATTTCACCCACCATATCCTATTACATATTCATAATCAGGTACCTGGAGTCTAACCTATAATTTCTACTCAATAGTTACTGAATACAGATTGCAAAGTCCTGAAATTCTTACTTCTGGATGTGCACATTTCTTTAAACAGTTTTAATTCAAGTCATTTCCATATCTTATGGAATTTTGGAAATATGTGCATATAAATATAATAGATCAATACTTCCTCTGTGCATTTCTTCTGTTAGTTATCTCATTATGCAGGTGTATCACTTTGGTCCTGTATTGCATAATGTACATAACTGAACATACTGTGCTCAAGAGAGCATTCCATTTTTATCTGAATAGAAAAAGTAATTAAAGCAAGGTTTGTTTTGGGCTCAGAATCTGATGGCTGATTTCACCTCTGTTCCTTAAATTGAGTCATAGAGATAGAGCAAACGGCGAGTATTTTAGCATTTCTGTGTGACTTAGTAATTCTTGAGCTGTTCATGCTTCTCTGAATGACAGAAATGTTTTTAGTGAACCCTAGGGTTTCAAAATAGTCAAAAAACTTCTGAGTCCTAATTCCAGACATTTTTATAAATTGGCCCTTCTGCCTGCACCCTACCATGGCCTATTCCCAAACCGTTGTTTAAGTAGAATTAAACTATTTTCTGAAAAGCTTTTCAGCAAACACATTTGCCCCAAAAGAAAATGTCTCCTGAATTAGGACAACTTTGCCTTTGAGGATCTTGGGTTGTAACAAAGCCAAAAATACATTTCAGGTGACTGCTTCAGATTATGTCAGGCTGAATGCGGGGATGATCCGTATCGGGGTGCCCACTGGTGCTTTTCAGTGTTTTATCTCTGTGCACACTCTTCCACATCCGACTGTTTAAACCACTTCACCACAGAGCTCCCCAGGAACGGGCTGAGAAGCATTAGTTACTTATGAGCATACCTGCTCTTTAAAAGGCCCTCCTGCATGTCACCGTAGTGGGAGCCTCAGACCTGGCAGGCTGAGTTCAAGCTCAAGGGCAAAACCAGCTTTTGAGTAATTGGCTCTTCTGAGCTACACATACACCCTTACAGCAACCATCTTCCATTTTACATACCCGTAGATGCTGGATGCTGGGAAAGACTCTCAGCATTAGAGAGAGACGAGTCTCCAGAGGTTTGCATATTAATTTTATTGCTTTATGGGTGCTAACCCTGGGAAAGTTACTGAAGTAGTTCAAGGCTTATGCAATAAGATAAATACGAATATTTCAGAGTCAATAAAATACACAGTGATTGGCACACAGAAATTGTAGTCATAATATTGTTCTTACTTTGTGTAAAAATGTGTGTGTGTGTGTGTGTGTGTGTGTGTGTGTGTGTGTGTATGGTTGCAGTAGAATGGTGGACAAACACACCGACTATTTCCTTATTGCCTCCTGTCAGCACAAGCCTCTGGGAGCCTAAAAATGGGCCCTTTCATTAGTCTGGGTGGAAGCAATGTTTCAGTAGATCTTGAAAAATGCCTGGCATTCAGCCTAGTGGGGTGTGGTAGAGCTGAAACTGAGGTGCCCCAGTTAGAGGGAAGGTTTACGCAGATCACAGGTATAGTAAGGTGACTGAACATTCCCTTGGTCAGAGCAACATAACCCTCCATATATCCTGTTTAATTAGAATTAATTTGAAAGTCATCTTTTTAGTCTTTTCCTGTCCATTCTGCATAAAATACAATCGTCCTTCTTGCCATATTTCACAGCTTTTTTCCTATGTTGTATTTTTTTCTACTTTCTAGTGATCATTATCTAACCTACTCTATGTTTATGATTGGTCTCCTGTTAGAATTGCAAGTTCCACAAAGAAATTATATATTTACATCTGTTGTTCTACACTAAAAATTCCCAGAATCCTAGCATGCTAGTTGGATATCAGAAGTTGCTCAGTAAATAGTTTGCACAAAGTCATGAAGAGTTATCCAACTCAATATTGGAGGAATTTGGAAAAGTCATATAAACCCAATCAGATTTGATATAAATAACATTTTTCAATAAAGAGGTTAATACTTGGCTTTTATATTGCCTATTTTGTTGCTAGAGCAGCTGGGTAGTTTAAACAACCGTTTCCATATATTGACTTTTAACATCTTAGAGATAGTGAAGGTAGCAGAGTTCACTTGCTAAAGTAGCCCTCTCTCCAAGAGGCTGCAGGAGCAACTCTGTGGAGACCCTGTCCCTTACCAGTGGCAAGCAGTAGCACGTTTGCTTCCAGCTCATCTTTAAACTTCTGCTTATACTTATGGCACAACCTGGATCAGAAATCCTTCTGAAAGATAAATACCAGCCAAGCAGACTCCGCTTCTGCCTCCAGTTCTCTGTGAAACAAGGTGGTGCACAGCCTGTTCACAAACACATAAATACTGAGTGTTCCAGATTGCCACACACTCTGCCATTAACTTTCTCAGGAAATTCTGGTGGAGAAAGAAGTGGCTCAAGGGACACTTAACCTAAATAGGCTTATTTGTTCTGGTCTTAGAAAAGAGAAGGAGAATACCCACTGTGGTTTTTTGATAAATCTTGCAACCAAGACAAAAAAAGAAAGAAAGAAAAATAAAAAGTATATCATCCTTATAATAAAATGTGCATTTACTTTTTCTGGTAGACAACTGGATGCCATCATGAGCCCTCCACTGTGGGTAAGGAGGGTAATTAATAGGGATATTACATAACTATTTATTGAGCATCTGCTATCTGCTAAGCCCAGTGAATATTTCACTGACAGTGGAGTCTTAGCACTAAGCAAACACAGATCTATGTCCTTTGTCGTGAAAAATGGGCTGCTTGCAGGAGACATAATCACATGAACAAACGTCACATTAAAACTCATGTAAGTTCTCTGAAGTGAAAGAATAGGGTTCTTTTGAAGCTAATACAGAGGAAATTGACCAATTCTGTGGGGAGATGGAATCTTCCCTAAGGAAATGACTTGTGAGTTGAGACACATTAACCAGGTAAATCATGATGCAGGGATGAAAAGAGATAGCATTCCTGACATAGCATGCACAAGGCTATTTATAGATTTGGGAGGAGATCAGGGTGACTGGATGTCTTAGTTCAAGCTGCTATAACAAGTTAACACAGACCGCATAGCTTATAAATGACAGACATTTATTTTTCTCACAGTGTTGGAGACTAGAAATCTGAGCTCAGGGAGTAGTGTGGTTTGGCAATCGAGTATCCCCCAAAGATTCTGTGTTCATGCAAGAATTTTCAGAGGTGCAATATATTAGATTATGAGAGCTGTAATCTAATCAGCCCATCCTAGTTTGGTCAACTAGGTGGTAACTATAGACAGGTGGGATGTGGCTGGAGGAGGTGGGTCATTGGGGGTGTGCTCTGGAAGAGTTCCTCTTTCCTGTGCCCACTTCTGCTTTCTCTCTCTGCTTCCGGGCTGCCAAGAAGTGAGCAACACCCCTTCTCCAGGCCCTTTCTCCATAATGTGGTGCCTCATCTTGGGCCCAGAGGAATGAAGTTGTCCAATCATAGACTCTGAAATCATGAACTAAAACAAACTTTCCCTCCTCTAAGTTGTTCTTGTTGGATATTTTGATCGCAGAGATGCAAGGACAGGTTCTGCTGTGGGCCTTCTTCTGGGTTGCAGATTGCCATCTTCATGGTGCATATTGTCATGGCAGAAAGAGGACAAAGAGGTTCTCTGAGACCTTTTGTGTAAATGCATTGATTTCATTCATGAGGGCTTTACCCTCATGACCCAATCATTTCTAAAAGGCTCCAAGTAGTCATGCCATCACATTGGAGGTGAATATTTCAATGTGTGAATGTTTGGGAGAAGAGGGGTGAGCATAAACTTTCAGTCCATTACACTAAAATACAGAGAGTTGGGATTGGGGTCTTTGAGACAAGGTGGAAAATATAGGCATGGATCTCTGAGAGATGTGGCTTCTTTCTAACTCAACTGTACTTCAAAGTAGCTGGGAAAGGCCATCATTTATTGTCTCCAGGGTGCACTTTCCTTTCTTGTAATTGCATGGTAGATCAGGGTGTTATATATTTTAGATTCAAATATCTATGGAACTGGGATATAAATATTTGCAACATCTATCAATTTTTTAGTTGCATTGCGTTAGCTCTCATTCTGTGATCCCTGTGATCCTCTCTTCCTCGTATTGCTTTATTTTGGGAAAAAAATGGTTTGCTCTCCAGGTGGTCAGAGTTATTCTCTCCTAAATCCTCTCTCTTACATAAACTCCTCTGCTCTCTTTCCTCCCTATTTCCCTCCTACCTGGGCTTCGGAGCTGTTCCTTATTTGGATGTAACTCTTTTGCTGGTGATGCCACATCTATTTATAATCCTCTTCCTCCAAGGCACTGACTCATTTTCTCTCTTTAAATTTGACCTTCTAACCTTCCCTCTTCTGTGTAACTTGGAAATTGTTTGGGTGGTGCTTAGTATGAAGGGCACAGGATGTCAAATAATTACACCGTATTATAGTTTATGGTGTCAGCGACCAGTGAGAAAATTGTACTTGACATGCCATTATTTTTGCTGGCCGTTTGCATGTTAAGAGCACTAGCCTAACACAGCCACAGCCAAATTGTATCTTCAGGCTTGCGAGAACAATTCACTGTTAGTTCCATCAAGCTTCTGCCTACTCAGACAGAACCTGGTGTACCAATAATTTGGCCAAAATGCAAGTCAGCATTGCGTGTTTCAATCTGGCCAAACAAATGTTGTCTGCCTTTTATTCAATGTCCTGACTTGGAAATAAAACAGTTGAAAAATTGTTTTATGCTAATATAAGTAAGGAGAATAATAGACATTGAAATCAGCAGCAACGATACCCTCCCCCGAGACATGGACATGCCTGGCCACCTGCATACATGTGCATGCAAAGCCCATTAGCTGAGTTTGTACAAGAGTAAACAACTCATCTTCTGGTCCTTATTCAACCCCTTTCTCTCACCCTGTGCACTTCATTCCCTGCAAGGGACCAGGTGAAAGAGTACATCATTCATGTTCATCACTGTAGATATCCTGAAAAGCATATTCAATCAGACATGTTGAAGAAAGTATCTAGCATGTTCTATTAGTCCTTTGAGGGTCATCTCATTGAGCCAGGTACTTTTTGCACTAGAAGCAAAATGATAGCAGTCATATGCTTATGGTGAAAAGAGACAGATTAAATAATACAATTTTATGAGTATAGAGTAACAAGGTAGTCAGTATGAGGAAAAAATAGCAGAAAATTGATTCTCATCACAAGTGTAAAGCTAAAATTCATAAGGAAAGTTTGGGTAAACAAATACAAAGCACCTAAAAGTGACCCGTGGCATGTTCCCATGAAGTAATAAATTGAATTCTCATTAAAAGAAATTTTCATAAAAAAATGAGAATTATAACATGGTGCAAAATAAAAAATACCAGAAACGACATAAATGCACTTAGAATATAATTATAATAATGTATATACTGGCACATATCTATTATGATACATGTGTGCACATGAAAAATATACATGTTCAAATGTTGATTATATATGTACTCAAACATTTATAAAAACCATAAAACTCATCACCTGGTTCACTGATATTCAACAGTTTTCACCATTCTCCTGTTACTTTTTCAATTGCTTCCTCCACCCCCAAAACATACACACATTCCCAAAACACACATATGTTGCTAATGCTCTTAAGTTAAAAAAATTGTTAGAAAAGCTGTGAGTGGTGATATGTGCTTTTAATCCCAGTGTCCCAGTGGATTGGGAGGCTGAGGCAAGAGGATCTCAAATTCAAAGCCTCAGCAACTTAGTGAGATCCTGAGCAACTTAGCAAGACTCTGTCTCAAAAAAAAAAAAAAAAAAAAAATTAAAAAAAGGCATAAAAATGTCTAGGGATGTGGCTTGATGGTTAGGCATGCCTGGTTTCAATCCCTGGTATCAAAATAAATGTAAAAACAGAGGTATTTACATCTATAACTCTATCCATCATATTTGATATAAATATTTCCCCTGTTGAGTATATAAGATCATAAAAACCCAAATATGTAAGAATATCTAATGCATAAATGACATCCTAGTATCTGTTTTGAAAACAAAATGAATAATTAATTTCTTACATTTGTTCAGATTAATAACTACTACAGAACAATAAAGGGGCACTTGCAATGAAATATATATGTGGTGAAATTTTCAATTTTTTGCAAAATAATTTTCTGCATTTTGTTTTCTGTGATATGCTTTTATTATAGAACATAATAAAATGAGGGGAAATAAATGATAATGTTATATTGCTCAATTTTCTTAAAAATCAATGCCATCCATTCATAGGAGCTTCTTGGAAACCATTATATCCTGTGAAGCTCATTTGGTAAATAGAATCTCATTTTAAGTAAAGCTATACCTGTGTGAAACCATTGGTGGGCCAATCTCATCAATTAATGGATTAAAGTGCTAAGCATATTTATTCATTTTTATGCAACTTCGAAGACAGAACAGTCAGTCTTGGCTGCACTGCTAAATGCATGCTAAATAACTCCCATTACATGGAACAGACCAACTATTAGCTAGACAGGAACATTTTATATGTGGTCTCGAAGTGGGAAACTACTCTATAAGTCTTCAGATAATATAGTCAGTTTTCATGCTATTTGTAATCTTTCAAAACAAAAGCATAACCTAGAAAAGTTATTTAGGGAATTAGGCAGTTTTAAAAAGGTAAAAGGTGATCACATTTACAGTGTTTCACTTTGCCTGGCTACCCCTGTTTATGTATTTCGGTAAAGTATATCTGCACGTATTTCTATTATATTTAACATATATTCACCCCCCAATATACAGATTGGCATAATTTGTTCATGCATGTTTCTGTGCATAAATCTTTAAATATTTTGCAATATAAATGGCAGCCTTATCAACACTCAAAGATCTGAATATTCATTTAAGATGTGGGCATGTTCGCTGATAAGCACTGGCTCTCTCTCTTTCTTCCTCAGATTTAAGAATCCTTTTAGATCTTATAACCTGGAACAGAAATATGATATATGACATTCTTACTACTCAAAAGAATGTCTGTAGGCCAACAGCAGTGGCAATAATGGGAGCTAGTTAGAAATGGAGAATCTCATTCAACACGGGTATATCCTGACTTACTTAGAAGCTGCCTTTCAACAATAGCCCCAGGTAATTTTTGTACACATAAAAATATTAAAGTCATGTATTTAAATATTTTAATATATATTACACACACCAGTAAAGTTTTTAAGAAATTAATTGATAAATAATCAACCCCAGAATGAATTGAATATGCCCCCACCCCCACCCCTGCCCCATCCCTGGTTTATATCTGGCCTGAATAAACTCAATTTAACAAAAAGGGTCATGGAGCTGGTGGTGTTTGAAAGAGCCCCAGGAAAAGTTTGGGGAGCAAGCATTTGCTTATCTCACTTGCACTCCATATGGTAAGTGGCAGACATGGTGGGCTGGGCTATCAGTTTGCAGATGATTCCTTCCTTCTGCAGAGGCCCTGCAGGTCTAACCAAGGGACAAGCATGTGCTCTCCACCCCCACCCTCACCCCACCCCCACCCCAGCCCCATTAGTTACTGCTAACTGTTCCCTGCTCAGTTCCACAGACTTCTGTATGTATTTACCACAATGCTGCAGATGTGCTCTGAAGTCTGCGGAGTATCAAATGTCACTGGGCTTCAGTGGGAGACAATAGCAGAATCTAAATGAGCCTGATCAGAAGGGCTGGGAATATTGGGGAACAGCAGGGAATAAAACACTGGATGCATATTTCTATTTCTCCCTAATCCTAAAAACTGCCCAGCTGTGTTACACAGATTTTTTTTTTCCTGTGAATATTATAGTAGAGATGATGAAATTAATGATACTGTCCAGGGACATTAAAGTAAGGAAGAAAATCAGGTTTGAGTAACCAAAATAAACTGGTGGTATCTATTGACTGTTTACTATATGGCATTTTATAAAGTTTGTCTGTTGAATCCTTATAGCATACCTCTGGACAAGATACTTTTAACTCCATTACCAGATTGAGACTCAATAAAGGGAAGAGTTATTTTCATTAGGAGGTGCTAGTTAGACAAATAGTGGTAAATTGGGAGTTAAATCTGGGTAAGGTGATAGCAGAGCTCATTCTTTCAACCATGGCAACAGTATCTCATTTGAGTCCTAAGTGAGAGGTGCTTCATAGGCTATGATGCGTCCTCCATTTGCAGATGAGAAAAATGAGACCACTGAGAGAAACCAAAGGGTGATTTTTTGAGTTATACATGAGAAGTTTAGTAAATGAGCAATTACAGATGCTTATCCCATAGCAAATTCTTTATGCATATTTCTTTGCACATACCACTATATGCTTTGCTAGTAAGAGACAGAGGTGTATATACATATATGTCCCTTAAGAAAGAAAGTATATCTTTGGACCTTATGCATGGAGTGGCTGTTTTATTTTCTTTATGGGGAGATGATACTGCAATACTCTGGGTCTGGGAAGGACTATTTTCATGTGTATAGTGACTTGTGAGCTGTTCTCCAATTAAGGGGGCTGACACAATATCTGTCTTTTTGCTCTTTTATTTTACAATATGCATTAAAAATGATCATGAAGTAAAAGGAAATGATAAAGAAGAGAGATTAGCAGGAGGAGAATATTTTTATTGAACACATCAGGCATCTTGCCAGTTACTTTAAATATATTTAGCTATGCTCTTATTCCCCAGTTTACAGATAAGAAAATTAAAGCTTTTGACCTGACTCCACTTTTCACTGATTAGATGAGAGTGAAATGATTTGCTGGAGTCTGGTGGAATTCCTAGCTCCTCTGGAGCTGTAATGTTAAGTTAGCTCATTGAAATCTTTGAGCAGAATGGGGCAATTTCCTGGATTTCTCTTGTAGTGAGTCACCAGAACAGCAGAAAGAGAAGTGGGATGGTTGAATAGAATGAAAAATAAAATCCCATACACATCGACAGGAACTAAAAGAAGACAAAATGCTTGTACCCTCCAGTTGCTTGAAGTAATTGTGCTAATGCTGAATAATTTAGTAACGATTCCCTGTACTCTTGAAACTGAGCTGGTGGACAATATTGCAGAGGCTCTAGAGGTGGGATCTATAATTTACTTAGCTCTCTGCAATGACTTCCTGGTGGACCCTTACAACTCCACACATCTTTTTTTCCAGAGGGATCTGTGCTTCTCTGTTTCCTCTCTTCTGCCTCTCTCCCTACTTTTCAGCCCTCATAATGGTGACTTTGCCCTGGGTAGTCCTGGTCATGTCTTTTGCTATGGTTGAACCTTCACCACTGAGAATAAGCCCCTCATGCCTTCAGCAAATTCTCCAAAGAAGAGTAATTTGGTGAAAGAGCAAATGTGGCTATTAAAAATGACCAAATCCTGTAACTTCTCGAAGCAAGTCCAACTCCCCAGCCACCCGAAGGCTTTATTTAGAATGTGGCAGGGTTATTTATAGTGAAGTTTTTCTGATGTGCTTGTGCAAGCCCAAAAGTACAGATGAATTTCTCATTGCAGTTTGCTTTTTGCTGTACTCATATGTGTGTAGTGTGTGTGCAGTTTTTTTTTTTTTTTTTTCCTCCACAGAATAGCATTGCTGTAGCAGAGCTCATCCCCTGATTGCATCCCTGCCTTTGCAGGAACATTTATAATCAGTCTTGTGAGGCGTTTTCAGAAATCATTAGGTGCTTGCAATGACTGGTCCTATTGATCAAGGCCACTGCTTCTCCCATATTCCCTGTGCTTTCCCTGTCATTAAACTCCTACCATAAAGATCTGGATTTTGATGGCTAAACCCCAATTTTATACCCCAACTTGACTACCAGGAATGTGTTTGAATATTCTCATCTTTTCTTTCATCCCAACAGTTAGAGGAAAGACCCAAGCAGAAAAAAAGCTGAAAGACCAAATAGTAAACATAGAAATGCACATACTCTAGCATCCCCTTCCACTACCTACCCATAAATGAAGAATGGTGGTGAGACGGAGTCATTGAAATACAAATCACAGAATCAAACAGCAAAAAGACAGACAGAAATCCTGAAGCAGACAGAAAAAAGTCACATTGCAAACAAGATAGCATGAGAAAGGAGCCTATACCCAGAAAACACAGAAAGCCAGAGAATATCACAAGAATACAACATTCAAGAACCACAGAGGACCAGAAACAGAGTGAAGAACAAGGTTGAGAGAGGACGGGAATGGAGAGGGAGAGAGAGAAGCAAGCAGAGAAAGACCATATGAGGTAGACTGTGGAACCTCAGAGCGAGTCTTACCAGGCCCAATCTGACCTGTTAGTCCCTGGACAGGTGCACTTACGCATATATTTTCGGCATTTCTGATCATGCAGGTTTGCTTCTTTTGAAAAGGAATGCAGTTTCATTGTGACACATGGCATTTGCTGAGTAACTGTGGCTGGCAGGACTCGGTCAGAACAATTTGAGTGAACCAACATACATTGTGATTTTTCTTCTCAAACTTTTGGAGACACAAATTTTGGAGACAACATTATCCATTTTCTAGCAATTGTTGCTAGAACCACAATTATGCTCACTTTACCTCAAATCATATAAGGAACATCATAATTTAATAATGAGTCTTTAAAAAAATTATAGTTCATATAGACTGTGATAATGGTTTACAAGAGAAGTGGGAAGTGGAAAGAGATATGGGTTAGAAAATTAACATCCACTGAAACTCTCTAAAACTATAAACTAGGCTTTTGAGCTATTTGGGAAAAAAATTTTTTAAAAACCCATTTAATTAGAATTAATTTTTCTATTATATTTATGAATAGATAAAGAGAAAGTCATGGAATTAATTTTAAATAATTTAAAGTAGCCTAAGTGAACGCTGAAGCTAGCTTTCTGTTTCCATGAATTTGCAAATATATTTGAGCAAATACATATTGTAATGATATAATAAACAATGGGCTATGTGAACGTTGAAGGCTATATATAGACAGGACTTGGGAAAATTACTCCTGTATCTTCCAGGATACATGAACTCTTACTTAGTGCTCACTTGTACTCTATGAGGTAGTGCTGTTAACATTACCCTCTACTAACAAGTAAAGAAACAGCTTCAGAGAGTTGTGGTCTATGTCTCAGGTTAGTTAATTCAGTAGGGAGCTTGGATTTGAAAACAGAATTGGCTGCTTTGAAAACCTGTACATTCCTTCTGCCACATCTGTGCCACCTCCTCCCTTACTTTATTTGTCTTTCCCCTTATGTTTCTCTGATCTTGGAAATGCTCTCTTGGAATATGGGGGAAAATTTTTACTTTTTTAAAATACAGTTTGCTCTTCCAAATATTTATTTTGGTCACTGGCACAACCCAGAGAACCAAGTGGGGAAACTGAGTTGTGTTAGACTCACAGTAGAAACCAGGCCTCTGATACCTGGTATTCTCCAGTGGCAACACTGCCTACTCTTATCTTTTATGAATCACTCAGCATTACTGAGGGTGTTTCCCCTGTGATAACTCTTTTCCATTAGGAAGTGCATTGAGATCCTTACTGCAGTTCTAGGCTGCACTACAGAGCAGGCTTTTAGAACTTCCAGCCCTAAATCTTAACAGCATACCAGCGCTGGAGGTAAGAAAGCCTTGCATAAGTGCACCATCTAATCGCATGGTTTATGTGGTCTCTAAAATCCATGCACTGTGTTACTTCCCTATTTATACTGGCAGATGCAGACTGAGATCTTGGATTAATAATAGCCATCCTGCAGGGATATTATTGAATGAGGTTTTTCAAAAGTCTGCACTGTTTTGTGACCTTTTAGCTTCCCATTATCCAAGATAGTGTTCCTTAAAATAGCCTAGCACCCCATATGTGCTGGTTATGCATAATGCAGGCCAGGAAACCAGAAATGCAAGGATTCTTTTGCTAAGATTTGAGGGAAGCCTTTGCAATGAAATCTTTCTATAGGGATATTCACCAGGCTTGGATTTGGGTGGCAAGAAGTAGCACAGTTCTGGGTCACTTGACCACACACGTATTGGTATATTATCCTGCTACGACAGAGCAGACAAACTTTGTCACATTTACAATGGAAATCAACATGCCAGGGAACTGCTCCTTGAGATATGAGAGGGAGTTAAAAGTCTGTATATGAATGCTCCTCTCCCCTGAGAAAACTTTTGAGGTAGCTGAAGAAAGGATTCCTACTTTGGAATCAGAGACTTCCAAGAGTCTTTGCAAATGCAAAATCTTCTCTTATCACTCTTCTGAGCTTCAACAAAGTTCTGACTTTCTCTTTTAAATTTTTTGAAAGTGTCAGCACAAGTAAAACTTCTCTAGCCCATCTAGTAAGGGTTAAATTTCCATTCTCCCTCTCCTGGAAACTGCAAACATTAGGGCCGAGCAACCGAATGCCCATATTCAATTTGAAACTCCTTTCTCTTAAAGAAATAGCATTTTCTATTTTACAATTTACTATATAAGATACAGTGTTTCACCCAAGCCAAACTCTGTAGGATCCATGGACTTGGGTTTGAAGCATCAGGGGATATAGATACCAAGGCACAGACACACACAGAAGATTAGCCAATGATACATACTATATATTTCTGAAATTGTTAGTGAGTTTTCAGCACAACTCCTGTATTTTTTGTTGTTATAGCCACAGTGGTATGTCTATTTTTCTCCAGTGTTTATCCTTGGAGATGAATGGTTTGTACAGAACACTGCACATATAGTGCTTCCATTGACTTCTGCTGGGTAAGAACAATGGTCAGTTTCTTTTCCATTGAGAATTTATGGAAGTTTGGAGGATGGTGGCATGGAGCTCCTGCTATCGAGTGAGATGGAGCTGAGATTCAAGTTCTGTCATAACAACCATACACTATAGCCTGAGACCTTGCATGTCATTTAACCTTGTTAAACCTCAGTTTCCTCATCTAGTAAATTAGCTTATAATGCTTGTCTTTTAGGTATCCCTCCAAGCAACAGTTGTGATATCTTTGTTTATTCAGTGGGGACTAAATATAATGGTGGTTATTAATATTCTAAGCATTCCATTCCCTGGACTTTTTCTGTTATTAATTAAAACTTTTTCTAATTGCCATTACCTAGACACTTTTTAGTCCTGTTACTCCATGGGCAAATATTGCTCATCTGTGAAATAACATGAGTGGCTTCAGTACTCTCCAGCAGCCTTGGAAAGGCAACATTCTGTTCTTCTATAATCCTAAGTCATGCTGACCAGTATAACATTGAGCCTGGGGAAGAAATTAGTAGCTTTGAGTAGAAGGAGCCATGCTTCTTTAATATTGCATTGCCTTCTGAAAGGTGAGCTGAAAGTATGTGCTTAACACTTAGGGAGACGTAGAAATTTCTCAATTAAGTAATGGATACCCATATTCCATATTAACAAGCAAACATTTGCTGTATTTCAGAATGCCCCAGTGCAGTTAAAATAATTATTTGGAAGATCAAAGTGGGGGCATTGAATATGTTCACCACTTTTCAACCTCTACCACTCATTAACTCATCTAATTAGAAGGTGAGAGGGGACACAGTGACTTTGAATTCTACAAGCTGCAGAACCCCCTTAGAGAAACATGATTCATAAAGGCCATCTTTATTTTGAGCAATGCCAAAGCAAGCATGAATCCCTGAAAGATATTAGACATTATGAAGTATTCTTGCACCCAATTATAGAGTCATCACCATCTTAATAATATGATATATATGGAAATATTAAATTGTTAACATTTTATAAAGATATTGCAGTATTGCTAAAATATTGTTGATAAAAATTATTATGTTGGAATAACAGTGCTAAACATCTACTATTTTCTTTTGTGCATAATTTAAAAATGGTGTGATCTTCAAATTCTTGAGTCACTGAAAATGTTCTATGATTTGAAGTATCTGTAATTTGTTGAAATGAAAGCTAGACTTAATGGCTCACTTTGTAAATATTGAAGGGAAAGAATCTTAGATTCATAATTATGTAGCAATGACATATCCCCCCCCCCCCCACACGTATACATGCACACCACCAAAACTCTATACCTACTCAGATAAATGAATATTAACTTTCCTACTAATGGGAAATTTTTTGTGCTAAACATTTCTGGTAAATATTCTTTTAAATACAGTAACAGTCAAATCCATTACCTAAAATGTTTTAATACTAATAAATTCATCTCAGATTTTTATAGACTTTTGTCTTCACAAAAATGTGATGTTTTACAAAAATAGGGTCAGCTCTAGATCATCTGTATCACAACTTGCATTCTGAGTCTTCTATGGAAAGGAGGAAATCTGATTACTATTAATATTATACTAATGATGAATGTTACCAGCACAAGATCTGCTTTCACTAGATTGAACACTTTAGCACATTTCACTTCAACAAGCCCATGTGAGATACACATTGTAGTGTGTTTCAATTGGTGGACATAAACAGATTTAATCAGGTTCTATAATTCATCTAAGGTCAGCCGAATGAACATTGCTGAATCAAATTTCAAACGTAAATGTATTTATCATCAGTTTTGCTCCTAAACTTTCTTGACATAGAGTTTTTCATTAAAAAAGCAAACAAAACAAACAAAAAAAAACCCCACCAAAACAACAACAAAATTCCAGCATCTCTGGAATCTGAGGCAAGAGGATTAGAAGTTTGAGGCTAGTCTGGACAATTTAGGAAGACTCACCCTATCTTAAAATAAAATAAAAGAGGTTAGGGATGTAACTCAGAGTGCCCCTAGAATTTCTGGATGACATAAACATTCATTTGGAAGATACAAGGCAGCAATAACAGGCTATTCCCTGCTTAAATGAGTTTACCTATTTCGAAAATAATTTCTACTTGTCTTCTTAGCCTCCTTCCTACTACCAGTTCACCTGTTATACAGATCGCACATAACCCCTGGAAAAGAATTAACAATAAAAAAATCAGCTTGAAATAGGAAGGATTTTTCTCCCCATGACTCTTTAACAGAGCACATAGCTTGAAGCTAATGCAACTTTCTAGGCAGAAAGGAGAAGATCACTATGTAAATTATTATCCCTGACAAGTTAAGCCTCCAGTCAAAAGCAGAATGTATAGTTTGTTTATTTACCTCAGGCTATTTGTCTCCATGGGGTATCTTTTTGAAATGAAATGTGTGAAGCAGGTTGACACACACACACACACACACACACACACACACTGTTGTACTAAACAGCAGGTCTCATCTCTCATTGGATTATCTGAAATCTGAGGTTGCAATTATATACAGCACTTCTAATATCTATCTCTCCATTCCAACACAGAAATCCCAAGCGAATGAGATGAAGTGACAGTTTCATCTTGAAGAGCTGCTATTGGAGGAACTGTACCTATTAAACAGAGGGGTGAGGGGTAAGGGTAGGGAATTATGAGAATCAATATTCACAAATGTAAGTAGTCCAATCCATCCTTCCAGTCCAACATTCTCTGTTGCATCAAAATCACTTCTTTTCCTGAATTTAAATAGTACATATGTGTAACATATCTGTTTTTTAAAAAATCTATGCAGATGAGTCTAAAATCCTTTCCTAGACTCAGTGAATAGTAGTTACCATTTATGTGACTCAGAGAAGTCACTTAAACTTTCAGGGTTTCCGAAATGAGTTGATAGAAAGATAGATGCCACATAGACTAGTGCATAATATCGCCATTCATTGCTTAATTGACTCTATAGTAGCTGTTATAATAGTTCCTGCTTATAATACTACAACTGTGGCTACTGCTTCTAGTAGTCCTACTAAAATCACCAAATTTGTGTCTACAGACTCTCCTTAGGAAAATAATATGCAATAATTTATGTGCATCTATATTAAAAGACTGAGCTTGGAGAAGTGATGAAGTTCAACTAAAATTTCAGCCAAAGGCTTTATCTTTTCTTTATACCATTATGCCTTCATAATTGCTTCTATTCAGTTTTTGGCAGATTGTGGGCACACAGTGATTATTAGTTGGCATATCTGTGCAACATTTTTGTCCAAACTTATAAAACTACCTCCTACTACTAGGTGCTAAGTGGATGTATGTTCTCTTTTCTTCTAGCTAACTCCACAGAATTTTGAAAAACAGTTTACTCAGAAAAGTTATAGCATAAGCTATCTTAAGCCATGTTTCCAAGATACGAAGGGGATTCATATGACTTTTTGTTTTAATCTGAAAGAATGTTTAACTTATGTCCTTACGTGACCTGGTGAACACAGTATGAACAACAAATGCTGAGAAAGCTGTATGCATGTGAATGATCTGTCCCAGGGTCCTTTAAAATCATAATCATTACCCAGAACATTATATCCATTCTATCATTTAATTTTTATAATAAACTAAAGAGTTAGGCATTACTGTCTCATATGCATAATGAGAAGCCAATACATTTGAAGGAGCTAGATAAACATTCCATATAGCAGAGATAGACCCATAACTGCAGATCACCTGCATTCATTTACTTGGCTCCAAATCCTTGCTTTATTCATGATGTGGTCTCTGTAGAAGTTGTCTGTAACTTCTAAGATGATTTTTTATGGGACTTTTACTCTAAGAGTTTCTTCTTCAAGATTTCCATCTTCCTTTTTAGTAGCTCTAGACCCCTAAACTGTGGTACTGTCTCAAAATTAGTGGTGCAGTGTGCTTCATGCCCCGATTTATGTAACTCTTATCAAGTTAGCTCAGTGTGCCCAAGGTTAGTGTTGTCATTGTTAAGATTTTGTTCATTTTAAATTTGGGGTTAAATGAGAGATTATTTATAGATGACAAGTACTTAGCAGCATCATTCATACATTAAACACTCAGTAAATGATAGCTACTCTTTTTATTGCCCTTATACTTCTGACTATTGTTGATAATCAGATAATGTAGAAGTACCACTAATAATTGAAATTTTTGTCCTTCCATGGCTGGTCCCATTTCCTAATGAAATTCTTGAACTTAACTAAAGTTGTCTGTACTGGCATCTTAGTTTACACTTCCATATAATTTTTATCCTCCAGATTTTTTAGCAGTGAATACTACCCCCCAACCCATCCCCACACACCTTATTGATTTTATTATCTATTGTTCAAGGGTCAGAATCAGTCTTAGGGAAAATTGTCTTTGGAATCTGCAACTCAATTTCATTCCTAAGGTCAAGTAGAGATTTGAGAACAGTAGTCTCCTCTTATCCATTGTTTCAATTTCTGCAGTTATAGTTACCTATCAGAAATTCTAGAAATGAGCAATTCGTGAATTTAAAATTGTGTACCAATCTGGCTAGCGAGATAAAAATCTCAGGCATCCTGCTTTGCCTAGCCAGGTTTGTATATATAAGAAATCCTTGGGCTGGGGCTATAGCTCAATGGTAAGAATGCTTGCCTAGTATGCATGAGGCACTGAGTTCAATCCTAAGCACCACATACAAATAAATACAAATTAAAATTAAAATAAGAAAAAAAGAAATACTAGTATGCATATGGTTTAGTAGTATCTGTGGTTTCAAGCATCCATTGGAATATATTTCCTTAAGCTAAGAAGGGGACTACTGTACCTTTTCCAAACGATGGGTAGTTTCTTTGTAGGTGCCAATGCTACTACCCATTGTAGAGATTCTTTGGTCCATGAGCTAAGACTGAGTCGCCAAGCTTTCTCACTCACACCAAACAGATGATGGCCAAGATTCATTTAATTACTAGGTTAAGAGTTTAGGTATATTTTACAGAAAGAAGCAAGAAAGTGCTACATTGAAGTCCATGCCACATTCCTTTGTATTTAGGAACAATACAACCTGGTTGAAGAGAGATGGTAGATTAGGAATTCTCAGAGGCAAATATATTTGGTTTAAAATTCTGGTTGTGACACCAACTAGCCAAGTGCCCTTATGCAAGTATTACAATCTCTTTAAATCTTAGTTTATGTATCTGTCAAATGGAAAATTAGGATTTTAACCTAATCTGTAAAAATCTGATAAACAGATTTAGTTGGTTATTCACCACAGATGGATACTTATAACAGAACTTCAAATTTTCAGAAAACTTGCAAAAATAATACAACAATCTACTGAAATATCATATATTTTTATATATTCAATTTCCTTTATCATTACCTGTCTACTTATGAATATTACATTTTTCTTTTCAATCATTTGTAAGCCAGTTGAGAACATTTTGTTCATTACCACAAAATACTACTATATATTTCCTAACTGAAGGATAATTACCATTATCAGAAAATTTAACAGTAATATAATACTATTATTCTGTCCATAATCCATATGAAATTTTGTCAGCTGTCCTAACATTGTTATTTACAGACAATAATTTCTTGGGAGACAGGTCAAGATGGCATATTGTATTTTTAATGTATCTTTTTAATTTTCCTTTGGTTAGAATAATTTCTCAGTTTTTCTTGAAATTGATATTTTTAAAGTTTTCAGGCCAGTTATTTTATAGCATATACTTCAATTTTTGCACCTGTTTTTCTCTTGTGGGTACATACATATTCAGTTTTGGCAGAAAATCCTTTGGAAGTGAGGCTGTGTTCTCTCTGTGTCATATCACAAGGTGGATGAAGTCATTTTGTTCTAATATTGATGATGCTAACATGCTCACCTAGTGAAGATGTTATCTGTCAAATATTTCCCCTATAAAATGATTATTTTCGGTTTAGTAGTTAATAGGCAATTTGTGAGGAGTTACTCTATGACAATTTTATTCCTTGTCAGATTTCCATGCAATAGCTTCAGCATCAATTGGTGATTTTTTTTAAAAGGTCATATTATTTATTTATTTATTATTTGTTTGTTTGTTTATTTTATGGGTACTGGGGATTTAACCCAGGCATACTTTACCTCTGAACCACAACTTCAGCCTTTTTTAATTAATTAATTTATTTTATTTAGAAGACAAGTTTTCACTAATTTGCTTAGGGCTTTGCTAAGTTGCTCAGGCTGACCTTGAACTTGTGGTCCTCCTGGCTCAACCTCTTGAGTTACTGGGATTACAGGGGTGTGCCACCACAACTGGCCCTTTTATATTTCTTAATTGGTACTCTGCTCTAAGGAAGCCAATGATCACTTCACACTTGTTTTCTGGAAGGAGAAAACTACAGTAGGACCAACAGAAACTGTAGGTTTGTAAAGGTCAGTGCATAGACTTTAAGTGCTTAGATAAGTAGGTGGCTCAAGGGGCATCTAATCAATCATTTTGATAGCATGCACAGCATGATACAGGAAGGGCCTCAAAGAAATATGCATTATAATTTCTTTTCAATGGGATGCCTAAATTTTACTCAAGATATTTTATCACAAGTCAGGAGTATGATACAATGTAAAAATTATCTATCAAAAAAGTAGTCTCCAGGAGACTGTGGGTTTTTATGGGTGGGAATAAACATTAGAACTGTGGCCTTTTTTTAAGAAAGTCTAAACTTTAAGAACAAAGACCCTAGAAAAGGAGATTATTTTTTAAAAATATCCAAAGCTGTACTCATGAAATATTTATTCAAAAAGTCTTAACCTTAAATGTGAAAGAGATCAAAGTGAAAGTTAAACAACATGCTATTTTAAGATATTAAAATTTGTAGACCTTATTAGGAAATATAGTAAACTACCCTCATTACTAGGATACAGTTCAATTTGCTTTTTGAAGTTATTTCACCAATTAAATTGCCATGAAGTCATGGGAGTGCATAAAGATTTTCCTGCTTCTTGGTGACCTTCTTATCGAGGGCTGTGTTTGTGGAACACCTTCAGACTTCAGAATGAAAGTTGCCATAGCTTCAGGACATAGTAATACTCTATGACTTTGTATATTCTCATGGAAAATGATTGTAGGTGTGCATTCTTAAATGTGCTCTTAAATCCCCTAGGGATGTACTAGTGCCTTTTGTTATTGTTGTTTTGGGTATGGTACTGAGGATTGAAGCCAAGGGTGCTTAACCATTGAGCCATATCTCCAGCCCTTTTTATTTTTTAGTTTGAGGCAAGGTCTCTGTAAATTGCTTAAGGTCTTGCTAAGTTGCTTAGGCTGGCTTTGAACTTGGGATCCTCCTGCCTCAGCTTTCTGAGCCGCTAAGATTATAAATGTGTGCATCTGTGCCTGTCACTAATGCTCTTTTAAAATGATAGCATATGTGTTTGTTTCACCTGGATGGAGCTTGAAAAGATCCTCAAGTATATTCTTTCTTTGAGGAAGGCAGGATTTGCCCCTGTATGCAGTGCTTGCTTTTGACTGCAGCGGCCAAGACAGGACTTTGCTATTCATTTAAAAGATTCACTTAGGTTGGGTTTGTGGCTCAGTGGCAGAGTGCTTGCCTTATACATGTGAGGCACTGGGTTCGATCCTCAGCACCACATAAAATAAATAAACAAAATAAAGAATTTGTGTCCATGTATAACATTTATATATATATATATATATAAAAGACTCACATGATTCTTCTATCTCAGGCTCAACCTCAGCCCCTATGCTGTTATTTTTATTTCTGCTTCCGGGGATTGGGTTGGATGATCTGTCAGGACCCTTCTCGCTCAGATATTCTAAGCAAAGAAATAGAAAAGGCACGAGTAAACATTTCCACAGGCCTTGAGTTTTGATGAATTTATCTGCAAGGATGGATTAGGTTTATTCTTCTTTGTCTTGAGGCAGAGGAGACATATGTCTTTAAAGCTGCCTAGCTGGACTGTCTTTTCGGCATGATTTAAAAACACAGGAAACTTTCACATAGCATTAGGATCACTATGAGCCATCTGAAGATTTCATAAATTCTTGTTGGAGGCTAAGTGGGTAAGGAGACCAAGGGTAGATGGATGATATCTACTGAGTTGGGCAGGTGAGATGAGAGCTGGTAAGGTTGAATGCAAGTTTCCTTCCAGTTTTTAAAAGATACTTATTAATTTGGATGAACAACACTAAGTGAATGTATTATTATATATGACTGCAGGCAGGCAATCTGCCTAAAAAATAAATCTGTTCCATTCCCATTCATCTGAGTAAAGAATGACACATGTCAAAAGATAAACACCTGTTCCCAGAGCAAGCCTTTCTATGCCCTTGGAATCTGAGGATTAGACGATTTTTTGTAGAAAACAGGTATTACTTTTCAGTAGCATCTAAGCAATTTGTTTTGTGTTGTTTGCTTTTCTTCTTTATTACTGCTTTAGGTAGGTTCAGTGTTGAGACATTTTTCATAATCTTCTGTCACAAGAAATGCTTTCTATGTCTCACAGGACAGAATGGGGTTTTTATATGTATGCAAGGCCTGTTCCTTCGTTAATAAAACTTTACCCTGACTCCCTTGGCCGGGAATGAGAGAGCTAGCAGGATTTCACATTCATAATCATCCTGTTTGAAACTTAGTTCATTTTTCTTAACCTCCTTGAGAGCTCAAGTTAACATTCAGATAGATATGTTTGCCAAAATTATTGTTGGAGACAGCTTCAGTATGATTGTAGAAGGAAATAGAAGCAGGGTGGGTTATGTTGCTGCTTTTCTCACCAGATAGTTCTAATGCAAGGAGCAAAACTGTTGATGGAGAAATAAGCCCTTGTAGTGATTCTGAAAGTTCAGTTGGTGCCAGAGTCACACGGAAGGCTGGTTAAAGTGTGGCACCCCTGATCTCAGAGCTTCTGATTGCTTACCTCTGTTTCTGGCAGGTGTTTACATGATGCTGATGGTGTGTGTGTCTGGGGGCCACACTGTTACTATCAGTGCTCTAACATAATCCTCCAAATAGATTCATGTCAGTGTCTTGTCTACATTGGAGAGACTATTGGGGTCATAAAGCCTTTTACCTTCCATGAGTCATTCAACAAACTTTGCTTGGCTTATAAGAATAGCAGATGGTCTGATAAACATTTTGATACAGAGATTAATAAGGTGTAGTCCTAGTAGTCAAGGAAACTGGACTAGTAGTCAATTGGAGAGACAGTCGAGGGAATCCTCAGTCTCAGTGTGGTGCACTCAACAGTAGGATAGTCGTACTGGTCACTGTAGACACACTTGGGAGAAGTATATGACACCATTTGCACCTGGGACCTGCAGGCAAGGTAAGCTGCTTGGGAGAACGAACTGAGTTCTGAGCACCATGTAGGATTTATTGCACTGGGAAAAATAAAATAAATGGAAAGGATAAGTGTTCCAAGGCACACTTGAGTGAAATGAGAGTGCAAATTAAAAATAGGACTTTATAAAAAGTAGAAACTGAATACCATGAAAGCACCTGCTTCTATCACAGCTTAATTCCTACCTACTCCTCAGCCAAGAGATGTTTGGCCTGGTATTTTTAGGGGGGTTAATTTTACTATGCATGTTATGGGAGTGGAGAGTCTAACTTTGAAGGTTTTAAACTAAGGAGTAACAAATTTGAACTCTTTTATGAATGCCTAAATAAATTATGATACATTTATTTTGTGGAACACTATGCAGTTGTGAAAAAGCAGAGTCAGTGGTACATTTGTTCTGGATTGGTCTCTAAAACAAAATATAGGAGAGTGTTAATAGCATTATTTAATTTGTGGCCAGGTGTGGTAGTGCATGCCTGTAATCCCAGCACTGCAGAGGCTGAGACAGGAGGATGGCAACTTCAAAGCCAGCCTCAGCAAAAGTGAGGCCCTAAGCAGCTCAGTGAGACCCTGTCTCTAAATAAAATATAAAATAGGGTTGGGACTGTGGCTCCATGGTCAAGTGCCCCTGAGTTCAATCTCTGGTACGCCCCCCCCCCCCCAAACAAAAAATCATTTTATTTGTTTAAGAGTACTAAACTTGTGCATGCTTGTGTGTACATAGAATATTTCTTTGGGACACATACACATGCACAAACACACATAAAAGGGAACTGGATGACAATAGTTGCCCAGTATAGAAAAACAGGAGGACCGTGATCTGTTTTGGGAAGGACATTTTCTTGCTTTGCATGGTTTTTGTTTTTCTTAAAATTCAATATGCATATATTTTATTTTTTATCTTGCATATATTTACTGCTCCCATTACTCCTCCTCCTATGGCTAATATAAATAATTTAAGAATAAAAAGACTCATAAATTTAAGAAATGGGTTTTAGCAGGAAAGGCTAAAAGGAGAAACAGGCGTTTCTTAGCTGCTTCCTTGAGTAATGACTAAAGGTAGAAATATGTTGGAGAGGATACACAGAAAGAAGGAAGGTAGTCTGAAAGAATTACACTGATGTAATGTTTTCTGGAGTTTGTGGGTCCATAGAAAAATGTATCTTCTAACATAGTATATGCACACTTAAAAATTCGGATATTTGACACCAGAAATAAGCTAAGGAAAGGCAGGGAATTACTTTTCGTCCTAGGTAGGTGTTTAGTATATATTGTTCAGTGATTGAATCCTTGGACTTTGATTCCTTGCTGCTGTTGAATTTTTATTCTCTGAAATACGTATGAGAGGGATTTCTTCCTAGTCTTTGTATATATTGCAAAATGGGGTCTACTCCCTCTCGTTTCATTTTCTGCAAAGAACAAATACACATACATACACACACACACACACACACACACACACACACACACATAGGCTTTGTACATACTTGACTGAAAGCAGGCAGTTGTAGGGATAAGTTCAATGCATTGCTTGGCCCAAAAGTGAAAATGCTCAAACCCTCAGGAACCCCACTGTCCATAAGGACAGCATGCTTCTCCCAAGCAGTATATAAGTTTTGGGATTGATGGTTTTAGGAATCAAATTATACCAATTGCCAACTTTTCTCCAAATCTCTCTGGATGTTTTGGAGACTGGTGGCATTTCATAGCCCCAATTTCATCTACAAAGAGAGTTCCTAGCCTCAGTAGTTATAGATGTGAATAATGGGAGAGAGAGGTAAAGGAGAGAATGGCTCTCCAGTTGCAGACTCATGTGGATGAATGGACTCCAGCTCGACCTTTGTCTCTAACTTGTGTTGTTTTGGATAATATTCAAATTCTCTCAGAAACCTTGTTTTCTTCACCTGTAGAACAGATGACAATATAACCTCCATCTGCCTCCAAATGTGGTTTTAAGTACCATGTAAAGTGAAATATGTGCACGCCTTTTGTAAGCTTCCCCAGTGCTTCAGAATTTAAGTCAAGTGATTGCTCGCCTAAGCTAAGTCTTTTATGCGTTTGCATGAAGTGTAAAGAGCAATGAGAAGGTTATGATCACTTACCTTCCTGCTACCTTTGGATTCTGTGGGGAAATGAGAGCAGAAGTTTACAGAAAGAAAAATCTGTAGTACAGACGGAGCACGCCAAAGTGCCTCGCGCTCTGCTTGGCAGATGGTAGCACCTTAATAGATGTGAGTTTCCTTCCCTTCCGCCCCTGCTTACCCAAAATGACTTTGAGATGCTTACTCTGGCAGTTTGGAGAAAATTGGATTCCTAAACTTATCAAGACGGTTTAGGGTACGCATATAGGATTTATTTCTGAATATTGTGAGTGAAGATAGATACTGGAGTCACAGAGGTGACAGGTCACATCCTAACTCTAAGATTCTTCAAATAATATGCATGCTTTGACTGATGCTCTCAGCTTTTCTTACCTATAAAATGGGAAGACCTTCTGTCTTTTAAGGAGGTTAACAGAATTTGAGGTAACAAACAAAACCAGTTAAAGAGTGTTAAAGGTTGAAATTTCCCAGTAGGTAAATTGGTTAAAAGGATAATTGTTAGTAACTAATATAACCTGGTTTATTGGCCCTTTTCCTAATCTGATAGAATTAGCTAATGACAATATCAATTTGGTAAGAACCTAACAATTACTATTGCACTATGCCAGACACTATAATAGCCATCAAATCTTTGTTTCCTTATCTATAAAATCAGAGAAATAATAGTACCTTTCAATTAATCTTTTAATTTCAAAAGTTTATATGTGCTGCTCATAGTTAAAAATTCAGTAAATGGAAATACAGTGAGAGGATCAAATCTTGTCCATCACTGGAGACATAGCTGGGTCCTAAATTGCATACAATACTTATTTCTTGAAGAGTGTTAAGAGGAAAAAGTAGAAGCCTGCATTTGGATTTCTCCAAAAGATAAAATTCCTTGCCTTGGACAGATCCTATATTATCATAGGATCCTAACTTTTAAACACAGGCAGCAAATAAAATTGTACCCTTAGCACAATCTCAATGGATTATGGAAAAGGCTTAATTAATGTTTATAGAGTGATTATTTGTTGGAACAGAATACAAAAGGAAGAATAGAAACAAGCACATGTTTTTCATTCCCTGGGCTCTAATGCAATTCAGTACAGTTAATTTATTTAATCGCCTCCCTGATCAATCATAGGAGCTAAGGATGGCAGTCTGAGCACACTACTGATTTGCAGCTACAGAAACTGTGGCTCTGGCTACATAAGCAAATATCTGAAAAAAAAATGCTCCATGAGATTTGAGATAGAGCTGCACACTGGTTTTATCTCTGAACATGTATATTGCTCTCCCAGGGCCTAGATGCTCTGCTTTCTCTAGGGCACCAAGTTGCAGTTACAGTGAATCTCAGTGCATCCCCACACCTGGCGAGTCCATAATTCCATCAAAGCTGGCTGCCCAAACTTGAACATCAGCACTTTGCTACTAATAAACCTCCATGTGTGGGTAAACTCATTTCAATCAATCATGATATTGATTTTTCTCGAATATTTTGAATCATCCTTTTGGTCTAAAAATAACAATGCATCAAGAGCATGTAACCATGCTTGCCAAAGAATATAGACGTATGAAATTATAGTTTCTACATCCCTTTATTTTTCTGATACCTTTTTTTTTAATCTTTCTCCATCTGACTTTAGATGTTAGAATGAGTCTCTAAGCCAGTTCATTCCCAAGGGTGGCAGAAATCTCCAGTTACTTGCAGGTCTCACGTAATCAAAGGAACTTTCTGTCTCTGAGCCCAAATACAGAACAACAACAACAACAAAATTTGCTAGCTCTGTCCAACTCTTATCTGTGCCTTGACCCTTTCATTCTATTTCTTGCCAAAAAAGCCAATTTGTTTTAGAATGAAATTATATTGAGGCAATGATCTCTTGTGTGTGAATATTACTGACCTCAGCAGCTTTCTTTATGTCCCTACTTAGCCTAAGATTGGGATTTCCTGGATATCATTTCACAATTTTGAGGGAGTTTGAACCACAGAGTTAAAAATTACCAGCAAATAGTTGGCTGCAGCCTTTAGAATTTACTTGGATTAATAACAAAAAAAAAATATTTTAAAAACTTGCCATCCAACTGTGTTATAACAGAGTACACTTCTTTTTACCTGTAATTCTTTTTCATGAGTATTTAGCAGACAATGCTTGATCATCAACATGACCAGTTCTATTTGTTTTGGTTTGTTGTTATTTTGGTATTTGTAACACAGGAAGACTTCCGCTGGGAAAAGGCTGGCATTGGGATTAACTGCTACATGCTACATGGATGGTTTTTATACTGTTACTACAAAAAAAAATAGTTACAATTAAAATGCAGGGCTTGGTTTAAAGAGCACCTGTTTAATCAAGGATAGAAAGTCATATTTTGTATATGCCACTAGGTGAATAGCTGACTTGCATACCAATTCTGTCCCTGACTATGGCTAAGTTCTTTCTTAACTTAGATGATATTTTTTTTTTTTTTTGTAAAAACACTGAGTTTTTAAAAGTTTTAAAAGTTTAGGACAGAGCTGTCCATATGGAGGGTACTTTGCGTTTCTTGAGTACTAATTTATTTTTTTTTAAACATGACTAATCTTTAAGTTTACCTTTGCCTTTAAAAATAATTTTCTGCAGTCCACAATGTAGATCAACCAAGGGCAGATAATAGCTATGCCCTGCCTATTCTGAGTGTTGTAATAACAGGACCATTTTGCTAAATTAACAATCTTGTTCTCTGAGAATAAATGTAAATTGATCACAGCCTGGATTCTTAATTCTATGAAGCCATAGAGGCTTGGGTCATTTACTGACAATGTAAACTTAGGAAATTCACTAATCCAGACTTTTCCTATTTGGAAAATTATGAAAATGATATTACATACCTCATAGGGTTATTGAGAGAATTAAATGAAGCAATTCATATCAAGTGCCTGAAACACAGTCAACACTTAGCAAATGTTGGCTATTACTATTAGTGTTAACATCCAAGCAAAACTGTGTAAGGATGAGTAACTTTCAGAGACTGTTTTTACTATCATTTGAGTTCTGGGAGATTCATGTTTTGGGCATCATATTATAATGAGAAAAGTAAGAGACTGGAAACAAACAGATCTACATTTCAACCCTTTAAGCATTCTCCTTTAAACTTACTCTGACAAATTAGTACAGAAAGTGGATGAATACGATGGAAACACCTTCTTCCTCTTTCATAACATTTTTGTATTTAACTTCCTAGGAGTTGGGAGAGGCAGTTGTTTGAAAGTCCAAACTTAGGTCATTATTTCTCATTTTCAAATTATTGTGGTGAATGATATAGTTTGGCCAGCCCACCTGAGATTCATACCTGAAGAGTCAGTCTCAGAAAGAGGAGTTAGAAGACCATGTGAAAATGCTGAAGAGAAGTTTCCAGTATTAAATCTCTGTTTATTATTATTATTATCATCATCATCATCATTATTATTACCATCATTTGTTACCAGGGATTGAACCCAGGGCTGCTTAACCACTGAGTGACATCCCCACCCATTTTTACTTTTTATTTTGAGACAGAGTCTCACTCATTTGCTTAGAGCCCTGCTAAATTGCTGAGGGTGGTCTTGAATTCCGGAGCCTTCTGACCTGACTCAGTCTCTCAGAGTGAGCACCACTCTGCCAAGTCAGTATTCCATATCTTAATGCTTCCTCTTGATAATTTAAAACATATATGGGCTTCCCAGGCAAAAGCACTCAAAGTGTGCTGGAAAACTCTTTCACAACCCCTAGCTCAGAGAATCCTTGATTAAGCTAGAGTATTCCCCACATTACTGGTTCTGGCCCTCTAATCTGCCTGCACACATATAATACACCACCTCTGCTCCACATAATCACCTCCAAACCCTGTTGCTCTGATGACTCAGTTTGGACACATATCTAGTTCTTACTCAGATTCTGTTCTCATAATTTCTGAGATGGCTCTGTGCACACTTTCATCAAACTCCTAAAGCACATTTTCATTGTTTTATCTACTGTATGCACATAATGGACAATTACAGCTATTAAAGGTAAATAGAGAGCCTTAGCAGTTAAGGAGTTGGTTTCCAAACACCAGTCATGTACAATCAGAGATCACTAACCTGGAAGTTGCTCAGAGGATTCAAATATCAAAAGAGCAAATAAGGATGAGATAATTGAATAGTTTTAATGTACTGTGTTAGTCCCCTTTTTCATGGCTGAGACCAAAAAATCTGACAAGAACAATTTTAAAGGGGAAGAATTTATTTGGGGGTTCATGGTTTCAGTGGTCTCTGTTCATAGATGTCTGACTCAATTCCTCAGGGCCTGAGGCAAGGCAGAACATCATGGTGGAAGAGTGTGTTGGAGGAAAGTGGCTCAGGACATTGTTCCTAAACAGAGAAAGACAAACTCTGCTCTCCAGGGATAAAATATGTAACCAAAAGGGACATCCCCAGTAATCTACCTCCTCCATCCATACCCTACATGCCTATAGTATCATTCAGTTAATCCTTACCATGGAATTAACACACTGACTGGGTTCAGGCTTTTATAACCCAATCATTTCACCTCTGAACCTTCTTGCCTTGTCTCACATATTAGCTTTGGGGGACACCTCACATCTAAATCGTAACATCTACTCCTGATGTTGCTATGATTTTTCTGTACAATACAGTTATCCCTCAGTATCCTGAAGATTTGGTTCAGGAAATCCTGAAGATACCAAAATCTGTAAATGAACTCAAGTCCCTCATATAATTTGGTGCAGTATTTGCATCTAATCTATGTACATCTTTCTGTTTACCTTAAACAATCTCTAAATTGCTTTTAATTTATATGTATTATAACATAAATTCTAAGTAAGCAGTTATTGTCCTGTTGTGTTTAGCAAATGATGGAAAGAGAACACTCTACACATGTTCTGTACAACTGCACTTTTTTAAATGAATATTTTCTATCTGTGGTTGGTTTAATGTATGGATGTGGAACTCACAGATATAAAAGGTCTATTACACTTCTTTATCATTTAGCTCTTCATCTATTTGGATGAGGAAATAATTGCTATATATTAAATAATACAGATATTGTATATGGAGATTTTTAAGAAATTCAAATATCACATAATATAAAGGACGAGAAAATTCAGTGGAAGTCAGAAAATCTTTCTTGGGTTTATTGCTTTCATGTTTTCTTCTAAAGCAAATAAACTTCCTTTGAAGTTCTACATCAAGGGTCTAAATCAGCACCATCCAATAGAACATTCTGTGATGCTGTTCTATACACATGCTGTTCAAAATGGTAGCAAATGGTCACTTTTTTTCTACTAAATATTTGAAATGCAGATCAGATCTCTGAGTAACTGAATGTTTAATTGTAGTTTAATTTACATAAATTTGGAGATATATGGCTTTTGGTCATAGAATAGGTCAATATAGTCTAGAATGTCTCCTGGTTTTGTTAGAGAGAGCTATTTTACTCCCAAGTAGTATTTCAGATTATTCTTGCAAAGGAACTGTAGTCTTGCCTTTCACAGGGAATACAGCAGAGCTTTCACATATGAAAAAAGACTGTCATCTTGAAGACATTAAACAAGATGTGAGGACTTATACTAACAAGTTTCAAGATTTATTGTAAAGGGAATGTACACAATAGTGCTGGCACAGTGGTAACCAAGTAAACAGTAAACGTGGATAAAGAGCCCAGAAACAGACCATGTGTACCCAGAAACTTTACATAGCAACCAAAGGACTACAAGTCAGTAAGGAAAGACTAATCAATAAATAGCTCATGGACTTTTCATCATCCATATGGAAGAAAATTCCTATTCCATACCATAACACACACAAAAAATCAACTTCAGAGAGATACAGGCCTGAAGCACAAAAGATATTCATTTTAAAAGGCATTTGAGAAAAATCTTTTTATGTACTTTTGGTAAGGAAGCAATTGTTAAGCAACAAACAATGTAAACCTTACAGGGAAAAATGAATAATTTTTACTTCATTAAATTTCAGAAGTTTGATTTTTCAAAAGTCAGGATAAAATAAAGAACATGTATGGAAAAAAAAGGATAGATCTGTGCTACATAGACCTGATCAAGAATTTTCACTAAAATATATAAAAACAATTGAAATTAATAAGTACAAGGAAGTAATAAGCAAAAGATGAGGAAGATGAATCATTGTATTACTCTTACACAAATGAAAAAATACCCGCTAATTATGATGGGTTATGTAATAGATGTTTGTACCCTTACAAAGTCATATGTTGAAGTCCCAACCCTCAATATGAATATGTGGGAACTTTGGCAAATGATCTCATTTGGATGAGATCATGATAATGGAGTATGTATGATGGGATGATTGACCTTAAAAAGAAGAGGAGACCCAAGAGTTTCCTCTCTGTCATGTGGAGACATGGCAAGGAGACCATGGTCTGCAAGCCAGGAAGAGAACCCTCACCATGCTGGGCTGATCTGGACTTCCCAGCCTCCAGAACTGTATGAAATAAATATCTGTTGCTGAAACCTAACCTACCTATGGTGTTCTGTTTTAGCAGCCTGATCAGACTAAGATACAATACAATTTAAAAGTTAATGTTGAGCGGTATTTTGTACTCAACAAATTGCAAAAATTAAAAGTTGAACAACATAGAGTGATGAGAATCTTTGAGATCTTATACTTGATCAGTGTTTGCAAACTCAAAAAAAATTGTAAGAAAACTTCCATTATCTTGGAAGAAAGTAAAATGTAAACACTGAGTTTATCACCCAGCAATTTCTTTCTGACCTAAGTGCTCTAGAAACTTTGATGTAGGCCCTAGAGTTCCAGTAAAAGCTACTAGTCAAATCGTTTATGATGGGTTTCAAAAACCAAAAGCCTATAAATAATCCAAATTTCCATCTAATGTAGAATGGTTATATTTGGTATTATCTTACCACAATTTGGATAAAATGATAAACTATAACTTTAAGCATGAGTAAGAGCGAATCTCAAATATAGAGCTGGACAGAAAGTAGTTCACTAAAGTATATATGAAGTTGAACTTTAAAGAAAGCTCAGGCATTTTTTAAATGCAGAGTTTAGGGTGTGGTTTACCTTTACTGGTGAGAAACAAGGATGCCATAATATAGAATCCTAGTTGAGACTTCAAATAATAGATTTGTTTAATTTTGTATCTAACTTATTAATCCATGAATGCTTCTTGTAGTATTTTTTAATCTTATATTTATGTTTTATGTATATTTATATATATAAAATTTATTTCACAATGAAAATTAACATACAAAAACAAAGAAAACATGATTATGAGAGCAAAAGATTGCTTTATAAACATGATTAAAATATTTAAAAATATGCAATATATTATTCTTAACTATAGTCACTTTGTAGTGCAATAGAAGACCAAAATTTATTCTTCTTATTTAACTGACCTCTGGTACTGATTGACCAATATCTGTTTTTCCCCTTTAAAAGAGAGGATTTTAAATTTTTTTGTCACTGGATATGGGTAAAAGTACACACTCATACATTGCTGTTGGGACTGCAAATTGGTGCAGCTAATCTGGAAAGCAGTATGGAGATTCCTTGGAAAACTTGGAATGGAACCACCATTGGATCCAGCTCTCCTTTGGCTTATATCCAAAGAACTTAAAAACAGCATACTACAGGGACAGAGCCATATTAATGTTTATAGCAGCACAATTCACATTAGCTGAATTGTGGAACCAACCCAGATGCTCTTCAGTAGATGAATGGATAGGGAAACTTTGTGTGTATATATGTGTGTATATATATATATATATATATATATATATATATATATATATATATATATATACATACACACACACAATGGAACATAATCAGCATAAAAAGAGAATAAAATCATGGCATTTTCAGGTAAATGGATGGAGTTGAAGAATATATTGCTAAGTAAAGTAAGCCAATTCTGCCCCCCAAAACAAAGGCAGATGCTTTCTTTGTTATGAGGATGCTGACTCATAATGGCAATGGAGGGGGGACATGGAGGAAATGGAAGAACTTTAGATAGGGAAAGGGGGAGGGAAGGGATGGGAGGGGGCAAGGGGGTAGGAATGATGGTGGAATGAGTTAGACATCATTACCCTATGTACATGTATGAAGATACAAATGGTGTGAAAATATTTTGTGTACAGTGACTTGAAAAATTGTGCTCTATATGTGTAATATGAAATGAATTGCATTCTGCCATCATGTATAACAAATTAGAATAAATAAATAATAAAAAATTTTAAAAACATGTTCTCACCACAAAAAATGATAAGTATTAAAGTGCTGGATATGTTAATTAGGGATTAACTATCAATTAGTGATTGAGTGAGGGAGGGAGGAGAAAAAGAAAGAGAGAGAAGAAGAAGAAGAAAAGGAGGAATTTACAAAGGATTTTTATGTTCTTGTTTACTAAAAAAAAAAAACCTTAATAATAAGGCTGTTTATTTTCTCATTCCAAATTATAACCTGTGCTTCTTAATTTAAAACGTTACTTTCCAATTCCTGGATGCACAGGGGATTACTATCTATCTGACATTCTTCATGTTGCCACCTGTGCCTATAATTGTTTTTCTCATTTCCCTTTTTGACCCCAACACATAAATATACATGCACACACACACATAGTTTTCAAGATTCAGCTCAAAAAACATGAATTTCTGAATACCATCTTGCTTTTCCCTACTTGTCATGAAGAGTGAATGAATTATTCTGTTTCTATTACATTTAGAGATAGATTAACTCTCTGCAGCGTTCTAGAGGCCCTTTCTCTAGACTAACTCATAGATAGTGAATGAAGAAATCTATGTTCAACTTTAGATTCCTACCAACAGCCAAAATAGTAGCCTGGAACTAAGAAATATATACCTTCTTGAGAAATATAGATTGAACACAGGAAGATAATACATTTGTTATGATTGCAAGAACATGATATGACCAACATCATTAATAAAGAGAATATCACTGATAATTGTCATATGTTAAAATAACCATAATGGATGAAGCAATATTGGTTACCATTTGTATTCATTATTAGAGAAATTTCGGGATATACTGACTTCACAGTGCTTTTAAATGACTGCAGATCTGATGGCTTCTATTGCCAAAAGTACAAGATATTATCAACTAAGCTGACACCTCCTTAACCCTCTATGTAGACATGGAAGTGTTCTAAATATTTTGAAAATATCATTTTGCTTAGTTTTTGGAATAGTTAATACAGTTAGCCCTGCTTAATGTATAGTTGAGGAACAGAGCAACAGAGAAATAAGGGAATTTGTTCAAGGTTGCATAGTGTATAAATTGTAGAACCTGGCTTCAAATCCAGATCTTCCCAAATCTGTTTTTTTTTTTTTTTTTGTTATTGTTCTTAGATATTTGACACTTGAATAAAAAATAGGTCTGCACTGTATAATAAATACCAGATATTATATTTTAACAAAAACTTTCATAATGTTTACTCTGCACCAGGCAATGTTCTAAACCAGGATTCTAGGAGTTTCCAATATCTAGGATCATTTAAATAGTAAATATGATTTTATCTGTGGGTACTGTACACAGTGTTGCTACTGTTTAAGACAGAAGTAAACAAAATGAATGAAAGGGTGTAGATGGGTTCCAATAAATCTTTATTCACAGAATAGAATTGACCATTACTGGGTTGGCTTGTAAATTAAGAACCCCAGTTTTAAGGGTTTATGAATCCTCTCACCATCCTTAAAGAAAAGCATAACAACTAAAGAAGAGCATTATTAAGGTATTCAGATGATATATCATTTTTACACAGGAGGACAATCAGGTAAACAGAGTTGATTGGTCCGAAATTACTCAGTTGGTAAACAGCAGAACAAGGTGCAAAGGCAGAAAGACTGTTTTTCATTGTTTGTGTGGTACTGCATTTTGACACAGAGATGTTGAGTTTTAGTTTCAAGCCCCATATTCTGAATCTTTGAATTTGTTGGTGGAATTGACTCACTGCTTCACCAGTCCCAGGGGCACCGCCCTGGTTCCCTGCATTAAATGGTCATACCAGAGTACATGTGGGCCCCTCTAAACATATATTACTGCCATTCGAGATAGAGCCATAAGTGCGCTTTCCTCAGCTTCCATAAAGATGCAATGCCTCCTTACAGAACCCTGATTGCTTTCTGCTGTCTCCTAAGCCTCCCCTTTCTCCTACTTTGCAGTTCCTGTTTTCTGATGGTCTCTGATTGGAATAGATCCAATCTGGTAAAAATCTAAGTAAAATTCATGTAGAAGAAATCACATGTCTATATACTAGAATTTCAACAAGGTGGATTACCAATAGGGTCAATTAGTCTACCTTAAAATTAGACTAGACAAAATTTATCTCAGATTGTCCAGAAGATATCAGAAGTATGTCAGAAATTGGATATTGAATAAATGTTTGGTGCATAACATTCATGTTTGTGTGTCATTTCTTTCGTGATGGTTGTAAAGCATTTCTGAAGTCATGGAGTATTCATTGATTAGAAGAATGGCAAATATTATACAAAACCCTGAGGATACAATAAAAACAAAAGCATAAACAAAATCATAGTCATCCATGGCACTATCTTCTATGTTTGGGATTTGGGTTGATACAAAGGGGAAATCCACTTGTTCTTATTTCAAATGTTTGATAGAAGCTCTTTGAAATGTTGGGTTTATAAGGATGCTTAGGTTAATCCTGACCCAGTGAGATCAAGTGCCTTGGTCAAATATTGATGTATGTGTTAGAGTGGAGATACCCATGCAAAGTATCTGTTGATCTTCATCTAGAATTTATGTTTATCTGAAAATAAAGACTTTTTTTTTTTGTAGTGATCAATGGAAGAAGCTTAATTCAATGACAAATTCTATCTGTAACTGGGCCTTACAAATGTTTCTCCAGTACACTTTCACTTTGTTCATGCCACTTTATCCAAAAGGGATAAGGAGAGCCTATTAAACCAATTCCAGATGTCCTGTATGATGCCTTTTCTTTAATAACTGAAATGTGTGTTGTCAGTATCTGAGATTTATTGCAGTGCCTACCTTCCTGAAGACACTTTTACTCCTGGTCCATTGTTTCTGACTCTGGCTTTGAGCTGAGACGCTTTATTTCTCTCTGTTTTTTTTTCCCCCCAGTCTAGAAGCAAATAGCTTTTCAAAAGTTTAAAGAGAAACTAGAGCAGCTTTGGATGGTTTAGAAATGGGAAAAATGGCTCATTTCATGAATAAATATTTGCCTGCGGTTCTCTACTTTGCAGACTCAAACAGGGATTAAAAGGTAAAGATTGGCAGGAGGGAGTGAGGAGGCTTTTAGGCAAAAGCAGCGTGTGTGTTACAGCTCCATACACCGAGAATGCAATTTCTGCTTTGTTACAAGTAAAATCGGTTATAAGTAGCCCTTTGTAGGTGCTGCTAAAGAGGGGCAATCTAGTGGGAAAACCTCAGGCTTTGAACTAAAAATATCTAAACCTGGATCCCTTATTTACAAGAGTGGGTAGCTTTTGTATGGGGCTTGACATGTTTCAGCATGTCAGTTTCCCCATCTGTGAAATGGGGACCAGTGCATGCAAAGTACCACGTCTAGAACCTGGCATGCAATAGAGGATCAGCACGAGGGTTTGTTTCTCTCATGTTTATCTGAAGGGGTGGGGAGAGGAATTTGATAGGACATGACTAATTTCAAGCATATCAGAACTGTTCCATGTCAGAAGACTAGTTTGAAGCAGGCAACTCGGAGCATTTTATTTGGTTAAACATGCTTGCCACCCCAAAATGTAATACTACCACCATTTCCACCACCACTGCCACCAACAGCAATGGCAGATGTAGCAACAGCACAATCATCAATAGGCGGCTTCTCTTAGTACATGTAGTTAGGGAGGAAAGGTTTAGCCTTTTTGCTAAAGGGCCCAGGAAAGCATGGTTTCTGCAGAAAGATGTTTATAAGTGCACACAGATACCCATGCATATGTGTATACACTATGAGAACACTATTTTGTTAGACCAACATATTCACTTAAGTGCTGGTTTATCTCTTTAAGTTGCATAAATATTTTAATTGCAGAAAAAAGTGTTGATATATGCAGATGGTATGGTTTCTTCACCAAAAGAGATATTAGTTTATAGATTCTGGATTTCAACTTTCATGGACTTAGAGGAAAAGCTGTTTTATACTGAATTATGTGGGATGATAATTCTGTCCTAACAATGAAAGTAACAGTTGATTTAACAATAATGAAAACAACAAAAACCAACACTAAAGCTAATGTGTACTGAATGCTAACTTTTGCCAGGCAGGTGGGAAATTCTTTAAATTTAAAGAACCTATATTTTGTGGTTGTCAGGGGGAAAAGAAAAAGATTCCATGAACACAACTTGTCCACGAATGTAGTTCAAACATGGTAGTGGTATTAGAAACTGAGAAATCATATGTCCTTTGGGATTGTTATGGCCGGCACGAGTTTAAGATTGTTTTCTATTTCTACCCCCTTGACTTACATATGAGGAAACTTATCCTGATTGGTTCACCTCCCTTCTCATGCAGATTCATGGGAACTTTTCTCCTAAGATGTAGTACTCAATTTTTAACATGGAAGATGCTTTGCTACAAGTATAATTATTTAACTGACTTCAAAGGTCCTTTATCTGGAAGAATTTATCATATCGACAGTTTAGCCATCATAATCTTTGAAGACACAGTAGTCTTGGGAGGAAGCATCTTAAGGTGTTGGGAAGCAGTTTTAGGTAAAGGACTTGGAAAAAGAATGCATCTCTTTGTCACGCCACTTTTTCCCCTATGATGTTCAAGATTTGTTCACCTAGACTTCCTGCCTCCAGTGCTTGAAGTGGAGGATCAAAGATAATTAATTAATGTGTTCTCTCTACCTTAAGGAACTTGTATCCCAGCATCTTTCAGAAATTAACTGCCACTTGAGTGAGAAAAGAGCAAAGATTCAGAAAAGACTTTAAGTGATTTTATTAACCCTACAGGAATAAAAGTTCATTTTTATTAGACAGATGTGGCCTAAGTTCCATGGCTGCAATTCTGGTTTCTTATGTGACATGATCCAAAAGCCCATTGATTGCAGGTACCACTAAATATTCTGGAAACTGATATTGGTTCTTGATATCTGCATCCCAGCCTGTTTTCTCAAATGGATTAATATACATTTTTCAGATATATTTGAATTGTGTGCTGAGCAAATTCCCCAATGAAAACAACACATTATCACCAGCACAGACAACAAGGGATTATACTTAAGAACCATTCAGTTGCTTATATCTTCTAGCTTTAAGTTGTAATTCAGGTATCTACCCAAGTTCATCATGCCATAGTTATACACTGATGCATCCTTAGTGTAATTATCACCGAATTATAAGCTTTCATTCCGAATACTGTTTCTCTCTGGAATTTTTGGTGACAATAAAAATAAAATACTTTCAGAACTTTTAGGCTTAAGCAGAAATTGTGGCAGAATATCAGAAGCTTTACCAAATCAATAAGGTTTGTTGACCCTAGCTCAAGAGCTCTCTGAAATGGGGCCAGCTTGATAATAGCTCTGTTTCTGGCTCTTGCAGCCCTTACTCCTGAAGGTATAGAATCTCCACACGAGTTCATCAGTGGTGGTAGTTCGACAGGATCCCAGGAGGAGGCTAAGAACGTGAGGGGAGGAATAAAGACAGAAAGAGAGAGACCCCCATGTCAAACTAGGCTATTCTTAAAATGAGTTATGTACCTCCCCTCCCCTACCCCCACACAGAGCAGTAAGCTATAAGGCCCTGCAGATCTATTATGCATGTATTATCACAGAAACATTTACAGAATGTTTTTTTTATCCCTGTTTTGCAAATGAAGAATCAGAGAGTTTAAGCAACCTTCCCAAGTTTGTGTTCTCTAATAAAAGCCAGAACTAGGTTTTCAATGCAACACATTTCACTACAGGTCTCCACTGTAGTTCTCCCTGGGGAACTTTCCATCAGGTTCTGTGCATAGGATTAGCAGTGCAGCCTTAGGAAGACAATGTAAAAAAGGGGGTCCTTTTGTTCAGGCCCTGCAGTAGACCAACTCTTCAGTCCCTAGATGTTTACATAAGTTCTGATCTGCATTTATTAAAGGAAACCTACAGCTCTTTCATCTCACATTTCAAGTTTCCTTTTGTCCTTTCTTTTTATAGCCCAGACACCTGCAGGAGTCCCTTCTGTTCCCTGCAATGCACTTGGTGGGGCTGAATATGCACATGTACTTTGTGGGAATCAGATGGCACTGACTGGGGTACTTATCCTCCCACTTACTGGCCCTGTGACTTTGAGGACATATCAGTCCTCCAGAAGAAGTGGTACTCTTCTACCAAGAGCTTCATAAATGCAGGATCAGTTCTTTTTATCATTTTGAACACCATATGCATGAATAAGTGATTTATTTAGTAATTCATTTATTTATGGTACCAGTATTTACTTCATGGAAAGTGTTTTTAAAATGTATAAGTATCACACAAATGAGAGAAATTGTTTCTATGCTGTTTATTCATACTATGCAATTATTTTTTCTTATTTTTAATTTTAAAGTTTTCAACTTTATTGTCCCTTATAAACCACCTACTATATGACAGGCCCTATACTTAGCCTGTTGCATACATTAGACCACCTAAGGGAGAGGATCTGTACTGGTAACTGACAGAGACATGAAGAATAGAGTTCACTTACCTAGGTATTAGGTGAGGCTTGGATTTAACCCTGCTATTCCATTTCGTGTCCAACAATAAATGTTGCCATAGTGTAGATTTTCTATTTTGGATTTCTGATGTCAAAATGCTAGCAGACTTTTTTCTTGGCAGGAAGATACTTTATTACCTCTCTTCCTTCTTTCCTTTCTTCCTTGCTTTCTCCATAGAACATTACAAACCCTTGATGACCTAAAGGAAGACAAAAAGATTTATGGTTTCTGGAAATTGTCTCCTGCTTCTCTGAGAATAAAATGAAATTCTGTGTACCACACTTCAACATGCTTGACATCTTTTATTATTTTCAGGTCATACACATCGTTCTTCCTATAAGGAAAGTCATCCTACAAACACTCATTCATTACTCTTAAGGTCATGTCAGCAAGAATCATAGACATATTGTCAACATACTCAGTATAAAAATACAAAATCTTTTTTTCCCCTGAAACCCTTAAGTGCTTATCAGGAAATCAATGTGCTGATGGGGCACTGAGGACTGGGAGATTTGGAGAAATTCAGTGCACTTTGCCATCTGCCCAAGCAGATGGAATTGGGATTGAGAGCTCTCACTCCGATCTCAGATCTGCTGGGTATTATCATCTTGGTTGTCATACCTCTTGGAATTACTGCTCACAAAAGGGTACCTTTGAAGATGCTAGAACAAACTATCCAGACAATACTTTGTTGTAATATTGTTTCTGTATTTTATACATGATCTAATATACTGTGCCTCTGGAAGTTTTTTAAAAATATCTGCTATTTTCTTTCCTTTTTTTTTTTTTTTGAGACTCTTTTCATACCTCCCAAAGTCTGCATTACTAGCAATAATATTGCCTAATAAGGTTCCAAATTTTTCAAACTTTTCCAAACTGGGTGTCTTGGATTTCATGGTATTTATTGCACCTCTGCCCACATTAGTGCCTCAGTTTGTAAGCCAGGAGTCCCGTGCATTGCCAGACTTACTAGAATAAAGCAAAGTTGGAAGCCAGATCCACCTTTCTTGTCCAGGGCTCATACAACCTCAAATGAACTGCATCTTTTTGTCTTGGTTTTGCTATTCTCTTTGAGAAAAGATTCTGACAGAGATTATGATGCAAATAGCTTCTCCTAGGAACCTGTGTACAACAGTTGTTGATTCTGTGGGTTTAACTACTCCTTCAAACTTAGAAGACAGTAGGAACCCTGGGATCTGCCATCAACACAATGATAGGGCCATTTACATTGTTCCATGGAAAGATTCTGGTTAGCCTTGATTCAGTAGTACTTTTTGCTCATAGTCTAATCGTTCGCTGTTGATCCTGAACACTCCATTAACCCGGTCCAATTAAAATGCAAAAAATGAAGCACGCATGCGCATACATGCACTCACACACACACAGATTGCATGCCCCACCCCAAGAAAAGGACAATTGTCTTGCCAACCCAGAAAGGTGCACACCTGCATTGATTGTCCTTCCACAGTTGATCATATCACTCTGTTCAGCTTTTCAGTGGCCCTATCATTGCCTTTCGGAATAACATGGTGCTTACATAATCTCACTCAAAACCAACCAAACAATAATAATTGGAGTTTTCAAAACGATGCTCCTCAGGTAGACAAAAAAGTTTAGTTCATTTTCCTCTTAATTCATTGCACTCCATTCTTCTTGTTTCTTTCTTAGTTTTTTAGATTCTACATTTTTTCCACTTCTTATTTCTTTATTTTTCCATCTTTACTGGTGTATAATTGAAAATAAAAATGATATGTATTTGAGTGTGCAATGTGGTGTTTTGATGCACATATACATTGGAAATGATTACCAGTACCATGTTTCTTATTTTTCTATGCCTTTGATAACATGTCTTCAACTTTGACTTGTGAACACAAGACATTTTCCAATGTTCTGGCTTGACTTCATTTTCTTATTCTTCCTGGAGTTTGAATTTTACTTCGATTATGATTACACACAACTGTGCATCTCTAAACTAGGCCTTTTTTAAAAATTCAATTCCTAAATTACATGGCTAATGTCTCCACCTAGACATCCACATCAGCAAATGAAGCTCTGCAGATTATCTTGCTGTAATTAAAAGCACTTGAATTATGGCATCTTACAGACTTGGGCAAAACTTCAGCATCCTAAATTTAATAAGGGGTGACCTTGTAGGAAAGAAATGTAGATGGTGAAGCATCCTTAATATTGGAATGCATGCCTTGGTGAAGTATTTTGAAAATGAAAGATATTATGTGTAAATTCATAAGCAGATGGCCTGTCACAAAGCATTGAAGAGGGTTATCATTATTATTATTGATATACATATCAATCCTAGGTAATCACCTAAACTGGTGTCTTTGAATCACACACCTATTGCGAAAGGATGTTGTTGAGAAGGTTGGCCTCTGCTTGATTCATATTCTCATATCAGTGTCCAGGGAGGGGAGCTACTTCCATATATTAAATGTATATTCAGGTCATTGCATTTAAAGAGAATGCAGTCTATAGTAATGGATTAGGAATGTGATTATATACATGTTAACATATCAGTGCATCAATGGTTCAGTACACAGTGAATCAACTAGATTATCTGATAGTTTATCTACATCTCTATACATAGTTGTACCATTGTCTGACACTCATGGAATCAGTCTCTTAATGAGGGAATGGCATCAGAGGTTACTTGGTTATTTAGCCCATGTTGGACTTCTCTGTATTCTGGACATTCATTCATGATTTCAAAACAAACCTAGGCAATGTTCAAGGCACCTGCTACATGGCAAGAAAGACAACAGTTTCACTACCAAAAATAGTCTAGAGTTACATGTCTCATTTTTACTAATGACTCAGAGCACAAGGTAGCTTGAATAAAAACACATAGCAAATGTCAGACCCAGGATTCATAGCATATGCCTCTACCGTTTTAATAAGGGAACACCCTGTGTTATGAAATCCATTCTCCTGATTCACAATCTATGCTTTATCTAAACTGCCATGTCACTCAGATGGAAATCCATTTTAACACTGCAAAGCCTCCAGGGAAGATTTATTCTCCCCAGGAATTCATTCAATGATGGGTTTGCCATTGGAGTTGGCTTTTTGAAATGATTTTTTTTATGTTTGTGTCTGGTTACTGTTCAGAAAGTTCTAAGAACCCTCACTGTCAGATGTCAATCCTTGCCTCATAATACTCACTCTGCTAGCAGGAAGTTCTATTTATTTTGAGTTACTTGTATCATTATTGAACATGTGGGGGCAAGGAGATAAGGCTTTCTAAAACATAACCTTCATTTCGCTTTTTCCTTCAATATGCAACTCTGCCAGAAAGGATTTTTTCTGCTGTATGTGTTTGTATGTGTGTGTGTGTGTGTGTTTATGTGTAAATCCAATGCTAGATAAGGGTGCTTCAAGCATCTTGGACTCTGAACATCCTACCATGGTATTTTGCCAGAAAAAAATAATTAATGTGTGGCAAAGGGATATGGAGAAATGTCCTTACCCTTTTTGGAGCAGTGGAGAACTGGTTTTAGATGAGCAGCTTACACCATGTTGGGCTCTATGCTGCTTTCTCTAACGGCACTAACGGAAATGAACTAATGATGGTGGATGCTTGTGGTGGGCAAACTCCCTCCTGCAGTTCAGAGGAGGAAAGTAAGTGAGAGCTGTAGGGACCTGAGCTAGCCCTGAGAGAAACAGGTTTTTAACAGCATGAATTCATGAATCCAGTCAATGCGAATGAGAATTTTATCATTCTTGGAGTCTAAAAACAATTCTTTCTTTATTTAATTAAATCTGCAGAAATCAGAAATTCTATTCAGAAAGTGCTAAATGATAGTTTTGGTTTTTTTTTATGCTAAAGACTAGGCTTTTCTTTCATTGACCCTGCTTGTTTGATGCTGTTGTTTTATACTATGCTTACAAGAAACGGGTGGGTGAAAATAGAAGGATGGAGATGTATTGTGATTGCAACCAGGTAAAATGAGTCAGCTCAATGTTATGCCCTTTCCTCACTCTGGGCCTCACACATTTTGTGATAACCATTACCAATTTGAGAATGAGCATATAATTGCCTAAGCTGTAAGATGATGGTGTATGACAGTAGCAATAGAAAACATGTGTGTAACTCAATAAAGAAGAGCCAACCAAAGGAGGAGGGAAAACTTTCAGATGTACCACCTGCTTCTCATTCTCAGAGAGGTTTCTGGGTCATGTGGAAGAATTCTTATTCACTGGCAATATTTTTTTTTTCCTTGGGAAGTGGACTGATCATAGAATTTGCATATATCTATTCTTGAAGTACTCTTTATTCTAGTTAAGGAACTACTGGCCTTAAAGTCATGGTCTTTATTTAAATCCAACTGTGATACAAGTAATATGAATATTTTAACCACAGTATGAAATTTCTCACTTGGTTACTAATTATCAGTATTAACATATTGGGAAGAAATGTATTGGAAAGAGAAAGAAATATATGCACTATTTGAAGTTAACCATATGTGGATAGTGTGACATGTCTACCTTTTACAAGCTGTGTGATCTAAGCTACAATTTTATCCCTTTTTTAGATTCAGATTCTTTCTCTCTAAAATGAAAGTATCCTTACATGTTTCAGGATCTGATTAATCACTGAGCTTGTGCATGTAAAGATTCCAGTTCAGAGCTGTGAATATGGTACTGTTTTAGAATGCAGGTCTTCTCTCTACCTTTGTCCTAAAAGTTAATAATCGCTCATTATTTATTTCTACATTTTTGGAACATAATTGATCTGATTGACTTAATTTTAATGGTTGGACTCAATGTCCTATTTAGTCTTTTTATTAGGACACATATTCTATAATGATTAATTATATAATTGAATATTTAGGTAAACAGAAAAAGTGTATTGTGCTCCTGAATAGGCACACAATCCTCTTCTTTTTTTCAATTGCCAAATTATATTATCAGTATAGGAGTGGTTTGCAATCAGCTTACTATTGCCTCGTATCTTTATAAAAGGAGTATAAAAATTATGTGGACTAACACACTGGTATACCCTCATCTTTTCAAAGTAACATCTTTGACACAGAGGTTTGAACTAATAAATGGTTTTGTGGTAGAAATCAATGAATTGATCATTCTTCCTAAATCTTGCAAGCATGTTTTTTTTTCATCCCAGGAAGCCAGTTTTGCTAACCCTTTAATATTGTTCTATTTTTGATCAAGCCCATAAGGTGTTACTAGAACAATTAGCTGTCTGGATTCAGGTGTAAACAGAAGGATAATTCAGAAATATGCATTCTCCATACATGTTATGCTAAAGAGCCAGAGCAAATGAAAAGAATTAGCATATGTTATGGGCCATTTTCATGAAAGTGCCCGCTTGCAAATGAGTCCACCTAGCTGGAAATGTGCAGTCACACTGTTCCCCCAAGTACACTAACACCACCCTTGTCCTTGTCAGCATGTTTTACCAGAAAGGCAATTAGGTGTTGGATGGTTTTGTGTGTCTGTTTGCTTTAGACCTTGCTTTTGTTCTTTGACTTTTCTTTATATAGATTTAAATTTTTTGCTAGCATAAGACAGGGGTTCCTTTATGAGACAACCACCTTATGTGAGCTCATTTTATTTTATTTTATTTTTATTTATTTATTTTTTTTAGGCTTCAAAGAGTCATGCCTTATAGAAAATTGGGTAGGTAAATGCTTGTGTTAGAAGATGTAGCCCTCATGAATTATTGGAGTCTTAAAGCAATCTTTTGTTGGGAACAATTCATAGACATGTCTAAAACAAATGTCCTACTCCAGCCCTTCCGCTGGACACTGGAGAGTCAATAGATCTTGGTCTTGTCCCTTAGGAAAAAAATGACTTGCCTTTGGTCCTGTATCCCATATAGGAATGTAAACATATTAGTAAATTAAACATCAGAACGCAGAGCTGGATAAGAATGAAGCAAACAGGAGGCTGATAGAAAATAGAAAATATTTAGAGGAAGTCTACTTACATAAAATTAAAAGGTCATACATAGCCTACTTAAAAAAAAACATTTAATTAGACATAAATAATGATCATTTGAAGGAATATTCATGTGCTTTTTTGTGTGTTTGAAACACTCCTGTCACCAACTTCAACCCCCCAAAGCCACAAGGAGGACAGCAGAGATAGCAGAAGAATAACATCCAGTCATAAAAAAAAAAAAAAACAGCTGGCAGTTGAGCCATTGAGGTAGACAAAGAATGGAAAGCACTAGAAGAACAGGAAGAAGCAGAGAACTTTTGTGATGGAGGGTAGAAGATGCAGTACTGAGTGGGCCACTATAAAGAATTTAGATTTTATTTTATTATTTTTGCATAGGAAAGCAAATCAAAATTTTTTTTTAAATAAGAGGGATTATCATTTAATTCATATATATTTAAAAAAATCCATTCTTTATGATAGAGCAGTGAGGTAATGTGGAAGGAGAAAAGTAGCCAGTAGTTCATCTGAAAGGCGGGTACTTACCCTGGGAGAGTGCATTGATTGACAGTGAACTATAGAACAGCAAAGAGGCAGATGATGGATTCATCACTATTTAAGGACAGACTAAGGCCCAAGGCCATATATCCAGTGAAGAACTGAGCTAGGACTACAGCAAAATATCTTTGCCCCATAAGCCTGTACTCATGTTAATAGGTAAGGTTTGAAGGACTTTCTAGAGAGAAATGCCCCGGGGTTTAATTGTGTCACCATTGGCTGCCTTGTGCTCTGTAGAGATAAGCTTGACAGAAAAGCTTTAAACAAGCTTAAAAGTGGGTTTCTAAGCATTCATTTACATCTGATTTGTTAGAAGATTCTCAATTAAAGGAAACAACAACAAAAAAATCAATTAGCATTACAGGTATACTTGGTTCTTGGGATATTGAGGAACTGTGCAGTTTGAGGAAATCTGTACAAAAGGAGTGGTTTGTGATTTCCCAAGGCTGTCCCTCTTCCTTTCTCCTTCAGTCCTTATCACAATGGAGAACAAAGTCTCAGTCTATTGTTTAGTCTTTAGTGAGGGCTCAGAAGGGAGATTAACACATCCCTGGGCCCAAGGCCCCCTCTCTCTTTCTTAGAGCTTTGGCTGGCAACAGCATCTCCATAGAATTTAGTAACTTTGTTTTCATTGAATTTATGGCATGGGATATAGGTTTTCTGTTCTTAGTGGTGATGTCAGTTTTTTTGTTTTTTGTTTTTTTTTTTTAGAATAAATTTGAGCAAAGTAAATTTAAAAGTAGAAACAAGAATGCTAGAGATAATATAGGGACATAAAAACAGTAAGGCAGTGACATTTAGATCCATTCCTTTTCTAGCAGTCATGGTGACAGAGAGGGGACAAAGAGAGGAGGTTCTAGAGGCTAGACTGTTGTGTCTGCCCCCTCATTCTTTCTGCTCCTCCTCTGCTTTTCACTGTAGGGGAAGATTTGGCTTTGCAAAGAAAGAGAGTAGATGGAAGATACAAGGCAGCCTTGATCTTCAAAATCCAAGTATATAATGGGGGTAGGAATGGGGAGGGGAGGGATCCACACATTGATCAAATTGAAGTTCTTTAAAGAAATCTTTATTTATTTATTTATTTATTACATGGTGCTTGCTGAGGATCGAACCCAGTGCCACCCCCATGCTAGGTGAGCGCTGAAGGGAGGGGGCAGGGGATTAGCAAGGAGGGTGGAATGTGATGGACATCATTACAAAGTACATGTATGAAGACACAAATCGGTGTGAACATACTTTATATACAACCAGAGTTATGAAAAATTGTGCTGTGTATGTTTAGTAAGAATTGTAATGAATTCTGCTGTCATTTATTTTTTAAAAAATCAATTAAAAATAAATAAAATAAAATACATAAAACAGAAAAAAGGAAAAAAGTTATCTTTACTATGCAAGAAATAATAACATGCTAGAAATGCAGGGGTGTGGCTCATTTTCAAAATATCATCATTAAAAAATGATTGAAGTTTGCTGCATAATTGTGCTTTATTTCTCTCATTTCTGCAAAGAAAAGAAATGCTGCAGGCCCACTAACATGGATGTGTGTAGAAAATATCTGGGGAAATGCACATGAGCACATTATTAATTATTGCTTCAGGCAGGGTTACGGGGTTTGGATGTGGAGACAGACTTATTTTTTTATTTCACATAATTTTAAGCCATTTTCCATTTTGCCAAGTCCTGCCATACTTTTGTCACAAAAATAAAAGAAACAGAACATGCTCTAGTTTGGAAGGAAAGAAGAGAAGCACCAATGTTAAGTCAAGGCCTGTTAAATCATTGCTTCAGACCAGCAGCCCAAGACTACCTGGGTTTCAGGAAGGTAGTAAGCTCAGCACTTTCCTCAAAGGTCAGATCCTGGGCATCACCCAATGTAACATGAAATGCTGGTGGTCTAGTCATGGTAACATCCCCCTTTGTCTTCCCCAGCAACCAAGACCCCATGCACACCACTCATTGATCCTGAAACAGAGACATGTTTAACCGGTATTTGCATTTTTTTCTCATGTTTAACAAATTCAACACGTATTTATTTTCCACCATATTCTAGACATTGTTCTAGGTACAGCGATATGCATCTGCATAAGACAGGTCTTACCTAACATTAGTTATTCTTTGAGGCAAATGGTTAATTTAATTCTAATGGAAGATAACTTGTGAAGGTGTTACTCTGGAAGGCAGGGGTGGGAGATGAAGAGTAGTAAGCAGGAATTCCTCTGTGAAGACTGGACAGAAGAGCAGAGAACAGAAAATGAATAAGCTTGAATAGGCTTTCTCCAAGCTGGGGAGGAGCTGGGAAGACCGGAGCAAAAGGAAAGAATTCTAATTAATCAACAGCAGAGTATTTCCCAGCACCAGGACCAGGTTCTCAGCTTAATTTACTAGACTGCACACTCTCTCTCTCTCTCTCTCTCTCTCTCTCTCTCTCTCTATATATATATATATATATATATATATATATATATATATATATATATATATATATAAATGAATTTTGATTGAGTGCCTACCATGTGAACAGATTCTTGGTTATAGACAGAAAACAAAACACACAACAACACATGGTCATTAAACCCTGAGAACTCAGATTTTAGAGAGTCAGGCTGGCACCTTGTTTGTGATATGATCTTAGTAAGGGTATTTCTGAAGAGAATGGCTTTACCACTTCTCTTAAGAAAATTGGTTTATTCAAAGCCAGCTTTGAGAAAGAAAGAGGGGGACTTCCTTTCTCAAATCTCCATCTTGAGACTCAGGGACACAGAAAGCTTTCATAAGAGAAAGGAAGGCAGAGTGGGTCAAAAGGCAGGAAATATCCATATGTAGATGGTAGGAGCTGTGTTAATCAGAAGCATGAAGGTACATGTTTCTCAGCCACCTCTAGATGGGGTGGTCTATCACCCTTCAGCCCCTACTCTCAGTATGAGGAAATATGGATGCAGAAAAACAGTTATCAGGAAGTTGCCTTTAATTTCCAAGGGAGTCTATGTCATAGGGACAGAAAGCAAAAGGGATAGAATATCATATGCCGTGAAAAGGAATCTATCCAGGAAGGACTTGACGGCAATTCCCTGCCACTGGAGAGTTTTACTGGGAGAATGATGGGGTTCAGTTCATGTTTTTTAAAAAGAACATTTTATCTTCTTTAAGAGGGGTATGAACTGCAAGGAGACATGGGGTGGGGAGAAGCAGGGGGCCTTGCTCTTCTGATTTCCTTTGAACTTTCATCTTATTACTTTAAGGAATGCAGATCCTCAGAGGATGAGGATAAAGAAAGTAGGTGAAGAAGGGTGAAGAATCTTGAAGGTGATAAGTAGAATAGTGCTCAGCTTGACCACAAAGATCCAGCCAGTCAGGTAGGGAAAACTCCCTCCATTCCTTCCTTAATGCTGAGGGAAGGAAGGGAAGGAGGGAGGGAGGGAAAGAGATAAAACCACTGGATGAGAAAGGGGAAGCTCTTAGAGTTCAAAACCATTCCCCCATTTGTTCATTTATTTATCCTGTATGTGCTTCAACATAGAATATTTCTGAGCACTGGGTTATGGGCTCAATATATCATGAAGCTTATTCAGAAAAACACTTCAGTACATTTTTACTGAACACCTACAATGTAACAGATATTTTGCTGATGCAGAAGACAAAGGATAAGAGGGTCTGATTATTATACCCTAAAAACTCAGATTCTAGAGGCAAGGACTGACTTCTTGGGCACATTTGGAGCATGTTTGTGCATCACAGGTCTCTGTTGCCCAGAAAGTCCCTCTGCTTAGATTAATGTTCTGCTATCATTGTCTCCAAGTTCCCAGTAACTTTTTAAGTGAAGTTTATTAGGACAACAGAACGTCAATGCAAACAAAAGAGGTGATATTTTTATATTTTAGTGCCTTAAGTGATACATTCAGCATGAATTCCCCCACCCCCCCGACATTTTCATTTTGCAGTGGGTGCCACAAGGTATATAGCATGTCTTGCAGCCAGACACAAGAACTAGTAATTATGCCAGGCTCCGGTCTTTCCTTTGTGAGTAATTTCCACAAAGAATACAGCATGGGGGCACTTCATTCAGAGGTGAAAGATACAAGGGGTGGTATAAAAAGGATTTGGGGAACAAAGGAGAATAGAGTTGGTATTGGAAGGAAAATCTAGAGTTGGCCAAATGAAAGAAAGGAATCCAGGCAGAAAGAGTGAGCAGGTGTGTGTGTGTGTGTGTGTGTGTGTGTGTGTGTGTGTAAAATTGAAAAGTTTTGTAAAGACTATGTGTGCCTGGGGATTTCCATGATCCTTAAGGCTATTGTCCAGGAAGACAAGGGTTAGGGTGAGATAGAATCTGCATTGTCACACTTTTGAGCAGAAAGGTACATTATCTCTGAAATTGTATTCTAAATAGATAATCTTAGACAGTATGAAAATTCTCCATGGCAATGATCACATAATTATTGAATATGACTCCTCTTGTGCAAATATTTTCATGTGCATTTTTTTTGTTTCTTAATATATTTGGTGGATTATTTTAAATCTCTATCACAGATGAAGGAATTGAAGATCTAGCCTATTTCTTTCCAGACAGAGAGCTGTAGGGATATGAAGTGGGAAACACAGATTTGGGGTTAAGAATCTCCCTCCCAGGGGTTGTGTTTCACTTTTGTTTTTCTTCCCTGTAGAATGTTAAGAAAATAACAATGGTTTTAAAAAGTCCATGATTTATTGACAAGGGTTAACCTAAATTTGACCATGTTGTTGTTACAGATGAACATGACACTATTGCTTTTTTTTAACATTTTGTCTTTTTTGTTCTGAGGTGGGAAAGGGAAGGGAAGAATGGAGGAACACTGTTGCCCTTTTATATTGATAGAACACTGCTGGTTTAGCAGCTTTTGTGCATATCCCAACAGTCTTATAGATGATTTCAACTTGCAGATAGATCAACAAACTCTCCTGACTTGCAGTCTGCATACATACTTTTCTTTTGACTGGAGAGCATTCCCAAGCATTGTTTTATTTTGTCTCTCCTAACACATGAGTTTCTTGAAGGCAAAAGATGTTTTATTTCTGCATAGTATCCTCAGTCCCTAGAATGACCCATAATAGAGTCAATCTGTGTTTACGTTGCAGCATTTGTTACTATCAATTTCTCAAGTAGAATTGCCCTTCTAACAGAGAACCTGATATTAATTGAACATTGAATGCTCTTTTAAGGCAGACACCATGTTAGGTTCTTGAGCTATAAAGGTGAAGGGAAAGATGTGATGAAGATGAATGGACTAGGGAGTGGAAATGACTTTCAGTACCGTGGTCAGCGGAAGGGATATCATTCAAGCTGAAACCTGGAGAGTGAAAAACTAGTCACATAAAGATTCTGGAAGTATCACATGCATGGAAGGTAGAGCAAATCCAAAGGATCTGTGTTTCAGGAAAAATCACCATATTCAGGAGACCTCTGTAGCCTGAACAGAGCACGTGAATGTCTGTTCCTGAATGTGTGTGTGTGTGTGTGTGTGTGTGTGTGTGTGTGTGTGTCTGTGTTCTGAAGCCTGCATAGAGTTCTTCGCATGTATTTAGGTTGGCCCCTTTATTTCCATCCTTAAATCCTGCCCTCTCCTCTTTGTACCTGAGCTGAACGGCTACTTAAATAGTTTGTAGCCTCTTGAAGTCACATTAACTGGTGTTCTTTTTCACAGAAACGGTGAAGCTGACAGAGAAGGAGGGTTTTGCAATGTGTTCCTTTTAAACTACACTTAGCTACAGCTTGGGGCTTTTAAATCGACATTCTTTCTGGCTTTCTTGAAGGGAACAATCAGATAGACTGTAGGTGGTCTTGCTTAGACATTTTAAGCTTTATTCTTAGACAAATACTGCCAGGATATGCTTTGATTCCTGAGAGAGAGCACTAGAATCTTTCAAGGTGTGTGTGTGTGTGTCTGAGGGGAGGAGAAAGGACTATTAACTTTGATCTCTTGAGTCTCTGATTATATAATTAAGAATCAATTGGCCAAAACCTAATTTTGAATATATAACCGCTTCCACTAACCTGCTTCTGATGGAATGATTTGCCAAGCAGTGTTACATTAACACCCTAATCTACTCTGAAAATCAGTTAGAAATACTAAATTACTCAGGTACACCTAATGTTCTCAACAGAGCATCCACTTGGTATTAAATTTGTGCACTGACCACTTCGCATTTATTTGCACAAGGACTGACCTAGGAACACGGACTATTTGGACCACAAGGAGGATGAAAGTGGATTGGAGAGAATGCAACTAATCATGTAATGTCAGCTTTAAGGACCCTCCAAACCCCTAGCAGGCTGGACCTCCTGCCTGAAGTACTTCATGTCCATCTCTGCGGGCGCAGGGTGAAGAAAATCAATACCAATAAAAAAGCTATTGCAATTGGAATGCATTGCAGAAAATTGAGCATTTTACTTAGTTGTTTTTTTTTTTTTTAATTTTCATTTTGTTTTTTTATTTTTTTCCTTTCTGTTTTATACTTGAGAAGTAAAATAACATCTTCTTGCCAAGGAAGTACAAACTTGTTAAGCAGCATCATAAAAATACTATTCAGGGACTTGGTATTTTTACTGTAAAAATAGATACAGCTTTATGCTTATGCAAACTAGGCTTAATTTGCCCTCATAAAACAGGATTTGCATTACCTTAGTTCTGCTGTTTGGAAATTAGATAACATTAAAGAATATAATAAAACACGATATAAATTTACCCCTTCTTCCCTTTTCCAAGATGAATTTTATTGGAGCCTAGTGGTTATTTGAGACAATTACAGACATTTTCTTTAAGTTTACCTTAAGATTTTGCCATATAAGCTTCTGCTTTTTCAGACAGCTTTGTCTACTTAAAAAAGAAAAAAAATAATGTTAATAAGCAAATCTTCTGTTATGAAATGCACATTTTCAGGGAATGCAATCAAAACAAAATCTATTGTTTTTAACATTGCTGTATGTTTATTTACAGTTAAGATGAGTGTGAGGGGGCACTTGGTTTTCAGGGTTGGTGATTTTATTCTATTAAATTATACATGGATATTTATATTAGAGAAAGCTAAACATTTACATTTTTCTCTCTTATTTGAACACTTACACAGTTAAGTGTTTGGGCACAATTATTCTTAAGCTAAATGATTTTAATGTAAATAAAGAACTTTGAATTCCCTTAATAAAGGACTCAATTATACCAATTGCTTTAAAAGTGAGATAGCCTCTTTCTATATTTCTTTAATCTTTCTCAAATGGCAATTGTGATAACAGGACTATGAATATTGAATATTTACAGGCAAAGTAGCTTTTATATTATTTAAGCATCTACCATAAAGAGAGACCAATAAATTTGAATCCCCCAGAGACTTATAAGACCTCTTTTATAGGATACTGGGCATCAAATGGAGATGGAGGTTGGTTTCTTACAGAATATCAGAAACATCCTTGCTGCTAGTACTTCCATACTCAAAATTATTCACTATTTTTTGTAACCACCTTAAACAATGATGGCAAAATCTTCCCTATGAATTGGAAACAAAAGAAAAAAAAAGAAAGAATGATAGAATCGATGAAATCTGTCTCTATCTGTTATTAGAACATCTAAATAAAAAAGTGAGAGGCCATTTGGTCACATGAATATCATATTCTACAGTCGAAGATAGCATGGTCTTTATGAAATGAAGTCCACTTTATGTTTACTTACTAGGTCTATGACCTTGGTCATTAGTTTCCTGTTTCATTTTTTCCTCTGAGAAATGAAGCCAATATCTACTTTTGAGGGATATTGTTGAAATACAATGAGCTAGCTAGTGGTATATTATTATGTATCATCTTTTAATACATAGCAAAGGGTTTATACAAGCAGGGTTTATATTTATTGATGTATACATTATTATTTATTTATATGTTTAACTTTTTATACAGTTAATGATTTGGGATTAGTTTTCAGCCATCAAATAACTAATATGTATTTGAATAGATTTTCAAAAGTAGTTTTTCTGCTAATTACTTATTATGAAAATTTATCATCAGCCAAGTCTAGTCCTAAGTGCTAGGGATGCAAAGATGTTTCAAGTCCAGTCTTAGTTCTCATAGAAAATGTTCTATTAAAATTACTGTTTAACGCTCGGTCTAGAAATATTGCCATGTAACTGAAAAAGACAAATACCATAACTAGTCTTTTGTTACTGCTTTCTCTATGGTGCAGAGATGAGAACTGAGCAACCAACTTTGAAAAATTTCGTGGTGGGATTTCAGCCCTGGTGGGAGACTCCTCTCATTGATCTCTACACTTTGCAATTACACATTCCAAAAGAAATAATTGAAATGATTTTATGAGGTTGGTCTGCATAACATTAAACAAAATTTAATCTCTGGGTCACAGTTATTCTATATTTAGTTCTAAATCCTTTGACACTTGAGGGAGAAAATCTTTATATAGAACACAGCATGTTCTTAACACATAGTATCTACCAACATCCTTTCTTTTTAAGCAAAATAGAATTGATCTCGTAGCTCAAAGGTTTAAGGATATTTAAGAGTGAGTATTTGTATATTATTTTCGCTTTCAATGTATTTTTAATGTTTTCTACATTATATGTTACCAATTTCTCCATTAATGACAACATGATAAATTTAAAAATATACATGAAGAGAAACAATTAAAATTAACAGTGCTTTGTTTAGAAAGGTATCATGTAGGTGGAGGTGAAAGTAGAATCAAGAGTAGATCTGTTTGCTCTGTGGAGACTGTATATTCTAAGTATGTCTTATATTCATTCACTTCTTTCTTTCTTACTCTACCCTTGAGGTCTTAGTCTGTCTAACTGCTATAGCAAATAAAATAAAATATCATAACCTGGACCTATTGTAAAAATGAGAGATTTGTTTTCAACCATTCTGGAGGCTAGAAAGTCCAAGATAATGAAACCCAAAGATTTAGAAATGGCTCAGTTCTTGGTTCTTAGATGATGTGTTCTTGAACCTTCTGGGTCCTCATAGGTTAGAAAGGGTAGGGATCTCTCTCAGTCTTCTTTTAAAAGGGTACTTTTAGAAGGGTTCTGCCTTCATAACCTAATCGCTTCCTAGAGTCCACCTTCTAACACTCTCACCCTTAGGATTAGAATTTCAACAGCAGTTTTAGGGAGACATAAATATTCAGACCATAGGAGGATCCAAGTAATTATCTCATTAGTTGTTGCATATATATTCTAAATGATCTGCTTGATATACTTGCTCCTCTACCCAATTTGTGAGCTGAATCAGGAAAGTGATATGATTTAATTTGTGTTTTGGGAAGAACATTCAGGACATTAGACATGAATGTTTTTCATTGTTTAAAAGAGATAAAATCCTAAAGATCCTTAATAGACATTGTGTGATTTTGCCCCTGCCAGTCTGTTCAGACCTCTGTAGAACATGAGCCCTTTTCAACAATATTTGCAAACCTAGATTTGGTCTTGTTTGATTTCTTGATTTCACGTGGGTTGGTCCCCAGGGCTTATGCATAAGCTCTTTTCTCTATCTTGCATTCACCTCCTTTGAGATCCCAGCAACCAATTATTAACTCCCTGCTTTCCTGTAAATCTGTTTAATATTTACTTCACTTGAGATTCCTTTCCTGACATCTCTTCAAGAAGCAAAATTTCTTCATTCATTCTAATACCTATCTTTTATGACACTTAGCAGCATATATACCTTAAATAAAACCATAAGTCTGTTTCCCACATCAAATAATATATTTATAATTTTTTTCTTGATGTTCAGCATTATACCCTTATCTCCTAACACCGTGAAGGAACTCAAAATGTACTTATTTTCAAATTAATTGACAAATGAAATTTACTTGTGGTATTCTTCAAGTGGTATTTGATTATTATATAATAAACTCTTGGAAGAAATTAGTTTATTTTGCTTATTATTTTAATTCCTATTAGTAAAGAGTAGTAGATTTTTTTAAAATCTCAAGGAAAAGTCATTCTATTTTCACAGAAAATTATTGAATATCAGCTCCTAAGAAATATGCTTTGGGAGCTACACAGATTAGCAGGAAGATATGGAAACTGTCTTCAAGGTGCCTAATAATATTCAGTAATTGATTTGGGGTTTATTCTATTTCTTTCCACATCAAAGGTTTCTACTAGCTTATACAATGAGTGAATTCCAGCAAAGTTGGCAAATATCTGTGAAGCAAATCCCATTTTCCCATCGACTTTCATTATTAAATTGAAAATGCATTTCTTTCTGGTGAGGATCTGCAGTATTCTATTGCTTAGTACAGTAAGTTATTGGGACATTATATCCCTTTAAATGAGTAAAGAGAAAAGGAGGAAAGATAGGCATGATAGGAATTGTTAACACCCTATAAAAGTGCTGCCATTAAAGGAAGGATAACTGTGGTTCATAAGTGCTCTTAGAATTTTAGCTTCAGTGCAGTAAAATGTGAGGCTTCAAGGAAAAGGTAAGCAGGACCTTTGATTTGAAGTCCTGGAGTTTTCACAGGAGATAAATGATGTAGAGCAGTTTATGGAACTCTGAGTTCCACAATTCCCATGTATAGAAAGAACACAATATGGGCTCTTTTAGGTTTATTGGGAGGATTAAATGAAGTCTGTGTATGTTGTTCAGTATGGGGTCTAGCAACATAGAAGCACCCATTCCAATAAATTTGCTATTATTATCATTACTATTATTATTATTATCTGAAGACTGAAATATGAAGTTGTAATGAACAAGAAGAAATGATGAGACTTCAGCTGATTGTGGGGAGGAAAATGAGAAATGGAGTAGATGTTTTGTTATTCAGTCTTTTTAAAAGACAGGTGAAGTAAACCACACTCATACCTTGACACTGTGTTTCTGAATGTCTTTTTCTTTTTCTTTTTTTTTTCTTTTCTTTTTTTTTTGCAACTTTGGTGATTGAACCCAGGGTCTTGTGCATGCTAGGCAAGTGCTCTGCCCCTGAGCTGCTTTGCCAGGTCTGTCTTAAATTTTATTTTATTTTATTTTTTTGTGAGGGTGTCTCTCTGAGTTGTCCATGCTGGCCTTGAATTTGTGATTCCTTTGCCTCAGCCTCCCAGGCAGCTGAGATTACAAGAATGGTTCAGCCTGCCAGACTGACATTGTATTTCTTGATACTGTCATTTTTGTCATTAAGCCATTGTAATAAGAGGAAATAGGTAGGATAGATGGTCAGTCACATCTCCCAAGTTACTCTGCACTCAGATCATTTAATCTTTTCAACACAGATTCACTCAAAAATCAAGTATTGAACTCATACGTATATTTACTACATAGAGTAAAATCAGGCAATATTTCCCTAGAGGTGTCTTTCTTAAGAAGAGCTGTTTCTCAGCTAAAAATATCTTGTTCCCTGTCTTATCTCTAGCACCATCACTAACAGAGAAGTCAGAGAGGGGGAAAATCCATTTGAGATCAAAAGGTCTTGCCTTCTGTATTACAACCTGTATCACTTACCAGGGAGTGTATTGCATTCACCCTTTACAGACAGCAAGCGCTTTATCAATAATTTTGCTGTACCATCTCATTTACAGGTGTCTATCTTGATTTCAGGATTATTCAGGGGTACGCATACTGCATGAAGACAGAGAAAGAGCAAATACAAGAGTGATGCTGTGGTTCTGGGGACTTAAGATGTCTTAACTGTTGCATTTACCCAAATGCACTGTGGAAGGTTTTAAAAGATGTCATATGAGGTAGAGTTTTCCAGTGTTGACCACAATACTCAAGAATTAATTACATTTTAACATTTTTAAAAAATATTTATTTTTTAGTTGTAGTTGAACACAATCTTTATTTATTTATTTTTATGTGGTGCTGAGGATTGAATCCAGGGCCTCGCAAGTGCTAGGCGAGCACTCTACCCCTGAGCCACCATCCCAGCCCCCAATTTTTTTTTTAATTGCAGGCATAATCACAACTTTTATCATACTGACCTGCAACCTAGGGATATGGCATAAGATTGACATAGTAGGTAATAATTCTGAAAGCCATTTGATCACTTTTGGTACATGAAATGACTTTAGAAAATATTCCTTTGTTTCCTTCCCCCCCTCCTCAGTGACACCAATGATACTTCTTCCCCTTTGATACCAATGTTGGCCATGTAAATTTTAACGGAAGATCTTTTCAGCCAGTTTCTGTTTTGGCCAAGTATATTGAGAGTAAAAATAGAGGAAAAGAAGATTTTTCAAAAAATATTTTGTACTGAACAATTTGAATATCATTAGCATACTCTCAAGAGGAGTTAAATGTAAGCATTTAGTATTTATTATTGGGTCAGTCCTGGGTGCCATGTGCACCACTTGGAACTTTAGTTTATTTTGGTTACCCATTGAAACGTATTCCAGGAGTAACGAATGAACAGTGATTCTACTACTACATAGACACTTGCTCACTGAGTTTTAATTGTGTTTTAGACTCTTCTTTGTGCATTCTTTCCAAATTCATGATATTTTTAAACCTTCATAGCAATCAGAAAAGCCAGGGATCAGAAATCCTCAGAATCTAATTTTTACAGGCAGGCCTTAGTCAACCCTTTTATACATATCTTAATACAGATGGTCTATCACTTAAGATGGTTCCATTTGTGATTTTTTTCCACTTTAGGAAGGTGTGAAAGTGATATGCATTCTGTAAAAATGGTACTTCCAATTTTGAATTTTGATCTTTTTCTGGGCTAGTGAAATATAGAATGATGTTCTCTTGCAATACTGGGCCTTAGGTAGTGGGCTGCGGCTCTCTGGCATGTGATGACATGGATAAATAACCTAGATAATAGCATACTGTGCTGCTAAGCCAACATGTTTGCTAGATGAGGTGCTTTAAATGAATGCTTTCTCAACTTAACAGTGTTTTCAGCTTATAATTGGTTTATTAAGGAGATAGCCACGGGGCTCATCAGAACATGGGAGCATTTGAATCTCCTTCTTCTATATTATGCTTTTCTTTACAGTAGCTGCTCCACAAAAACATCTCCTCAGTTCATCCTGCAATTTAGGGTCATCAAGTCTAGCCTAGTGCGTAATTACTGACTGATTGATTGATTTCCATTTGGTTTTCTCATTATGATGTCATTATCAACATGGGAACTTAATGACTTGATAATCAGGTAAAGGTAGGGCTGGAGAGGTTTAATGGAGTCAGTTAACTACATGTGATCAGGTGCCCTGTGCTCTTGATAACAAACTTTTCTGGCTGTCTCACTGTATAAACATAAATTCCATCAGAGGAGCATGTCCTTAGATTATTTTCATCTCCTGAGGCATTCGCTCACTATGTATGCTTGGAGCCCCAACAGCTCTGTAAATTGACCAACATTTCTATGTTGAAATTTAAATGCATTTTAACACTGTTTAAGATTTATTTTATTCATAGGCATAGCTTACAATATTCTGGAATAATGAATGGAGCTCCTTGAAGAATGAATTGAAACAAACATGTCGAATGAGGAAAAAAATCACATTCATATATTAAATCTGAAAAGGAGTGTGTTACTTCATTGAGAGAAAAAAAATGTGTTACACTTTCCTGTAGATTTACAGTGTGTGAAACTTGAATTCTATCCCATTTTTATTCTCCACTGACATTCCAGGAAGAGAGAAATTCAGCCTAGAATGAGACCTCCTTGAAGGCAGGGATCCTGCATTATTCATTGTCCCTGTGGGTAATTCCTCTGGCAAATGATAGGAACTTGATGTGTATTTGAGGAATCTGCATGAATGGAGAGAAACTGACACTATCTCTGAATGGTGCAAAAATATGTGCTTGGAGAATGTTCAGAATTTTTCTTGAGACATTTAATTCAATTTTTATTCAAACTATTTTCATGCAAGAAATATTTCATTGCATTATAGAAAAATCCTATTTGCCTTATTTCCTCATAATGATTGTATTAATAACCATACCCAATCTTAAGTCAAATATACTTCAATTTAGAAATAATATGTACAATAATATTCACTTATGGGGAATAATAATGATACTTTTTTTGGAGGAGTCTTGAAATTTGGGGCATTAGAAAAACAAAGAACTGTTTTAAACCCCTTATCAAGATAACATTTGGTAAATTAGTGGAAATGTACTGCTTCATATTATTGTGAAATCTTTCAGCAACTAAATAGAAGGATTGATCACTTACAAAAGGAATATATAACATATACTTAGTCATTCCTAGTTACCATACAGTCTGATTCTAGATTGTACCTGGATATTTGATCATTTTTGTCTTCTGCTCTGTAAATTCTGTGCATAAGATTGTTCTGTTTCAGTCCAGAAAAAAAGCGTTGTCTTTCAATCCAGCAAACATTATGAAGAGTTCCAATTGTGGAGACCTAGAGTCTGCAGACAACTGTATATAGTCTGTACCTACCTAGGCAAGGTACTTTGTGCAGTTGAACTTCAGAATAACCCTTTTCTCTCTAAATTTTATCTTATTTTCAAATCATGAGGACTACTATATGTGAGCAAAGAGATGGAATAAAACTGTTATGTGTTGAACACTTACTGTATACTGAAGACTCTGTACCTATCAAACCTGAGTTTCCTAACCTTAAATAAGAATGAGAATACCTCCCTATCTCTAAAGAGAAAGTAGAAGCTTGTGCAAGCATCAACTTTTAGAGCTTCTGTCTCAAGTCTTGACATGCCTGATTCTGAAACTCATGTCTTTTATTTTTCCCTAAATTGTCTCTCTAGGTATCCTGTACCTACAGGTGTAAAAAGTAATGCTTCTTTTAGAATTTTGCTAGTCACCATGAAGGGCATATAATCTTCAATTCATGTAGTGTCTACAATTACTTTTAGACATAACTTTCACTTAACAGAAATAGAAAATCAATCCTCTGTGTTGTTTATATTTTGGGGGAGTCTTCAATTGTATAGTTTTCTGAGAAATCTTAGGCAAGAAGCAAAGTCATCACTAGAGAGAGAATCCCTGGTAGTTTTCTCCAAAACAGTTGAGTGTATTTCAGATTTCCTGTGTGTGTATGTGTGTGAAAATGCACACGTGTGTAGGTGTTCATGTGTACAAGTGGGATATTAGGGTGGACAGGAGGGAGTAGAAGTTTCCAAGTAGAAAAATGGACTTCACTCTTTTGACAGGCAGCGATTTTAAATATGCTAAAACCCATCTGCCTGTTACTTATTAAAATGAAGGGAAATCACAAAAACTTCCTTTGATTCAGCCACGTTTTCTTTTCACATTTTACAGCCATTCATTCTATAGCTTTCCAAAGGGGTTTAGAAGAAAAATAGGAGGAAATAATGAAACAAAACAAAACCAAAAAAAAAAAAAAAAAATCCCTTGCCTGAGAAAGCTGTTAGAAAGCCTAGCTCTCTGTAAACAGCTTGCACCACCACCTTTTAGCAACATATTTCTCTTGATTCACACCAGCTGGTCGTTTCTAATTTCTCCTCAGTATCTTGGAATAGCTATTTTCCTTGAAGCTAATCTCTCAGCCTTTACAGATGACGCCCTAGGTTTGGATTTCTTAAAGAAGGTGTGAGTCCCTCTCAACTGTCTGCTCTTCTCTGTCCTTCCCTGTCAAGTTCTTAACTCCAAAACAAACCTAGAATTTGCAGCTAACCTTTGAGTAGGGATGCTCCCAGAGATGGACTTTGCCTATGATTTTAGGTAACCTTTGGGGGTGAGAAGGATGACATATTGGGGTGGATAAACTTGAATCCTTTATCATGCATGTAGGCACAAAAGAAAATTGGCTCTTAAGTAGCATTAATCTGATGTTCCTAAAGGTTGTCTGTATCTGAGCAGTGACAACCGTTTTTAAAGACTACTTGACTTTGCATCCATCCATCCATTTACATGCAAACTCTATAGACCAAAGAGCACATTTATCACCTATAATTTCATTTAATCTTTACTAGGACCCTGCCTGAAAGGTAATCTCATTTTCTCTTAAAAAACAATTTAAAAGAGGCTCTGAAAATTGAAAAAAATTGCTAATAGCACACCATTTTTATTTGCACTGCAATTCAAATGTGGTAGTGTCAGGCTCAAAAGCCAAATGTTCTCCACACTTTAAAGCTCTTAACGGCAGGGTTCTACCTACAGTGAAGACTAGTGCCTGATTTGCTATAGCATTAAGTTTGCTTGTTCAAAAGATATGCTCTGTCTTTGAACCTGTTGTCTTAGATTGAGATTTAGGGCCATGTTTTCTTTTGCTTTACTTTATTATTAGTAGGAATTTATGGTGAAACAAAGACACACACACACACAGAGTGCATTTGTATATGGTCATGTGTCACATGATGTCATTTCAGACAATAGTCTATGATGTATGGTCAATATGTCAGTAGTCCCTGAAGTAGTCCTTTCTAGAAATGAAAATAGAAGTGCAACTGAAAGATTCTTCTTGGCTAATGACATAGTAGCCATAGTAATGTCCTAGTGAACTTTTGTGTTGATGTTGATGTAATGGAACATAGGGTGTTGCCAGCAGTATACAAGTATAACACAGGCAATTAATTACAGTGTATGATATTGCCAGTGATCAAAATGACATTGCTAATGTTTTATGTATTTACTACACTGCACTTTTTATCATTATTTCAGAATATAGTTCTTCTACTTATTATAAAAAAAGCTTACTGTAAAATAGTATGTCCTGTTACACGGGCAGCAACCCCATACATGTAATGCTTATCTCTTGATGCAGCCAAGAGACCACTTCAAGCAATTGATCTACGACATCTATGCTTGTGTGGGTACACTATATGAAGTTTGCAAGACAGAATTGCTTAAGGACACATTGGTCAGGTTGTCTTCATTGTAAAGTGATGAATGACTTAAATAAATAAATACTATTCCATGTAAACGTATTTAGTGTTTACTTTAATTTCTGTGTACACATTATTTACAGATATCCTTGGACTTGTGAAACCATGTTTAGTAAATGAGCAAACCAGAACTGTACCTGGCACCTTGCTCCTATTTCTTTTGAATTTCTTGATAGCAACATCTTTTCTAATATAAATGATTTGCAACCATTGAATTTAATTCTTAGAAATATCTAATATGTCAGCCTCCAATATTACCCCAACTTTTAAAAGGAACATAAGTGAAAGATTAAAAAATTGGGGTAAGGTGATATAGCTACAAAAATTAATAAAGTTAGTATGTAAAATCATTGTGCTGTGTGTCCAAAGAACAATGTCACCTCCCTAGTGTTTAGAAAGGAACAACTGAGCACCTTTAGAGTAGAGATTTATTTTTATGTTAAAAGTATCTTAATCCAAAGCCAGGAAGAAGTACAGTTTCTTTGACAATCAACATTCAAACACTATAATTTGGCTCCTGTCTATCCCTTTAATTCATTCTTGTCACTTCACGCTTCTCAACTGAGTGTGACAAAATTTACGGGGCATTCATGTGCTGGCATCACATGTTTTATACCACAATGCCCTGGGAAGAGAAGAGCAATGCCCTTCAAGCCTCCATTATTTTCTTCTGTAGGAGGAAATAATTGGTAATTGCCCGAAAGACACACAGCTCATACATAGTGAAGCTGGATGTAGTATAGTTCTGCCCCATCTCAAAGCATGTGCCCTCTTCCATTAAGCTATTCCGTTTATATCCACTGTGCGATTCTGTCTACTTACAGCTTTCTTTCGCAGGCTTTGGTAAATTAACTTCCTACTTTGATTGACACTGTCCTTGATTCTTTTCCTCTTCGTTCTCACCTCATTCTTAACATTGCTTCAAGGGAAGTCTTTTCTGATATTCAGCCTCTGGACTCCACAATATCATCCCATAATACAATTTCACTTAACAGCACAGAACGAGTTTTCTACTTATTGTTCTACCATGCTCCTTAGATTTCAGAGGTATGAGAACAGGTGTTATGTCTCAGTTATATTCATATTTTCCAAGCCATCCTAGTATATGAAAAGTAGAATAAATTCATTAAAAAAATAAAAACAAACCTTCTGCTTAATGTCTTATATGTTAAAAAAAAAAAACAAAAAAAAAAAAACTCAGGTCTCAGGCAAATGTACCAGGGGGTTATTTGGTTGTCAGGTGAACACCTAAGCAGAGTATAATTATTCAATGAGATCTCTATGTCCTTTTGACATGAAATTGACCAGCGCACACCTATTCAGAATTCCAAACCCATTCAAAGAAGGACAAAATATATCCATGAATTTTAGCTTCTCAAATATTTAGAATCTAAGTGAATGGAGTCCATTTTTGGCACTATCATGTTTGTTTTCATTCATTTGTTCTCTCTTTCTGCAATCCACTAAGACACTGAATGTTAGCAAGCCACTCTTTGTACTGAAGCACAGTACAAAGGCTTCTATTCTTTAGAATTTAATGTTCTAGGCTTCTGCTCTTCTATTCCTTTGAATTTCATGTTCTAGTTATTTGAGGCCACAAAGTAAAAAAAAAAATTAAAAAATGATGAAACTATAATATGATCTAGAATGATGATTAGTTTGGAATGTGTGAAAAATCTTGTCTGAAATTGGTGATTTATTCAGCTAAGTTGTGGAAGACTACCAACCATGGAAAGGGGAATTAATGTGCATGCCTTCAACAGGCAAGTAGAGGAACAGAAAGAAGCCCAGGATAGCTGGATAGCTGTGAGCTAGGGGATGAGAAGTACGTGATGAAGTGGAGTATAAGCTTAGCATCAGTCCTCCTGGGTCAGGATTCGGAGCTTAGTTAATTTTCTAAATGTGATGGTTGGGTACCAAATAGTTTTTAGCTTGGGGCAATATATGGTTCTTTCTTTAAAATTTCAAAAATGATCACTCAGGCTGCAATATGTAGAATGGATATGAGGGAGATAAACAGAGGAAAAATTATTTAGGTGACTCTTATGAGACCAGGAATGGGAAGATATTGTGTTGGTCTGAGGGTATAGGTAGCAATGGAGATGAGAAAATAGGATAATTCAGGGATATTTTTAGAGGTTAAGTTGATACTACTACAACTTGAACATGTATGTGTGAGAAGGAGTCAGGGAGGACTTCAAGGTTTTGCTTCATATTATTGGGCAGATAGTATTACCCTTTAAAGAAGGAGAAGATTTTATGTAATGAAGTGATCAGGGATTCAGAGTTCTACCTAGGTCATGCTAACATTGAGGCTTCTTTTGAATGTTCATGTGACTGTCAAGCAAAATACTGGATATAAGAGTTTGGGGATCTAGGAAAAGGTCATGCATTGAACATATGGATCTTTGAATGAAAGATTCTGAGATAAGATAGAATAAGGTCTTTTTAGGAGGTGTGTAAATAGAGAAATTAAAGGACACTGTTGGAGTGGACTCCAACCTTTTGTGTTCTGCAAAAGGAAGTGGGGGTCAGAGGAGACAAAGAGTATGAAAGATAATTGAAACAGAAAAAAAAATGAAAGTAAAATCTTCTGGAAATCAAAAAAAAAAGTATTTCTAGGATAATATAACTGTTTCACTTGTTTTTCATTATTTTAATTTAGATCATTTTGGGTCAAAGAAAGAGCTGTTTGAAGACACTCTTTGAAGAAATCTTAACTTCCAAAAAAAGGGAGGAAAAAAGACTATTAGTTACATTTCTAGGTCACCTCTCTGGAAATTTCACCATGTAGCAGAAACCATCTTTTAAGTTTGCACATGAATAAAATGAAGACCAAAGATGAATGCAGTTTGTTTAATTGTTTATTTTTCGTGTGGATTATGAAATACTTCCTTGAAAACAGTATGACATTATGAAATTACAGAATTTTTTTTCTTTGTTTCAGTGTCAACTTGTTTGATTTCTCTGTTCATTTAAAATGATACAAATTTAATGAATTTACTTTTGAGTTCCATATCCTCCCACTTTTTCTTTTTATTAGTGTTTTTGCTATTAATATTTTTATGATTATCCCTTTGCATATATTTCTCTGGTCACTATGCTCTGAGTCTTTAAAACCTGGGTCTGTAATTATTTAAGGATGGAAAAAGACAGGGAAGAGAGCATCTCTTGGCATGTCCCATATGGCATCTTCTGGCTAAGAAGTTGCTGTTGAGTCAGCAGTAGTTACTAGTTACATCAGATCCAGGGAGATGTTAAGGATTTTAGGAGTTTCCATTTCATTGCCTTTCACTAAAATAAAACAGTCCCTTAGACATTTCTCCCTAGCAAGGCTATAAACTCTAGCCCTGGCAAGGAGCACACATATTCAGAAGTCAATTCAGGCCAGTTATGAGACCTTTATTGTGCAAATAGGTATTAGATAGGACTAGGAACACAGTATGGTTCAATCTGTGATAAATTCTCTATGTATCATTTGAGAAATGTAGTCCAAAGACTGACTTTTATTTTTCTCTTTGATCTTTATTATTTGTGATGTGTTAAAATGGATGGAGAGGAGGTAGGCTCAGAAGGGAATGTACCTCTCTTTCATTGGGGTTTTTGGTAGGAGGGTGATCTTTTGTGAGCCAAATATTTCTAGATTGAATCCTAATCTCATTACCTTTACCAGATGGGCTTTTGGACAAGTTTATTAAACTCTTTGAGTCTTGTTTTTCTTATCTATGCAATGTGAAAAATAATGCTTGTGTCCCTGGAAATGACACATATTCAGTTAGTGACAGCTATTTATGATACTGTTTCACGTCTTTCCAGAAATTGCTAGACCTTTACCCTTTTCTGTAACTTTATGTGTGTCAGGAGAGTCAGATCTATTTGCATAGCACATCATTTTCAGATTATAGTAAGGCTTGGTATTTAGCTTTTGGGTATTATAGTCAATTACAAATGATTTATTAGCTACTAGGAAGGTGCAATATAAATAATAAACTTGAAGGTTATAGATAAATTGTGTTTTTAATTGGAAGGCTAATAAATTATAATGTCATGTTATGAAATAAGTAGCTGGGTTCTTCAAATATCAGAGTGAAAGTCACCTGATGAAAATTTACCCAATGATGGCATAGATAAAATTTAGCTATCAATAAAATCTGCAAAGAAGGAGAAATCTAATTTATTTTGAATTTTGAATTATATCTACAGATAAGCACATAAGTCTGCAAGATCCAGATATCTTTTTTTAAAATTATTTTAATTAGGTAACAATAAACTCCCCTCCTCCTTTTTTTTCCTACTCAAGGAAGCCATAGTTTGTTTGCAAATATTTCCTAAATGGAAATGTGAGATTTAATTCTAATTAGGAATGAGTTTAACTGTTATAACAAACTGAATTTTTTAATATAGCCTCATCTTTCTGTATTCAGTACCGGTCTCTGTGTTGATACACAATTTTAAATAGCATTCAATATTTGACAAATAGCATCACCTCTAAGAATTGGGAAACTTGGAACCAGAAGAACAGAAAATTGCCTCATCCCCATGAGCCTTTGTTGATTTCTTCATCTTTCTTGGCTTTGTTTTTTCCTAAAGGACGTGTTCATATAGGAAAACTACATGTAATAGTATATGACTAAATTTACTTAATGCTTACTAAATAGCTGGAATGGTGATGAACATTTTTCATGGATGAACTCATTTGTTCCTCACAAACTAGCCCCATGAGATCTGAATGAGCACCCTTCCATTGTCAGATGAGCCTGCCAAATAACAGAGAGGTTGATAATGTTGCACAGCATACAAACATGAAAGCCAGGTCAGAGGCACAGTCTACTGTGGTGGTACCTCAGTTCCGTTCTTTCTCTTTTCCATGAAAACCTCTTGGAGATGATGATCTTTGGACATTTGAGTGATTTTTCTGGGCTATGATTGGCAAAAAAAAAAAAAAAAAAAACACCAGGTGGATGCCCTTTATTTTTTAATTCCAGCTTAATTATCTGCTATTATCTTAAATTTTTATTTTTGTACCTTATATTTTAACATTATTCATATGTATAATTTACCAACACTTACACTTAGGAGATATATTTGCAATTTTTAGAGATGAGAAAATATAGAACCTCCATTTCTATATAATGTTTTGAAAAACAAAACAAGAAGATACATGTATCTCAGGCATTGGGGGATTCCAACAGGAGTGGAAGGCAGGGGCTCCTCATTAATATTTAACTGTAAAGAGTGAATGCTTGTGATTTTATAGTATTCTACCTCCAGAATTAACTACTTTAATTCTGAAATTACTGGCAACATCATAGAAATCATGTGTACTGTAAAATGGGTCCCATTTGGGATAACTGAGTAATTAATTCATTTCTCATCAACTTGTCCAGTTACTGAGGCATTAGATACATTAGGAATCTGCAGGATATATACTCAATGAAATAATTTTACATATAATTTGGGGATTTGAAAAAAAAATTCCATTACTTTTGCTTGATCACTCAACATGAGGTGTTGTGGTTTTTCAGGGCATCAATGAAATACTGAATAGTACCATTTATCTCTCTTAAAGCAATTTAATTCCATTAAATTTAATAATATTTAGTACTTATAGGGTATCATCTCCTTTCAAATGGAAGCATTAACTGCTGTAATTAATCTTCCCAGTGCTTCTCTAGGCTAAAAATATAAATAGAAATAAAGAAAGCAATTAAGAACAGGTGTGCCCTTGATGGAAGCATGAAACACAATTAGATATTTAGCCCCTGATTGAGGATTCCTGGGTTCAGTTGCTATCTGTAAAAAGTCTATTTTTCTTGTTCCTTTAGGGAGTTCACTTCATGAACATTGTAGTTTATTTCTAAAGCCTGATTACTTTGGACAATAGATCTATGTCTCTTTATAGATATTGTGAATGACTCTCTTTCATTGCCATGGTTGGAAATGCATGATATTTGGAGCAAATTTACACATTGAGCTGCTTTAACTTTTGTTCTTTAAAAATTGTTAACTATAAATTGCTGGAACCCCTTTTGTTCTTGCAGATTTTCCAGGGTCTTAGGAAAGTGAGGAAAAAGAAACAGTACACAGATAGGGTCTCTAAAAAGTTCCACATTAGGACTCACCATCTCTCAAGTGAACTGTGTATCATATTGGTCAATCTGATTTTTTTTTTTTTTCTAAAAAACAAACCTGAGTATTTCGTAGCAATTTTCCTTCGGTGGTTTATTTTCTGTCTCTAGGAACAAATTCATGCTCCTTCTGGTGGCACAACACATGCTGCAATCCTTTTTTGTTCTCTATCCCCAATTTTTTTGGTTAACTACAGATCTAGAGCCACATCTATATAAAAATACCAGTTTAAAGTTCACTTGGGGAGGCTGAGACAGGAGGATAGTGAGTTCAAAGTCAGCCTCAGCAATGGCAAGGCGCTAAGCAAATCAGTGAGACCCTGTCTCTAAATAAAATACAAAATAGGACTGGAAGGTGGCTCAGTGGTTGAGTGCCCCTGAGTTCAGACCCCAGTACCCCTCCCTTCCCCCCCCCAAAAAAGTTCACTTAGAATGCACTGTTGTATAGAATGGCAGCCAAACAGTTGTTTTCAACAATGAGTACACACTAAAATCACCTGGAAGTCTTGAAAAAAACCTAATTTCTGGGTTACAAAGTAATGTAAAAATTCAGGATCTGGGGAAGCAGTGTTTGGGTATCAGTATTTTACATAATCTCCCGAAGATCTGTATCAAAATTATAGAAACCTTTCAGTAAAATATAATAATGTCATCAAACATGAGATTTCTTAGCAGGTAAGAATAATCTATGAAATTAAAGAGTTGTGAGATTCTTAATGCATTCTCAAATTTTTTTTTGGGGGGGGTGATTTTTTTAGAGTCATAGCTGGGCAGTGAAAATGATCAGGAAATCAGGGACCTTGGTGCTAGCTCTTTTCTCTCTTTTGTCCTGAGCTCTGGACACTCTCCTCCATTAGCATATTCCATTCAACAAGACAACAGCTTCAGATGAACTTGAACTACCTTCATTAAGTACCAGTATGGTGATGATCTATTAATACTTGAACATGGCTCTTTAGGAGAGAAGTCACTTATTATCACTCTACGAGAATCTCATATTATTCATTCTAGCGACACACATCCTCTCCATATTCGGGCTATGATAAATTCTGACAGTGGATTAATGTCCAGAATATATAAAGAACTCGAAAAACTCAATAATCAAGAAGTCAAATAACCTAATCCATAAATGGGCAAATATACTGAAAGGACACTTCTGAAAAGAAGAATCCACATGACCAAGAAAGTATATGAAAAAAAGGTTCATCATCTTTAGTCTTCAGGGAAATACAAATCAAACTACATTGAGATTCTTTCTCACTCCAGTTAGAATGACTTTTATACACTGCTGGTGGGAATGTAAATTAGAATAGCCACCATGGAAATCAAAAACTAGAAATGTTAAGTGTCACATGATCCAGCAATACCACTCCTAGGTACTTATCCCAAAGAATTGAAGTCAGTATACTTTATGTATTTATTTTTATTTTGAGATAGGGTCTTACTATGTTACTAAGTTTCAAACTTGAGATCCTCCTGCCTCACTCTCCCAAGTCTCTGAGATTAAAGGTATGCCCCACCATACCTGTCTTAGAATTAAAGACATTGAGTCACTAAGAGGTGATTTAGCTTTCTGGCGTTTACAGGTAATATGTGGACTTGGTAAATCTGATTCTTCAGCTTGTGCTATGACACTTCCCAAGATCTGCTCTTTTACTCTGTGTTTTCCCCTGCTTTTCTTTTCTGTCCTCTGCCTGTCCCATGGTGCTGGGGATTGAACTCAGGGCCGCTTGCATGCTAGAAAAGTGCTTTACTATTGAGCTATACCCACACCCCTTATCTTGCTATTCTAAGATCTACTCTAAAACCTTGTAACTATGCAAATTCATCATAGACACTCACTCCTCCAGGAAAAACAAAATGAGCAACTTTCTACACTGTATTCTATACAGAGAAAAATATGTATATACCTATGATGTTACAAAGCATGCATTGTTTACTGTCTCTTAAGAAGCAAACTAAAGTCCAGAAGTATATATATATATATATATATATATATATATATATATATATATATATATATAGTTATGTGCTATTGCTATCCATCATTTCTGAATTCTTCTACTCAGAACTTGCCTACATAAAGCCACATTTGGACCTAATGGAAATTTAATGAAAATATATTGGTTAATTTATTTCATATTAAATAATATGATGGCTTTATTTTTCTAGTTATGCACCATGTGAAAATATCTTAAAGCCTATTGATGCATTCAAAATAGCATAACTATATCCAACTTTTAAATTTATCATGCTAGTTTGAAGCAGATAGACTATACTGCTCAACTCTTGATTCTTGCAAAGTTCACTTGCAGCATGTTGGAGCATTCTCATTCATACTGTTGTCCAATGTCCTTATGTAATCCTCTCTCCCCCTCTGACCAAAGCAGCCTTCACTATGGTTTTGCAAAAGATGACCACATAGTGGTATAGTAGTTTTAAATTTATTCAAAATATTTGCAAAAGATGACCCTCTCAACAGTCCCCTGTCTGTTCTGTTGGCTTTGGATTTGGCATGGAATCTATCTTTGGAGTCATGTCCTGCAGTTGTAATTATTGCACTAGAAGCCGAAGCTTACATTTTTATCCCAGAAAAGCTTTGGGAGACAATCAGACCTAAATTCTCTGGTGATTTTAGAGCTTCTGGTCATCAGATAATTCTGCAAACGTGTCTTGAATACCAACAATACGCTAAGCCTTGGGCTCAGTGTGAGGATTACAAAAACGAGGGAGACAAGGTCGGGTGTTCAAATTCACTTTTGTTGTGGGAAAAAGTCGTAGTATTCATAAAGAACTGATAATTTCATCTTCCATAAATTAATTGCTATATACCACACACCTACATTTTAGAGTTCTGTAATCTGACTTTATATTATCCCATCTGAAAAATCGTAATAGAAAAAAGTAAATTACTTAATGTCTATGTTTCAAATCAGATGTGACTGATATACAACCTATGTTCTTAAATATGTAGTAGGGCACAATAAAGTATGGTTTCCTTCATCAATTCTAACATTAAGCTTTTTTGTATGTTTTTTTCTGTCTTTCAGTGTACACAACCATTGTAGAATCTGGGAAGTTCTTTCTAATAAGCTGAATTCATTATCAGAGAAAAGTACTAGTTGTTTAAATTCCCAGATACATTTCATATTTTCCCTCAAAACCTTTAAAAACAGGATTGTCCCCACATGCCATGTGTGGGCTGGTGGTTTTTGTTCTCAGAATCAAGGTCTTTTTGTTTTAGAGGTGTGGGTGGGCTGTGTGGCTTTGGCTCACCAGGGACCACTCATTGCTTCTGTGAGGGGTGGGACAAGGCAGTTTCCTTCATTCAGAAGTTGTCTTATTAGTCTATGACCTTTGCTGGCACCATGCAAACACATCCCTGTTTGTTATTCAGTTCACTAGATAATCTGCTGTGAAGCAACTCCACTAAGATACTGTATCACTTAACTCTATACTAACAATGTTTGAGATGCTAATTCCTCTCCCAATTCAGAGAACAAAAACTCCATGTAATTTTAAATCCTTCTCTCTATGCCATTTTAAATTAATGCAAATATCTCTCTTTTGGAAACATGTACAAGATCACAGGAGATCTTAAAGTAGAAGAACATGTCCTTTGGACTATGTGAAAAAGTGGCAAATGGGAAACAAAATATCACCACCAACAACAAAATACTGGCATGTGGAAATAACTAGTTTATCCCAATAAATATTTCTGAAAGCTCTCTATGCCTGTCTATCTGTGCTGCTGCCACACTATGTAAGCTACATTTCTGTCCTTGCTTGTCTGCTTTATTTCACCATATAAAAAGTTATTTAATTTTTAAAAATGTCTTTACTGAGTTCAAGATCACATCACATCAATCAGTTTCCCACACTGCAGTCTGAATGATGTTCCAAAAGCATGCATCTGGACATGGTGCACTCCTGATCTTGATCGATTCTTTATTAATTTTTCCCAATCCCTGTGGGTAGAAGTCCAGTATCCTTAATATATCTAAATAATGCCTACAAGCATACCACTGCGGGCACATGTGGCCTCTCCTCTTGTCACTCTGCATCTTCTATCTCCTGACCTTGTTGGACTCCTTTTGATTTCTTGAAGCTATTCAGCTAGTATTGGTTGCCTTTGTTCCAATCAATGGAGTTGATTGAAAAGAGAAAGAGCTTTGAACTGAATTTAAATTTAAATTTGGCTGTATAATTTCCTTTACACTTTATTTCCATACATTTAAAATAGATATGAGGAGGTGTCTCTCTAGGGGTTATTATGAGTAAGAGGGAAGACAACAGATTATTTAGCAAATGGATCACAAACTCAGTTACCACTTGGGAGCTTCTCAGAAATGCAGAACCTCAGCTCCTGTCCTGGATTTGCTGAATCAAAATGGTATTTTCACAAGAGTCCTGAGAAGATACAGATATACATCAAAATGTGGAAGGACAAGGCTAAAGATTGTGATCTGCTTTCGCTAAGGCTGGTTATGTTAACTATTGTGTTTTCTCTTATGGAATTCAAATCATGTCATCCAGGGCAATCTAGTGTATATATACTGAGAGCGAGCACAAAACAACTCTGATTTATATATTTTATCCGCAGGGTTTAGAATAGTGCTTTTAATAACTACTTTACTAAAATAATAAATGAGTCATGATGCGATTTCCACCCTCCTTAAAGTATTATTATAACCTATGTCTAATAGCACAAGGTCATTACTTAGGTGTGGAACAGTAGGCAAATACACTATATAGATACTAAAACTCAGGGTTGGGGTATAGCTAAGTGGGAGAGCACTGGCTTAGCAGGTAAGAGGACATGGGTTCCATCCCTTGCATCACAATCAAACAAGATAACTCATATAACTTCAAATTAGTTTTTCTGCAGGGCTTAAATATGCTCTATTTTGGAGCATCTATTTGAAGAAGCAAATACACACACCCCAAACACATTTTTAGAGCACACTAACCCAACAACTTTGAAATGCATTTTTAATAATGCTTAATTTTTAAAGCATGATCGTTAATAGGTCCCTGAGTGCTCTCTTCTAAATTAATAATGTGTCATGGAGATGTTTTATACTTTTTCTTTTTATTATACCTTAATTCTTATCTAGCTCTTGATTAGATACATATGCATGTATGTGTGTTCATGCAAACATGTGTATATGTTTTCAGCAGAAATTCCAGCACTACACCACACATTACATATTTTCCACAAATACATCCTATAAAAGTAGGTAACATTTTTTTTTAATATTTACCACCATGATTGTAGGCAAAATGCCTTAAGAATTTTATAATGGAATCAAGTGGCATTGTGACACTTTTCCTCATAGGAGAAATTGGGTATATCTAATGGACAGATAAAGTGGTTCCAGAGTGTGAAGACTACCCAATAGAGTGCACATTTCACCTGAACGTAGGGCATTCCTAATGCATGTTTAAAAACTGTCCTCGTTATTTTAACTTTTCATTTTTAGGGAGATTTTATGAATGTGTTTGTATCTCACAATTCCAGATTGGTATAATCAAATTCCCAGAAAATGCTAAAGTGTGTGCTATTTTTGATGTGACCATCATTCAGCTTGTTTAATTTGATGATATGATTAGATGTGCAAGTAGCTAGCTAGTCTGGCCATGATGGGGGCATGGCAGGCTCTTCTGAAAGCTTGTATTTCCTCTCTTGGGCGACTCAAGCTATGTAATAAAGAATAACATCAGGAATTTCATTGGGATGACATTTAGGGCCTTTTGTTTTGTTACAGACAAATACTTAGAGACCACTTTCCTTAACAAGACAAAATCATAGCTGGAATCCTTAACGGTCCATGGAGGAAGGTATGATACAGTACAAACTCTTACTTTAGTTGTTATTTTAAACCTTAACATCATTTTACTGATATTGAAAAAAAGGGGTTTATGGTGTATTTTTTATGGAATAAAAAGTCCACACAGTTCTTAACAGACATTCTAAGCCCAAAGCAAGTGTCTCCTAAGGTTTGTGAATGATGAATTCAGAATTCCAGAGGTCAAGACAGGGTTGTAAACTTACAGTCTTTTTGGCATAAAAGAAATAAGCTAGTTTCAAATACTTTTCAAGGATGCATTGAGAATTAGGACATTTAGTTATAGTGAAGCAAAGGTCAGTGACTTAATGTGCTAATTACAAATCATTCTTATCCTGTACTGAAATTGGGATGCATCTTTTAGAATAACTTGCATCAAAGGGTATATAAATTCGAGTGTAATAAAACTCTATTTCTCATTTTAATGTGTATATATATATATATGTGTGTGTGTGTGTGTGTGTGTGTGTGTGTTTTCTACTTTTAGCTAATTTAAACAGGAAATTCCTGGGCAATCACTCCAAATTAATTTGACTTTTACCTTTATTTTTCACACTATTTTTTTAAAGTTTTATTTTACACATTTCTCTTGTTCTTGGCATGCATAATACAAATTTAAATAAGCTGTTGTTTTTAAGCAGTCCTTTATAATCACCACTGTAATTACAAATTGATTAACGATCAACCTTCTGTTTAAATGCTATCCTTGGCATATTCTGTTGAAGAACCCAGTCACAGAAGAAAAGACTTGGCATATATTAAACTGACCTTCGACTACTAAATGTTGGCTTTTGACTGAGCCATGTAATTCATATAGATTTTTGTGTATCAATCTGTTGGTTGATGAATCGATTTCTCTCTCATTAAAAATAGGGCATGTTTTTATCCCCATTTGTGGATTTGTTGGAAATCCCTACTGATAAACTCAGCACGATAGGTTTCTTTCCAAGAATCTGTGAACCATGCAGGAGAACAGTTCCTTCTGAGGTAGTTAAGAATGAAAATAGTCTAAGCACTTTGTTTCCAATTTTTTTGTTTGTTTGTTTTTAGTCACATGGTTAAAAGCATGAGTTGTGAATTCAGAATGGCTGGGTTGATATTAAATACTAGATATGAAACCTTATCCCCTCTGTACACATTAGGGAGCCAAGATTCAAGAAGCTTACATGAGTTTATACTGTGAAAGTACATAGTACAGAGCTTGACAACATTTACAAGCTTAAGAAAACAAAACAAAATCCTGTAAGCTTTTATTTTAGTGTACTTCCTATTATTACAGCAAAATGCTCAAGGCTAGGTAACTTACAAGTAAAATCAGTTCATTTAGCTTATACTTCCAGAGGATTAAGGTCATGGCTCTGGCAAGTGTTTGGCTCTGGCAAGGGCTCCCATGGCTATGTCATATCATGGTGGATGGTATCATAGCAGGAGTGTGTGTGAGAGGGAGAGACTCTATGGCAAGACAGGAATCCGAAGAAACACTGGGGAGAGATCAGGCTTACTTTTATGACAGGTCACTCTCCTAACTCAATTCTTTCTAAGAGCAACAATCCCAATGACCTAAAATCTTCCACTTGTCTTCACCACATAAAGGTCCCAACACCTCTACTTTTGTATCTCTACACTGAGGGCCAGGCTCTTGGGAGACAATCCATTTCCACACTATCGTTGCTGTATTAAATAACTGTTTTGAATACCTAGTCAACATATTTATTTTTCTAAATATGTCCGGTAACATCTTAGGCCCAAATATGTAGGCCTCTTAGAATACCGACAGGGAAAGGGTAATTTGAACACCTTCAGAAGAATTTTTGAATCACTTCCATATTGTCTCTAAAATATACTGCTATTTCTATTGGCACATTAAAAAGGTTGGTAATCCCCTAACCTTGATTGTGATGAGGTATATTGGTTTAGGGGCCAATATTAGAATCTATATATTAGATTTAGATTCTAATATTGAATCAATATTAGAATCTAAAGGTGAGACCACTCCTACAGAATTTGCAGGTTTTGCTTTGTTTGAGATGCAAGAGAACGAACTTTCCCACTAATTTATATCCAGTTCTTTTTTACTGTATTTGGAGACAGGATCTCACTAAGTTGTCCAGTCTGACCTTGAACTCCTGTGTGATCCTCCTGCCTCAGGCTCTGGAGTTACAGGTTGGAATTACAGTCATATGCTAACACACACAGCTTGACACTTGCAGTTTTTTCCTCCATTAGAGGTGGACAAGAGATAGGAAGGAATAGAAGGGAGGAAGAAAACAGGATCAAAACAGATGCAGTTATCCAGCATAGTCTAGGACCACAGAAGGCACAAGCATTCTCACCTCTTGTCTTAGAGCTGACCAGCTTCTTCACAAAAGAGGAAGAACTACAAATAGGACATATGTAAAGTGGCCTTACCATATGCATATGGTGGCCATGAAATTGATTATCTCAAAAGCAAGGGCCCCTTATTTATATATGTATTTGAAAGCTCACCACAGAGGGATATACACATTTAAAAAATACAACTGGAACAAAACATAAAAATCAATGACAAGGCTTTATAAATTAATCATAGTTCAGAACAAACTGATGAAAATGGAGAACAAACATGGGAGCAAAACTGGCATGGTAAATTTCGCCAGTGCACAAAACTGCATAAAAGATTCCTTTAAATGTTTTATTAATGTGGTCAAAAATCTGACTCTTAGTTTACTGTATCCATTGTGAAGTGGAAAATGTGATTAATTGTGCACATCAGAGTACCTGTATAGTACCCGTTTGATAACTAGTTCCTCTGGAGAAATTTGGTTATGGTGTTAGTGTTGGGGATACTTATTGTCACCTAAGCATTTTCCCTCTGCAGTGTACCAGGCAGTGTAATGAGGAACACCTCCCCTCCACCCATGTAATATCATTGCGAGGTGTTTCATAGAACTTTTAATTTCTGAAATTCTTTAATGTGGGTCACAAAAGTGCAGCTATTGTGTGCAAAGTGCAGTTCAGCAGAACTAACTATACTGAAGGGAAATACTGGTCACATAAATGATATTGCAGTGGTGCCCTCATGTGTGCCCCTATATAGTTTAGGAACAGGTATTGGAGAATTCAGAAAAGTGATTTTTAATTATTTTTAAGTAGCCTGTTTTTTTTTTTTTTTTTTTTTTTTTTTACGCACGAGAGTAGAGTTTATTTAAGTTGGAATTAAAAAAAAAAAAAAAAATAACTCCTCCAGGCTTGCCACTTAAAATGTGCTAGTCTAAAAGCTTATATATCCACTGGGAAGGGGTATGGATCAATATCGGCGCTAATCAGGTCTTGGAAAAGTACCAACACTATTGGTCAAAGTTTATGCTAATCAGGTATTAGAAAAGTATCAATATTATTGGTCAAAATCTATGCAAAACAAGTACTGGAAAAGTATCAAGGTTTTTGGTTTGGCCCAGGACCTTCTAATTGTCTGTGCCCTTATAGCCCTTAAGTTTGAACTTTCCTTTAATTTCCATTCTGTCTAACCCGCATTTTCATTTTCCTGCCATCTGTGGACATAGCTGGAATGTTTGGAATGTTTCTGATGTTCATGGAGTGGCCCTTATATTAAAAAAATAAACAAAAGAAAAAGAAAAGGAAAAGCTTTAATTGGGGCTCATTAGCCATACTATCTAATTCATCCCCCTCTCTGAAGGAGTGATCTAACTATCCTTAAAGGAAAGTGATGACTACTCTGGCTATTAAGTAGCCTACCTTTCTTATCAAACAATATTTTCAATCAATACAACTTAAAATTGGCTAAAAAAAAATGAAGTTTCAGCTTTATGCTGAAGACTGTTGGCCACAGAACCCCTCATGCTCCATCTCCCTGGGCCTCACAACAAACACTGCCCTTTCATGGAGTTGTAAGTACCTGGACAGAAGAACTGGTGATCTGGTGCCACTTGACTCTGAGATTAGTCATGATTTGAATAACACAGAAAGTCTAGCTTTGAGTAGCAAAGTTAGTGCTTTTTATATGAAAATCATGAGTGTATATGGAATTATGAATCACACTTTGGCATATTTGATTGATTGGAAAGTATACATCAGCTGGGTGCAGTGGCATACGCTTGTAATTCCAGCAGCTCAGAAGGGAGGCTGAGGCAGGAGGATCACGAGTTCAAAGGCAGCCTCACCACAAGAGAAGTTCTAAGCAACTCAGTGAGACCCTGTCTTTAAATAAAATACAAAAGAGGGCTGGGGTGTGGCTCAGCGGTCAAGTGCCCCTGAGTTCAATCCCCTGTAACCCATCCCCCCAAAAAACAACAAAAAAAGAAAGTATATATCTACTTAAAATTATAAACACCATTTTTGCAGTAATTCAAATAGAATGTTAAAATGAATTAATATAAATATATATAATATGCATATTTGAGCATTAAATATATATGCAAATATGCATATCATATATACATACAAAATATGTGTATGTTTAGAAACTGCAGTTAAGACAAGGAAAGAGATTTGTCTAAAGTTATGAGATGTTTGAATCACAAAGCTAGAGATGAATGAAGGACTGAGTGACTTTGAAACAGTAATGTAATGTTGAATAGTAGAGTAATGTTGAATTACAGAAAAAGTGAATCAAAACAAACATTTAAACAGGGGAGAAGTGAGTGCAAATGATCTCCAAGTCTAACTGGTAGAGTACTCAGAGCACAGGTTCATGACTTGCTTTCAACTGTGCCTGTTGATTTGTCCTTGAAATTGTCATGAAAGGTGTTAATGGTTGAGTTCAACAGTAGCAATTAGCCACTTCAAAGAAAAAGTGAGACCTTTTGTTGCCAACTTTTCCTCCTAAACCTCACCATGAACAGCACATTCTAGATGCCAGTCTTAAGTGTGTGTCTCCATATAATTGCCATTACTATTGAGGAGACTTATGTCGACTCACAAAAAAATAATGGAAGCTATTGAATCAAAATTATGAACCTTTAATAGTTCTTCCTTGTGAATGATCTCACTGCACCTTGACTCTCCATGTTGCTCAGACAATTGTTTAAACACTGGGTTATTTGTGGGCATATGTTCCATCTGTCAGGTGTCACAGAAACCTGAGGACATAAAAAAGGCCTTCTACCACCTAACGGTTTTCATCTGTTTGGTGAATTCAAGAGTTGACCCTTCAAAAGCAATAGCTAACAAGGACACAGATCAGGGTGTTAATTTGGAAGATGTTGCAAAGACAGGAAGCAAAACTGTCTATAAATAAATCAGAAGACTTTAGAAAGGAATATGAGCTACTGGAGATTAATGGGCTGCTGTCAGACACTTGGGTTCAAATATTCGTTCTTCTGTTTGTTGTTTTGTGATTTAGGTAAACTGCCAAAGGATCAAACCTCAATCAATGTTCATTTTATTTCCTTCTTCCTGTATTTCTAGCACAGATTTTTTTTTGTACTCCTAAGTAAATGTGTATACACACACCCGCCCCCCCCCACACACACTTTTAGAATCCAAGACCAAAACTCCAATTGCTTATTAACTGTGTGCTTATTAGTTGTGTGCAGGTTACTTAACTACACATATACTGTAATTATGTCTTCAAAATCTTATCTATAGCCTTAGAGTAATAGAAACTGCCTCATGGTGATATTGTAAGGGTGAAGCAATGCATGTAAACCAACTTGAACAGTAGTACAATGTACGTGGTAGATTCTAACATAAGTTCACATCTTTGTCCTTCTCCATATTTTGCTTTTTCATTTAACCTATCCTGCCTCCTCCTGACTTTGTCCTGGAAGGAGTGATCTTTGAAATTATGTTAGTAATTTCGTATTGCTTTCTTTTCCCTCACCAACTAAATATAATACTTCAGTAGTCAAATCATTTATGGGATAAATGGTCATTTACTACAAGTCTTGATATTAACCTTTCATGATACACGTTTCCTCAAAGGAACAGTATGTTATACCTTTGCAGAAGAATGATCCTGGTTTAAATGTCTCTTGAAATACATGTTACATGATGCTTTGAAATATGTGTGGGGTAATCCCTCTTTAATTACACAGGATTCATTACTTCTTTTCTAATGAGTTCAAATAGAGAAAAATAAAAATAAAAGTAATATAACGGCACACTTTGCAGGTTCTCTACCTCACATCATGGTAAACACATCTCTAACAAGTAGAAATTATCATTCTCCTCCAAGTAGTGACTCTGTTTTGGTGAAAGGTAAGCCTTGTGGTTCTGAGTTACTCGATATTGTCTATTCTAATATATTATTCCATTGAGATCGATCCTTGACTGGGTTAGGGAGAAACAGCAAGTGCCCTGATATCCATTAGCTTCTCAGTGCTCTATTAAAACAACCACAACAAGAACAGCAAAAACTTCTTGCTCTTTTTATTGCATTTTGTCTTGTAATTTAATCAGCCTGGCCATGTCTGATAGGCATTTGACAGTGTGGCCAACCCATGGTCTCACCTGCTCTAATTGGACAATGGCAGTTTTCAATTAGCACAACCATGGCTTCTAGGATGGCCTCTGCAATTTCTCTCACACATATACTGTAATTATGTGTGCACCTCAATGTGTGAGACTATAAACATATGCTATATATTTGAATAAGAGTGCTGTCAACACTTTATTTTAGAAGTGTATTAATTATGACTGAATCATAACTTGGATGCTAATGCGGAGCATTATCCTCTGCCTGGTTGATATTTACAGTACTCACCGCATCTCATTCTCAGAACAATGAATTTCAAAGTAAGGAACAATTAGCAGCTCTATGGAAATTGTATATTAAGAGTGTCTTATAAATAATCCTCTTCAGGACAACTAACAGCTCTTTATTTAAATTGTTCTTTTGCCAAAACAGGCAGTGATGTTAAAAATAGATGGTTGAAGTTAGAACTGCAGCAACTAAAGCTGATGATATGTCTAGATAAAAAGGTTTTTAGTTTAAGTCTTTTTTTTTAAAGAAACTAATATTCATTTATCCTGATTATATTGCTCCATCAATCACCAAGATCCTGTATATTTATGAGTGCAATTTTTGAATGTGATGCTCTTTAACCTTCACAAGAGCACACACTAATGGTGTCTGGGAAGCTTATTATTTTCAGTAACTTTCAGAAGTGAATGTAGAGATCAGGGGTGTGGAAAGGACTTTGCTATTAAATGTTACAGGTTTCTGTGAATCTGGGAGACAGGTAGGTAATTTTGGTCTAATACCTAACCCTGCCAAAAGAGTGTGAATCTACTATATCCTATAAGATGATAGGATCAGAACCCATATGTTAGGCACACAGTTGAAACATTACACATAATTTTTGAATGAATGATTACATTTTAATGAATGATTATACTATGATATCATAAATATAATTTTGTATAACAAAGTATCTTAGTATTCAAGCCAGGAATACTGGAAAACCCTGATAAAAGGTTCGGAACTTAAAATTATTTCCTATCAGACATATTTTAATAATTTCTTTAAAATGGCATTTGCCATTATAGTACGACACAATTCTATATAGAATATTTCAGGATTAAAAAAAAAATCACAGAAGGAATTTACATTTTGAGCGTTAAGATGGTGGCCCTCAAAGTATTGGTGCCTTGAAAAAAAAAAAAAAAAAAACCCTTAGCAGCATCTGGGAACTTTGTTAGAAATGCAACTTTTTTGGTCCTACTCCAAAATTGTTGAGCAGCACCATGTTTGCTAAAGTTTGCCCCATTGTGAGCATATGTGTGTTTGCAGGTGTGTTGGTGCACACATGTATGAAAACGTGTCCACAAAGATTGTCACTACCATTCAGATTGCCAGGATTTCCCAGTAACTTGGGTAATATTAACTTGTGATTTGAGATGAGTGCCTAGGATGGTGGTAGAATTGATTAAATGTGCAAATTATTGTGAAGTTTGATTTGAGAAGTGAATTTTGGGTAGGGAATTTAGATATGTTAACTTTGTGCTATGTATTTGACATGTAGCATTTTACTTAATATTCACAAGGGCTTAGAGAAAGGTCAGTTTATTTCCTCATTTGTCAAACTTGCCTAAGAGTGGAACGAGGCAAGTTTTACTTTCCTGTGGTCAGACACTGAAACTTTCAGGCTTTGTGATACCAAAACTATCATGATTTTTTTTTTTCCCCAAAGGGTATGCTGTCAATACTATTGATTATTAGGAGCAAAAATGATCACTAAGGACCTCAAGAGGCCTAAGGATTGAATGAGAGTCTGCATTATCAATTAATTTCAATGCAGATAATGCTCTTTATATAGCAAACACTTTTGAGTGTTTGACAGTTGGATAGAATAAAAAAAGCTGAGTTTGGGATGAAAAGATCTGGGTTTGAATTTGCAAGACATTTCATGTTTCTCATTATTAGTAGATAACAACAGGAGTTTCTATAATAACTAATCCCAAGAGTTATAGAAAAATGTCAAAGCAAGCAATCATAAGACATCATTTATAAAATTTAATATATGTGTATGATTATAGGTAGAAACTTGACACTATTAATATATCCCATTACCTGTCAATAGCTTTATCATTTTTTCCCAACTGCTAGAATGTAAGTATATTTTGTCACATTATATGAAATTATACATGATTTATAAATCAGAGAGTTTAAAAAGACACTTATCCCATTGCCTAGATTTTGGTTATTTTTCTTGAGAGTGAATCGACAATTTACAACTTCTGAGGTCAAAGAAGCTAGTGACAGAATGAGTCATAAGCATGAAAAAAATGAAGATTTCCTCGTTATTGGATGAAAGTGGGAAAGGTCACAAAAATCCTAGTCTCTTTGATAATTAATTCTATAAATTTTGCATTTATCAAAATGATTTTTAACATGGACATTACTTGTATAACAATTATGCAAAAAAATTGGCATATCATTATTATCTGACAACAAGTAATAAAACAGAATGCAGAATTGTATATAAAATGCAATTTTATATACAAGTGCAGCATAATTGTTTTTATATGCTTTCTTATAAAAATAATTAATGAGATGTCTGCATGTGGGTTGGGCATGTTTTATTTTTTTCATGAATGCTGGTTTATTTAGCCAAATTTTCTACAGCAAACATGAACATATATATTTAGTTGCAGAAAGGCACAATACCTTTATTTTATTTGTTTATCTTTATGTCATGCTGAGGATTGAACCCAGGGCCTCACATGTGCTAGGCAAGCACTCTACCACTGAGCTACAACCCCAGCCCCCCAAAATATCATTTAAAAAGATAATTTTTACACTAATTTTGCATGGAAAATTATACAGGGTTATATGTTACTTATTAGAGTTCTTTACAGTACTGATCTGATAGACAGCTGTATTGTTACCAAAGTTCTGAATCCTTTGTCCTGTGATTATGAAAATCTGACCTAAATTATTTGGACTGTATTAACACACAAACAGGGAAAATGAGACTGCTTTCTGTTTTGTGGATCTCTGAAGACTTGGGTCAGAATTGGTTTTAAGAGCTATAGTTTAAAACAACCAAGTGGTTTCTCCCAAATTTTGACTTAGAAATATTTTTGGAATCAGAGTGGTGTGGTAGGGGAGACATAAATGAACTTTGTTCCCTATCTAAACATAATCCATGGAATTTTCACCTATTCCTCTAAAATGAAGTGGCAGCTCGCTCAGCAAGTCTGTCCAATAGAGTGGACATAAGGAAAAACTTTAGACTAAGGGACTGAATTATGATGATGCTACTTATTTTACATGTATTTTTTTAAGCAAAAGGTTTTATGTTCTGATCCCTTAGGAAATTAAAGATTATTTGATATGTTATTCTTCATCGTCATAAACCCTACAGTGTATGTGATGTGGACAGGTGGTTACATGTGGCCCATCTGCCTCCCCACCTGTCACCAAGTGCACAGAGAACACCCTATTAACCCTCATGGTTATCACTGCTATTTCCTTCTCCATCCTATGGGAAATGGGATGTCTTATGGTAAAGTTCAAAGCACAGTGTATCAAAGATTAAAGTTTTAGTGATAATTGTTCTCAATATTTGTTTATTCCTTTCTCTTTTCCTCCTCTTTGCTCTCAATCATACCACTCTATTCTCCTTATATTTAATGCAATGAAGGCATCCTACAGCAGCAGCCTATGTCTACACTATAAAAATTGCATTAAACTCAACTATTCTATATAACTATAATGCATTAATAAAAGCATTTTTGAAAAATCGCATTTAATTTTCTGAAAATAATCTTTATTAAGATATAATTATATAAATTATGCTACTTATAATTTAGCTAAGTAGTTAAGAAATATTTTAGTCACAAGACTCCTCAAGTCTCTAAAACTTATTGAGGGAGGCCAGGCATGGTGGTGCACACCTATAATCCCAGTGACTCAGGAGTCTGAGGCAGGAGGATCTCAGATTTGAGGCCAGCCTTAGACACTTAGCAAGGTCCTAAGAAACTTAGAAAGACTTTTCTCTCTAACTAAAATAAATAAATAAAAATACATAAAAAGTGTTGAGGATGTAGTTCAGTTGTAAAGTGCCCCTGGTTTCAATCTCCAGTACCCCGCCCCTTAAAAAAGAAAGAAAAGAACACTTACTGAGCACTCCACAGAGTTCCAGTTTATGGGAAAAACATTAATGTTTGCTATATTATACATGAAGTCTGAGAAAAGGTAACAATTTAAATCATTTAAATATAAAAGCAAAGGCTAAGACTAGAGGATCACAATGTCAAGGCCAGCCTCAGCAATTTAGGCTCTAAGCAACTTAGCAAAACCCTGTCTCAAAATGAAAATAAAAATGGCTGGGGATGTAGCTCAGTGGTGAAGCACCCCTGGGTTCAGTCACCAGTACCAAAAAAAAAAAAAAATACTAAAAATAATAAGCCTATAAAATATTATATAAATGGTATATGTTAGTGAAAATATACTTTTCAAAAATATGCAAAAGAGTGATATTGTTTTACAGTTGTAAAAATCTCTTTAATTTCTGGCTTAATAGAATGCAGCTAGATTCTCATATCTGCTTCAGCATCCAATCTGTTGCAATATGTTGTTTTCAATGAATTAGATGAAGAAAATCCAGCCCCACACAAATATGTAGTTGGAAAATGAATGGAGATTTTAATAACCTTTTCAGATAACTGTAGATATTTTTCTTTGATATCACACTGAAATCTCCACAAGTGATAGTTTCTTAAAACTAGATGCAATGTGGAACCTGAAATTGTATCAATAAATTTTTGTACTCTGCTACATTAACAATTCCATTGTTCTCTGTTGCACTTTGAATGAATCTTTTGCCAATTTGTAATTATCTTAAACATGCGTTTGGAAAATATTGGTTTAATGATCTATAAAGATATTCTAAATTTCATTATATAATATAAAAAATACCTAGTAATACCAGTAATCTCACAGAAAACTCTTTAAATATCTAGAAGCTTCAATCTCACAGGGGCAGATACACATTTTTAAAGTTCCAATCTTTTGTAAAACACTCAAATTTTGATATGGGCAACAACAAATAATATTGGTTATCTTTGAAATAGTAAACTAGTTTTATAAATTTCTTACAAAACATATGCTAAGTATAAAGTCAGGATGGCTATAATTTATTTATCATTTGTTTTTTTTTCAAGAAAATAATATTCAATAAAAAACATGATTAGTTCAGCTCTAAATTGAGACATTTGCCAGTTATATCCTTGAGACCATGCTCATACATATGCAGAAGAAGTGCTTTGTTTGTGGCACCCATTTCATTACACAGAATATTAAAATATGAATATAAAGAATTGGGATTCCATAAAATTATTTTTATCATCTCATTAAAGTCATTATTAAATAAGTGAACCAACCTTTCTTTCTTTCTTTTTTTTTAAGATCCCAAGACTATGTTGTAGTGAAGAATGCTGTGAGTTTGGTACCAGCTTGGTGCTATTGTCTAGATTGCTACTAAAGTGCCAGCAGTTTTACCCACCATAATGCAGTGGAAAGAACAAACAATTTCCTGCTAAATTCTCAGAAAGGCTCCTGTACTAGCCCATAGGTCTGTGGACCATTCATTGAGAACTGCTGCCCTGGACATTCCTGTGTCTTCCATTGCTCAGGTGCAAATTGCTGACAGAGGTGATTCCTATAGAGAAAGGAAGGACCTCTTCAATACCTTGCAGCTCTACCTTATTGCCAGAACATTTTAGTTCTCTGTTCAAAGTAATATTGCTGTGTGCTGATTAGTTACCTTGGGCTGTTCTTTTACCATTTACTTGAGTCTTTTAAGACAGAACTTAAATGTGTGACAAATTACATGAAGACAGTTTATTATGTACAGATAGTCAACAACAAACAAAAGGAGCCTAGGCTTCATGATGAACTGTCCCCCCAAGACTTAGGAAAGCAGATCAGGGTGGATAAGTCTCTTCTGAGCATGCTCCATTTGCATATCTAAAAGAACTCAAGAAGGCAGCTCATTCTAGGATTTATAACCTTAGGAGTAGAACTTACTGGGTTGGAGCATTGAAAAAAATCCTATTTCTAGGTCCTCAGGCTTCTCTGGCTAGGCCCTCTTTATCTCAGGATGTTGCCTTCCCAGTGCATCCTCATTTTTCTTGAGAACTACAAGTAAAAATGAAGTGGAAATGGATTTGTAATAGGCCTCTGTGAGAACTTCCTGCACACTGAAGACAAACACTACCTGTTTTTTAACTTAACTATAGGTTATTAACCTCATCTACTATGGTTAGAGCAGCATTTCATTCTTCCATTCCCTTGTCTCAATTCTCACTTCTTCCTCCCAACTTGTAAGGTCACATACAGACACACACAAAAACATACCCTTACATAATTTATGCAAGTCTGAACTTCAGTAAGTCTAAGCCCAAGATCATTTTCAAAGAATCCTTTGTCTCACACACAAAAATAATTGAACGTCAATTTACTTCTTTAATTATATCATTCTATAGTATACCAAAGTGAAATTTAGAATTTTATAGTTCAATAAAATTTTTGACACATTCAGTTCCCATCTTGTACCTATGATAATGTTTTATATTGGTGATAAATGTCCCCAAATTTCTTTACTCTGACCAAATATACAAAAACTAAAAGTAAATAAAAATATATAAAAAAGGAAATCTTATTACCTAATTCCTATTCCTGTAAACACTTGGTCACCTTTATATCCTCTCCTTTCCATGTTTATTACCTTCTGCTTTGTAATACTGTGAACTTTTTATTCCAGAAAAAAAAAAAAAAAAAAAAAAACTAGCTTATCCAACTGATAGAAGGAAGATTAAAAGAACCACCAGACCAGACATTTTTTTAATGATCAGAGTGGGCAAGAAGTTGTGAATGTACATATCAACCTATAATAGTAGGAGGAAATGAATTATGGTAGAGCTTTTTCTTATATTTAACATTACCAACTGAACATCCATTATTTACCTTAACAGTGTTACTGTGTTAGTCATTTTTCCATTGCTGTGACAAAATATCTGAGATATTCAACTAAAAACAAAAGAAAACAAAACAAAACAGACTATTTTGGCTCATGGTTTGATAATTGCAAGTCCAGAGTTACTTGACCAATTTTTTTTTTTTTTTTTTTTTTTTTTTTTGGTTCATTGCTTTGTACTTTTGCACAGGACATCATGGTAGAAATGCATGGCAGAGAAGACATGTTCACCTCATGGTAGCCAGGAAGTACCAAGTGAGGGAAGAAGGGCTGGGATCCCAATAATCCTCTCATAGGCCTTCCCCCAGTGACCTAACTTCCTTCCACTTAGCCCCACCTTCCAAGAATTCAACAATTTCCAAAAGTGCCACAGGTTAGAGGTCAAGTCCTTGATGTATAAGACTCTGGGGCACCAAAGTAGTTACATTGTTGATGTTGCTGAATGTGTGATATGGTATGGATGTGGTGTCCCCAGAAGCTCAGAAGTGAGATAATGCAAGAGGGTTTTGAGGAGAAATGATTCAATTGGGTTATAACCTTGGCCTAATCAGTGAATTAATCCCTGATGGGATTAACTGAATTAGTAGGGTATGGCTGGAGGAAGTGGGAATTGGAGCATGGCTTTGGTGTGTATATGTGTATCTGGGAAGTGGACACTCTCTCTGCTTCTTGAGCACCACAATGTGAGCTGCTTCCCTCTGCCACATACTCCACCATAATATTCAGCCTCATTTTGAGCCCTGAGAAATGGAGCCAGCCTTCTATGGACTAAGACCTCTGAAACTCTGAGCCCTCAAGTAAATTTTTCCTCCTCTACAGTTGCTCTGGTCAGGTCTTTTAGTCCCTGCAGTGAAAAAGCTGACTAAAACAATGTGAAAAGTAAGGTGATATTTGTTTATTTTCTAAGGGAAGGTATTAATGCACAATCATTTGGGTAGGTATTTCTCATTGGTAGAGTCTGATTTGTGAGATAAATGTAATAGTTATCCATATGGCTATAATTTTCTATAAATCCCCCATCTCACCTTCCTACCACCACCCCTTAGGTTTACTAGATTTCCCCAAAGCTTTTTCTGTTGACAAGAGAAAATTCTCTCCTCCTCACTCGCATTCCTCACTTCCCAGCCTTGGAAGATTTATACCATTAGGCTCCTTTCTGCAGGGGAGTTTGAGGGCCTTGAACTCTGATGTGTCAATTGGTATAAAAGGTTCCCAGAAACCACTGGATCTAGGACTCTGTTTCCCACTCTGCCACTGATATGAGGACTTTTATCTTTTCATAATTCCCACAAGACTCCTACTGAGCGCACAGGTGATATGTAAGTTTTATATCTAAATACAGTCACTAAACACCAGGTATTTGTGAACAGTGAATTCTTTGGTTGCAAGTACTATCTCATTTGTCCAGCCCCATGCTTGGTTCTGGCACCCAATATTGAAACAGCAAGACAAGCCTGAGCTTGAGTGGCAGATAGACTTGGATTTGTATCATTTTTCCTTTGATTGCTTCCTATGATATTGAACAACTGCCTAAATCTCCTATTCCCACTTTCTGTAATGTGTAAGCTAAGGACTTCAGTATGCCCTCATTGGGTTTGTTGTGATAATTAAATGAAATAAAAGAATATAATATATGTGGGTAGGGAAACTTTCTATTAATGTCCTTGAAGGAATGACTGATTAATCAAATGAACAGGTTATCTCCTTTGCCTGGGTAACTGTGCTAGCGTCTATTTTCTGTGGGAGCCTCCATGGTCATATATTGAAAATGTCAAATAGCTATGCAAACAGGAAGGATGTGTCTAAATAGTCACAGGCTGTTTGAGCTAGAGAATATCTGAAAAGTAATCCCATACTTCTTTATTTTTTTGTCAAAAAAAAAAAAGAAAGAAAAAGGATACGGTTTCACTCAAAGTCACTAGCTGCCTGATGCATCAACATGTTAACATTTCAAAAATTTTATGAAAACTAGCTTATTGATCCTTTATTGTTTCTTGGACTAATTTTCACAAACTTAGTGGCTTAAAATCACACAATTTTATTATCCTATAGTCATATAGGTCTGAAACAACACAGGTTTCACAGACTAAGATAAATGAGTGTCACTGAGCTGTATTCCTTTCTGGAGACTCTGGGAAGGGACATCTGTTTCTTAGTCCTTTTAATCTTTTTGAACACCCCCACACTGCTTAGCTAGTGGATCCACTTCTGTATCTTCTGAGTTAGCAAGGTTGCATCTCTCTGACCATTCTTCCACAGCCATGTCTTCCTCTGACCAAAGGAAAACATTTGTTTTTCAAAGACCTATGTGATTAATTATATTGAGATTCCCTGGATACTCCAGAATAATCGCCCAACTTCCAGGTCCTTCATTTAGTCACATCTCAAAGTTCCTTTGGCAAGTAAGGCAGCATGTTTACAGAGTCTGGAAATTTAGGGCATGGCTATTTTTAAAGATTGTTATTCCTCCTCTGACAGCTAGCATCAAATCTTAGGGAAGCATCTTTGCAAGTTGCAGCCGCCATTTGCTTCAGTGAGGCATTTGTTGATAAATAGCTGGAATGCCTTAGGAAGATGTATTAGTTCGCTAGGGCTGCCATAACAAATTATCATGGAATGGGTAGCCTACACATAAGAAACTTATCATTCTAAGGTTTTGGAGTCTAGTAGTCCAAAATCATGATTTCAGAAGCTTTGATTTTTCTGAAGCCCCAATCCTTGCTCTGCAGTTGGCCACCTGGTTGCTGGGTCCTCGTGTGTTCCTTTCTCTCTACAGACCCATACCTAGTGTCTCTGTGCCCAAATTTCCTCTTCTTATGAGGACACCAGTCAAATTGGATTAGAGCCAATGAAATAGCCTCATTTTAACTTTATCACTTCTTTAAAGTTTCTATCTCTAAACACAGTCCTGTTCTGGTAGGGCTTCAACTTGTGTATTTTGAAGGAAAACATTTAAGCTCCAACAGTGGGTTTGAAAGAATTATTTTTTGTTGTTTATGATCAAAAATGAAACAAATACCATATTTACTTTTGTAAAGCACTAATAGTATTATTAATATAGAAGATATATATGTTTCCCAAAGATCTATTTGTTCTGTGAAACAGTAAGAGCATCCTCAGTTTTCAGGATTTCTTTGCATTCCTGTTATTGGTGTTGTTTGATATTTATTCAGCCAGATTCCAGGTGTCATTGTGGAATGGAGGTGGAGGGGAGAAACCTGCATATTCACAAGTACACACACATACGTGCACCCATCTTGTGAGCGCGCATGCACACACACCATACACACACACACATATATATTAACAGCATTGTAGGCTGTATCATCAGCATTATCTCTGATAATTTGACAGTATGTTAGTCTCCATTTCCAAGTTTGCATGATAGTTATAATGATACTGTGAGTGCAGGAGTGGGAAAAAAAACCAAACAAAAAAGTTTTCATTGCTATCTTATTCTTGCATCAGTCTGAGAAGATTTTTCATGACAGTGGAGTTGCCCTTGTCAATATCATTTTCACAAACGGAAACCAATATAGGGAAAATTAAAGTATTTGTGGAAGATTATATCTGGTAGTTGTGATTCAAACCAGTTCCTTTGATTCTCATTGATCCAAAGGAGGGCTATTTGAGAAGCTCTTTAGTAAGCCATTCCCTTGTCTGCTCTTTCACACACTCTGCATTCTTCAATAAAACCATTCATTTCCCTTTCTTCTCATCTTAATTCTCTTATCAGCCTGTTTACCCACTGATGCATCCAGCTATCTATAAACCCACTCATCCACCCATTGAGTAGTCATGGCTGAAACTTGAAAATGTGATTGCTTCCATTAAATATGAATTTTGGTTCTGAGCTTCTGCATTCTTAAAAGGCTTTCAATGAGACAGATTCTCTTGCTTAAGGGGTGGGTGTAGGTAACACAGCCAGGCTATTATCAGGCTTTTTAGCCATACAAAAAACATCATTTACCACTGTCACACCCCTGTTCCAGAGCCCAAACAAAACTTTAGTTTTATGTATTTCTTTTTCTTTTTCTTTTTTTTTTTTTTTTTTGGATACCAGGGATTGAACTCACGTCACTAAATCACTGAGCCAATCCCCACCCCAATTTTATATTTTACTAGAGACAGGATCTCACTGAGTTGCTTAGTACATCACCATTGCTGAGGCTGGCTTTGATCTCAGGATCCTTCTGCCTCAGGCTTCAGAGCCACTGGGATTACAGGTGTACCTACCACACCCAGCTGTATTTCTTTTTAAATCTCAATTGTAATTTTCTTCTGAGTTTATGGCATTTTGATTACCCCCCCACACACACTCCCTTACTACCAATATAGAATTTCAGAATCAGTTGATGACTTCTATTTATCCACTATGTTCTTTCCCACTGTGATCTACTTACTTATTTGAATAATAAGATGCATACTATTTATCAAGTGACTATGATTTCTATATCAGAAATCTATCTCATATTTTCAACTCCTATTAGAACTCTGGTAGTCAAGTTCTTTGAAAATAAAGAACATTGATGAAAACTTCTCTCAGCCTTTCCCACTCTTCAACAGTAAAACTGGATGTTCCACTGTGACTTGCTTTGTTATATCTGTTTATATATCCAAATACCTTCTTAAATCATCTTCTTTTGTTTGGCTGATAATTCTGAGTGTCTTCATCCTTGTTATTTACCTCCTGTGTTACTATATTGGGTGTTTATTTGGCATATAACTCTCCCCTCCCCTGGGGGGATGGGTAGATATGTTAATCTCTATTATCTATCTTTTTATCTCCCCCTCTCTCCATATACACATAGGAGATGTTCACGAAATTTAAAAAAGATATTTGTTAAAAACTGAATATGCATGAAGACCTTCATGTAAGGATCTCATAAAATTCATAATTGAATTTACAATGATTAAGTTTGCTTTAGTGTAAGATGGGGAATAGTGCTCTGAGATAGAATGATTTGCTATGTTTTCCCCAGATCTACTTTTTAGTGAGAAACTTTGTGGTCCTTCCAGCCTAGCCACTCACCAACCTGTTAATTCATCTGTTGATTCATCCATCAACTCAAAATATTTAAAGTGTTTGAGAATATAAATGGAATAGTAGCTGAGAATTATATTATCAAACATCCCTTTATTGACTATTGCCTTTATCCATGCATTCTTTCTTCAATAAATTCATTCATCTAGTTATTTTTTTTCTCTTAATTATTTTGTCAACCAATTTATCCACACATTCTTTCACCCATCGATGCATACAAACATACATCTATTCATACATACATACCATTCATCTACTACATAATCCATTCTCACAAATCTCTTTTCAGTAATTGGTCCATTATTATTCTTTGTCCCCTCTTACCCACTAAAGCATTTATTCACTGACTGAATGCATATGGACCACTCACTCTCACATCAATGCTTATAAATATGCAGAAACAATAAATAAACACTTCTAAATATATCTACTATTATTGCTTATTGCAAGTGTGAATGTTTGTCAAGTATTCAATTATTATGTCATTTGTCCAATGGGAGCAAAATGTTGAACTCAGAATATTTAACTCAAAATGTTGCATTCTTATCTTTACTCTGAATATATACTACCTATTGAATTTTGTCTCAGAATTTGTGGTTAAATATATTTTTCTTGGCAAACAGTTCCAGGGAGGGAAAAACACATCATTATATTTCCTAAACTTAATCCACAAGAGAGTATCTTATAGAGAATTTTATTTGAGTATCTTAGTTACTAGAATATATCATACCCTTAACAGCATTATATTACAAAACTTTAAGACTACCTATTATTATTAAAACATTTTTAACTAGAGAAACTGAATCTTGAATAGGTTAAGTGAATTCCTCAACAACTTGTAGCTTGTTTCAATTTAATTCTATTTCTTTTCAGGCTCTTATCTGAGCTATAAACTCTTTAAATCTTTGGTTGCTGTAGAGAAACACACTGACTTTCAAGTCTATATGATTTAGTATCTTAACTAAAATGTTATCAGCATATATATGTAGATAGATAGATAGACAGATATTAATAAAGATGTTTCCGAGAAGGAGAGTGTACTCCTTTTTTCCCCCTCTATAGTTCTTTGGTTAAATATTGTAACCCACCCCTGCATGGGAATGGAAAGAGAAAGTTTGAGTATATAAAATTTGAGACTTCCTGGAGTATTTTAAGACAGTTTAAATCAAATGGAGCACATTAATATTATTATCTGACATCATTACAAAATTGATTCTTCTAAATCCCTTTTTTTCTGAATTCCATCAGTATTAATGATTTGCCTTCACTGTACATGGGCCTTTAATTATTATTATTATTATTATTATTATTATTATTATTATTATTATTATTTGCTCATCATCGTAAGTATTTTTGATTACTAGAAATGCTCTTTAAAGTTGATACATTGCTTTTCAATTATTTTTAAAACAAATCTTAGAGTTGTGACTCATTGAAGTCTACATGAGAGCAATGGATTTGCTATAGGGCTTACCCATCCTGTTTGCCAAACCTGTAAAACTGATCCAGAAGGAGGCTGGTAACAAATTTGCCAAGGTCATGAATGTCAGCTTGGGAAGTCTTTTGAGAGAGCCTACCTGTCTCTCTTGCCAGAGTATCCATTTATATTTCTATTAGTGGGACAAACTGTCTTTCTGTTGCTGTGTAGACTCTATTTCAAATTTTTATAGAAATAATTGGTTCAGAGATTGTAGCTAAGGTGTGTGGCTTTATATACATGGCTTCTAAATGTATATACTAAATCTACTGCTAGTTAGAGACCAACCAGGGAGACTTCTTTCTTCTTTCTACTTCTCATTTAGGAATTCAGAAGGTCTCCAGACCAACTAGTTAAATTTTGCTGATAGTCACTATAGAATCATGCTAAAATGCATGACCAGGTATCTACCTGAAGAGGTTATAACTGATTCAGCCACTTATTAATTGTTGGGCTTGAGAAAATCAATATATTAAAGGAAACTGAGCATTTCATCATATGTAATCACTTTCAAAGTGTAGGACATTGAGGTAATTTCCATGCAGATAGAAGAAGTAGACTTTAATGAGCATTTCACATGTGCTGAGAGTACGATGCTTATTGTTAAGTAGAGTGCAAATAACACACATAGAAGGCCTGCTTTTGTAGAGATTAGCCATTTAAAAAAATGGCAAGCAATGCCTTCCTCTTTCTGACCATATTTTCCAGTGTCAGCAATCAAAAACAGCAGCTCATTTAGACTCACTTCCAATTTTCTATTTCTCTGGTCACCTGTCCCCATGACCAGGTCCCAGATGTTCCATATTCACACCAGTAACTGACACAGACTACAAAGCACACACGTCTGGGTTGTAAGAATACTACAAATTTGCTTGTTATGAACACTGGAAAAATACATATATGGGTATATAAGTTTGTGTGTGTGTGTGTGCCTGTGTGTACATAATTTTTTCTGAAGCAGAAAATTTCCACTGCAGCATACTGTGTTATTTTCATTTAATAAGAGATTTTTCCTTCTTTAACATTTCACCTCTTAAATTAGGGGTAAGTTGTTTACATGAGAATTACTTTGAAAACTGCTATTATTTCACTGAACAAATACTTCCCTGAAGTATATGGCCATAAGCATAATTACATATTTTCAACTCCATCTTAGTTAGCTAAATTTTGGGGTCTTTTATTGCTGTTTAGTTTTATGATGGAATTTGTTTCTGCAACTTGTTAAGACTGGAGTGAGTAAATGAAACATAATTTGGATCATTCATTTTTACTGTACTAGGTAAAACATTTCAGCATAGAGACATTTGATGAAGTGTACAGTCCAGCGTAACATCCTGTCTCCCACCATCACATGATGCTTTGTTTAATGCTAAAGCATTAAGAATAAGTGGTTGGGGCTGGAGTTGATTTAATAGTACTAAGCTTACTATCTTCTACAAAAGAGGTCAGATTTATGAAAAAAATGAGATCAATAAATGACTTATATTGCCATAATCCCTGTTAACCCTTTGAGTTCTAAAAATTCTGATTTTCTCTTGGTAACTTAGATACTGCTTGAGAAGAAGATAGGAATTTGGAGAGACTCCTTGATGATGTCCTTCTGGATGGGTGAAACTTTTTGATAAGCTCTGAAGCCAGCGTTATATCATTTCTAGATAATTGACTCAATCCTAGTCCTTATCTCCTTGTAGAGAAAATGGTGATCAGAATGGCCCAGTCTGATCTTCTCTGATAACTGGATCATAATTCGATATCAAAATAATTTCAGAGTGTAACCTCTTCTTCTCTAGAATGTGCTGCGTGATGACTTTAGTATCCTGGGGAATCCTATGCTAGAGGAGGAAAGGCTTTTGTTTGTTTGATTGCTTTTGTGATGACAAATAGAGTGTGACCATGAGAAGGATGTATGTTCTTACTTGGATTGAGAATGGTGATATATGATTGTAAGTTGCACCTGTCTTTTGTCTACTATCTATCCATCATCCATCTATCTATTCATCTGTCCATCCTTCCCATAATAATCAGCCCCTCTACTATTTTTTAGTTCCTATGTTGTTATTTTCTAAATTTGAATACATAATTTGAAGAAATTGAGAACTTTGTGTTTACCACATATAAGATGTTTAGATCCTTGGGTCTAACTTTTGTAAAAGTCTTTGATTCCTTCTTCAAATCATTGTTTTGAAAACAAAATGAGAAATGTGATTTCCTTCTTTTCCTTTACAGGCACTTTACGGCACAAATATTTATTGAGCTTCCAACAATATGACAAACATGATACTAGGCAGTGGGAATACAAAGGAGAATGAAATGCTAATGCATCTTCCTACGACTTTTCTAGTATAAACTTGTCTTTTAATTGGGAGGTGTTATGCAAATATGTGGAAGATGATGAGAGTGTAATGATGCTCACACTTGCAATTCAGCTCAATTCTTGTGCAGCCAGGCTATGATTTCTGAAACTGAAGACTTAGTATGAAAGGCTTTGATCACCATTGCACATCTGGTACTTTGTGCCCCTCCAGGCTACAATGAGTGGGAAGAGGGGCTGGGAATTCATCTGATCATACAGGTCTCGGATGCTGGCCTGAACTTAAGAATCAGAATTGATCTGGGTGCACTAGTGCACACCTGTAATCCCAGACACTCAGGATGCTGAGACAGGAGGTTCTCGAGTTCAAACCAGCCTTGGCAACTTGGCAAGGTCCTAAACAACTCAGTGAGACCATGTCTCTAAATAAAATACAAAAAAGGGGCTGGGGATGTGGCTCAGTGGTAGAGTGCCCCTGAGTACCACACATACGAATACACACACACACACACACACACACAATCAGAATTGAGACTGCTTTGTAAGTTAGTGTGTTAGTTTTCTCTCTGACTTCCTCTTTCTCTTTGCTTCCATGATGTTTGTTAGTAAATACTTACCAACCATTGTGATGTTACTAAAAAAACCAAAAGAACAAACAAAAAGCATTATTATGTCATTAGCAAGCTCCTTTCTGAAATCTCTCTCTTTATGGTCTTGTGTCTCTTTTATAGGAAAATTCAAATTCTATATCTTGGTCTCACGATTGCATAGTCTGGTGCCATCTTACCTCATTTGTAGTTTCTCTAGAATGAGATCTTTATTAACCATTTTTAAGTAAAATTTCTATGTGTTGTCAGAGCCCCTGTTTTTTCTATGTTGTAGCTCCTAGGGCATGCACTTAAATGTTGAACTCTAAAACGTGCTGATAAGATTGCTTCTTTTTAGAATTGTAATGCACTCATTAATAATGATAACAATTATTATTATTATTATTATTATTATTATTATTATTATTATTATTACTATTGAAGAGAGATCAGAAGAATAAAGCAAGCAGATTAGGAAAAGAGAGGAAGTGAGGGAAAAGGAAGGTACTAGGGAATAATATTGATCAAATCATGTTTTATATATATGTCTATGCCATATATATGGCATAATAAAGCACACCATTGTATAATTATAATGCACTGATTTAAGAAAAATGCTACTTGTTGATAGAGCATTCTTTTGCGAAAACCTCTGAATCTCAATCATTTCATGGGTATAATGGGGAAATGGTCTCAGTATTATTATGAGAATACATATATGTATATACAAAATGTTTACCAGACATTAATCAATACATAATCACCAGCAGCATAACTATACATCCCCTAAAATTTCTATTTGTATTTCTTTCTCATAAAACTATGTGTCTTTGAGAACAGAGACCGTGTCAAGTTGCTTGATACTGAACCAAAACCCCTAAGATTATAGAAGGACAAGGAGTGCTCTTTACTTGCTTACTAAGGAATAGATGAGGTCTTCTGGTACCACAGCCAGCTCAAGGGTTCTCCCCTATCTAGGATGATGTGCTCATGGTCTTAGGCTGCTCTATCTAATTAGCAGAGGCATCCTTTGGGAGAGACAGAGCTCACTCTCCAGATGATGTGCAGTGTGTGAACATTCCAAGCCTTGGGGTGTATTTGGCTTCACACTCTCACAGAGAGAAAGAGAGAGCGAGAACGAGAGAGAGAGAGAGAGAGAGAGAGAGAGAGAGAGAGAGAGAGTCCTTGCATGGGGTAAACTGACAGTGACAATGTTGCTGCATTGAAGTGAGCAGGTCTGTCAGAAATGTGAAGATCAACAAACAGCAAAAGTAACAGCCCATAAGTAGGTACCTCAAATACTTTGGAGGGCCAGACTTATGGGCCTTTGCTGTCTCTGTGTATGGCTATTTTTTTTTAACACCCATAATCTTTTCTTAGTAATTTCAAATCTGTTACCTGAACAACAATTGTGTGTGTGTGTTTGTGTGTGTGTGTGTGTGTGTGTGTGTGTGTGAGAGAGAGAGAGAGAGAGGATGAAAGAATGAATACAGAAATGCAATATTCTCTACCAAAGCTATTATTAGCCTAGAGATCTAGATTTTATCATGATGAGTTAAAAATGAGTTTCTGGTGAGCGGGGGAAGAGGATGCATACAATATTTACCAAGAAAAAATTTTGTTTGGATTACTGTATGTATAATAGCTGTTTTTCAATAGAGTTTTTTTTTTTTTTTTTTACTCCATTACAACAAGTAGTTTTAAATGTTTATGTGGAATTGAACATGTTTTTGGAATAGAACATGTTTTGAAATCAAGATGGTTTCAGTTACTAAACTCTCAATGTGGCCCACTTCCTTGTTTTAATACGTTTAAAGTAGATGGATAGTATCGGAGTCTAAGATCAATTGTGCAGGGTAAATGTCTTTTCCGTATATTGTAGCCAAAAAATAAACTGAAATTCTAATAAATATGCATTTATTCGTAAATGTATAAATAAGTTCATGTAGTTAGAACTGAATCTCACTTTTGTCTTTTATTCTTTCCAAAATTTGTGCTTTCCTTCTTTCTCTTTAGTTATTTTTAAACCAAAGAAACATCAAAATCTTAGATTATAACACAATTTACTAATCAGAGGTTATTGGTAGTTAGAAAGAAAACATGGTACAAACAAGTAACAATAAAACCAATTTGAATGGCTTATTTGTTAATTAGCAAAAATTTGTGGACAAGAATGACACATTCCAATATCTCTTGTGTTCCAAAAATGGCTTGTACGTTAGTGGAAGTTTCCATGAATGATATATTATTCAAATTTCCTTTTTTTAATAAAAATGCTAATGGAAATGTTAAAATGCACATAAATTAAAATGATCATAAATTAGGATTAATATCACATTAATGAATTATAATCCCACATTCATTAAGATAAAGTGGCATTTCAATATTTGTTCTTGTTCATAAATTTAATACAATAAATGAAAGGGATACACTTTGAGATTCAATAAATATTTGATGGAATCTTATGCTTTAACTTTTTAAAATATTCAAAAGTAAAGTAGGAAATCGAGATGCATTTGGATTCTTTGTTGCTCTTTTATGTCTTTTTTATAACCCTTTCTTTTCACTTATTGAAGCACTAAATACAATTCAAATTAGTGAGGAAAGTGATAGAGCCAGTTATGAATAAAAGGGATTCCTGGGAAAGATCAGTGTCTTTTGAATTTCTAGGAGTTTCTTTTTTTTTCCACACAAGACAGTATTTTTTTAAGCTAATATTTGAAATCTCAAAAAAAAAAAAAAATAAAGAAAGAAAGAAAATAGAAATCTCAAGGTGCAATATTTGGAACTGTATTGGCAGTTAGGTAACTGAGTTAAATGAGAAATATGTGTGCTTAAGCAACATTTTGAAGCTCAAATTCAATAAATTAATATTTTTTAAAAAATGCAACCCAAAAGTCATATATTTTCTTCCTTTATTTTGGTGCTTTTTTATTTTTTTTTAAACAGGAGTCAAATGATATAAGGGAGAAACTACATATTAGAATTTTCCTGTCTCTCTCTTGAGAGCAAACTGTAAGAATTTTAAAACCAGAGATTCTGTTTTTCCCCCATACTTACCTGCACCTGTCTTAGGCAGAGTACTTGCCTGCTAACATAAACTCAATAAATATTTATCCAGTAAAAAAAAAAAATTATGACATGACTTGAGATGTATTTTGATTCCTGTTAAGTCTTTTTTCCCAGAGAATTCCAGTTTGGAAAATATGCTCCCATATTTGGGCCTCAGTGCTCTTCTCTATAAAACAGAAATGATTTTCCTATAAGAAAATCCTGTAAATTGTAAGAATTATTAAAGAAAACAAAGTCTAACAAAAGCCAGTAGTTTTTAATATAATTCAAGTTCTTAGAATTGTTTGTGTTTATATAAATAGAGCAGACAAATGTGTGTCAAACTGGCACTACCATGTTCGAATACATTGGTGTGAAACTTGGGTAGCTGATGACTTGCCCTGTTGAATGTCAGTGTTCTCTTATTTTATATGAAATATTAACTCAAGTTTTGTAAAATTTAGGAAATGATATTATGAAAAGTAATCCACATAGTTCTCATCACTCAGTGATTCATAAAATGTAGCTAATAAAAATATCATTCAATGACTATTCAAAAATAAAAAAGAATACATACATTTTTGTACTTTCATCTGGACCTTTTTATCCCTCTGCATGTGTTTGAATGTATATTAAACAGGTCAGAACACCTTAGAAAACCTTTTCTAACCTATTTAGATGAAGTTTATTATGTTTTATTTCTGATTGATACCTTACAAGTGTATTGACTATTTGTACAGCCACCCTTAGCAAAAATTGATGAGGTTGCTTTTCAAAAGAACCAATTTGATATATGAGCAGGAATTAACTAAAAAGTGACTTTGTAGATGGCTGCATTACTAACTTCACTTTTCATTTTTAGCTACACACAGACCTGGATCCTGGAAGTAAAAAAATCAAGTATATCCTCTCAGGTGATGGAGCTGGGACAATCTTTCAAATAAATGATGTTACTGGAGATATCCATGCCATAAAGAGACTTGACCGAGAGGAAAAGGCTGAGTACACCCTAACAGCTCAGGCAGTGGACTGGGAGACGAACAAACCTCTTGAGCCTCCTTCTGAATTTATTATTAAAGTTCAAGACATCAACGACAATGCACCTGAGTTTCTTAATGGACCCTATCATGCTACGGTGCCAGAGATGTCCATTCTGGGTATGTATGCTTCCAATTTCACACAACTATTAAGAGTCATCTTTAAAATAGCTCCTGGCATCTGGGATGGTGTGATGCGAAATAAAAGACATTTATTACCTTCTTATCTCTAATTTGCATTTCCAAATCCCCTTTTTTGGCCTAAGTTCTGCAGCTCAATAGCTTTAGTCCCTCAGTAATAGGAACTGACTGAGGAGCAGTTTTATTAAAATATCTCTCCTTACACGACAATATTTCAATAGGCTGAATTTGTATTCCTCTCATAGACTTGTAGTTGGAGTATTGTTACTGAGGCGGATTTATCAAGATTTGTTCCAACATGCCAAGCTAATCCTATTGATATTTGCTTCATGTTTAATTATTTGTTTGTGTTTATTCACATGCAGATGCAGTGCATAGAGAAATAGGAAACCTTCTAGGTCTGTAGTCAGCCAGATATTGACTTGAGCTAGTGGGTCGAGTCTACAGTGAATTAGGCAGTCACTGTTGCCAGTGAGACTTATTTTTTGTGGCCAGCTCTTAACAGAATGATTTTAGGAGCCATGACTACCACCAATGAAAAATCTCACATTTTCTGAGCCATGGATGCATGTATTACCTTTTGTACAGATAAATATATATTTCAAAAGATAATTTTAAGCTTTTACATCCTAATTTGTATATATTATTTATTCCCAAACTTCAACCTTGATGCAGTTACCCTCAAAGCTCAGACTTGTACAATGAAAGGAGGGATATTTTTAAATTATTTTTTTTATTTATATGTGACAGCAGAATGCATTAAAATTCTTATTACACATATAGAGCACAATTTTTCATATCTCTGGTTGTATTCAAAGTATATTCATAACAATTTGTGTCTTCATACATGTACTTTCAAAGGAGGGAGTTTTGAGCCTTCTTTGTCTAACAAAAATAGTAGACAGGAGGCAAAATCACCAAAGTCATTTTTTGTAATGCAATCTGTATCCAAGTTTGTTTCAAATTGTGTTTAAGGATGTATTATGGATTAGGTGGTAGGTGATCATGATTAGACAAATAAAAATCCCATGTAGAGAATAACTAAAGGCCAGAACTAGGTACATGCAGACATGTACAGTCATTATTTCAAATCCCTAATTTGGTATCAAATAAATCCTCAGAGAAAAACCTGATCAAGAACCATGTGCCCGGGTTCTATATAGTGAGGTCAAACTACCCAGGAAAACTATCCACTTGCAGATATTAACACCTGGAAGAAATATATGATAAAGTATTCTCAACAGCATCTCTTTTTTTATTATTTTTTTCTTAGTACCAGGAATCGAACTTCATGAATGTTTAACTACTGAGTCACATCTCCAACTCTTTTTTTATATTTGATTTAGAGATAAGATCTCACTGAGTTGTGTACAGGGGCTTGTTGCTGAGGCTGGCTTTGAATTTTGCAGTCCTCCTGCCTCAGCCTCCTGAGCACTGAGATTACAGGTGTGCACCACCATACCTGGCCCTCGACAGCACCTTTACTATAGATACAAATAAAGGCAAAGTATTGATTGTGATATTCAAGAATAGATTTTGGTGCCCATTATCATGTATAAAAATAATTTATTTGCCTTCTCAATGTAGTCTCAACATTTTAAGATATTTTAGCAATTCAATGTGATGTTACCACGCCTTTATCTGCTCTATACATCATTCCCTTATTTTGTCACTGAATGCTTAGGATTACTTTGTTCCTCTACTTCCTTCTTCTTTTTTATGTAATTTTTTGTTTATATATGACAGCAGAATGCATTACAATTCTTATTATACATATAGAGCACAATTTTTCATCTCTGGTTGTTTACATAGTATATTCACACCAATCCGTGTCTTCAAACATGTACTTTGGATAGTAATGATCATCACATTCCACCATCATTAATTACCCCACGCTCTCTCCCTTTCCCTCTCACCCCTTTGCCCTATCTAGAGTTTATCTATTCCTCCCATGCACCTGCTCCCTATCCCACTATGAATCAGCCTCCTTATATTAAAGAAAACATTCGACATTTTTTTTGGGGGGATTGTCTAACTTCACTTAACATTATTTTCTCCAACATCATCCATTTACCTGCAAATGCCATGATTTTATTCTCTTTTATTGCTGAGTAATATTCCATTGTATATAAATGCCACTTTTTTAAATCCATTCATCTATTGAAGGGCATCTAGGTTGGTTCCACAATTTAGCTATTGTGAATTGTGCTGCTATAAACATTGATGTGGCTGTGTCCCTGTATTATGCTGTTTTTAAGTCCTTTGGGTATAGACTGAGGAGAGGGACAGCTGGTTCAAATGGTGGTTCCAGTTCCTTCTTTTTATTCCTTTCTCTCTCCTTTTTTCTCTTCTCTTTCTCCCTGTCTGCCTCCAGTTTCTTTTCCTTTTCCCTCCCTTCCTCTCTCCTTTCCTCCATTATCTCCCTTGGTTAGTTCATGTCTTTGGCTATTTGTTCCATCTGAATGGTTTTAAAATCATATCCCCTGCCCCATCTGCCTTCTTAGGCCAGGAACCCTGTTATCAGTTGCTTCCTGAACATTTTCACCTGAATGTCCCAAGGACAGCTTGAACTCCATATTAAAAATCAAACCCTAGTACTTCTTTTTTATGAAATTATTTTTTGTGCTTCCTAATTCCTCTGACTTTATCACTGATCCCAATATACTCCAAAATCCTCTGTACAAAAGGTACAATATGCTGAACCTTCTCTCCCCCTTTGAGCCTCAGCCTCACCTCACCTATTGAGTCACTAATCTACTCCTTCCTGACTGCTGTGCAATCTGAACACATCATCTCATTTCACTCTTATGATTGTCTTTCTAGATCAGACTGCAATGCCTTCCTCTGGATTATCTCAGTAACCTACCAAAGAGTATCCTTGATTCTGAATTGGTTCCTTCTTCAGTAATCTATGTATTTATGCTGGAAAATAAACAAAAACTCCCATAAATTCTTTTGTGTTTGTTTTCATAGAAAAATAATTCTCAGGCTCCTTAGCCAGAAGGACTTTGGATGGCTTTGTTTCATTTATTCTCTTTCTTCTTACCTATCGACAATATAACCTTGGTAGATATATAACCATTGCAGCAGCAAATAAGAAGTGATTTCAGGTCTTCATATTTTACCCATATATTTCTCCTTCCAAGACTCTACTTTATCTATCTCTTATGCAAGAAATTCTATTTTTATTTATTTTTCATCTCCTCAAAATGGAGTTGTTTCTCTATGGCTAGCTGAATTGACACATTTTTAGGGAAACATAACTTCCTAGCAAGACTTTACCTCTCCACCATCAGCACCTCCACAAAAAAAAAAAAAAAGACAAACATACACACACACACACACACACACACACACACACACACACACCAGAACAAAAATTTCCATCTTCGCAACTCCTTTTGTATTCTGACATGGCAAAAAGGAGCTGAGAAACATTATGTAACATTTCTTTTTGTCTTTTTGTTTTAGTCTATTCATTTAGGTCAGAGAACTTGCCTAAGTCCTCTTCTTATTAAGATTTCAATAAAAGTATTTTAAAAAATTACTGGCACCTCCAGTGCATGCAGCACACATTACCTTTTTTAAAAATTCTTTTTTTTTTTTTTGTGCTGGGGATTGAACTCACAACTTCATGCAAGCTAGGTAAGTACTCTACCACTGAACTATAGCCTCTAGCCCCAACACACTTTATATTAATTACTGGTAAATGGTGAACAGGGAAGCTCTTATTTTTACTTCATTTTTATGATTTCTCCAACTTAATGCCAACTCTGTTGGCTATGAATGTGCTAGAGGCTGCCTTTTCTGTGCATCTAAGTCATGTTCCTGATAGATTTGTTGAGACAGAAAACCTCAGAAACTTCCACAAACATTAAGACCATTTTCAGCTAAGAAAAGGTCTTTAAAGATTATTAGCTACAGAATGCAATGTGTGTACAACCACACACACACACATACACACACACACGTGTTAAATGCTTTGTCTTCAAAAACCTACATAGAATCCATTTAAGTTGCAAGAAAAGAATTTGAATCCTGACTCCTTCCCTGATTATCAGGTTGACTTTGAGATCAGGAAGGTGAAATTACTTCCTATTTTCCTTAGCTGTAATGCAAGGACAATAATTTCTATCCTGCTTTCACTGTGTGAGGATTGCATGATAAAACACAAGGTAAAGGAATGCCATAAAGTAAATAAGTGTTCCATAATTGGTTGTTGTTATGGCTTTTGAAATTATTTTTATTAATCTGTTCCCCATCTTACCTTCGTACCTTCCCTTATGTATTGATTTTAAGCCCTGGGTGTCTGGTTTCTCTTTGACTCCAGCCTCTCTGGTTAAAGGGAGCAGAGGCAGCTGCACTATTTTATTGTCAAGTGTGAATTATTCCCTTCATTTCTCATCAAGGTGAATATCATGATGAAGGTCAGCTACTATCTCCTTCCTCTCCCCATCACCACTGTTCTCTCTCAGCCTGTTTCTTCCCTCCCCTCTTTCCTTCTTTCATTTTTCTTCCTTTGCTACTGCAGAAATGCCAGCACCTGCACCTGTATGCCCTGAGGAATGCCAGCCAGGACTGAGGGAATTCATTGTGCAGAAAGTGAAAAATAAAATTCTAATTGAGAAATTTACCAATATTAAATTGAAATGAATATGATGTTCAAGAACTGTCTTCTAGTTGACAAGCTGTCAAGACAAAACACACATATACATTTGCCCAAATGGCAGCCAAATTAATTTAGAAATATCTTATTTGGAAGCAGGAGACATGGTTCTTTTATATTCTACTGTGAATTTCAGAAGTTGATGAGAATTCACTTTTACAGCAATACTGCATAAAGAAAGACATGTGAGCTTGTCTGATTGTAACTGTGGATACCAAACTAGCAATGCTAAAGTTGGTTTTTCAGTGGAAATTTGCCCACACTTATTGTTTCAAACAGTTTATGTATTTTTAATGTTATTGTGTGATTGTGAGGGATGTTTTAACCCCAACTGCATTGTTTAACTGAACCTAGGTTGGCATATAATGAACTTTCTATTTGACTTTGAAATTGGTTCTCAGATTATTTAACTCCAAATATGACTTCCACTTTTGTAAGCAACAAACTCCATCTCAATGTCACATTACCTGTGTAGTATATGCAATCTACGTGGAAGTGTGTTTGGAAAAATTTAATGATCTTATTTCAAAAGTACTGTGGCTCAAGCAGTAGCGCGCTTGCCTGGCATGCGTGCGGCCTGGGTTCGATCCTCAGCACCACATAAAACAAAGATGTTGTATCCGCCGAAAACTAAAAATAAATAAATAAATAAATATTAAAAAAAAAAAGTACTAACCACTTGGCCTAAAATAGATGCCCAATAAACATTAGTTTCTTTTGTGATTTGGTTCTACTAGTGTTTTGTATGATATGAATGTTTTGGTCAGTGAAAAAAAAAGTGATTTAATAAGACTTACCTTTCCATTTCACAAATCCACATAATAGAATTGGCATTATTTTATTCAAAATGGCATATTAGTGAATGTGGGGTCAAGAGATGTGATAGTAAGTGGTGCTTAAGTTGCTAAGCATTGTGCAGCATTGTGTTCATGTCATGTAGAACATGACACAAAAGATTTTCCTAGTTTTCTTGGCAATTCGGACTCCTCTAATGATGATCAATATGTATGCAAAGTTACTGTTAGAGAGAAGCTCTGTTAAATACTTCTAATATACTTACAATGTTTTGACTTTAAGAGAAATATTAGTTTCCCTATTCCTCATGATTTTTAATCACAAAAATGGGGGAAATAATAGCTACTATAAAGCCAGACATGAAGTAGAAGAACTGGGATTTAAGTCCAGACATCTGGTTCTACCTCCCATGGGTTTAACCAGTATGCTCTACTGATCTTTGATAATATCTCTAGAGAATTTTGTTTATATGAGCACAATGATTCTGCTGCATATTTATAACAGTTAATGTTTTTCAAGGTGGGAGAGCTTTTGAGGTCAGCCTACTTTGCAAATTAAATTGAAGAACTGAGATTAGAGTTGCAGAAGAAGTTTGAGTGAGATATTTTGCAATTTTCAAGATAAAAATACAAGAACTTTAAAAATGTAAGAACAATACATCAAATAGAAATTCAAGTAACAATAAAAATTAATTAAGAGCCATGTGGTGAATAGCTGGGGCAAAGTGCTGCTAATGTATTTAAGATAAAGGCAAAAGACAGTAAGTTGAATTGACTCTGGGCTTTCTGGTGGTGAATGTGGAAAGAGGATGCACTCTCCACCCCAAAATATTAATTGAAATATCATATCGGAAGAAGGTTAGGGAATGACTTAGTAAGTATGCATTTTATAGAGGCAAATATCACTGCTTTCCAAAATCTATCACCAAAAAGGTAATGGAAGTCAGTACACAATACACAAGCTCACTCACTCTCCTTGAACAATGACTCAGCCCAAAGAAAAAAATGTTACCATTATTAAATCTTTTAGACATTTTCCTCTTGAGAAATGGTGGCTATGTGTTATTCATATTCTTTTGTCTTCTCTTAGCATTAACATTATGCCTTTTCTTTGTAAATGTGCCCTTTTAGGGTGCTGATTCTCAAATCCTTTTTTTGGAGGGAGATCCATATAAAATACATACTATTTCTTTTGTGTTTTCTGTTATCTTTGATTTGGAATAAATTAATTCTTAGTGAAAAGTGACCAACATAGGTCATATATCTTTTCTGAATTGTTGGAAAGTAAGTTTCAGACATTTTGCCCCAAAATTTTCAATAATTTCTCCCCATATGGATATTTTCCTACACAAGCAGAGTATAACCATTCAAATCAGGACATTTATATGGACACATCATTGCTATTAAGTATTACAAATCTCTACAGTTGTCCTAATAATATCGTTTTATGATAAAAATCCATCCTATTCAGGATCCCATATGCATTAGACTCTTTCAGCCTGGAAAGTTTTTTAGTCTTTTCTTCCTTGTCATGACTTTATGCTTTATGCTCAACAATTACAGAAACATTGTTTTATAGAATTCCTTAGATGTATAGATTGGGATTAGATTCAGAATGCACATTTTGGACATTACTAAAGGATTTGTATTAAATGCATGAGATTTTGATATATTCCATGATTGGTGACAAGAACTTTGATCACTTCATTAAGGAGGTGTCTGCCATTTGTCTCTCTTGTAAAATTATTCTTTTATTCTCTTTGTACTTAATACTTTATGGGAAGACACTTTGAGCCTTCATAAATATTTAATTCAGCATCAAAATATGAACCCTAAATTTTAACATCCATTGAATTTTCTTGGCAGAGTTAATTATTAATATGAGAACTGGAAATGGTAGTTTTCTCAATTCTACAATTCCATACACATTTATTGATTTTCATTCTCCTATAGAGAAAAAGTTCTTATACTCCTATTTATTTGCTTGTGTACTTATTCATATTGTTTTGGAATTTTAGATTTCTGTTTTATGCAATCAGTTATAATTAGAATTATTATCCTGCTATTCAGATTATCTCCAACTTGGCCATGATATGGCCGTGAAGCTAATTCTGTGTCTTAGTGACATGCCTCTGTTATTCTTAGGTGGCATTTTTATCTTCTGGTCCAACAAAGTGTTTAAAGTGTCATTTTGTATCATTTTATCCCAGTCTTATTATAGTGTACTTATACAAAGAAACCTAGTTCCACTTAAAAAGAATTGCATATACACACCAAAGACCAGTATTAGTTTTAGTCATTGCTATTAGGGTGCCATTGTTTCCCAAATCTCTCAGTGGCTCAGTAGACAGGGCAAAGGTAAAGAATGGATGGAAGTATGTGCCTACACACATGCACACACATATTTATCTGTCCACAAATGACTGAATAGTGTTGCTCAGAATTTCTTGTTAATTCAGGACCTTGGAGAGTGGTCTTATTTGGAATGAGGGTCTAAAAGGTATAATTAATCCAGTCCAGGTCCTACTGGGTTATATTGAATCCTAAATCCAACGACTGGAGACTTTAAAGGAAGGCCACGTAAAGACACAGACACACTCAGAGAAGCCCATGTGATGACAGACGCATGGACTGGAGTTATGGCACCATAAACCAAGGGGAGCCAGAGTTCCACCAACAGCTAGAAATAGCCTGAAAGTTCCCTTCAGAGGAAACATGGGCTTGTCCACCAATTATTTTGGAGTGCAAAGAGTGAGAAAATAAATTCCTGTTGTTTTAAGCAACCTAGTTTGTGGTAAATTGTCATGGCAGCCCTGGGAACATAATATATTCTCTATTAATAAATCATGAGCTTGCCACTATGTTACCATAGGGTCCATTCTTTTTTTTTTCTTTCTCTACCAGTAAGAAACCTGAATTATTTTATCCTTTGTATATTTATTAATTCCTCAGATAATTCCTCAGACCTGTCATAATTTATCTCTGCTTGTTTCTTCTGCCCTACACCTGACTTCCCATACTGGTGTTAGTAAGCTGTCCCATTCTTCCTCCACAAACTTGCCCGTGGAGGAAGAGATGGACCCCTATCTTGCCAACCATACCTAATGTCTTTTGGATTTAACTGCTTAAGCAGAAGGCAGTCAGAATTGGGGACAGGAAACTACAGAACACTTTCTACATTTATTTGACTCTTAGTATACCAAAGATCTACAGCTACATTTCCTATTCTCTATTCAAAATAGGCATAATGCAAAGAGAGGTTAAATATGTTTGAATCAAAGCCAAACTGTTTCTCCTATTGAAGTCTTTAAAGTACTAATATATCATAATTTGAAAAATTCATCATATGCCCTTATGAAAATTTAGACATGTATATGATCACAGAAACACTTTTAGAATCCTGAAATATTGCAGGGATTTTATTCTACAAAAGCTTTAAAAACACATATCTAATGAGAATAGATTTTTGTTTTTATGCAAGACCACATGTTAATTTAGCATGCAGCTAGTGAAATTTGCAATTTCTAAAAAGTGAATTGCAAATTGTGATGACTACAGTTTACATGGATTAGCTTGTTATTCTTGTTATTTGCCCAGTATAGTTTAGTTTCAAATATAGAATATACCTAAGGTAATAATTAAAGAGACTCACTTTTATAATTTTTTATTAAAGAAACAATTTTTATTACATAAGCTAATAGATCAAAGGATGTTACAAACTGACAAACTGTCTTAAGCCTAACATACTTCTTTTTCATAATTTAGAAGTGGTAGCTTTATTTTATTTTATTTTTTTGCTCTCTTGAGGCTAGACTTTAGAAGAATTCAGTAGCATTTCTCTATTTTTAAAGGAGAGATGCAGAGTAAAAAAGGGGAAAGCATATCTTGATGGATTTGATTATATTTTTTGTCTGGTTTGATTCAGAGTGACGAACAAAATTGAAATTCTTTAGGAAAACATGGGCGGGAAATCATGAGGATTGAAATAAACACTTTCAAAAGAAATCCAGCTGCTGTACCTGATATGAATGCCAATAACAGCTGTGGACCCAAAACTTTAAGATGGGGTGAGGAGTCTGTCATTTCTTTTCTGCATAAAGAAGCTAAACCTCCATTAAATGAAGACAGTATAATAGCCGGCAAATGTGTGTGTGTGTGTGTGTGTGTGTGTGTGTGTGTGTATATATATATATATATATATATTCATATTTAATTCATTATATATATGTGTATATACATACATATGTATATATGTATATATGTGTATATATAATGAATATATAATATGTTTATTGTATATAACATACACATATATAATATGTATGTCTATATACATATACATACATATCTTATGATAAATGTGAGCCAAAAGATTCCAATATGTGGATTTTGTTTCAAAAGGTCTTTTTAAGTAGTTAATGGCTTAGAAATTACCAGAGTATCTAAATGGGATAGCTGGTGACAGTTAACTGTGAGAGGTGACTGAAAGCATGTTTAGTGAACAATGATGGAAATATAAACCAAGTTTATTTGCATATTTTTTGTGATGGGGAAGTTCCTCTCATCAAGTTTTTGCTATAACACTAGTTTTTATGTAGTCCCTCAATTCTAAGGTTACATATTATCTGTCAGTTCATTGATAATAGAAAAATGTAGTTCATCCATTGTATTGTCCATAATATATCATCGGCTATTTTAGGATATTTCATTGATCAACTCATATTTCAGTCTCTTCAGTTTGTAAGGTTCTTGGATCCAAATCTCAACCCTAATATATATATATATATATATATATATATATATATATATATATATATATATATAAATTATATAATTTATATAGATATAACATAGATATAATGGCTTAGAGAACTTTATTATAAATTTTAGAGAAACACTGCTTTCACTCACTTTGAAAATAGTGAACATTTCAGAATTCTTCAGTCTGCTTCAACACACTCTGCCCTACTGCCACTTGGGATTCAATGACCAACACAAGCTAGAGGTTTTCAACAGTTTCTTCTGTTGTTCAACAGTAGTTGGTCTTTGCAATTCTTTCTAAAAGATGATTCTCAGTAACCAACCAATGTAACCTAATCTGAATAATATAAATCACAGGAAAATATGATGAAATACCTCATTCGATTTTACAAGCTGTAATACTACTACTACTTTTGTTTAATATAAAAAATTATATAGACGTATGTTTTGAAAATTTATATGAATGCCTAAAATTTGAACATACTGAAAGAGTGGACTCAGAATTAACAATATCTAAGTGAAGAAGTGACATTGATGATATATCTGAACCTATGCTTTGAAACCTAGTCAATCCTGTATGTACCAATTAAACTTTAGTTTCCAAGCTATTCACAACACAGCAGTAGCTAACACTTAAGTTGTATTTATTTACTGTTTATTTATTTTTTTTCTTCTTTATATCCTGTGCTTACTTTTAGGAGCAATATTAAACTCCATTTGATTATCATAATGTTGACTCTTTATGTTCCTTGGAAATAGTTCTTCCTTTCAGTCAGATTTTGGTTCTTGCTATGTATAGATACATTGGTTTGTCTCTCTGAAAATTGCACCTACTTCCCTTTTCTTGGAGAATTTTTCTATGGCTAATATTTTATCCAGGCCCACTCTGAGCCCCTCAGAGGAAAATAACACACCTACTGCTTTCTATTCAAGTAATGTTCTGGTACTTGAAATACTGAAAAGTATTTTCAAATCAGTAAATCTGCACTTATCACAAGGAAAATCAAAACACTCAAGAAGAAAAAAAAACTTTATTACAGATGTAAGGTTGAGAAATCAGGTGGGATTTTATCCAGACATTCTCAGGATCCTGTACTCTTTTTTAACTCATTTCCCTTAGATGCAAATTAATATTTTAAGATCATCATACTTATTGATCCTAGAGTCAAAAGGGCAAATATTTCATAAGTTATTCAAGCCATATGTGTGTCTAGAACTCTGTAAAACAGCATTAGCACCCATGCTGTTATGAGAATGTTTTTTCTTCATTTGTTATAAAACCGTTATAAAATTCTTAAGAGGGGCTAGAGCAAAAGCTCATAGAGTTCAACTTTTTCTTACATTTGTCTGGCATGCCAGGGCAGCTCTGAAACACATGTCTGAAATTCTCAAGCATTGATCAAATATGAATATGGTGCACCTTTCTCAATATGTTTTAGGGTATGGCATGCTTTCCTCAGAACCTTGCCTCTCCCAACCAGTAGATGTTTTGTAGACCCTGTCTGTGTTTATGAGCAACACAATTCTGTAAATTTGGGCTTAATTGTAGTCATGGATTCATGAGACATTGCTTTTCAATTGGTAGACCCAAATGCTTTTATTCTTTGATTGATTAGAAATCACAGATTTATAGTTTTCTGCCTTAGTTTTATCTTTTCTGCCAGTAACTTAATGTAGAGGAAAACATGAAGTAATTTATGTGGCAAGATAGCTGCTTGCATAGGTAAGTGCATAGGTCAATACATAAACGTGGTAGAAAAGATGCACAAGGGTCCACACTGACAATTATTTGGATTTCTCCTGCATGAAGAATGTGTTCTTCTTTTCTTCTTTCTTTCTCTTCTTCCTTTCTTTCCTCTTTTCTTTCTTCCTCCCTCCCTCCCCTCCTTCAACAGTATGGACTCAGTGATTGTTTTTAAATATATGTTTGGGATATAATCCAATAAAACTTTAATTTTAACTTAGTTTTGCAATTTTGACTATTCGAAGTCCTTTCTGTTGGCTCCTATATTCCTTTGGAATATCCATATAGCTATATCTCTATATCTATTTATCTATATATTTATATATGCATTTCCATACATTATTGTGCAACGTGATCCAGGCTTATCTTAAACAATGATTATGCTAATTCTAGAAAAGCCATTTCTCTAAGAAGCTTTGGTTTCTTTCATTGGAAAACAATGTTAAAAGAAACCAAGATCTGAGTGCTAGGTATAGTTTTTGTTCCTGGTTTATGTTTGCCAATCCAGCTCTCAGTTAAATAAGGACAAATAAAGGTTTGTGTGGCAAATCACCTGGCATCTATTTTCCTAATCGTTTTATTACAATTGTGCTTCCGCCCCCTGTTAGAACCAGCTCTATCAACTAGAGTACTAAGCTATGTGTGTTTAATTTTGACTTTAGTTTCACATACTCCATTCACTCTCAAAATTACTTAGATCTGACTGCCATATGACCCAGCTATCCCACTCCTTGGTATTCATACAAAAGATCTAAAATCAGCACACTATAGTGATACATGCCTACCAATGTTTATAGAAGTACAATTTTTTAATAACCAAGTTATGGAGCTGGCATGGATGTCCGTGAGCAGTTGAATGGATAAAGAAAATGTGTATATATACACAAAGGAGTTTTATCCAGGAAGAATGAAATTACATCCTTTGCAGGTAAATGGATAGAACTGGAGAATATCATGCTAATTAAAACGAACCAGATTCAGAAGGACAAGGGTCAAATATTTTTCTCAGATGCAGAAACTGTATAGAAAAAAGTAATATAAAAAGGAAGGATATCATGAAATGATCTCATGAAAATAGAAGGAAGACCAATAGAGTAGAAAAGGATCAACAGGATGAGGAGGGGAGGGCATGGGGAAATACCAGGAAAGAAGATGTACTGAGTTATGTTACATCTAGCTACAAATATACCACAATGAATCCTGCCTACAGATATAATTATAATGTACTAGTTGAAATAATAATAAAAGGGAGGTCAGTAGACTAAAGCAGGTGGATAGGGGAGGGAGGAGTGGAGGGAAAGGGGAAATAATGGAGAATGAGATTGATCACATTTTGTTATATGCATGTACAAATATGGCATAATGAATTTCACTATTATGTATAATTATTAGGCACCAATAAAAGAAATAATTAGGTCCATTTCCCTCCCCATCCTCTTCAGTAAGTTGTAATGATGTACATGTCATAAATTATTTTATGTTGTGACAGTTGGCCATCTATTCAGAAAGCTCTTAATTTCCTAAATTATTTTATTTTACATTTGCATGTATTGTTCCACTCTTTGTGTTGTAAAGGTCTATGAGTTTTGACAAGTACACAGAGGCATGTATCCATCATCACAATGCTTTACAAAATAGTGTTACTACCTTAAAAAAATTCTGTGGAATTTTAACTATTGAGTTTCCTTATTTCCAGCACTCCTGGCAAACACTCTTCTTTTTACTACCTATTATTTTATCTTTACTGGAATGCCATATAAATGAAATCATAAAATATATGGACATTTTACTTAATAATCATCACTTAAAATTCATCCATGGTTGAATAGCTGGATAATTCTTTCTGTTTTTCCACTAAATAGTGTTCCATGATAACAGCACTATAATTATTTTTTTCCATTTGCTATTGAATGGATGCGTTCATTTTGATTGGTTATAATTTTTGTATGTCATTATGAACAAAACGGGTATAAACTTCTGCATGCAGGCTTTTGTTTAGAAATATGTTTCCATTCATTTTTGTTTAGACGTAAATTTTCACATCTGGTAGTATGACACCTGGATCATATGATAAAAGAATGTTTCACTTTATAAAAAATTCCAAACTGTCTTCCAAAGTGGCTACAACCTTTTGCCTTTGTACAAACAATGAGTGAAAAATTCCTGTTGCTCTAAATATTCACCAACAATTCACATTTTCACATGTAGAGACTTTAACTGTTTTAACAGTTGTGTACTGTTATCTCATTTTTGTCTTAATTTCCAGTTTCAGAAATACAGATGGTATTGAGAATTTTTTCCAGGGTTGCTTCTGGTCTAGGATATAAGTAGACATTTGACCCTATTTACTTCAAATTTCTCTCAACCATGGGTGTTTGCCAGCAAGATAGTACAGACATCGAAGTATCAACAAAAATATGTGAATTGGGAACCATCAAGAAAGTCTCATCTTTTCCTGGTATATTTTAGATAAACAGAGTAAAGCTAGGTCTCCTGGAAGTGAGAAGGGATAGAACGAGCAAAAGGGACAAGACAACACAGGGCACTAGAAGACTTCTTGTTGGATCTCTCTGATTCTAGGAGCATAATTTTAGGAGCCTCAGGCAATCCCCATCTCTGACTTCCAGGATATTTCCAGCTATCTGCAGATGACAACTTAAGAGAGGGAAGGATATATTAGGTTCCTTAAAAATAAAACTTCCCTAAAAAGTATAAAGCTGTTTGATGGGTCCTGTGGGTGGCAATGACAATGGATTATTCAAAGGGAGGTCTATTAGAGAGGAAAGATATGGAGGTATCTTCCTGACAATGTCAACAGAGTATACCGAAAACATAACATTCATGCCCACAGAAATTATCTACAGTTTCCTCATAACATGGGACTTAAGAAGAGACTCATATTTGAGGCTTCCTTGTGAAAGATCTTGACTTCTTAGGATAAGGCATGTTGTGGACATTAACAGTATGTACTATATTATCTTTAAACTATACTAAGAACAAAAGAGGAATTTTGATCTTTATCTACCAGTATCTGTTGCACAGATAAAAGCAGTGAGGTGCTAAGTCATATCCTTGGGATAGTTAAAAACAACCTAGGGGTGGGATATTCTTTCTACCAAGTTTATGAAAGGTGCATGCATGTCCTTGAACTGAAAAGAGAATCAGAGTAGGTATATCCCCAGTTCTCCATGCTGCCTGCAATGTCAGTCTTCCATCCATTTGTATTTACAGATCCTATTAATGGATGTAAAATAACCTACAGACTTCTGTTCTTTTAAAAAATTGCTACTTAAAGGAAAAAATGGATGATCAAGACTGAAAACAAAGGCAAAATTCATTCCTGAAGATGTCTTTATTGTCCTTTTTCTGACATTGACAGAATAATCTGAGTAATTATCATCATAATCATCACTGCAGGATTTCTTCCTTTCCTCCTCCTCCTCCTCCTCCTCCTCCTCCTCCTCCTCTCCTCCTCCTCCTCCTCCTCCTCCTCCTCCTCCTCCTCCTCCTCCTCCTCCTCCTCCTCCTCCTCCTCCTCCTCCTCCTCCTTCTTCTTTTTGGATTGCTATTCCAGTGTAATTACTAGAGCTGCTGATACCATTAGGTGACAATAAATTAATATCAAACAATTCCCACATATTTATGTCTAAGTAACAAGTTACAGTGTCAACACTAAATGGAGAGAGATGCAATGTATCCACCTTTAGACGGCTGTACAGCTGCAAACACTGCATAGGCATCCTGTGAGTGACTTTGAAAATAGATCTTGCAGCGTGTGATAGGATAGGAATTCAGCATTGTTTTCACTCCTGAATTTAGCAGTAAGGGCATTGGTGCCTTAGATTTGTCATTAGTAGAGATGCAGTCCTTGGTCCTCTTCAGGCTTTTCTGCATCTCCCTTTTCATTTCCTCCATGCCTAGTTTTAAATTCTGCATTGATGTATAATATCCATACAGTAAAATTCACCTCTTCAGCACCAGCTGAATGGGTTTATTGAATTAGCACCCAAATAAAAAATCAGAATAGCACCAAACACCCTAATTGATTCTTGTTCTCCCTCCTAGTCACTATTCCCCCCATAACTGATATTCTCACTTCTAATGGCATAGATAAGTTCTGTCTGCTTTCTTATCCAAATAAACTCCTAGTCTATGTATGCTTTGGTGTCTCAATTGGTCCTTTGGCTCATTTATTTTGTTAATCCTCACCACCCCTTTGTCTTCTGGTTCTGGAAGGTGTCTTCAATCATATATTATTTTGCCTTTCATTATATAGCCAAAGGCAACTAAGTAGGAGATTCCACATTAAAGCCAGCATTGTTTTTCAAGTCTAGCTACTTGCACCTTCTCTTTGTTAATTCAATGGTAAATCCACCCCGGTGGGACATTGTAGAGGTCTCTAGCCTGCTTCAATCACATGTTACTTTTTTCCTAACAGAAAGTCACTTATGAAAACTACTATTTATTGAAACCACAATAAAAACTCCTATAGCTCTAATTCCTATTTTGTCTCTTTCTTTTTTTTGGTTTCAAACCAAATATGTCTTATTTTCTCCAATTGTTATCATCAAATACATTTTATAAATATTTATTGAGTACCTGCAATTACACACAGTAAAATCACAAAGATAAAAGCTGTGTTTGTAGAGATTTCTTTGTTAAGAGTTCATTCTCTGGAGTCAGCAGGCCTTGTTGAAAATCCCTGATAGTTTTCTTGAACAGAGCACTGAATCCACCCTGAGTCCTTGGAGATCCACCTCCAGGATTCTTGTTCAATATCAAATATGCTATTAACTTACAAGGGATATGTCATGTTAGAGAAAACTATTACATATTTCAAAAATCTATATGTGTTATGATTTTAAAAAGAAACTTTGTCTCATTACTGTTAACGTTTGCCATAAGTAGAAGCCAAATGTCAGATAAACAAAATATTAGATAAGCATAATGTAAAATATATGCAAATGGACAAATGTCATTATCTTGTACATAGACACTGTTGCCTGCTTATACTTATTTCCAAGATAGCTACATAAGGAAATATTGGAAAATTTCAGAAATGTATTAAAAATATACTCAAAGTTGAAATTTTGTTTTCAGTGGAATCAGAAAGGTTTAAAGGAGAGTGAAACCAGATATAAATGTCTTAGAATATATTTCAAATTAATTAATATTGAATTATTAAATACCAAGAGTGCCCTGTTTGTATGTAATCACGTGTTGGAAACCAATATGTTATGCAAAATGCACTTGCATGGTTTTGTACATGCCACAGAAAGACTGTACTTGCCTTCAGGGAGCACATATGCTGTCAGGGAAGGTAGCCTACAACCTTGAATCTTGATAACGATTTGAAGGACCTGGGCTGGGGTTATGGCTAAGCGGTAGAGTGCTTGTCTCTCATGTGCAAGGCCCTGGGTTCGATCCTCAGCACCACATATAAATAAATAAATAAATAAATAAATAAATAAATAAATTTAAGTTAAAAAATTTAAAATTAAAAAGGATTTAAAGGACCATGATTACTTACATCAGACCAGCAGAAACTATCATTACTTATGTCACCCAGGGATGACAGGGGAAATCACCTGGGATCCTGATTGCTTAAAATTTACATGGCAGGGTGTCAATTAAAGTTTCATATTTTCACATGACTCAAAGGACCTGCAGCCATTTCGTAAAATTTTTGAAACTGATGGAAGACAGACCTGCCATGTCTCCTTCTCAGAGTCAAACCACATAAGTAGAGCAAAGACTGTTAGCATGACTGTGTGGGCTCTGCTTAATAGCTAAAAGGTTGATTCTTGTAAAATCAAAAGCATTTCAGCATCATCTTTCTATTCCCAGGTCTACAAAATCCAGCACACACAAGCAATTAGTACCATATTCAAATGAGCAAGCAGGTGGATGAATTTAAACATGTGTGATTATTTTCAATATTGGATGAAAACTTTTACGTAACATCCATCAAAGAAACACTTTGGATATGAAGATATTTCAAGACATCATGATTGAAGTTATTGCTGTGGTATCAGCAATAGTGCGAAAGACAATTTGAAGCTCTTCTACCTCCTCTGGTAATTGAAATAAGACTGTGTTGTTTTTTTAAAGGAGAGTACCACCTTAGATATGGTGTTTGATTTGAAACTGAGAGGATATTCTTTATTAATTCTAAGATTTTGCCTGACTTTTAACTTATATAGATAGCTCTTTACATTCTACGGAGCTTCTATTACTACAGAAACCAATTTAAGGAGGCAACGCTTAGATATGTGATCCAAGGTTAGGCTTAGGACAGCTTAAAGAATATAAAAATGTGCTTTCCAGTGTCTGATTTAATGCTTTCTTAAAGTGATCAAAGTTAAAAGCTCAGACTTTGAAGCCAGACTGGTGTTGGAGTCATGGCTACTGGGCAATCAAAGGAAGAGAATTTACCTCTCTGAATCCAAGTTTTTCTTTAAAATGGGATTAAAAAGAAAAAAAATATGAAAGGATAAATGACTTTCCATGGCATGCAATATTTCAATAAATGTCAGTTTCTCCTGATTCTGAGATATTAACTATGGTCATGAAACTTACCCCTATGTCAGCACGCTGCTTCCAAATTCTTTGAACATCAATCGATGTGCATACATTTGTATTCTCCTCTTTTATATTTTTGTTTAGGACAAATTTTTAGAATAAAGCTACTTAGTCTATTTAAAACAAATGATTGATTATTCATTTGTCCCTAATCTTCATTTCTGTGATTTTACCCTCTTATGTATTATTATTTTAAAATTTGCTCTCCAAAACTGAGTGTCATTTTGGACCTTTCCCCTGGGTTCCAGAACTACATCTCAAAGTGTTTATGTGATGTCTCCAGGTGAGAATGATTCAACTTTGTAACCAGCAGTCCCTTCAATACGGAATTTATCAGTTAATTGTTTAATGCATAATAGCAATACCACAAACTTTTATGGTAATGAACAGCACACATTTGTTATTTCATAATTGATGTGGGTGAGGGATCCATTCAGAGGGTCAATAGTTCCTCTGCTTCAAGATATTCTATGGCTGGAAGCAAGGTTTCATTCACCCACTGGGGTCTTATCTGAAGATCAGATGGACAAGAATCTAGCTCCTAGGTCCCATGGTTGTTGGTAGAGAAGTAAGATCCTTTAAGCTTTCTGCAGAGGGTCTTTGTTTCCTTGCTGATTTTATCAGGTGGCCTTCTTCCAATCTTTTTGCCTTTCCATATGGTAGGTTTTATGTCCTACAATCACACTTTGCTGAATTTTATTGATTCAAAGCAACTCATGATCCTAGACATCCTGGATCCTCTCTTGTCATTCTGGAGCAGCAAGAGTAACGTTTCTGAAACACAATTTTTGTGCATGACATCCCCTTGAGTGCCTTCCCACTGCTTTTAGAAATGAATGTCGGCAGATTTGAATCATGTTATAACCAATCCAAGTGACCTTCTACTTTTCAACTACTTTCCAATCTCTTACCATATTCATGCAAGAAACTATTTTATTTTATGGACTCCCCCGCTACCCTGCATCCACATTTTCCACATTTACCATTGTCCACTTTTAATGCTTTATCTTATCTGACATATTTCTACTTAATGAACTTCTATGTTTCTTTATTGCTCTTTAGGTATAGCTTAAATTCATAACACTATTAGTAATACTGCACATGCTTTAACCATGCCAACACCCTCTAACTGCACACTCTGCCTCACAGATCTGCTTTGTTCTTTACTTGTGAGGTCCTCCAACTCTTCACACATGCCACTGATTTATCCTGGGAAACTGTAACTCCCATTAAGCCCTAGCTTCAGATTATCATCACTTCCTTTAGGTCTGTTAAAGACTTCATGCCATTCTTTTCCTTCATAGAAGTTATAATTGATTAACTAATTACTTCTGTTGTTATCTGTGCTTGACCAAAAGCTCCCTGAAGGTTCAGTCTGTGCTTGTCTTGTTCATGGTTGTCTTTAAGGACCTATCACAGGGCCCCACGCAGAGCAGATATCTCAGAAACTGTGTTCCATGAAAGGAAGGTAAAACTAAGATAATAAGTGCTGTTCTCACTAAGGATTTCTGATGCAGTTAGGAAATAAGCAAAAGAAGACTGTGCAATAAGGTTGGGTGGATAGGAGAGTTGCTTTCTCTTGATCGTGTTTCTAAGGGGTGCAGAGGAACCAGTTAGGAAAGGCTCAGTTATGGCCAGGGAACAGAGCAGGTTCTGAGAATACAGACAGTTAATTAACAAAACCGATAGCCACCAAGGACTCCAGTGGTGAAGGAAACTTGGGTGCCTTCGAGGCATCTTGATGCCAGAATGTCATCTAGCCCCAAATTGCCATTCAGAATGGCAGCTGACCCTGAAATGTGACAAACAGGGAATTTATCTTCAGTCTTCATATGTAAATCAAAGTGTTTCAGAATGAGGAAGGTGATATTTCCTTAAGTGAGAAACACTTCTGGCTTCCTTCAGTTATTTTTCTTTTGAGACTCAATATTTTCCCCTGATATTTAAAGAGAATTCTACCTTAAACAAGAACAGTCTTTCCCTGGATAGTTCAATATAGATAGAGGTAATTTATTTACTGTGATCTTTTAATTTTTGTCATCAGAAGTAGGAGTATAATGGAAAATATGAGAATGAATTAGACGTCTACTTTCCAGGAAACTCATTTGTGTGGGATTTAGGCAATGAAATATGAAATGCACTATATTGTCTTTTATTTTTTGGTGGCTTTAGGATCTTAGGCAAGACATGAAGGTGAATACATTAATCTTATTCAGATCCAAGGTATCAAATCTTCAGGCAGTGACTTAGATAGCCTTTTATAAAATAGGATTTAATGCATAGTCTGAAGTGTTAAAAGAGGGCTTACAGAATGCAGCAGAGAACACGTAGACTTGGAGAGTGAATTGTGGATCAAGGAACCACTCAGTAAACATGTAAATTTGGATATGTTGTTTCTTTTTTCTGCACCTTCAATTTATTATCTTTAAAACAATATTCCTTTACTTTTGTTTAGAAAATTAAATTATATGCAGCAAATGACCCTCAGTTGGGTCATTAGTAGTTATTAGTTCAGAAATAAGAGTTTTAGTTGAGAAATCATAACATCAAATACTTGGGATGGTGTCTTGCATATAGTAGTTCCTTAGTAAATTGATATCATCATTAGCATCATAAGAATTATTGTTACTGCTAATAAGAACTACACTGGATATTTTTATTTGATTTAATTTCTACAAAAAAAAAACTATAAGCTTCTTTTTCTTCGTCTTCTTCTTCTTTTTTTTTTTTGTTTTTTAATTAGCTGCTTTTTTACGAAGAAAATGCAGTTAGGAATGTGTTGGATCTTAAAGAAAATACTTAGTCAAGCTAAGTATTTTTTGACTCTCCAGTCTTGCCACAAACCTTTTACTATACCCAAAGCATGGCGATATCCTTCCAAGTGCAAGATACCTGTGTACTTTAATAAAATATTCAACAGTTTCTTAAGACAGACATGATATTCCTCATGTCCCATTCGTTTGCATTAGGCCAAGGTCTGTGAAGTTATATTTGAATACCTTCAATTTTGTAAAGCCCAAATATTTCTTTCATTTGGACTGTAGTATTCATGATGCTTCAGGGGTACTCGACTACTGAGCCACAACCCCAGCCCCATTTTATATTTTATTTAGAGACAGGGTCTCACTGAGTTGCTTAGTGCCTCACTTTTGCTGAGGCTGGTTTTGAACTTGGAATCTTCCTGCCTCAGCCTCTGTCTGAACCCTCTGGGATTATAGGCATGTGCCACCACGCCCAGCTTAAGATGCTTCTTAACACTTTTTTTTTTTTTTCAGGACAGGAAGTAGAATTTATTCCCCAGTTTTCTATCAATCATTAGCACTTTTCAACTTAACACAAAATAAATATTCACAGATCCTAGGATCTGGCCAGAGGGGTGGCTCTGTGAAGGAAGGACTGTGACTCACATGTCCTTGACATAGTGTTTGCACGAATGATTTGCACACAGAAAACATTACTAGGTGTTTCTGTTTACATTCGATTTTTTTGAACTATGACCAAGAAAATCTTGTGAGATATTTATTCTAGCTCCCTTTTTTTTTTTTTTTTTTTTTTTAGTTTTTAACTTACTGGTTATGAATTGTAGGTTACTTCAGTCTCCAAAAATATTTATCTTTAATCTTTGAAAGTAGCAAAAAAATTCCAATATTTCTTGCCTTTGGCAGGCAGAAATTCTCTCTGTGTGTCTCTCTCTGGTCTCTTTCTCTCTGTCCCTCTTTGTCTCTAGATTTCTCACACAAACACATCCTCTGTCTCCATTATCTCTTATTTCTATATGTTGCAGTGTACGTACGAGGGCTTGTGTGTGGATTTGTGTGATATATACTGCCTAAGTTGGAGAGAAAATGTTGCTTTCTTTCCAAATCAAAGAGAAAAATGTGGAGAGTCTGGAACAACAACAAAAATAGCTGCTTTGACTCACAGTCTCACTGCTCTGAAATATAAATTCTATCCTGAAGGGAATTCTCTTTTCTGTCTAGAGTAGGCATCCCTCCATATATACACACATAGTGAAATATGTGCAAATTCTTAAGTCTTCATGAGAACATGAGAGATCATTAATCTTGTATTATCTCAGCAAAAATGGCAATGAGAAATTATTTATATTGTAGGCTTCAACTCAAGGCAATTCAAGTTCCAAAGGATTGAATTTCAACAAATGCCTAGGAAGACTCTATCTTTTTAAAGGATTCCACATTACTACATTCATTTCAGAATAAATTTGTCAGTTCCAACCACAATGTACAGCATTGATTATCTTATTCAAAAAACGTGAAAAAACTATTTATTTCTGGTACTGCTTTATTTCTGATAATTATGTTTGATTTCCATGGGTTTTACATGTGTAGTGGTCTCTCTTAAAAGGAACAGGGGTTGGTGATGGAGACAAGGTTCAGATGTAAGAGAACTGATAACTCAAGTGCAATCACGGCTCTCACAATTATCTTTGAGGATTTCTTAATGTTTGCATGAGATTTTTTTGCATGTTATGGAATAATGTTGTGTATCTATGTTATCTCATTAGTTCTCCCTGATAGAGCATGAATGTGAGGAAAGCAGAGAAATGTTAGACTCAGAGATTTAGTGACTTGCTCTAAGTCTGTCATTTCTACCTCTTATTGGCTTTAAGTCTCACATTTGATGATGATCCCTATACCAAATGTGCTTTCTGCTAAACCCAGGATAATGCCCGGATCAGAAATAAGGGCATCAGTGGGTGGCAGGGGGCAGACCCAAATGTGAAGTTCAGATTAAGGAGTTCTTGGCAGTTGCTCGGTATTCATTTGATAAGGAGTATATCATCACTGTGAGGATGCACATATGAAAGGATCCCTTTGAGAGTCAACACATTATAGTACTTGCTTCTTTTGTCCCCTGAACAAGAATGTGGAGAGAAATGAGCCCAAGCTCAAATAAGCAGAGGCTATTTTTCTGACGATGAATTAGAACATGTTTAGACGTAGCTTTCAAGGTTAATTGAAAACTGTCAAGAAGCAAAATGTCCAGGGTTCTTGGCATTTGTCATTCCAAGTATGGGTGAGGTATAAGTGCCTTGCATTAAAAAAAAAATGGGCAACAGGAAGTTGACATAAAGTCTGAAGTCCTTGAATCTATCGTGGAGGCTAGGGAAGTAGCAATTATCACTGTTAGAAGATTTGTGAAATGGTGTGCCTGGAAATTTATGCTGATTTAATTCTTGTTCAGACTTTCACAAAGTATGCTATTTTAATGACTATGCTTAGATGTATTACCAGGTATTAATTTTGGAGGAAAAAGTATAATTAGTATCTAGACTGTACCATACTCTATATTTTTTAATTTACCATCCCGAAAAGGAAAAAAAAAAAGTCACTCTGGTCATAGCACCTTATCATTTGGTGGTAAGATACCATGATTACTGGTAAAACATTAGACAAAACCAGGAAGGTTTATGAATTATAAACTTACTGACAAATCTAAAAATGGAACACACGTTCAGAGGTTTTAAAACATACTGAGATGTATCCCCCTACACCATATTGGTATATTCCCCTAAGAGAATAGGGAAATTTTTCAGTCTACTTTTCTATAAAATTAAAACTTCATAATCGTCTTACCTCACTCAGAAGGTTGTAAAGTTATAAAAAGAAGCTAGAGCATTACATAACACATATCAGTAGCTTTTTTTAGGTCATAGATACCTATGTTGATTCGGGATAATACTGTTACTATTCCCATAAGCCATTGGTTTTCTAATTTGAATGTGCATCAGAATTACCTGGTGGGACAATTAAAATAGAGTTTGTGGGCCTCCCTCAGAGTGGGGTAGGGTGGACCTAAGAGTCTACATGTCTAGCACATTCCTGGGTGATGCTGTTCCTCTGAAGGCCACATTAGAACCACTTGTTTAATAGATGACTGCTTCACTTCTCCACTTGGAGTCCATGGGAGTATGCCAGGAAGGTCTAAAAACAAATAAGAGTCATGATCCATTTTTCTAAGGTGTTACTAAAGTGTCTGAAAGCCAGTTTATAATAATAAAAAAAACCAATGATGACATATTAGGGAATGAAATGGAGAAACCGCATGACATATTCTGAGAAAAACACAAACAACTCAGAGTTGTTCCAAATTTATAATTGTCTTCTTTTACCTATGAAAGCTGTCACCTCATGAGTACCTAACTTACTGGAGTTATTCAAACATTTACAGCAAAACATTCTAAAATTAGGGGACCCATCAATACAAGTTCTATGCGTACTTTTCTGATCTCGAATCTCCAGGATTTAGCATCATGTACCACAAGAACAGAGCTTCAAAAATCTATGTGTTTGAAGGCATGATTTTCTTTTGTTTGATCTGTCTGTGTCTTATAAGTAAAATAGGAACAATAGAATCAGTTCAGTGGGCTGGGTGAGATTTTAGTCAAGGTTGGGACTGTCCTATTGATTCCTTTAGCAACAATGTTTGAAAATATTTACAAAATATGATAAATGCATTATGAGCTTTGTCTGTGCCACATGGCTATGTAATTACTAACTAATTACTCACATTAATTACAAATTAAATAGTAAATAGATCAATTTGATGTGTATCATTGTCACAGTCTTTGTGTGGGGGACCTAGGGATCTTCTGAAGGAAGCTTACAGTGTTTTTCATTAAGCAGCATGTGGGGTTCACAATTTAGGAAACAATGCTGTAGAGTTTATTCATTTCAGGCACAATGCCAACCTGGGGTCTGGGAACCAAATAAACGTGAAACAAGAAATTTCAACCTACTTTAGGTTGATTTATATAAATTATGTACCTAAGGACACTTTTGCTTACTAAAATATAGCTAACCTACTTATTATTTATGTAATAGTGACTGTATTCCTTATTTCCGTTAATGATGACACATTCGCACTATACACACCCTAATTAGAAGAGCACTACGGAAAAATTACAAAATACAGATTTACGTGCGTACAGAAGGGAGGTTTAAGCTGTTATCTTTTACAATCTTCCAGACTCTTCTGGATGTTTCTCAGAGGCTTACTCTCCAATATGTCCTAAATTGTACTTGACTGCTCTTTAGGTGTAGGTGCTAATTAGCTCCTTGACACTTCTTTGCACACTCTTAAAAGCCCAGCCTTCTCGCCTTTGTGCCTTCTAAGGTGTCTCTTTGAGTTGCCTACAAAAAGAGGTGTGTTTCCCACCATGAGTATGTATTACTTTTGTAATTAGAAACTTGAAATAACATATAACTTTCAAAAGGGTGTAGTAAGCATGCTTCTCTTTCCCTGGCTTACAAATGACACGTTTCTGTGAGCCAGAGTGTGAAGCAGATTCCCTGACCTCTCCTATGAGATTTTAAATTGGTTTCTATTAGGTAGGACCCCAAAATTAATATTCAAAATTTTTTAAACATTTATCTTTTAGTTGTAGATGGACACAATACCTTTATTTTATTTTATTTCTTATGTGGTGCTGAGGATCAAACCCAGGGCCTCGCAGGTGCTAGGCGAGCACTGTACCACTGAGCCACAACCCCAGCCCAATATTTTAAATTTTTTAAAAAAAACTTTTGAGAGAGGTTCTCACTAAGTTGCTTAAGGCCTATCTAAGTTGCTGAGATGGCCTTGAACTTGCAATGTCTCTGTCTCAATCTCCTGAGTCACTGGAATTATAGGCATGCACTACCATGTCCTGGTTCCAGGGATTTGTATTTTAAACACAGCTACTCAAAGGATTCCAATTGTGGTGGGGAATCACTCACCAAGTGCAGAGCTTTCTTCTAAGTGGACACGTTGCTCTACTTTCTTACATATTGATATACTAGTAGGTTTGAAGGTTTCAAAATATGCCTAGCAAGTGTCTCCACACTTTAATTCAGAAATAATGATTAGTTTGTCCCTTTTTTCCTATAGGAGCAATATAACAGGTCAGTTGAGTGGAGGTCACTTATCTTTAGTCAGAACCAGCTTCTGACCCCACATATGTTGGACCCTAAAAATTTTAGTATTTATTATTGTTGTTATGAACAGTCAGTATTTTCTCTTATTTTCTTTTGGTGGTTTTCATTTTATGCATCCTATTTTTTAAAAAAATATTTTATTGTTTACTATTACAAACATTCCTAATGGTATTCTAAGTGTGTCTTAAATAAATATGTTTCATCAGAATCTAGCACAAAAATGTTTGCCCATAACTTGAATTTTTTCTTTAGGACAGTTTCATACACAAACACATGTATGAAGTCATCTTTTGGTATCCACAGATGACTGGTTTTAGTACTTTCCATCACTACCCAAATATGTGGATGCTCAAATCTTTAATACAGGATAGCTTGATATCTCTGCATCAACCCACACATTTGCTCCCATATATTTTAAATAATCTCTAAATTACTTATAGTAGTAATAAATGTAACCCCTTTGTAAATAATTGTTATATTATTTAGTGAGTAATGAAAATAAGAAAGTAGGTAAATGCTCAGCACAGATGTAATTTTTAAATTTCAATTTGAGCTTGGTTGAATACACAGGTACTGAGCCCCAAACTGTGGAACATTTGGCCTTCCTTATCCATGGGTTCCTCACCCATGAATTTTAGTGCCCACCAGAGATCCTGGAACCAATCACTAGAAGATAAAGAAAGTGTGATGTGTGTGTGTGTGTGTGTGCACGCACATGTGTGTGCGCATGTACCCCCACGTGCATGTGTTTTCCTTGTTGTACTATCTTTTGGGGTGTTTTTACACAAATATCCCTATGGAAAACATACCTACAAATATATAACACATATTTATTGATTATCTGTTTCTATCTTTCCTTTTGTGAAAACCAAGAAGTGCTTAAAATTCAATTTTTAGGGTATAATTTTAAATAAGATAATATTATCAAGTGATAAAATACTTGGGTCAGAAACAATGTAGTTCCTCTGTCTTTGGTGGTGATCACCAGTATGTAATTAAAGGAAAAGATTCACATTTAACAGTCACACAATAGATTTTTAAAAACGAGGTTAAAGTGATGTGGCACTCTCTAGAAATCGAATGGATTTCCCCATAAGCTTTGTCTTTGGATGGGGGCCATTCATGATGTTTGTATCTAATGATCATTCTGATTCCTAATTATTTCCTGGGGAAATCTGGGAGAGCTACCGAAGGCAGTTTCTTGTCCAGTACAAAATACTGTCTTGAAATTAATTCTCTGGAGAATATAAAAACAAGAAAAGCCCAGATTCCTCTGTTTTTAGACATATCCCAATGCTCCTTACTTCACACATTTACACTCAAACATGTACAAAATCTTTGCTGCCACATTTTTCTTTCTGCCTGGAGAACAGCTGTAAAGATATTAATTGTGCTTCTGTTATAAATGGATTGCCAAAAGGGACAGAACGGGTTGTGTATCTCATCAGCGTGCCCTGTCTGGTATAAATAATGAGACAGGAACTTGGTAAATTGGAAATTTGTGATAAAAACGAGATGTGATATTATGAAGTCCCACCAGTTCCTTCTTCTGGATCCATCGATTTTTAAGGCACTCTGAAAAACTGCTAGATCAATGAATGTCTGTCACAAAAATGTTGGCTAAAAGGGCTATATTACTGGGGTCAACTACAAATTAGCCCAAAGGGTAAACACAAAGTACTACAAATGTTAAAGAAAAAAAAAAGTTACAGATATTGTAAAATGTAGTTGGAAATGTGCAGCTTTTGGGAAAAAAATATAGTCTTCTTTTTCTTTTCTTTTTCTACCTAGCATTCTTAAATGCTAAGTAGGAAGAATTGAAAAAATATGGGTATAGGTTGAATTGAGTCAGGCCTTTTTTTTGACATTACAATTATTCTTAACGCAAAATTAGTTTTTAAAATGTTTTCTCAAATTCTCTTTGTATGTGTTCAACTTGCTAATTTTTGCTTTCCCTTTTCATAGGCACCGAGAAAATTTCCTACAGGTTAAGTATCACTTATTCTAAATGATCGGGACCAAATCACTCTGGTCATGTTTTGGAGGGATTTCAAAGTATTTTCATATACATAATGAGATATTTTGGGGATGGAATTCAATTGTCAAACAAAATTCACTTTTGCTTCTTGTATACCTTATGCACATAGGCTAAAGAAAGTTCTATACAGTATTTTTCAAGCACCAACATTTTGATGCAACACATCACATTGATGGCATGTGTGAAAATGTTTATTTGTGTGATTAAGTCTGCACTGAAAAAGGTTTGGATTTTGGAGCATTGTTGATTTCAGATTTTCAGATTAGGTTTGCTCAACCTGTATAATTTTTAAAACCTAAAAAAAGATTGATATTTCCAAATGTGTGGTCTAATCACATTGGTGCATTTTGAGTAAAGCTTCAAATAAAACCTAATTTTTAAAAAGTCTTGTTTCACTAGGGTTAGATTTTTAGGGTTGGATTTAAAAAGTCAAATGCCCTTACGTGGGCATATACACTTTTCAGTTAAAAAAATCAATATTCTGAAATCAGAGATGGACTTTGAAGTTGGGCTGTGCATGTTATTTTATCAGTAGACATTTTGGACACACTTCTAAACTGTTCTCCACCTTTTCTTGATAGCAGTATCAAAGTCTATCTTCTTTGTACACTGGTCGTTCCTTAAGCATGCCTAGGTTAAAGCCCATGCTGTGTGATGCTCCTTCTGAGCTTCTCTGCTTGTAGGCTGTGAGTTCCCCGAGGAACAAGACTCATATTCATCTTTGATACTCTAAGACCAATAACAGTCAGATTTCATAAAACAACCAGTACATATTTATAGATTGAGAACTGACTGGGGAAGAGAGACTAAGGAGAAAGGAAGATACAAATATGGATAAATGCAATGTTAATTCAGTTTTAGTGCTTACATGGTTTTACACTATTTAAATGTGTGGTTCATTCAACCTTCAGAGCTAGAAGTATAATCAACAAGTCCGTTTCTTTCCTCCCATTTCACCTTCTCTTCCCTCCTCTCTTCAAATTTTCAAAAAACCCTCACGATGTTGGCAGGATGTCAATCATTTTTTTGTAAACCCATTCCTTAGCCTGTCACGTATTCTTTTATTCTTTCCAGGATTTTAATTAGGGCACATAGAGTCTTCAAAACATTCTTTTTTCCCAAGTATCTCTTAGGCATTCATACCAAGGTCTTAGTATATTTTTCTAGTATGGTTATTTCCTTGTTACAGTCTTCTTGTTTAATATAGTGAAATTTAACTTTTTCACATACATCTGTAAAAGTTCCTGTTTTCTCATACATCTTTTAAGATGACCTAGTGGAAAGAAAACAAAATCTTACCCCGCTATTCCTATGGCCAGAAAAGAACAGATAGCAGCAGAAGAGCAAAGAATAGGTGTATCAGCTTTGATTAAAATAAAACGATTCACTTACTTTGAGAAGAAGCCTTTTGGCCAAGGATTATTTTCTAATAATGGTCCTCACCTTGTTGGTTATGTGGAAAAATTAGTCCTGTGTGAAGTTCTTCATTGTATTATTAGATTTCAGACATATGGGTAACCTTGGCTATTTACAATAAGTTGCCAGAATTTAAGAGTTTAACTCTAAATTTGTGAGAAAAATTTAACTGGGTTAAAATTGTATCTATCCATCTAAATGGTTATATACCTTAATATAATATAGTTGAGCCTGATTTCCTATCAGAAAATGGAAACAACAGTATCTATTTAATACATGTTTAGTTGTATAAAAAGTGTAAAAAAAAAAGAGTAAGGAATCCATACAGTTTGTAGCTTCTACTGTATACTTCCATTTTTTTTAAATTTAATTATTTGAGTAGTAGTATTGGATTTGAATCACATGTAACTAGATTTCAATGTCAGCTTCCCAGATTTTCACCTAGGCACTGGTAATAAGAGATGCTGATACTCTCTCTTAGTCTCCTGGGGCTTCTATACTGAATTGCCAAAGACTGGCTCCGCTTAAGCAAAGTACATTTATTTCTTAGGTTTCTGAAGGATGGAAAGTCCAATGTCAAAGTGCCATCAGGTCTACTGTTTGCTGGGAGCTGGCTTCATGGTTGTCTTCTTTTGTCCTCACATGACAGGGAGAAGAGAAAGTGAGGAAGTATCTTTTCTGATAAGGATTTCACCATAAGGTGTAGTTTCCTCACAAAGGGCTTTACCTTCTTTATGCTTTTCCATTGGGTATTAGTGTTTGGAGATCAAAATATGCAATCCATGAAGCAGTTTGTGATCTTCCTGCTACTGGGATTAAAGAGCTTCCTTACGAATGTCTGGGCAGCATCTAACAAGAAGTGATTCAGGTTCAAGGAAGGTAACCCTCAGTTTAAGAGGGCAGCATCTAACAAGAAGTGATTCAGGTTCAAGGAAGGTAACCCTCAGTTTAAGAGAACTTCCTCAGTCTCATACTAGCATTGCAGCAGAAGTTCTTATTCAGAGGATTTTCCCATACAATTCTCACAACAGGAAAGAAGGTCCAACCACCACCTCACTTCCACTGGTTATTGCCACTGTCCTTGACTATCAAATGATCTTGTTGATGCATGTTCTTGAGGAGCCTCCCAGTTCAATTTCCTGCCAAGCCCATGCTGACCTTCTGTGTGGGTTTTGCTTTGTGACTACTTCCTTCACTCCATGGTAAACTTGTCCTTGATGTTCTATATACAAACCTGGGTATTTCCTCATTACCCTTGGTTATAATCAGCTTTTTTGATTGCTGTGATCAAAAGACTTGACAAGAGCTATGTGCCGGAGGAAAACTTTATTTGGGCTCATGATTTCAGAGGTTAAGTCCATGTTCAGCTGACTCCATAGCTCCAAGCCCAGGTTGAGGCAAAACATCATGGCAGAAGCACATTGGCAGAAGAAAGCAGCTCAGGACTCAATGACCAGGAATGAGAGAGAGAGAGAGAGAGAGAGAGAGAGAGAGAGAGAGAGAGAGAGAGAGAGAGAAACTGTACTCACCAGGGACAAGTTAAGTACCCCAGAAGCCCACCCACTGTGATCTACTTCCTTCTACCATACCCTAGGTACCTATAGCTACCGCCCAGTTAATCCATATCAATGAGTTTATCCACTAATCAGATTACAGTTCTCACAATCTAATCATTTCACCTCTGAATATTTTTGTCTTGTCTCTTACATACACTTTTGTTGGACCCCTCATATCTAAACCATAACACTCTTCTCGACATGACTACAAACATGTTGATGCAGAATCTTGAAGCCTGGTGACCCTTGATAATGCCTGTCCCCACCTTTGACATTCTTCCAAGTCTTAGGAGTGTCTTTAATTTCTACCTTTTAAGTCCCTGTCAATAAAATCACCATCATTTCTTCTGCAGGAAGTTTTCATGAGCTTGAGGAAGAGTTTGCTATCATACTAGCTTGTGTTTAAACGAAAAATGAACACACCTGGGACTGCGTTCATGAAAAAATAAAAATAAAAAAGATGAGGTCAAGACTACCTTCTTCAGGGTATATAAAATGCTTATTCTCAAGTATCTAAAATGAAAATAGGGGGCTGGGATTATAGCTCAGTGGAAGAGTGCTTGCCTAGCATGTGTGAGGCACTGGGTTCAATTCTCAGCACCACATATAAGTAAATAAAATAAAGGTCCATTGACAACAAAAAATATTAAAAATAAAATAAAATGAAGGTGAGACAAAACAAAAGGAGCCACCCATACTTCTAAACATCAGTACATTAACCTGCTACGTTGATTTCTAAGTAAGCTTTCCAAAAGACAATAACCAATCCATCCACTCTTTATGCACATATTTATTAAACAATTAGACTTATGCAAGGTATGTTCTGAGATGCAGAGGAAAAATAAAAACATGAGGTCATTCTCTCCACTTGAGGGATTAAAATTCAGAAACGTGTTAATGTCTGTGCCATGGTTACGAGGGATGGCTATGGAGCGTCTTTGTCCGGTTTGACTATAGGATTTATCCCTTTATATGTGAATCAAGATCATCCCACCAGATTCTTGTCACAAAAAATTAATGAATAAATGTTTTATGCCAGATATTATTCTGAGCACTTGTACAACTAGGACAGTACAGAGTCATGATAATGATGTGGATGAGGTAACAAGGCCACTTTGTAGGGGAACAGTTTAATCCAGAGGGGGAGGAGATGCAAGACGGAAAAGTCAAGAGAATAAGAGAGAAATTGTTCTTAAGAAGCTTTTTAGTCTAAAAAGGGAAACCCTGTATTCACTGTAATTTATATGTAAAAGTGAAAGGGACCCCCCAGAGACAGTCAAATAAAGCATTTTGATAGTTCAGAAGAGGGAAGGATTCAGCTTAGGAATCAACTTGAATATGTGTCAGACTGAGTTGGGGAAAATGTTGGGGAATCATAGGAATGGACTTAACCTGGACGAGTCTATGGGTAAAGAAAAGAGTTGAGAAAATTTGAGTTCTGGGTCATTTTTATAAAATAACTGTTTGAAATTATTTTTTTTAATTTTTCATTTCCCTAAAATAAGTTCCAAACAGATTAACCTGAAGCATGGGGGTTCTTCCCAGTTTGTAATCACACCTGTGAACATTACCCAGGATCATCCTTTTTCTTTAATGTAATACTCTTGTCCCGTTTACTGTACCAATGTCTCCTCACATCTCTAATCTTGTTTTTGCTGTTTGTCTGCCTCTCCTGGGTTCTTCAGTATTTCTATTTCACCTACAGCACTTTATCATGTCATTCAATAGTTGCCCTTTTAATTTTCTGCCTTCCCACAAGTCTGCCTTTCCAGAAAACAAGAATTTTCTAGCTAGTTTCCCTGGTGTCAAAAAGAAGGCATGATATGTAGCAGGGTCTTCATAAAAAGATTCGGAAATATTGAAGGTTCCAAGTAGGAGACCCAAACCCAATTTACCTCCATTTTAGCTACATCATGGATGTGAACAGCTATAAGGTCATATATGTTGTGTACACTAGTAAACACTAGTATTTTTTTTAAATCTCTTTGGAAATGTAGATCTTGTAATGACTGCCAAATCAAATCTGTTTCATTTGAGTCTTTCATTTCTCAATAGCTTCATTGACTCAATGACCTTTCCTTTCCTTTAGTTTGAAATGGGATAGAGTTTTGTCTTTTCCTTTAGAAAAGGATACCAACTGCATCTGCTTTCATAATGTCTAAAAGTCCTGGCTTTTAATTGGAAAAGAAGCTTATTCTAAAATAACTAAAAGTAATCATTGTAGTGGATATATTCTTATGCTCATGCACCTTGGCCTTAAATCCATACTTTATCAAACATAAATAAAGAAGCCTGCTCTAGAGAGCCCTGGAGTGTGATTCCACCATTGTCCCTCACCCAGGGAAGATTGATTGTCTGTTATCTTTACAGAGCCTCACAATAAGAACATGAAGCAAATGGTACCATTCTCATATTTTGGTTTAGGAAACTGAGTCATTTATTTAAGAAAATGCTTGGTAAGGGTGTCAAGTCATGAATGCAGAATATGAGCTCAGTCTATTAATAAAGTGACATCCCAGAAACTCCCAACATTATATTTGTAGAATGTGTGTGTATGTGTTTATTTTAAACTATATTTTGCTACCTTCTTGAAAATAAGTGCCACAAAGGTTTGCAGATTTCTATAAGAAAGAGATATCAGGTGACTAGATTGCTTACAGAAACTCTGACTTTCCTGCACATTCTTGTGTATTTTACATTTAACTCAATACCTGGCACACTGTCCGTGCCATGCATATAGCCATTCTAGGAGTGTGAGTGAAGGAATGAGTTCATATAAATTCAGGGAGTGAAATTACCACCTATTTCAGGCCTTACACATTACAGAAATCACCTACAATGCCACTGGTAGCATAATTTTGCAAGGTCAGGATTGATAAAGCTGCCAGTCTAAAGCAGAGATGATGCCAGTTTAGTTCTCAAGTATTTATAGGATTTCATCCCATGGATAACAGATGCACAAGATAGCTGGGAGCAGGTAGCCTAGGCAAAGAAAATACCTTTTTTTCCCCCTGGAGTGTTAAAAGAGAGTCCTCTCAATTCTGAAAGGGTTTATTTATGCACACAGAACTGTAAAACAGGAAGCTTATTAGTTTTCACAACCAGGCCTCCAATCGTCCTCATTATCTGTTTGCAGGCCACCATCCTATCATTGTTTTTGAGGGATGCAGAAGGTACTTTTCTCCTGTGCATAGTAAACATGGGTGATATTTTACAGTCACACATTTTCATACAATATTTTCCATTTCTCTCACCCAATGCACAATACAGATGTTTACTGGGATGATGCATGGGTGAATAGAAGACATCTGTGTGCTCAACTGCATTTTCTGAAGTATTTTAATTGTTTCTGAAAGTTTTAGGCTCATTCTGAAAACACAATGTTAAGTGTGCATGGGTGTTTCATTAAGTTACACAACTGTTTAGATCTCTAAAAGCTCCGGAAGAAAATACCGAAACTGAATTTTATTTCCCCAGTCAATGTCCCAAATCATGCAGCCAGAAAAATGACAGGAAACATTTCGGTGTTGTCCCTCCACGCGACTGCAGTTAAGAATCTGTCCCTGTTTCCATAATAAATTCAATTTGAAGCATGTGGAATTTGGCAGCAAGGTTTCACTACCAGCTGAGTGTTGGCTTGGGAAGAGAACACCCAGTGAGCCACGGTTAGGTCTTTGCAAAAAACAAAGATAAACGGGGGAACTGATGATTGAGGATCCCATTGTGTGGTATATGTCTTAAAAGAAAGGGTTTTGAAGTGAAACGATGAGACACACTGCTTCGGCTTCTTATTCTGTCGGCTATTATTAATAGAAAGATTGATCACCAACAAAACAGAAGGGTCTATTCTACTATCATTTCGTATCTTTAAGCAACAGTAATTCATAATAGAAGTTCCTGGAAGGAAGCAGAAGTCCTGTCCTCTGGCTTATAGTTCAGTGGTCCCATGGTGTGGTTCACCCTTTCCCCCACAAATTGACTGGGGAAGAAATCTTCATGTGTAGGGTTAAATTTTTAAAAGGTCCTAATTTTTACTGATCCGTGTATAATCCTCATCATTCAGTAAAGACCCCCTAAGGCATCCCTTGGAGGTTTGGATATTTGGCATGTGTCTTCTATAATTAAGAAGCAAAACCGAAAAATACTGGTAGGATTTAGGCCACGTTTCCCACTGGGAAAATTTGTTTGATGCCCTATCTGAAGAAATGAAAGTTGAAGACTCCGGTTTTAGCTAGAGAGAGGGAAGGGAAAATGCATGGGCTGCCTGCATCTATTTCTCAGCTTTTTCCTTAATCACAGGATTGTGCTCTATTGGAACTGGAGAAATAAGAAACAAACCGACAAAAAGCCTACAGAAATATACACCAGTCATGTAAGAAAATATCCCAAAGCATTATTTGTAAAACTAAAAAGTAATGAATTTGGTACAACACATTGGAAACATCCAGTTTCAGCTTCTAGTAAGTGTTAATTTAAATGTCAACAAGTTATACAGGTCATGTGAAATTATTGCTCAGCTATACAATAGCAACGAAAAACAGGTTGTCATGGAAATACCTGTGCCCCAGTACCTATTGTATTGCACTCTAGTACTTGAAGGAATTAATAAGGGGGATGAGAAAAGTTGAGGTGAAGATTGAGTTTTATTAAAATAATGAAAACAGTTGCATCATGTCCAAGACCTGGTATAGGCATTTGAGATGCTCGAATGTTTAGGTAAAGCATTTTCAGGTGATAATATCAGGCATTCTGCCCATAGATTGTACACACTGAACTGGGAACCAGGTGAGCTAGAAGTTCAAATCCAAAGTTTGAAGTTAACAATTGGAGGCTGGGATTGCAGGCCTTTCTGAATTTCAGCTATCACCAAGGTTGAACTTCTTTATTTCCCCCACCTGCTCTTAGAATGCTTATTCTCTAAATATGTATTGCAAGGGATGCCTTGCAAATGGGGTTTGTGTGCTTTTCATCATAATCCTTTTAGCTTTTCCAGTGTGCACATTTTCACGCTGCACCAAACCTTTGTTTTCCTGCTTGGGGTGTCAGCTCTAGCATTTTTCTTTCTGAATAATGTGCACAATCGGTGTGCTGACTGGCTCATAAAAAAAGTATAGCCTAGCTAACAGGGCTGCACTACCCAAACCCCAACATCTTATTTTCCCGAAGGCCTTTCATCTTAGTTTGTCAGCAAACTGGAACCTCTAATCTGAAGAATAACATCTTTGATGGTTAATTTTGCTTGCAGTGTTTGCTGTCATGATTGGAGGAAAGTATGAGTCTTACAGTTAATGTGAGGAAACTTTCATGTGTGGCAAGAGGCAAATGATATTGTAGATCCTCTGTTGTTAATTAACATCCAAGCAGCATATTGGCAGATTCCACTTAACCAAGAAGTGAAATGCAGAAAAAAAAAATGGGTTTGTTTAAAGGAGAATTCACCTTGGAATTGACGTATTCGCACTTGACTTGATACTAGCCGACTGCATTGTGGCGACAGGGATCATTTTTGTTGACAACAGCTGGAAATACAACAGCTATATTATTATAATTAGGATCAGCATCAAGTTTGGATTATAATAGGGGCTTTCTTGGAGAAATGGCACAGTGTCAAATTTATAGTCACCAGCTAAATGAGTCTCTTGTATCCTCGACAAAGGGACAAAAACAGTTCCAAATGAAAACACAAACAAAGAATCCTGGTGGTTATATTTCCTGGGTATGGCTCAGGGTCCTATTTATCACACACCAACAGTTGCTGCTCTGAAGAAACATTATCCTTCAAGGTTTACACTTTTCAATTTACCTCCGTGGTCTGCATTCTGCATGCATTTCCATGGAGGATCCTACATTGCAGCTAGAAATGTTTTCTGCTGCAAGATTAACCTCAAAGCATCCATTTCCCCCCTTACGGGTAATCACTTGACAAATGCATCCACAAAACCACCACGCACATCTATTCCAGTGTACAGGAGCATCAACTGTCTTGGATCACAGTTAGGAGGAGTATTATCCTTGACAGGAAGGAGTGCTGGAGAGAGAGAGAGAGAGAGAGAGAGAGAGAGAGAGAGAGAGAGAGAGAGAGCGCCTCAGTGACCTATATCCTCCAGCCACAACCTACCTGCCTAAAGTTACCACCCATATAATCCATATTGATAGATTAATCCACCCATTAGGTCACACCTCTCAAACTCTATTCATTTCACCTCTGAAAATTCTTACATTGTCTCATGCATGAGCATTTGGGTAATACCTCATATTTAAACCATACATTGCTGTTGTGGTACCCAGCCCTGTAGATCATCTTGGCAACTATGTGAGATTTGGGTGGATGGGAGAGATGACATTCTTCTGAATGCCATCCATCCAAATAACATCAAACAACTTTGTACTGAGGGTACAGTGTGCCTGATGCATACTTTGTTAAACACTTTTAATTCTTCAGCCAGGACTAATTTTTATTTGAAAGAAGAAAATGATGTGAGATAGGTTGGATAGAAGAATGTAAGGCTGTGTGTCTAGCTCTGGTTGGGCAATTTTACTAAGGAAATCACTTTCTTAAAAAGTACTTTTCATTGACATATAATATTTGTACATATTTTGTGGTGGATTGTAAGATTGTGACTTTTGATTCATGTTTCTCTTTGGAAAGAATCAACTCAGGATGATTAACATATTTATCACCTTATGTTTTTTATCATTATTAATGATAATAATGCATTATTATGATTACCCTGCTGTACTACAGAGCACCAAAACTTATTTCTTGTATCTAACCTTCTTATTGTTATGGTTATAAGGTTCCTTTTCCTGTGGTTTCCTCTCAAATTTATGGAAATATATTACTATTATGCAAAATGACAATTATACATTAAAACATCTACCACCACTTAGAATTTAAAAGACCAGTTTATTATTCAGTTTTACATATATTTACATATAATGTATTTATCAAAAGAATGACAGTGAGCTCTTAATAACATCATATCAATAATTCTTTACCTAAATAATTGCATCTAATTATCTCAAAAAGTCTATGATGTGACAAAAACTATCATCTTCCTTTTCACGGATTAGGAAACCAAGGATTAGAAAAGTTTTGCTATTTGTTCAAGTACAAAGAATTAGTAAAATTTGGAGATGGAGTCTGAAACAAATATTCAAGATAGTTTGACTCCAAATTTACTCTCTCAGCCTCTCCCATAAACTCATATAACCACATTTGATCCTCACAAAAAAGATTGAGGTTTGCAGAATAATAATGATCATCTTTGCATATTAAAAAAAACTGAATTACAGAGCATTTAAATGATAGAAACCTGGCCCTTTACTCCTGAGCTAGTAATATCTCATGATAAGATATGATCACATTACAATAAGCAATAAATGGAAATGATTAAATGCTTATCATCAGCCTTGCAATAGCAAACTCCCTAGAAAGTATTCTCATCTTCCATTTAACCAGAAAAGGTCTTCATGTCTTTTCTGCATTGTGAATTATTTAAAAACACTTCATTTTACAAACAAGTCTGAATAAAAGAATTTTTTTCCAAAGTATTCATGCTAGAAATTAATGTCTCTAAGGTGAAGAGGTGAAAACAAAATTTAAAGTTGGATGCCTACTACATGTGTGTTGAATGGTGACTTTACAGTGGAATTGCCTGAGAAGATTTTAAAAATACTCTCCTAGTGTCTCCATCTTATTGTGAAAAAGGGCCCTAGGGATCTATTTTCCAAAGCCAGAGTCTCATCCAGAGGCGAAATTGTTGCTCATAGGCTTAGCATGTGATAATTTTTGTAAGACACTAACATATATTATTTTGTATTCTTCTCATAATAACACAAATATGTATTGTAGAATTTATTCTGAGACTGCCTCAGGTAAAAAGATAAAGATTAGTGTTTCAGAACAAGTTTGGGCCATTTTTTATATAAAACTCTTAACTCTATACTGTTCTGCCAAAACACACCTGTCTGCAGATTTATACCATGATGATATCCTTCAGAAAATATTTGGATTTATTATGTATTTATTTATTTATTTATTTGTCTAAGAAGATACTTCCTCATTTAAGAGTCATCACTAAAAAAGCAATTTGGGTCATGATAGAAATTTTTGACCATTCATTTCTCTTTTCAGGGCTTAGGCAATGACAAGAACTGAATGCCTAGATTCATTAACTTAACCTCATATTAAGTATTAAGCTTATTTTAATAATGGAAGAATTAAATTTTTTCTTTAAGAAATCAAAGTACCACATCCCACCAAATTGGGAAGTTAAGGTCGGAGAATCACAAGTTAGATGTCAGCTTCAACAACTTAGCAAGACAGTGTCTCAAAATAAATTAAAAAGCACTGGGATGTAGTTTAGTGACAGATTTCTTGTCTAGCATGTATGAAGTCCTGGGTACAATCTCCAGTAATGCCATAAAAAGAATTAACTTCAACACATTAGACAGCAAAGAAAAATGAACTCATCCCAGGGTCTTCTGCACAGAAGAGTTTCCCCTTTCTCATAAGTCTTTTTCTCTCTATTTCTTCTTTTTCTTTAATATTTTTAAATTAATTTTAGACCTATAGAAAAGTTGCAAATATAGTTGCAGTATACCCCTTCTTAGTCCAGTTGTTGGTGCTATAACAGAATACCTGGGACTGGGTAAACTTATGAAGGACAGAAATTTATTTTATCTTAGTTGGAGACAATGGGTGATTCAAGATCAAGGTGTTGGTATTTGGTGAGGACCTTCTAGCTGCATCCTCTGGAGGGAAGAAATGCTATGTTCTCACATGCAGAAGGTGGACAGGCAAGAGAGAGGAAGTCTCCCAGTTATAAGCAAAGAACTCTGGTGTCCTAATTGCCTCTTAAAGGCCTTCCACTCTCAATTCTAACGCATTGGCACCTCCTGAATTTTGGGTGCAACACATTCAAACCCAGGCACCTCTCACTTTATGTTCAGTGTAACATATTAGTACAAGGATCAAATCATGGGAATTAGCACAGATATCTGTTGTTATCATAATTTCCCTGGGTTAATGTTTGATCACTGCTTAAAGTAGACTTCTGCTGTAAAATTGTAATTAGTTGTTCTCCTAGTTAAAAAAAGAAAAAAACAAACAAAAAAAAACTGGCAGGGGGGATTATACCTAGGGGTGCTTTACCACTGAGTATATCGCCAGACCTTCTTACTTTTTATTCTTATTTATTTATTTATGGTAATGGGAATTGAATTCACAGGTATTTTATGACTGAGCTATGTTCCCATCCCTTTTTATTTTTTATTTTGAGATAGGGTCTCACTAAGTTGCTGAAGCCGGCCTCAAACTTGCAATCCTCCTGCCTCAGTCTTCCAAATTTTGAGGATCACAGGTGCCTCCCAGCAGTGCTCCTAATATTCTCTGATTTCCAATTAAATCTTGGAGCACTAAGAGCAGGGGTGACCCCCAACATAGGACTTATCTTTACCTGAGATATCTTCTCTGCTTCATAATGGTGAAGCCGGTGTTCTCCAATCTGACATTCAAATATTCCCTTAGCTCAAATCTTTACCCTTAACTTTGATAATTGATTGTTCCTATTATCACTTTTTCCTTGTTATCTTTCACCTGGAAGGTTTTGCCTCCAATTCTTCCACAACCAATGTAATTCTCAAATAACAACAAATATTGTACTTTTATATGTTCAGTTCACTAGCAAGATCGATGAGTCTTGATTTAAACACATGTGTGTTCGTATGTGTGTGCACACATGTGTGGTGTGGATATATATTTTTCCAGCGTAAGGTGGAGTGTGCTGCACAAGAGGTATTCAATGCATTTTTTTGTTGTTGTTGTTGTTGATTGTAGATTTTGTAGAATCTCAAAATCATCATTCCAAGTAGAAATTTCAATTTTATAAGATTAATGACTTCTCAACAAATATTATTGTTACATTATCTTGAAGAGTGACTGCAATTCAGACATCTCAAAAGGATTTAAATTGGCAAGATATTGCAAGACCTTACCCTTTTTTCGGACATCACTGAGGTATTCTGCTCATATACATACTGCATCTCCTTCAGGATTAAAACACTTCCCCTAGGTGCATGGGAGCTTGGAGTATTCACAGCCCTAGCTGATGATCAGATCCTTGCACCCAATTCACTGTTGTCCTCTTCCAAAATGACGGCCTGGATCATGCCAGCTCTGCATGCTCAGGGGGCAGCTCATACCTCAGGGCTCCTCAGTGCTGCAGAGTGAAGGCTGGGTCTTATCTCCTTGATGGGCAGCCCCGTTCTAGAGCCAACATGGAGTCCACTGAGACCTGTATTGTCACTGCCTCACAACTCTTGTGCTCTTGCCCAGCCCCCACACAGATAGATGAAGAGCACCCTCCAGTAAAAATTCTGCAAGAAATCTGAGCATCAGTTTTCCAAGAAACTGCTCTGTGACATCTACCATTCTTTAAGTCATCAGATACCTTATTCACTCACACTTTTGTTCAGTTACTAAATATGTATTCAGTAATTACTGTGTGTATGTAACACAAGTGTGGAAGGCTTTGGCCCTGTGCATATAGGCCATGATTCCTGTTATCAATCCAGACTTCTCCAAGTTATCCCAAGGTTCAGAAATTCCCCAAATGGCCCAGGGTCGCTACTTTGCCTTTACTGTGCTTAACACATTGTTGGGAGCTCCTTCCCTACCATACTCCTATGTTAAAGTTGACATGCCTTTAATGATTTAACTTAGATGCATTCTCTCTCAGCAACCTGTCTTTGACCACCCTGTCTATGCTGGACCAAGTGAGGTTTCCTTCCTTGACACTATGACATTCAGCTCAATTTCTCCTTAAATTCATCTGTTTCCTTCTTTTCCTTCCCACCACCAAACTGTAAGCTTCCTGAGTATAGAGGTTTTGTCTTAAAATATACACTCCAGTTCAGGCAAGACATGTGTGGAATTGTTGAAGATTAATCTGGAAAAGAAAAAGATTTTGATTCTATTATCCATAGGCCTAATTATCTAAGCATGCTGATTAATTGGTAGTTCCGATCTAATTTTATAGTCTGAGGAATTAAATACGATAGGATAAAATATTCCTTTGATATTTTTGTACAGCTTTTTCAGCAGCCAATTTTTCCAGGTACTTTCAGTTGTGTTTTTGCAAAACCTAAATGCTACATGGCTATATTATATTATTAACCTTATGTTTCAAATTCCTTTGATATGATTCCTTTGCATATTCTCCAAGCCAACTTGAATCTAATAGGTAGTTTTAAAATGAAAACTACAAAGAAATCTGAAATAATACAGATACTGAAAGGGCCTTCTTTATGTAGTACTCCAGCCTAGCAGTACCATTTCTTTTAAAAGACTTGGATGTTGTTGAAGTTAGAACCCAGCAGTTTATCTCCATTTTTTTAAAAAGAGATTTCTTTCTTCTTTATTCCCAACATGGATTTCTGTATGATATGCTTGGCAAAATTTAGCTCTTGGCGAAGAATTAAAGTGCTAATTATTACTTTTTTTCTTCTCCTTTTTATTAGGTACGTCTGTCACTAATGTAACAGCTACGGATGCTGATGACCCAGTTTATGGAAACAGTGCAAAGCTGGTTTATAGTATCTTGGAAGGGCAGCCTTATTTCTCCATTGAGCCTGAAACAGGTTTGTGTCCTACATTTTTAATTCTATTTACCATGTTTTATGCTTCAGGGAAACATTTTTCTTGGGATTGGATTATGAAATGTTCTGGCTAAGTATTTCATCACCTGTATTCATACTATTTGGATGTGCACTGTGAGGCTCAGAGTATCCTTTACAACCATTTTGATACTGATGAAAACAAATGGCAGAGCCTATGCAGACTATCACCTATTTCTAAGATGTTCTGATAATGATTTTTCTTGCTGGAATAAGAGGGTAAATATAATTTCAGTCATGCATAAGCTGTATTGTGCTTGATAAGTAAATTCTTAAGTTTTAATTCACAAATATATAAAATGGGCATGGAATCTACCTCCTAGTGTTAGAATGAATATCAGATAAAGCAATAAATATACAACATGCTGCATATGGTATATGGAAATCATTCAATGCATGTTAGATAGTATTACATTTGCCATTAGAGTCCTCATTGGTAAAACAGAATACTGATGTCTATCCTTTAGAGTTCTTATGAAGATATTTTCTGTTCAGTATTCAATCCAGCCAATACTCTGAGGTCTGGTGGTACAACTTTTAAAGACCATGAATTAAATTATTCTAAAAACAATCAAATGCAAATAAAAGTAAAAACAACAACTCTCATTTAAAAAAATGTTTTGGAAAATAACGTCATAAAAACAGTAGATTTTGTACTAGAAGAGGTATTTTTCTAATTGTTTTAATTTAATAATATATTAAGAGAATAACTTTTAAATCCTGTGGGATTTTGTTGTATCACATTTTAAAATTATTAAGAACAACATTATTCTTAAAAGTTCTTTTAAAAATAAGTATTAAAAACAGCATCTTTTTGTGTTTTTCTTCTGTATCTGGTGGTTTTGTCCGCAAATTTCCAAATAGAAAAAAATTAATATAACATATGTGTATACACACCTGCACATATATTATTTATTTATTTTTAGCATTATTGAGATAAATTTCCATGACTTGCTATTAAGTCAATTTTTAATTAAATTAAAAATTCAAAGTTTCTGTGTGCTTTTTATTTTCTTAAGTCAAGGAGTAAAATCCTCATGCATTTAAAAGTAAAACAAAAAAAAGTACATTTATTCATAAGTAGGTCATGGCTTAAAATTGAACTTAGATTTGGAAGCAGGAAGGCACTCTTGTAAAGTGCATTAATTGCAGGTGTGATTATATATTCATCCTCAGCCAGGAAGGAAGCATGTCATAAATTCTATTTCATTGGGTCCCTGGATCACCCTGGAAAAGTGGCAGAGCAGGCAGTCAGCCCTGAGTCTTAAGGGAAAAGGAAGTCTCGACATGTCCTATTACTTGGCCAAAGTTAGAGTGGCAGAGTTAGGAGCAGACTTAGGAATTGCCTCCAGGTCCCTAATTTCAAAGCTACTGTCAGATGTCTTTGAACTTCACTTCACCTTTCATAGTCAATAATTATGGTATGGGGCTTCTTAAGAAAGCACTGTGCTAATTACCTAAGTGGAATAGAATAGTGTTCTTCTTCCATTCTTGGCCGTTGTTCACTTGAGTCTTTTTGTTCACTGTTCTGAGTATAATACAGATGTTAATCCAGCAGATATCTTTTGAGCATTCACTATGTGTCAGGCACTGAATTAAACATAGGAAGAAAAAAAAAACATAGAGGCTGGTCTCAGCTTGCAAATATCTCATGATCCATTTTGAAAGACAGATTTTTTCTTTCAACATAAATAAAAGAAGCATGGTAATGCCATTTAAATAATTTATATCTTAAGAATAAATTACACTGAGATGTAGATAATTAAAGCCCTCTCCCTATAAGTTAAAAGATTTGGGCAATTTTAGGCTTCATTGATGTATATCTTTATGTGTATATGTGTGTGTGTGTGTGTGTGTGTGTGTGTATCCATTTGTTTAATTAAATGTTGTCAGTTTCATCTAATATTTAAATTTCTACTCATCATTATGTGTATCTAAACACACAACTATTTTAGCTTTACGATTTCCAATATGAGAGCCATAAAATATCTGGTTTATATTTTAGAAGATTTATTCTGACACTATCATATATAATGTCATGGAGAGAAATGATACTTGAACAATTCACATAGTAATTGCTTTGTATATGTTGGGTGAATGAGCTTGAAGTTTTTAACTAAAGCAGTCTCAATGCAGCTGACAATCAGCAAAGAGTAAGTCTTTATTCTATAGCTGAAACAGACAGATATATGGTTGAAATGTAAAGAGTTTGTGTAAACGCCTGAATAATTATATTTGAGTGTGTGAAAATGGAAGTGGAAATTGTTTAGTTCTATGAGTTTCCTCCTTTCTTTGTCTTTTTTTGAGACTGGTATGAATGTGTGTGTGTGTGTGTGTGTGTGTGTGTGTGAGTGTATTGGTATGTGTGTTGAGAGAGAGAGAGAGGATTAGAGCCATGCAGAAACAGATGGAGAACACTGTTTAATTTTTTTCTATTAGAAAAATAAAAAAAAAAATGGACAGAGAGCATTGAACACTTGGATTTTTAATTTTTTGAACATATGGAATTTAATACACTTTCTGGTGACCAAAAGATGTGTATCGCTTAAGTACAATGGAAAATAGATGCTGAGACAGAGTTAGCAGTACAAGTGGCTTATTCTTACTGGGGAGTTATGTCTAAGAAAGATAAAGGAGGCAGGAAAAAAAGCCTGTGTAGAGAAGTCCTTCATATCAGATGCAGATCGGCTATACAAGCAAGGAAAGACGAAGAAGAAGCAGGATAAGGTAATGTGGACCAAACAATATCTTGGCCAAACCTATGGGGATCCTTGGAGCAAAGATGACCCTTAGGAGTCCCACATTGCAGAAAAGGGGCCAGGCTTTATCACACCCACCATGCTCAGTCATTGTGTGGCAAGAGAAAGTTTGGCTTGAATTCCTCAGCTAACTGCACTCCTTGGCAAGTTCTTGAAATCCAAGCCGCAGGCCTCTGGCTGACCCAACATGCACATTGAAAGAAAAGAGATAACAACTTCTTACCGTACCAAATAAATGAATGTAATATTAAAAAAATAATCATAATATTCAGGGTTAACAGATGTTTGGTGAACAAACCGATAGCAGGGGCTTTAGTAGGTGCTTTTATTTTTAAGAAATATATGCTTGGGGATGGGGATGTGGCTCAAGCCGTAGTGTTCTCGCCTGGCATGCACAGGGCGCTGGGTTCAATCCTCAGCATCACATAAAAATAAAATAAAGATGTTGTGTCCACCGAAAACTAAAAAATAAATATTAAAAAATTTTCTCTCTCTCTCAAAAAAAAAGAAATATATGCTGTGCCTCAAAATTATTAAGAACGTTCACTAATTTTGACCAGAGACTTAGAATTCTAGTACCATAAAAGATAAAAAACTTTCACAGATGAGCAAAGACTCTTTCTATAAGACCAACATGGTTCTGAAAGAGTGCCTGAAACATTGACTCTACTTGGTCGGTCAGTTCGCAAGTTCAGAAAGTGACACAGTATAATTGGATCATAAAATGCTGGCTCCATACTAGTGAACATCACCACTTGTGTCGGCTCATTCTCCTCCATTCCATTTACTCCAGGATTCTGGCTATTCCAGCAAGCATCTCACCTGGAGCAAGAGTAGCTAGAATGGTCAATATGATGGCAGTGAATTTTCCCTCCCATGCTGTGCAATGCCACCACCTTTATGATCTTCAGAGAAGAAGGTAGTTCATAGACCACTGTCATCAAATCCTTGAGACTAGAATATTTTCGATAAACAAAAAAGGGAAAAAAATCCTTTATTTATCTTGTTTATTCCTCAGAAGAATGCTATGAGCAGCACTCCTAACTTGGAAACAAATAAATTCTGCTCCTCCTTGCTTATTACATTCCCACTTTATGGAATTATGTACTGTGGTCGTAACGATCTCTCTGATCTTATTTCAGGTATCAGCTTCAGACCACAGAGAGACTTGCCATTTATTCTGTTTAATTTTCTTGTTTGAGCTTAACTAAATCAGTAATTGTCTTGTCTATTGACTCTTTATATTTTTAAGTCAGTTTCCATACCAGCATATATAGTTGGAGAAAGAATGGGGCTTGTCTGATTTGTTGGTTTTCTTTCTACTCCTGTTCCTAGGAGGTTGTCTGGCACCTAAACATACATGAACAAGTAACTGAGAGAAAACAAAGGATGGGGGAGAGTGAGGAAGGGACTAGAAGCCATGGAAGGAGAGAGGGATAAAGTAAGAGCAAATTATTAGAAAGAGAAAATCTTGCTCATAATTCATAGAAACAGTGTTAAAGGATCCCTCTGGGAAATTCTGGTGTATACTCTTTCTGTTTTTCTGATAAAAATAATATATTTTAACTCCAAGTATTACTGCTTATAGTTTGAAATTTATATAGGATGAACACTTGTGCTATTTTCATATCTAATATTATACTTTAAGTATCCAAGGAAGCACAACACTGTTCTTGTGTTGCAAAATCGAGCTGTGAGACCATGATAATCTCTGGCTCAGATTTCCTTCTAGGTCATGTGGGAAGAAAGATTCAGGGTCCAGTAAATGAGAAAGAAATGGATATTAATGTATTTTCCTATTTGAGAGGTCATTGTGATAACACTACTACTGCTACTGCTAATAATAATGACATAAATAATAAAGAGAAAAATCATTGTGTTTGTACAGTCTTCTCTGTTTGACAGAGTACTAAACCAACTTGCAGAGGGAAGAATTTCTGTCTCCATTTGCAAATGACAGAATCCTGTTTCAGAAAGAAAGGTAATATGCCATCCCCATCTTTAGATAAAATTGTCTGTCAAATTATAACAACCAGGGGCTGGGGCTGTGGTTCAGTGGTAGAGCGCTCACCTAGCACGTGTGAGACGCTGGGTTCAATCCTCAGCACCACATAAAAATAAATAAGGAAAATAAAGGTATTGTGTGCAACTAAAACTAAAAAATTTATATTAAAAAATTATAACAACTGGAGAATGAAAACAAGAAAATAAACAACCACCTCACTCAATGAACACTTATTATGTTCTTGGCACTGTACTAATCACGTTTGCATCCATTATCAAAAATTTGTATTAACTTATTCCACACAGTATTTGGAAATAGATAGTAATGTCATCTCAGTTTTACTGATTAGAGAATAGAGTCTGACTTGATCCATTTCTTGCTGAAGGTGTTTGAAGCATGATTCAAAGTGAAACTGACTGATTTCACATCCTAAAGTTTTTGACATTCTCTTGTACTCCCATTTGACTTCCAGGCAATGTGGCTTATGCCAGGGGATGTTACTGGTTTGGAAAGGAAACTATATAACTTGGAAGCAGACCTTTATACATAGGCATAGGAAACAGAGTATTGCTGGGGAAGATGTGAGGCAGTAGTAATTGTAAAATGAATCATCATTTTTTATGAATAGCTTTTATTATTGCAGGTCAAAGACTGAAAATAATTTATTTGAATTCTAAAAATGCTTTTTTAAAAAAAAATGCCTTTCCCTCCCTGCCACCCCCAAAACCATATGTTTTCTCGTAACATTTTGGGCACAGACAGGGAGAGATGTGGCATTTATTTTAAAAGCACTAATTTTGAACACAGTAGTGAGAAAACACTTGTGGTCCATTCTAAGTCATTGAAGATGGAAAGTAAATAAAATGTAAGACAAGTGAATAATAAATGCTCAATTATCTAAGGAAACCAGGGTAAAATTTCAGGACGGTCCAAACTTTGCTCTAGGCAACCCAGAGTATGAAAAATCACCTGCTTAAAAATAAACTAACTTAATTCATTGACCTTTTTTTGAAACTCAGACTATCTTTCTTCATTGGCTACAAATAACATTTGTCTCAGTGTAACCTGTATAAAAGAGCCAAGGAAAAAAATACTGCTTGGGAAAAAAAAAAACCCCATGTAATGAATGGCTCTCTTTTAGAAAAATCAAGATAATACATGGAGTTTTCATGGAATGCCTTCACGGAATTGAGTCATTTTTAAACCTTCTGAGTCAAAGTGATAAATTGCAAACACACTGGGTGTCTTTTTAATCAGGATTGCATAGATTACCATTTTTCCTGCCAAGGGGACCAGCTAAAGAATTTGCTTAGTGCAGTTCTTTGAGAAGCAGTATTCAGATAAATTCAGGCAGACCCACAATGCTGAGCTATATATTGATAGTTGGGAATGTCTTCATATTTCACATTAATTGGCATTTGGTCACCGTTTATATTCTAAGTCATGTTTCAGGCACTAGAGGTGAAGAGTGCTGTGAATGATAAATACTGAACATATATTAAAAATTATGACATATAACTATAAAACATTATATGTTGTATATCATATACAACATATACACACACATATATGATCTTGGGGTCATGATACAGGGATGAAGGGGGTACCAACTAAGCAAACTTGAATGGAGAGAGGAGACAGATACTTTCTAGAAGCTATACCTCTTGCCTTATTTAACAGATACCAGCATCTAATTATTTGGAAATAATAACTATGGCATTGTTGATGGTAACCAGGGATGAAGAGTATGCCCAGAAGTTCTACATAGGAATAGATCACAAGCTCAGCCTGTCCTCTGAAGGAGGCTTGTGAGTCTCCTTCCTTCTTGCATCAGTGACATTGCATTCATAGGAGTGGCACATAATTCTAAGAATCATCTAACCACTGTCTAACATGCCCTGTTCAGAACATCCAAGGGAAGCAAGTTGCTCTTTCTTTGCTACTTACTCTGTACTGTTTCTGCAACTTTCTCAGTAACTATGTAAAATGGGTGTTACAGTCCTGCATCTTCACTTTGCATGAAAAGAAATAAAAGCACTGAGCTGATTAACTTCTAGAAAGTAAGTACAAGTTGGAGTTGGGTTTCTAATCACATCTTTCCACTTTAAAACTCAGCTGTATTAAACTGCCCATGTGCATATGCAGACAATTGTGAAAAAAGTAAGGGAAAAAAATAAATGGGTTTAGAATAAAAAAGAAAAAGGAAAGGAACAGAACAGGTGTTATAAACATTTTGATGCTCTCATTTAAAATTAATGTTTATTTCCAATTAAGCAAATAGTTACTTATTAATTTCCTCCTCTCTCAGAGACAAAAAAGATGTTTGAAATAGATATACACCTGATACTGTGTAGTTCATAGAATTAGAGTGATCATAAATAATTAGGATCATAAATATTTATGCTATAAAGTGGATGTTTTCTTGTTTATTGCCCAAAGTGCTATGAAGAAAACATGTAAGGTAATGAAATAGATGGTTTATTTTTATTGTTATTCAAATAATAGAGTTGGATTTCATGAAAAGAGAGTGGAAACATTAGTAGAATATTCTTGAAAAGTCAGAGTAATTGATTTAGATTAATTTGATGTGGAGGATTCAAGAGTTTGGTGTAGGGGAGCCCAAGATAGTTCTATTTGCAAACAAAAGTCAGTATCAGACAATCAGTCATCATCCTTCAAAATCTTTCCACTTACTACAGAACTCTGACTTTAAAGAAATCCTCAGCATAATACTGAAAATATACTGGAAATAATTTTCCCTTACAGTTCGAAAATTATGTGATTATATCATGGCAGAAAAGAAATATTTCTACTTGTGCCTTTTAAATAAATCACTTATAAAATAAACAGGTTTTTCAAACTCCTATTTACCTGCTGTTTTGTTAAGAACAAGCATAAAAGACTCAATTTTTTGAGTGGTCATGGCAGGGCCTAAGAACTCTGTGGCTATATAAACAAAACAAAGAAAAAACTAGAAAATATGATTTAAGCATTATGCTAGAGTCTCTGTACACTTTGTGATTATGTGTAATTTATCATTCAAAGTCTTATGTCTGATTATTTTATTATAAGCTAGGCCCTTTTTTCTTTTTTTTTTTTTTTTACTTTTATTTTATTCTATTTTATTTTTGTATACTAGGGATTGAACCCAGGGACACTTATCCACTGAGCCACATTCCCAACCTTTTTCTTATTTTGATTCAGATAATCATTAAGTTGCTTAGGCCCTCACTAAGTTGCTGAGGTTGGCTTTGAACTTTTGTGATCTTCCTGCCTTTGCCTCCTGAATTGCTGGAATTGCAGGGGTGCACCTCTGCACCTAGCTTAGGCTATTTTATGTGACCATGAAAACCATAAATTTGGAATTTAGTTTGCAATTTTAGCATTCACAGGTTTACAGAGTTGAAGTGGTTGTTATATGGAAGCACAGTTAAAATTGTGTGTGTGTGTGTGTGTGTGTGTGTGTGTTTGTGTACATATGTATCTATACACATATATACATAGAGGGTTTCTTTACAGGTATTTCCCTTGTGTGTGACAGAACACTACTGGAACCTTCCTTTCCATGCCATTAAGTACAATGTTGTTGCTATGGTATTATCTATCTTAGAAGCTACCTTTACACTCTGACACCTGGGATCTCTTAAAAATGGGAATAGAAATTGCCTAATTGTAATGAAACTGATTTTTAAAAGCATTATATTTGCATGATGGAACAACAAAAATTTCAGTTCTTTTTTTCTTTTAATTTTTTCCTTACTCATTGGAGTACAAATTAGCGACCCTGCACAAAGATAGGAATAATAGAAGACACTGTGTGCCAGGCCTTGGACAGTAAAGTTCTAAAACATTTAGTAACTAAAAGGGCTGGGAAGGATTCTTGCTGGTCCTCAGTCCCTTCTTTGCAAATGAGGTCAAGGAAAGAAGCAGTCCCATAAAGTTCTCACAGGATTAACTTTGTCCTCTCTCTAAGATATCAATCGAAACATTAGAGTTTAGTTCTGATGCACTATCAAGGTAGCATTCTTAACAACATATTTTACTAACTTTAGAAAGTCATACATTTAAAAATCTTTCTCTTGTGGAGTTACTGCACAAAAATGGTAAATAGGTATAGAGGAAATGTTTATAAATGTAGTACTGATTTTATGCCCCTTTTCACTATGTATTTCTGGAGTTGTCTTTCATAGTTAGAAGGAAAAGATCTACCCCCCTACCAGATTCTATTGTCCATCCACCAATTATATAAAATTGCAATAATTAAATATTAGTATCACCATAGAAAATCTATTCCTGTATAACATCACCTTCTATAGTGCTTAAAAGTAGACTTGGGGGAAAAATACATTTTAAAAAAATGGGACAGTGTGTGTGTGTGTGTGTGAGCCCTCATGCGCTGGGGATGGAACCAGGGCCTCATGCATGCTAGGCAATTGCTATACCACTTAGCCATATCCCCAACCCTGGGCCACATTGGAACTGAAAATTATTGATAACATAGACCACTGGTTTGAAAATAATTTGGATGGAAAGCGAGTTTTGATCTTGTTTAATACACAAAATAAAACCACCCTTATTTTGTTGATGGAGCATCCCTTGAGTACAGGACCAAAGGCCTTATATCTGGTGTTCGGACACAGGAGAAGCAGAGCAGGAAGTGGCATTTATGAGCCACACCCCACCCTGCCCACCCCGGTAGGTCCTGTTTCTGCATATTTGCTGCACCAGTGTGGTTGTCGCGTTGACAAAGAGCTGTCTTTCCCACACTGACTGCCAACACCTATCTCTGAGTCAATTTGCCTCATTTTTCAATGCAACCATTTCAATAAATGTCAAGGTGCTGAATTTTCACATGTGCAAATATTTATATAAGAGTAAGAATAAGCACAACAGTAATTTGATCCTAAGGTATTCAGAATGTTTCACAGGCTTAAATTAATGACACCACATAGCTCCCTGTTAAGTAGGGCAGTGCCGGGTTGGACTCTTGAGCATTCTGGGGCCAGAGTTTTCCATCTCAAAGGTGAAGAGGTACAAAAAGTCAGCTCTAATCCTTCATGCATCTTTGGAAGACATCTGCAGATAGCATTACTTGTGAGTGTTTATATGGAGTTTCTGCCTGAATTCATTTTGTGCTGCTGTAACAGAATACTGCAGACTAGCTAATTTATAATGAACAGAAATTTATTTTCTCACAGTTCAAGAGGCTGGGAAGTCCAAGATCAAGGCACTGGCATCAGTGAAGGTTCTTAACACTGCACATTAAGGCACCATTACCAGAAGGGCAAAGACGGACAAAAGCAAGAGACAAATGAGGGGTTGAATTTGTCACTTTAAAAGAAACCTACTCCTGCATTAACAGCATTAATCCATTCATGGGGACAAAGTTCTTATAGCCAAATCATCTCTTAAAAGTTGCCCTCTTAATAATGTTGTGGTGGCAATTAAATTTCAACACAAGTTTTGAAAGGGACAAACAGCCAAACCATACTAATTTCTTGTAAGTTCATAGAAGAAAAATATATTTATTAAAGCTTTGAGTCACTGAACATATTAATATTCACTGAGAGACTATTCCTTACAAAGTACTGTTCTAGGGGCTGAGTCAACTTCAATGCAGAAGAAAAGTCAATTTGTTTTTTTGTGTCTTTGCTCCTAGTGGAATGCATATAGGCAGAGGCTTTGATGGTTGGGTGAGAGAGAATAGAAGTGTCAACAGAGAGTGGTTGTTATTTTGCAAAGGCTGTTCAGGGAAGCCTCACTAGTAATTTGACACTGGAGGAAAAATATTATAGTGCTGGTTGTACAAATGAAGAGAGGATTAGAGAGATAAAGTAACTTGCTCATGGTCACACTGTCTATGATGTGCATCTGGGGTACTTTAGGTGCTGAGATTCTTACTTTAGGACTACCCTTTTATGACATGGAATGATGGAAATACCTTATATTTGGTAGGGTGGTATTTATCAAAGTGCTCAGGAAAGCAAGCAAGGTGTTAGTCATATATTTTGGAGTGGGAAGGTTTTGAGCAAGGTAATTTTACAGTAAAAAGTATGTTTAATGCCTCAGAGACCAAATTTCAACAGAGTGGAGAAGTCAAAGTAGATTCAAACATACACCCAAAAGAATCTGAAGAAAGAAAATTTGGCCTGATGGATGTTATAAGAGAGTGATGCACAACATGATAGCTATGTTCCAAATAGGAAAGCATTAATTTGCTTCTTAGCAGCTGTTGAATTTGTATTGGGGTGTTTTCTTCATTGTTTGGACCAGAGACCTGTGCCCTATTTATCTTTGCACCTTGAACCCTTAGTGCAGAACTTATCTCCTTGGAGATACACTCTCAAAGACCATCACTTTGAATGACATTATCCAACCTTATACAATGATGAAGAACTAAGGGGGTGGAAGGTAACTTCACTTCTCTTGCCCTGCTGTGGGTGTCTAAAAAATTAGAGCTAAGTTTGGAGTCTTCTGACAGGGTTAGCACAGTATGAAAAAATCACAAAGGAAAAAACAAAGGTTGATTTATTTATCAGTTTCCTGATTCTCTTCCATAGTTTTTCTTTGGATATTAAAGCTCACCTGTACTAGAAATGAACCCCTAGAATGTCTTTGTCATATCATTTGCATACATAAAGACCAGGAGGCTTATGGAATTTTATTTTCCTCTAAATATATAAAACAATAACAAGACTAATTTCACACTTTGAGAACATCAAATGATCAAACCAGCAGCTATGGGAAGAATGATTGATAGGTTCAGAACCAATCAATGGCTTCCCCTTGTTTTGGGATCCTTTGGGGCAACATTTGGCAATAATTTCTAGCAAAAGAGAAAGAAAAATAAAACCAGTTAAAGATCTTGGTAATCATCAGTGCAATTGGCCTCTATCTATGGCACAATGTATTTTGATGTGCTCTGTGAGCTCTCAGGAAATGCACATTTTAAGTAAGGATGGATAAGGAAGCACTATTGCTCAGTGACAGTGCTCTTGGATTTGGAGTTGGAAAACTCTGGATTCCAATATCACTTACCAGCAGTGTGACTGAGTAATTTGTTATGTTGTACCTCAAAGACGTAGGAAATATATATATTTCAGGCAACCTCATACCCATTTCCCTGATTCAATCCCTTAATGATCTTAAAGACAAAAATGTAAGTGTTCTTCATGTAACAAGTTAGTGAAATCCTGATAGCAGGTTAAGTGATTTATGTAACATCACCCAAAGCAGAAATGTCATTTGGAGACACATTTATGCCTTGATCTCAATCCATGCTTGCTTTCTCTGCATCACATGACTTTCCTCATATGTTTTACACTCATCTGCACATATGGATGTTAAGTCTTTGATGGTATTTTATTTGGCATTACATTATATAAAAGATCATGAGCCAAGTGGTGACTGAAAATTTCTCAGAAATCATCAGTGGTTTGCATTCTTTATCTTCTTTTTTTTGGGGGGGGCGGTATGAGGGATTGAATCAAGGGGTGCTTCAACACTGAGCCACATCCCCAACCCATTTTGTATTTTATTTAGAGACAGGGTCTCGATGAATTGCTTAGGGCCTTGCTAAGTTACTGAGGCTGGCTTTGAATTCACAATCCTCTTACCTCAGCCTCCCAAGCCTCTAGGAATACAGGTGTCTGCCACTGCACCTGGCACAGTCTTTATATTCTGAGGACAAAATCAATAAGTCTAAATATATAAACCTGAGACTTTGTCATTATGGTACACAGCTCAGAGTAGGAAGGAACCTGTCTCTCACCTACTGTGGATATCAGTGCTGTGGGTATCAGAGTCCCTAGCCATGCCCTATACACCACAAGTAGGAGGTAGGTAGTGAATATCTGCTGAATTGAGTTGAAGGACACAGACATTTAGAGTCTGACTGAACTCCATTCGCTCATATGTTCACATACCAAATATGTATTCCCAAAACACATGTCTTCATTTAGATTTGTTGTGACAAAGGCATTCAAAGGAGTGTAAGCACAATACCAAAAAAAGGAGGGAATGGAGAGTGAGAAAAGGCTGATAAAAATCAGGATGCCAAAAGCAAGGGAAAAATCATATATATTTTAAAAATCCAGAGACAAAGTTAAAATGTACATATTTATTATAGTATTTAAAATTTAATACAAAGAACAAAAAGCATAAGACATCCAATGCATTTGAAGAAGCCATGCTCTGAGGAAGTTTGATAACTGTCATAAGGGGAACAATGTTATCTATAAAAACCTGCTCTTCCTAAGGCTCTGTATGGCAACTCTATTAACTAGAACATCTCCTTCACTTTCCATTCTAACTGTTTTTGCCTCTGGCTTGCCTTCTAGGGAGGTCAGACTGGGCCTCTCTTGTTTATACTAGCCTAATTATTTCAGTCCTGAAGGAACACAGAGATCCATCCCCCTAAGCTTGCCTCTCTGTCACAGGGCATAATCATAACTTGGATCACAACATCCACAAAAGGTCTGGGCTAATCATAATAAAAATGTGCTTTATGTACACGAGCATCACTGATAATTACTGACTCTTGTAGACTCCATGTATCATCTCAAAGTTTTTCTACTGGGTAACTCGCACTCTATTCTAAAAATGTCAAGGTTGCAGTCCAGATAATCCATAAGGATGGGGCCTGGCTTCATAGGTGTTTAATAAATACTTGTGGAATGTCAGACTCAGACATTGTCCATGATTTCCATACAGATTCTTCCCTTTTTTAATGTATAAAACAGAATTCAGATGTTTTCTTTTCTTTTCTTTAAATTTTTGTGCCATGGACCCTCTTAGTTCTGGAGGGTTATGGAGAGACATAAAGGTATGGAGAACATGAGTACAAATAATTTTTCAGAAAAGGAAAAAAGTACAATAACTGGGAATGTGGGAATGGTGATTAAAAATAAGAGAGCTGTGCCAATAAGCCGGTGACATGTCTTGCAGACACCAGTCTGATGAAGTGGGACTCAAGTAGCAGCACTGTCTGAGAGGAGATTTGATGGGAGGAGGAGGAGGAGGAGGAGGAGGAGGAGGAGGAGGAGGAGGAGGAGGAGGAGGAGGAGGAGGAGGAGGCAAATTCTATTTTGAGAGATAATGTGAAGGAAAGGAGGGAAGTCACATTGCTGAAAAGAAAGAGATCCTGCACCCCAAAGAAGAATGTAGGAGGATTTTAAAAACAGAATTTGTAGAATGGAACAAAAGGGTGGAGGAGGAAATTGGACCATAGGGAACAAAAGGGGTGTGAGGAGATTATCCTGGGTTAGTCATGAATATACAGATTCCTTGAATTACTGTAAAAGAATCAAGTTGTTAAAATTTGAAGTGGCTCTTGCATGCGACTCCTCTCAGTACCTGAACACCTTTCACTTTTGTGTGTATCAATGTTTTATAAACCTCTTTGGCTGACAAGGGAAAAGCCAGTAGAAACAGCAGAGTAGTAGGTAGCCACAGTACATTTCTCATTAGCTCAGTCTGGTTCCTGATTCTTACCAAAGAGAACTTGGTGAATCATCTGCATACCTGGTGCCTATTGTGGCAGCTGCCACAATGAAAGGAAGACTCTGCCTTCCAGGAAGTAATTGAAGTAATTGTGCCCTCTGCCCTGTTTTAAGGCAGTGGAAGCAATCCTTAGCCGACATTGCTACAGCCTTATCTACTACATGTGGCCTTAGGAGTCTTGTCATTGTCACAATACTGATAGGCTAATTACTGTTATTTAAATTATTAGATATTTCACACTCATAACCTTTGTTAATGATCATCTTAAAAAACTGTCTTCATGTAACAGAAGAGAAATCAGGCCCTCAGAGATGTTAAGAAAATTTCCCATGTGACTTAATAGCACCTGGAAGTGAAAAAGCAAGAAATCAAATCCAATGTGTGGTATGAAATCCGGGCTCTTAAAAGCCATGTCCTACTTATGTGTATTGGCAGGCTATGATTAATATAACATGGCCTGTCTGATTGATATCTAGGGCCTGCAAGTTCCTCTGAAGCATGAGAAATATGAGGACCATTTTAGTGACTGGAGACAAAACCGATTTGAAAATTTGTTTTGAGTATGTTTTATAGTCTGTTAGTGTAAATAGCATATGTAAGGGACTATTTCATGTAATCTCAGGTGGGTGTTTCTATTTACAATTTATAGATGAAACAAAATTTTAAGAGTTGAAAATAACCACCAAACTTTATTTAGAGTCAGTTTTCAATTCTGGCTCCATTTCTTAGCAGGCGAATCCAGAGCACACACTTTATCTCATCGACAACCCTCCTGTTCTTATATGCTTATGCTGTGAATTGCTAAGAGAAAGCATCCAATTTCATAGCAACTTTCACTCTGCTTTTTTGAACCATCCATTCTTACACGTATAATTAGTTATTGGAATTATGGCTTCAGGAAAGAATAGTGCCATCATGTTCTTTGCAAAAATAATTCTACTTGATTGAGGAGTCCCTGGGAGTGTTTTCATTTAGGGGAAAAGAAATTTCACCTTAATTCTAAATAGGAATAATTACAAGTATTTCAATGTAACTCAAAATTGGCAATTTAAGTTGCATCAGTTATTGGCTAGCCATGTGTTGATACTGGAAACACTGGCTACTGTGCAGAATTATCAAACAGGGGAATCCAAGAGCTACGATAGGAAAAAGCCATATGCTAAAGCCATCATGTACTTTGTATGTAAAAGTAAAGAGATGGAGAATGATTGTTAATTCATTTGCAAGATTTCATATGTTATTCCATATGGATTTGGATACAGACATGTCTGTGATCTACACAGTGTGATAATTAAGAACATTTTTTTTTCTTTTAGTATAAGGACATACCTCTTTATGAAGTAGAAAATCTATGTGTAAGGAAGCAATTTTTACACTTTGAATGATCCTCGGTGGTCTGATTTAAATCTTTCAAGTTTGCTATCCTCTAGCAGAAAAATGTTCAAATACCAATGATGCAGGCCACATAGAGGTTAATGGACAAAACCTATATGAAAAAAGTCATCTATCAGACTCATCAAGATGCTGTGATAGCATAGAAGGAGATTGTTGGACAAGCAACTTACTAAGCATTCTGTGGATATTTTTTTAGCAAAAGTGTATATTATTTTGTTAATATTTCATAAGCACAATTTTAGAGACAGATTTGAATCCTCCTTCTGCCACAGTCTATGGCACTTTCTCCAAGACCCTTTTCTCTGTGAGACCATGTTCCAAACCTTAATCTCAATGTGATAATACATTTTCAAACTCTGGAAAAGGACTTAAGCTTTCCTATCACCCAGTGTAGAGGGATTTGGATGTCATAACTGTATGTTTACCTAGAGAAATAAATAACCGTGGAACTTCAAATATAACAAGAATAGAGCATCATTCATCGGTGAAGCATATATATCAAGGTAATTGATTTTTCAAGAATTCATCCACAAGTAATGAAGTACATGAAATATTGCTAGGATGCATAGCCCATCAGTGCTACCCCTTTTTCAAGGACTCCTGAGGATATGTGAAATATTAGAGTCCTGCACCTTGAATTTATACTGACATATTTAATTAATAACTCACCTGTAAATTATGAAATGGGTAAAATATCTAGAGAAACAACAGAACCCGTGGGTTAGTCTACAAAACACACTCTTCCTCCCTGGCATTCACTGGAGTGTTGCACTGTGTTTTCTCTAGCCAACTTATAACCTTAGGATGTGACTCTCAGGTTGTTATGGAATGTAACAACCCTACATCCTTGAGGGCAGTAGACTTGGGGGTCAAATCATGATATCCCCTCTTCCATTGTGTGACTCTGTGACCTTGTAATACTATCTAAGTATCTCTGGCTCTCAGAGAAAGAAAAAAAATATTAATATTTATCAAATTCTTTCATACTTAAAAATTGAGTCCTCAAAGCAGCTCAAAATGCTTCAAACACCATTTTTTTTACCTGCTTTGTCTTCTTTCTTTTTTATTCCTTCCTACTTTCTCTCTTCTGTTTGTATTATTTTCATTCTTCCTACATACTGTAGGATAATTGCTGTGATGATTTAGATATGAGGTATCCCCATAAAACTCATGTGTGAGACAATGGAAAAATGTTCAGAGGTGAAATGATTAGATTATTAGAAAATTAACCTAATCTTTGTGCTGGTCCACTAAAATGGATTAACTGGGTGGCAACTGTACACAGGTTGGATGTGCCTAGAGGCAGTCAGTCAGTCACTGAAGGTGTGCCTTTGAGGCTCATACTTTGTCCCTCTGAGCACAGCTTTCTCTGCTTCCTGTTGACATATTTTGAGCGCCATTCCTCTCCCACATTTCTGCCATGTTGTTCTGCCTCACTCTGGGCCAAGAGCAATGTAGCGGGCTGACCATGGACTGACCATGAGCCAAATAAACTTTTTCTTGTCTACATTGTTCTTGTCAGGTCTTTTGGTTGCAGTGATAAAAAAAAAAAAAAGAAAAAGAAAAAGAAAAACCCAGCTAAAACATGTAGTGTGTGTCAGAGATTTTGTTAGAGCCTGAGCATACAAGGGTGAATAAGATGTTATTTCTGTAAACAACAATTTACTATCAGCTGTGGTTGAAATAGTAGGAGAGTTGGTGAAAAAGAGAAGAAACATAAAATGAAATGCTTTAAGGAGGTTCTTAGAAAAGATGTATAGATCAAAATGAAGAGGATGACTTGCTCTCTGTGGCAAGACTTCCTGGCTGAATATCAGAGCTGGTCAGATAGGAAAAGTGAAGTTTTAGGAGGAAAATACAGGTACACAGAAAGAGTGATGTAGGCTGCATTACCACATAAAATTGTAGAGGCACCAAAGAACGTGGAAAGTTGAAAGAAAGGACAGTTCTTGGAGAACTGAAGGCATGTGCTGTGCAGAGAGAGGCAGTAAAAGATGTTTGGAATAAATCATATAGATATTCAAAGCAGAAGACATACCTATTTGTTCCCTGATAACCACTAGAGGTATTACCTTTTTGGAGTTGGCAAGGCATATTCATCTCTTATAATATATTTGATTTCAATTTTTAAAAGAGCATACACTTAGAAAAAATACCTGAATTTTACTTTTTATATGTATGATGTGTGTATATTTACAAAATTTAAGTACAAAAGCTTGTGAAGTTGCACATATGTGTACTTATGCACATATGTATCTCTGCATAATCCTAAGTAAACAGTATTAATAATGTCAAAGTGGCCATATTACCAAAAACAATAAAAATATTCACTGGGATCCCCATAAAAATATCAATGACATTCTTCATAGAGCTAGAAAAAAAAATTAACATTTATATGGAAGAATAAATGACCCAGAATAGTAAAAGAAATGCTGAGCAATGAGAACAATGCTACTGGTATCACAATATTCAATCTCAAATGATATGACAGAGCAATAGTAACAAAAACAGCATGGTAATAGCATCAAAACAGACATAAAAATCAATGTAATAGAATAGAAGACATAGAGATGAATCCACACAGAGACAATCACCTGATCTTTGGCAAAGCTACCAGAAACATACATTGGAGAAAAGATAGCATTTTTAACAATTGGTGTTGTGAAAACTGGACATCCCTATGTATAAAAAATTAAACTAGATCCCTATCTCTCACCTGGCACAAATCAACTCAGAGAGGATCAAAGACCTAGGAATTAGATCAGAAACACTGCAACTGCTTGAAGAAACCACAGTGTCAACACTTTAACATATTGGCTCAGGAACTGACTTCCTTAATGAGACACCTAAAGCTCAAAAAATAAAACCAAGAATCAATAAGTGGGATGTCATCAAATTAAAAAGCTTCTGCACAGCAAAGGAAATAATTACAAACATGATGAGAGCCTAAGAATGGGAGAAAATCCTTGTCAGCTCTTCTTCCAACAGATTAATATCCAGAACATATAAAACTCAAAAAACTTAACACCATAAAAATGTCTATATAAAACCACTGAATAGATGGACAAATGAACTAAACAGAAAAATGCAAATGACCAACAAATGCATGAAAAAAAAAATATCCAGCATCCTTAGCAGTCAGGGAAATGCAAATCAAACTAGACTGAGATTTCATCTTGCTTCAGTTAGAATGACAATCATCAAGAATAAATAATAATAAATGCTGGCTTGGACGTGGAGCAAAGGTATACTCATCTGTTGTTGGCAGAACTTCAAATTAGCGTATCCTCTTTGGAAAGCAGTATGGAGATTCCTTAAAATAGTAGACTGGAACTACTATATGACCTACCTATCCCACTCCTAGGTATTTATCTACAAGAACTGAAGTCAGCATACTCTATTTATAAATACATATCAGAGTTTCTAGCAGCACAATTCAAATACCCAAGTTGTGGAATCAGTCTTGTTGTCCCTCTATAAACAACTGGGTAAAGAATATGTCAAACACACACACACACACACACACACACAGTGGGGTTTTACTTGGTCAAAAAGAATGAAATTATGTCATTTTTCAGTTAAATTGACAAAAATAGAAAATATCATGCTGAGTAAAACAAGCCAACCATAGAACCCATCAAATATTAAATATTCTCTCTAATATTCAGAAGCTCCAGGGAAACAAAAGACATTTTAAAAGGTGGTTGAAGGAATCCCATAGAAACAGAAGGGAGAACAATGTAGTAGAGGTAAGGGAAATAGGGGGAACGGGGAGAGATGAGAAATGGAAATGAAGTTAACCAAACTTTGTCATGTGCATGTATGAACACATCACAATGAATCCCACTTTAACATGAACTATAATGCACCAATTAAGAAATGAAAGAACAAAACTATGTGTGAATTCACACCTATGTGTATGCTTATGCATATAATTATAAGCACAAATTAAAGTGTATATATTTACATACATTTATATGTATGCATAGTATGTACATAATGTATAAAGTAAAACATTTTGCTTTTTATCATTTTATAACACCTACCTTAGACTCTTTTTGGCAATTTATAAAATTTTATATATGAGATTGGTGAGCCTATAGAGTTTGGTGACATGCCCATGATCACATGATTGATAATACTCATACTAAAATAACTTCTCCTCTAATTCCAGAATCTCTTCTCTAACACATACAGATTTGTGCTTCCCCTAAGACAGCATTAGGAAATGTGGGGGCAGGAGAACTCCAGTGCCTCCTCAAAAATATATCAAGCTACATTTGTGTTTATTTCCTTTCAAAATTTACATGCACACAACAGAATCAACATGACATAGATTATCTCTAAAGATAATTCAAAAACTATTATAATGTGAACTAAAGAATTTTTATGTAGCTAAAGAATCTTTATAACATAGTTTTTAATGCTTGCTTAATACTGCATACCTTTGATCTCTCTAAACTTAACCACTAATATCATACTTCTTTATTCATATTTAAATTATATTTTTAATATAATAACTTAAAAATGATAACAGATGAAAAAATAAACATCGGAATCTAAAACTTCAGCTGGGCATGGTGGCACAGGCCTAGGATCCCTGTGACTCAGAAAGGTGAGGCAGGAGGATTGCAAGTTCAAAGCCAGCCTCAGCAAATGAGCAAGACCTTGTCAAAAATAAAATAAAAAGGGCTGGAAATGTGACTCCATGGTAGAGTGCTAACCTACCATATCCAATGTCCTGGGTTCAATCTCTAGCACAGAAAAAGGTAGTAATAATTAAATCTAAAATTTGAAGACCCAGGAGAAAGAAAAAATACATAATTACCTTAGAGTAAGTTCTTAGTTTTAAAAATATTTAGTCAAAATATATAAATGAGCTTTTGGTTCCTGATTCATTTTAGCAATTGTATTCCTAATAATGTTATAATTTACATAGACACCAGGTATGTAAAGTATTTCTCAGTATTCCATAGAAGATTGGTTCTCAAACTCCTCACAGATCCCAAAATCTACACATGCTCAAGTCCCTTATATAGAATGGCATGGCCTTTGCATATAACCTATGCACATGTTCTCATATACATTAAATCAACTCTAGATTATTTATAAATCCCAACATAATGCAAATGGTATGCAAATATTTCTCATACTGTATTGTTTAGGGAACATTGACAAGAAAAAAAATATCTACATGTTCATTAGAGACTCAATTATTTCTTAAAATATTTTTGATACAGAGTTGGTTGCATCCACAGAGGCAAAACAAGGGAACACACAGGGACATCTAAATAAGACATAGTTTCTCCAAAAATAGGGCATTTTATCTTTATGTAATTATCTATCTATCTATCTATCTATCTATCTATCTATCTATCTATCTATCATTTATCTCCCTGGTCTACCTGTCTAATTTATAAGCTAGTAGTCACAAAGAAAGGTGGATGCAGTTTTTAGCAATGTGGAGGTTGATTCGTTTTATGATGTGTTTGTCTAAGCATGCACTTTCTTCCTGCGTGACACACCTGTGCAGGTTTGCCATTTCTGTGAAGCTTTTGAGTGGGATGGTGGGCACGTGCTGATGAATCTCTGGTTGAGTGTCTTTTACACTTCCTAACCGGTAGCATGTGGAACACATCACAGAGCCAGCAGAAAGTATGGGTGCAGTATAGGAACTCCCAAAGAACTCATCTTTTGTGAATTCCTAATCACTTAACCTCATAAGTGAAAGACCCTTTTATCACAGATAGTAAGATAACAATTGCACACTGAATTAGCAAGGGTTTCTGGGGATAACAAAGCTAGTGGTTTCATAACTGGGATAATGTGCTCAACAAGACTTATTCAAAAGAGGAGTCTAGCACAGCATTTTATATCAACTGCAATTTTGAACAGCACAATCTGGGAGACCCGCGACGAGTGAATTACAGTAATCAGCCTTCAAAATGACAAAAGAGTTAATCAGCATCTCCTTGCCTTTCTCGTGAAGCCTCTCAATCTGGTGATATCACAGAAATTATAAAAAGAAGTCTTCGTGACGGATACAAAATGCTTCTCAAATGATAGCACCAAAGACAATGAGAAGGGGGGAAAAACATAAAAGTTTTAAATTTTCGAGATGACTGAAACTGTATTCTAATCAAAAGTGTTCCCTGGATGATGAGAACAAGGAAGAGCTGTTCAGCATCAGGAAGAACTTAGTCCAGTCTAGGGTTTATATTCTTAAACTTTTGCACCAGGGAATTCTCCAATGGGCTGAATAAAGGGAAGATAAACTTCTGTCTTTTAAATACTGGAGAATGGAGCACACTGATCTATTCACAGCAAGGTAGTAAATGAAGGCTTCAGAGCAAGATCTTTTACTTTGTAATCCTCCTTCCTCCAAGTCCTTACCTTTCTACCTCTACTCCCCAGAGCCAGGATCAAATCTTTGTTGCATTATATTTATGTGAAAATGAAGAATTCTCATTAACTGTTAGATTAGATTAGATTTTTCCAGATGGCATCCCAAGGAAACTCTCTGAAGTATAGGTATTTTGTTCCCTCTTTCAAATTTACTATGCAGTTAATACTGCAAAGAATCTAGCAAGGCCAACTCAGATCCTCCTAATACCAGTTGTGGTTCACCCTTTTCAAAATTGCAAAATGTTTGGGTCCTTAATTTTCAAGAAAAAAGCGTGTCCCAGGGATGTTCTGTGACTTAGCCCCAATGCTGTATAGTTATGAGAAAGTCTAAATCTCAACCCTAGAACCAATGCTGAATTGGAAATTTATAAAAATTAAAAAAGGAAGGTATAATAAGATGCAATTTATTGTATCAACTCAAAGTTGTACTTGAATTTCCATGGCTTAAAAGAAGATCTAAGTTGATTTTGTATATTATGATATGAGGTTATTGTGACATTGTGACATCAAAGTATTTTGTACTGAGGGCTGCCATGTTATTTATCACATTATTTAGGTTACTTATCAAATATGTACATCAGGGAATTTTGTTGATTGTCCCAGGGGAGGAGGAACATTCATCATAAGCTGGTTAAAAAGCTGAAAGCCCTACTTTATTGTCATATTGATATAATGGACATACCACACGTAAGCTCATGAACATGTTGCCTGGCATTGAAAGTGTGTTACTGTCAGCGTGCAGAGGGCCATGAACTCTACTGCTGCTTGCCCATCACTATGAAAAAGAGGAATGTTTTCCAGTCTTGGGCAATGGAAATTTATTAAAACTAGAATGTTTTTAAATTGTTTATTTGGCAAAGAAGCAATAGGAATCTCCTATCTGCCTGTTTAAAATCAAAGTCAGAAATGGATAAGAAATGCCCTTTAATTGAAGATTTAAGTCACTTTTTAGTATTCATAGGTCAAAATTTTGGACTTCTCAAATCCAAGAGGAAACACAGTGTGTCCTAATTACCATATTTTCTGCTCTGTATTAGGCAGTTTAAATATCAACAATAATTTTAACAACAGGGAAGTTCTCCCTCTTGTCCATAAACAGCTTAAAGCTACTAACATGGGAACCAAAGCAGAGGAGAAGAAATAGAGTTTTAATGCAAATTTAATCTTCTGTTTTATGAGGTTATCAATGTTTTGTAATATCTTGAAGGTGAAATGATCTGCCTTTTGAATAGGACTAAAAATGTCAATGAATGTGTGTAGTTAAGACCCAACACACACACACACACACACACACACACACACACACATACACACACACACACACAAAGAAAGATCAAGTGCACTTGTGTTTTTTCCTATCCTGCCTTCATAGTCAAGGTAGCTGAAAAACAAAGAAAAGTTATAGAAATTCTGTCTTAGATTTTGTAATGAGTTACTGCTAGTTGTAGGGTTGAGGCCAGAGACAGTGGGCTCATGCTGTTCATTACATGGTTTTAACTGAGGCCAATTAAGTGTGCTGCATGTGCTAAAGAATGCCCACAGAAACTCCCTGCTTACCTTTGCTATCAGAAACCTACTCCAATGTTGTAGCAAGGAAGAGCTATGAAGAATCCTAGATGTACAGCATCCTAGCTGGGTCATCATGAGCAACTCATTTAACTTAGTAAGCATTATTCCCACTGTACCAGTAAGGAAACACATACCAGCCCTGCTCCTCAAGAGCTAGCCTCTGCACCAGGAGACATTGTGACATCAAAGGATTTTGTACTGAGGGCCGCCATGTTGTCAATATGCTTGATATTTGAATAAAGCACCAGTGTCCTAAACATGTCTTTTAAGGCCCTTCTTGAAATGGCTTGATTAAAGAGAATTTAACAAAGGACTAATGACAAAGGCATGACCTGGTTAGTAAAGATTGTCAAAGACGCGTCCCAAAGCCTACAACAGAGGCAACATCATCATTCTTAGAAAGTAAGGAGCAAGAAAATGAGAAACCTATAACAATATAGTCAAATAATGTCTAGAGTTACCAAGCATGGGAGAAATGTTTTAGAAAGGTCTGGAACTTTTCCCTCCTTCAGTCTTAGTCTCCTAGGATATTCTAGGACTGTTGTAATCCCAAAGAGATTTAGAAAGTAGGAGATTTCCTTGAAGCAATTTTTTAAGCTTACCCTTTCATGATGAGTAAGTAGAGAGGAAGGATTGTGGATATGGAAGAAAAACTGGAGTATACAGCAAATATTGTCTAGATAAATATTAATAATTCTGATAGGACCCAGAAAAGGGGGAAGGAAACACCATGTTTAGGTTACTACTATCTGTCAAGAACTTTGATGGAATTTACTTACATAATTTTAGAATGCCTACCATGAAAATCTGGCTATTATCATCATTAGACAGGCTGCAGTAGTGAGTCCTGATGGGTCTCCTAAATCTTTTTCATGGTCACAAAGCTACTAAGTGTGAGAATAAGAAACCATGGCTTAACAGTTATATGGGAACTTTCATAAGGGGATTCAAATTTGTTAACACAGATGAAACTTGGGTGGCATGCAACTGTGCATCTCAAGGATGGAGAGCACAAAGGAATTCTATACCTGGCAGAGACTCATGAAGCATTTCTTCTCCTATTTGATAAGCAGGACCCTCCACTGTAATATCTCACTCCCATTCTGATAGAATTCATTAACACTAACTGAGGTGTGCTCTTTTGAACTGAGCCACAAAACTATTTCAACCCCAGGTATCTGAAAAACATTACCAATGAACTGTTTTTTTAGCCTTTGTATCTATCTATCTGTTTATCTGTTTATATATCTATATCTATATATGCAAATGATGAGAAAAAATATATCCTAATCTGTTCTGACTCTGAGAAGTTGAAGGCATTCTTCTACACAAATAACCTGAGAGGCCTTATGGATGCACCTGAACCTCTTAATTTTATTGAAAAATATTGCTACCTTCCTTGGACAATTATATGATTTTCCTATAATTTTTATAAGTCTCATGTCCAGTTCCAATGTCCAATGTATGGCTTCAATTTGTGATGACCTTAGAATATAGTACTATGTAAACTTTATCACCATTCATGAAAAGTATGTTAAGGAGTAAAACTAAAATTGAGTCCATAATCAGTATAACTTGGGTTAAGAAAATACATACCCACAGCAGAATAGTTACCTTGGTGTCTCAGCATATTAATGATGAGTTTTTGTTGTCATTGTGGGTTTTTTTCTTGTTTATTTTCCATTCAAAAAAACCTTACAGTCCCCTAAGCCTGATATGTTGCTATATTTCTATTTTCACTATTTTTGTTTTGTTTTTAACCATATAGGTATCATCTCTTAATTGTATTATGATATGATCAAATCCTGAAACAAATAATTATATTAAAAGGTATCATTATATAACTGTAAATGTTTCCAAACGGAGTGCTGTCTGAAAGGTGAACCCCGATAGAAAAGTGGCACCAAGGTCTAATAAAGCAATAAGAACTCACAGCTCTTCCTAGAGCCTGCTCAGGGATTGGAGGGAGTAGATTTCCCTGACCATTCTTGCACCTCGCTTGCTGCTCAGATGATTCAGGGACTTGATCTCTATGAAAACCTCTTACAAACTAATAATTTCATTAGAGCATGCATGGGCATACACACACACACACATGTCCAAAGCATGCGCGGGCATACACACACACACACACACACACACACACACACACAAACACAGATAGTATTGCAACTTCAGAATTTGCCAAGAAAGTGCCTTATCTTCAATTTGAATTGAACATTTATGGTGTCCTGGGACTAGTGTAAGTGGAAGGGACTATCTTTAATTTTGATAGCTTTCTTTCACTTGAGCCAGAGATGTAATATACATTTATTTGATAGAAATATTCTGGGCTAGTCATAATATTTTTTATCATGGACGGTTAATAACAGGGATTGGCACCTTATGGCCCAAAGTTAAGTTAGAATGTAGAAAATAGAAAACTATAGTAGCATGATAATATATCTTATAGGTTTCCAAAATGGGAAAAATGAAATATCCATCAATGTGGGAATGGGGAAATGCTTAAGTTACTTGTAGCATATTCATATAATGAAAAATTGTGCAGCTGTTAAGAAGTACTGATGTGCACTACTATATACTGGCAAACAAGTTTCTCAAAAACATCCATCATTAGGAATAAACAGCTTCAGGGAGATGTCTGATCATGCTCACATTTGAGGTTAAATATTTCTATGCACATATGCACATTCATGTTGTGTATATACTTAATGGCTTTGTGATTATGCATAACAGAATGTCAGCAATATTTTCAATGAAAAAAGGTGTAGTGGTTGGGAGAGAGCTAAATAAAGATATTCGAAATAACTTCAGGATTATATAAGCAAATTTAAAATCTTTAACCTGAATATTAAATAACTAGTGAAACAGACTCACGGGAAGCCTAAAAAAAAAAAAAACAAAAAAAACAACCTCTTTAAGATTTAGCATGGACAATTTTATCATATCTTGGTGATTTTGTTTTACTTGCGGTTTCTCTTTTCTACAGCTTCCTATGTTTTGCAATATTTTAACTTCATAGTAAAAGAGACAACTAAGCCATTAAAACATAAATGTAATTCAACAGTACCTTAACATTTAGAAACTTGAGTAGATTAGTTCTGATTGGTGTTTTATGCATCTGAGTTGATTCTAGTAATGCTTTTATTTCTTTCGTCTTTCTAATGTATTTGTAGCTTCAGAATAATTTATCTTTGACCATAGAACCTTTAAGCTATTTGTCTATTCACTCATCTTGTAGGGGAATTGGGGGTCTATGATAAATTATAGGATTCTTTCACTTCCAGGGTTTTCCTGGGTGGAAATAGGTTCCGTTATGATTTATAATTTCATTTGTTAGGCATTTTCCTTTCTAATGTATATTTTCACAAGTTCTTTGTATGGGCTTTCTCAAGTTATCTAGAGATATTTCTGACTACAATCTTTCTCAGTGTTGCTATCACAGATAGAGACCAGTTAAATGTCAACAGAAATGGAAAATATCTGAGTGGGTGCATGATATAAGCACAAGTGTGTTTGTGTTTGTTGCATACATTGCTGAATGAACTCTGCCTGAAAGTCATTCTCCCCATTTTTCTCCCTCAGCTATTATAAAAACTGCTCTTCCCAACATGGACAGAGAAGCCAAGGAGGAGTACCTGGTTGTTATCCAAGCCAAAGATATGGGTGGACACTCTGGTGGCCTGTCCGGGACCACGACGCTCACAGTAACCCTTACTGATGTTAATGACAATCCTCCAAAATTTGCACAGAGTAAGTGGGTTTCCTGCACTAGATGAGAATATAAGTATGGTATTTTCACTTGAATTTATATTATAATTTTCAGTGACATTCCAAAAACTCATAGCAAACATTGAATACTTAATTTATAGAGTATGAAAAAAATACTCCTTCGCACTTAACAACTATCCCATGTACCATATTTATCCTCATTTTACAGAATTCAAAAACATTGGGGAAATTTCCAAATATCAAGTATGCAGTATGCAGTATGTAACTGAGAATTAGAGTGAGATTGAGATAAGGATGAAAATACCACTAAGATATTGATCAATTATTATTTCTGGTACTGAATAAAAGAAACCAAATGCCCAGTGTCTGTGCTGGGGAAGCCAACGCACTGTAAACTTGCTGTCACACTTGCATGTGTGGCATCTGGGAGGGACAATGCCCATGACTCTCTCCACTCTTTGAGCTAAGGCTGTGCTTTGCCTGTGCAACCCCAGTAACACCATAGGCAGTCACCTCAGTGAATTGGGGAGACAATCATTATTTTCTAAGTATCTTGTACTCTGCTGAAACACTTTTTTTTTTTTTGAGCATTTATCCAAGTAATGTGACATAGAGGAATGAGTCAGCAAAGCCTTTCTGACACAAGGACTCCCAAATTGAAATATGAAGAATGGATAGGTTTAGTTGGAACAAGATGAAACCAGCTAGAACATAAGAAATCAGGGGAGAGATAAGGGACATTGTAGTTAAAAGATTTTTATTTTATTTTTTTTAAGATTCCACATATAAGTGAGATTAGACAGTATATTTCCTTTTCTGCCTGGCCTATTGGACTTAATGTTCTCTAGGCTCAACCATGTTGTCATAAATGGCAAGATATCCTTTTTTAAAAGTTGAATACTATTCTATCGTATATAAGCACCACAGCTTTTTAAACCAGTCTTCCACCAATGGACACTTAATTTGTTTCTATGTCTTGGCGACTGTGAATAATGTTGCATTGAACATCTGAGGGTAAGGTGAGTGCATGACCTTGCATGGGAACAGAAAAGATTTCACAGTAGTTGGAGCACAGAAGTGCCAGGTGGAGAATGTGGCAACAGGAGCTAGACAATTAGCATAGGCAGGAATTAGCTGAACTTGGATTTATAGGCCATTTTAAGTACCACAAACTTTATTCTAAGATCACTGAAAATCCATTAGAAGATTTAAAATGGAGGTAGAGTTATAGTTTATCTCTAGGAAAATCAGGGGAAAAAAATCTGGCCTTCTTCCAATGTCTTTCTCCACACTGCACCCAGTGAAAGGGATATTTACAAACATTCATGTAAATTGAATAGCCCTGGCAAGCAAGGGTTATAGCAGTGGAAGTGATAGAATTAAGTATAGGTGTGGTTAATACTTTGGAGTTAATAATGGGAATAGTCTAAGGATTGATCGCCTTTTTCAGATAAAAAAAAATGGTTATCAAATATGTGATATTAGAGATTAGATGTCCACTGGTGCTTTTTACTGGGATAGGAAACATCACAGGACAATTGTTCTTTGAAAAGAAAAGAGAGAAGAGACGGGACAGAGGGATCGAGCTTGAAAATGACATATTCAAAGCACCTTTGAGAATTTACCTGAAGGAATTCCAAGGCAGAGAGAATAGAGATGCATTTTCATCAAGAATGTTAGAACTTTTACATCTTGCCATTCATAAATTAGACAATAATGCAACCCTTTTAAACAAAATTATTGAAGTGGAGAGCACCATTTCTCCTTGCCTTTCCCCAGTCTTTTATTCCTCATTCAGTTGCCATTACAGTTAATGCTATAATGTGCAATTCTTCTTTCTCAGAAAATGATTATCTCAATTCAACAGTGGCAGATGAGTTTCAAAAGCAGTCCCTTTCTTAGCGGCAATAACTATTAACTATGATCACACTGATAGAGATGATGAGAATGAGCAGAATAGCAATGGATAAAGGAATGCTCCATTTGCTTGGTTTCACAAGGCTCCCCGGTGTAGGTCTGGCAGCAAGGTGAGGCCCCTGGCTGGCTTATTTACTTAATAAGCATACCTAAAGGGATCATTTGCAAGCTTACCTGGAATATAAAGTTTGAAAGCAATAGAATCATTACACCAATTATGACCAAATTGGGAGATTCATGTTCCACATGATGATTTTCAGTGCCTACCTATGGTAAAACCATTTGGAAAATGTTTTTTTTTTTTCTTCCTAAGCCCCATAACTTCATGATTCTAAGAGATATTTTTATTTCATAATTAACAGAAAGGGTATTAGTGCTTGATGAAACTTCACTCAGCAACTAAACCAATCTTGTAATGTTGGGCAAAATGAGCCTTGGTTTATCCAAGGGATTCCATGATGGAATTCAAAGTAGAACTATGTGATGTTCTCCAGATTTAATTTTTCCTTTTGGGTTTATAGTTCATTGAATGTCTATTTCTCCCTTAGTGTCATTGTCTAAAACGTCCTGGTTGTCTGAGTTTTACTTCTCCAGAAACATTCACCAAGACAACCATTTGGTTAAAAGTAACTGAACTTATAGATGGTTCCATTAAACTCCAGTGGGGGAAAGTGAGAGAGAGAAGGATAAAGAGCCAAAGGAGGTACACAATCTAACCAGCTACCACTGTGGGTGAGTGGAACCTTATCTCATGCAGAAAAATCTGCCCTACTAGAAAGAAATAAAAGAAAAGGGAAAATAGAATGTCCTAGGATTTTATATACTACCTCCTGTGAGTCCTGGAGGGCTGCTTCTGCGGGGAATTAGTGCTCTGGAAGTTCCAGTCTGACATGCAATGGGCCAAATGGAATATGAAAGCCAGAGGAATCCCTCAGGCAAAGAAATGCAGGAGCTGGCAGTTAGATGTAGGGCAGGTGTGATATAAAGTGGTAATGGCCAGGAATTGTGTTTGGAGCACCACCAGTTTACAGGATACCAAGGAAAGTGAGTGACAACAACATCACAATGAAAGCCATTTGAATAAAAATAGGACAAATGTCACTAATTAGACATGTTTTACTGTTCCCATAGGAGAATGAAAATACACTGTAATTGTATTTTGCCTAGGGAGTTTTGAAGGTAGCATTTTTGTCTTCAGAGCAATGAGGACATTAGTAACAGGAGGAGTGTTTCTTGTGTCTGAACAGCTTGCTGCAGGGCACAGCAGAAGTTTAGTAATTGGATTTTATCAAAAAACGGTCTACAAGTCTGTAAATATAAAAGTAAGTTCAAAAGTGACTTTCAGTATGTTACATATCGCATCTTTCTGAGCTGAAATTAGCTTAATATGTTATGTTGGGCAGCAATGAATATGTCCACAGGCAGTCAGTGTGATTATACAGCAAATTGGAAGGTACATTCACATAGATTCACTAATATTCTGATACAGTTGTTCCAAATATATACCTGATAAACATGGTTGAACAAATCCCAAATCTCAGAAGAATCTTGAAAAAAAGAGTTCACTGTTCTGGGAAATATTTGTCTCTCTTTATTTAAAAGACTGCATGTTTCACAAGGCAATGGGGATGTTCTCATCTTTTCCATTGTTCAGAACAAAGGAAGTACTTAACACTATCTGCTGAATGAATATGTACATAGCTAGCATTGGTGCAGCACTCAGTGTTTCTACTCTTTTCTAAGGTCTGTATCACTTCTCAGTACCAGAAGATGTGGTTCTTGGCACTGCAATAGGAAGGGTCAAGGCCAATGACCAGGATGTTGGTGAAAATGCACAGTCCTCTTATGACATCATTGACGGAGATGGAACAGCACTCTTTGAAATCACCTCTGACGCCCAGGCCCAGGATGGCATTATACGACTAAGAAAGGTAAGCCAAGGAAGGTTTTGCTCATCTTTAAAATACCATCCACAAACTTGAGCTTGGACTGACAGAATCTTAGAGTTGGTAGGCATTTGGCTTTTCCTTGTAAAACATGATGACTATTAGGATCCTTTTAGCACCTCTAATCCATTGGGCCCACTTCACATTTCAGCTGAAGCTCAGGTAAACAGCTACCATGATGGTGCTGACCTCCCATCTTACCTGATATTTCTCTCTTTGTCTATTCCTCAGTGACTTTCCCTAAGCCCCGAGAGCTTAGGGAAAGAGCTTAGGGAAAGCTTAGAGAAAGCTAACTCCGTCTTTGTACAGGGCACTCCAGCTATTAAAGAAAGTCAAAGCCCAGAAGGGAACTCTCAACCAATTGGGAACAAAAGTTGATGGACAGTTAGTATTCTGAGGCATATTGCTTAATGTCTGCTAAGAGTATTCTCAGTAGAAGTCAGTCTCAGTTGCCCCACAATGGTGACAAGTTCAATAGCTTTTAGTCTTTCCCTGTATAACTCTCCTATTTCTGTACTGCTGCTTTCTCAAATATCTTCCAAGATATATTGACATTTCCCCCAAGTCTTTATTGAAAGCTGAACTTTCAAGAAAAACTCAAAGACAGGCTGAACATCCAGGTTCAGATATCCTAGCCAGCTCTGGAGCTCTGATTAGAAGACCAACCCTGCTACCACTAGCTGCTCTAAACTATGGGTTAACAGCCCAGTCATTATGGGAAATGAAATAAAACTCAGTTTAGCCTTACTTCTGGGTGTAGGGCTACTATTAGGAAAAAAAATTTAAAAAGTGTCTCTGAATGTAGACTTTGACAATGTGAGACTGCTTTTGCCATCAACCCATGGCTCACGGTAGATATGAAAATTTCTGTTCATTTTTCCATTTTTATTTCTTATAATAAAAAATCATAAGGAATGTATAAAACATAGCTTATTATTTTATGCACACAAAGCCTTGCAAGGGAAAAATACTCTTATCCTCATCATAACTTTGTTGGAAATCATTCTACATAACCTTTGTCATGAAGTAGGTCATGCTATTTTTAAATAGATAAATAAGAAGTACATGGGAGATTACACTCTTAGGAGCCAATAATTTCTTCCTCTGTCTTGATCAGCATGTCATTGATACGATTCACTATGTGATTTTCTGATGTTACATAAAGATCCATTATTCCCAGAGGTCCTGCTCTTAAAATTTCCCATTGAAGAGTTATTAACCATAGAAATATGAAATCTTCTGTTTATATTTTTGTATAAATATAATGTTAAAAATCAATTTGAGAAAAAAAATGGATGCATTTTTTTTTCACTTTCTTTTGAGCAATACTGTCTTCAGATCAGGATCCTAGCTTGGGTTTAGAACTCAAGAGTTGCAAAATGTTTAAAAACTCATATTTGAAATGGAGTGCAGCATAATGACACTTGAGTCAATTACTGAATGACCCAGAGCCACATTGTCTTTGGCTAGCAATTCCTAATGTAATGTTTATTGTTATTCTTAACTGCTGTCCTTTGTTGTCATAAGGTGCTTTTTATAAACTGAAACATTAGCTGTTTATGTTTTTGTCCACTATTATTCATAAACTTGGAAGCATGTACTTTGACACATGTATTTTACTTTAGAGAATAATTCATGGGCCTTCAATTCATGGGCCATCTTATTTGTCTGATGACAGTAGAATATATTGAGGTACATTGTTGTTATATGAGCTAAAGGTGAGACACAGCTAGGTTTTGAATCTGCCTACATATTTCTTTATATGCTCACCTGCTTCATAGCACAGCACTTAACAGTAGAATATATTGAGGTACATTGTTGTTATATGAGCTAAAGGTGAGACCCTCCTTGCATGGAAGCCTTCTGATCTGTACTTATTACTGAAGTATATCAGGCAACAAGCAAGGTACAGGGGTTCCCACTTTTTTTTTCCTTTCAGGCAACAACAGCCATTAATCCCCCTCTATGAGTGATTGCAAAAATTCTCTGGAAAATCCTGAGGAGAAGGCCTAGAGACTTACCATTGGCTGAGATTTGGGAGAATAGGAGGGATGGAAAAATAGAAGATGCTAAACAAAGAGTCCAACCTCTCAGCTAAGACTGGATAAATATTTTTTTAATGACCTATAGTACAAGCATGTGGCCACAGTTAATGATAATGTATTGTGTATTTCAAAATTGCCAGAACAAATTTTTATTATTCTCCTCACCCCCAAAAAAATCTGAAACAATTAGTGATGTGATAGATACGTCAATTAGCTTGATTGAACTTTTCCATAACATAAACATAGATGAGAACATCAAACAGTATCCCATAAACATATAGAATTATTATTTGTGAATTAAAAATAAAATTAAGAAATTAACAATAGAATCCATTATATTGAACATTGTTTGAAAAGACCTTGAAATTGTAAAATTGTTATAGTAGGGGTGATTGGCAAATTGTGATTATGCCGATAGTGAATCATTTATTCATAGGTATATACTTGTGCCTAGTAATTTGAGAATCAACAGAGAAGTGAGTGTTTGCATTGTTTACTGGAAAATATTGGCAGGGGGAAGCTAAGTCTCATTAGATCTGAATTCAAATATAAAAATCAACATAAAAATTTTAAGTAAGAATATATATTTAAGCTTGCATAAGAGTTCTGAAAGACTTCACTGATGGTAGTTTGTGTTCCAGCTTCTTATTTTTTAAAAATCTGCATTGCAGATTTAAAGTTATGTTTCTTATGAGAAATTGTAATGCAGACGTAACTATCTCCTTGAATCTTGACAGTCATGCATTCTTGAAATCTGGAGTATTGTAAGTTGCCAAGAATTGGTCTATAAGGGTTCTGATGCAGATGGGTCTCTGGTGTATTTAAAGGGACTATCTTCTCTTACCTCACTCTATTAAACCTAGGCCAATGACAAGAGTCTCTTGCCCTGATAAGGAATGAAGTGTTAGTATGTCAGAAATATGTTCAGTAATGGTACAATGAAGCAACTGCAAGTTGTTTTTAAGTGGTCGGTGAGTGCATACTCAGACTAAGTTCTATTTATACTGCACTTACTTTCCTTTTTCTAAATATAAACACAGCTAGGTTTTGAATCTGCCTACAAATTTCTTTATATTCTCACCTGCTTCGTAGCACAACACTTAACAGTAAAGACCTTTGCCAAGGCCCTAAAAAATAATAAACCTCATTTTAATTATATAATCAGTAAAGTAGCAATGCTTTGGAAATAAAATAAGAAAACACTCTTTGTTGAGATTCGTGCTAAATTATGCTTTAAAACATCTCCTTGGACTAAACAATGATTATTTCTAGTTCTTTACATTTCACACACTGTTGCAGAAATGATAAAATATTCTTCCCAGATAGAGATTGTATTCGATGCTGCCTTATCTCCTACCAGCAGAGGCCTGATTAACTGGCTGATTAGTATGCAGGTCATGCTATCACTAGTAAAATTTTATTATGACTCTGAAGTGAAATTTTGATGGCAGAATTCATGACTGTGAATATTTTGTGAATTCCAAGTGAAATGAGCAAAACAAAACAAAACAATGGGAGATTAGATTCACTGAGCTTGTATAATAAACAGATATCAATAAATGCCTGTAAAATTTACAGGTTGAATCTAGGGGAATGGAGAGTGATCCCATTAAGACTCACAAATGGGCTTAAATGCACATAACTTTCATCCATCAGCATTATACTCATTTGTTCTTGCTGCTGTGGTCATTAGTGAAGCATTCATCTTTGTCATTTCTTAACAGCCTCTGGACTTTGAGACCAAGAAATCCTATACTCTGAAGGTAGAGGCAGCCAATGTCCATATTGACCCACGTTTCAGCAGCAGGGGACCCTTTAAAGATACGGCTACGGTTAAAATTGTTGTGGAGGATGCAGATGAGCCTCCTGTCTTCTCTTCACCAACATACCTCCTGGAAGTTCATGAAAATGCTGCTCTGAACTCCGTGATTGGGCAAGTGACTGCTCGTGACCCTGATATCACATCCAGTCCTATAAGGTATTTCTCTTTTAAATGACATACTGGCTACTTGAAATGACAAACTCATCATTACAAAATGCTATGATTTGGTACACATTCTGCATGGCTGCCTTTGAGTCTAGGATCACATGACAAAGGAATTTAGGCCCAAACGTGCTCTGTCTGTGTGTCCATGTATATGTGAATATATGCACGTAGAAATATGTGCCTACTAAGAGCTTCACACAATGTCTGACACCAGAAACCTCAAGATTAATCAACCTATTTAGCAAGCCCAACGATGATGCAAAATCTCAAATATTTTGCAGCACATTTGGGTGAATCTTTTATATTTTTTCTTTTATTGCTTTTTAGCATTGCAAAAGCTAGTTTGTCTTCTTCAACAGTTACAGTGATACATTATAACTGATACAGTTATACATTAGAATTTAAAGACTTATAAGACTGCTGTGTCAATGTACTAAGAGGATCCCATCTTATTTCTGTTTGATGTTTGGCTTTAAAATTAGCTTATTCTCAGTTCATGGGCATTTCTCTTTGGTCAGCATATCTGGTTTGGTGTCTTTTAGACAAAAATCTTTTCCCTCACTTTGAAATTGTCTTTTGTCCTTTCTTTTTTTTTTTAATTTTTTATTGTTGGTTGTTCAAAACATTACAAATTTCTTGACATATCATATTCCACACTTTGATTCAAGTGGGTTATGAACTCCCACCTTCACCCCATACACAGATTGCAGAATCACATCAGTTACACATCCATTGATTTACATATTGCCATACTAGTGTCTGTTGTGCTCCGCTGCCTTTCCCATCCTCCACCATCCCCCCTCCCCACCTCTCCCCTCCCCTCCCCTCCTCTCTCTCTACCCCCTCCACTGTATAACCCTGAGGGTCTCCTTCCATTTCCATGCAATTTCCTTTCTCTCTCCCTTTCCCTCCCACCTCTCATCCCTGTTAAATGTTAATCTTCTTCTCATGCTCTTCGTCCCTACTCTGATCCTAGTTACTCTCCTTATATCAAAGAAGACATTTGGCATTTGTTTTTTAGGGATTGGCTAGCTTCACTTAGCATAATCTGCTCTAATGCCATCCATTTCCCTGCAAATTCTATGATTTTGTCATTTTTTAATGCAGAGTAATACTCCATTGTGTATAAATGCCACATTTTTTTAATCCATTCGTCTATTGAAGGGCATCTAGGTTGGTTCCACAGTCTTGCTGTTGTGAATTGTGCTGCTATGAACATCAATGTAGCAGTGTCCCTGTAGCATGCTCTTTTTAGGTCTTTAGGGAATAGACCAAGAAGGGGAATAGCTGGGTCAAATGGTGGCTCCATTCCCAGCTTTCCAAGAAATCTCCATACTGCTTTCCAAATTGGCTGCACCAATTTGCAGTCCCACCAGCAATGTACAAGTGTACCCTTTTCCCCACATCCTTGCCAGCACTTGTTGTTGTTTGACTTCATAATGGCTGCCAATCTTACTGGAGTGAGATGGTATCTTAGGGTGGTTTTGATTTGCATTTCTCTGACTGCTAAAGATGGTGAGCATTTTTTCATGTACTTGTTGATTGACTGTATGTCCTCCTCTGAGAAGTGTCTGTTCAGGTCCTTGGCCCATTTGTTGATTGGGTTGTTTGTTCTCTTATTGTCTAATTTTTTGAGTTCTTTGTATACTCTGGATATTAGGGCTCTATCTGAAGTGTGAGGAGTAAAGATTTGTTCCCAGGGTGTAGGCTCCCTATTTACCTCTCTTATTGTTTCTTTTGCTGAGAAAAAACTTTTTAGTTTGAGTAAGTCCCATTTGTTGATTCTAGTTATTAACTTTTGTGCTATGGGTGTCCTATTGAGGAATTTGGAGCCCGACCCCACCGAATGTAGATCGTAGCCAACTTTTTCTTCTATCAGACGGCGTGTCTCTGATTTGATATCAAGCTCCTTCATCCATTTTGAATTCACTTTTGTGCATGGCGAGAGAAAGGGATTCAGTTTCATTTTGTTGCATATGGATTTCCAGTTTTCCCAGCACCATTTGTTGAAGATGCTATCCTTCCTCCATTGCATGCTTTTAGCCCCTTTATCAAATATAAGATAGTTGTAGTTTTGTGGATTGGTTTCTGTGTCCTCTATTCTGTACCATTGGTCTACCCGCCTGTTTTGGTACCAGTACCATGCTGTTTTTGTTACTATTGCTCTGTAGTATAGTTTGAAGTCTGGTATTGCTATACTGCCTGATTCACACTTCCTGCTTAGCATTGTTTTTGCTATTCTGGGTCTTTTATTTTTCCATATGAATTTCATGATTGCTTTCTCTATTTCTACAAGAAATGCCGTTGGGATTTTGATTGGCATTGCATTAAACCTATAGAGAACTTTTGGTAATATCGCCATTTTGATGATGTTAGTTCTGCCTATCCATGAACAGGGTATATTTTTCCATCTTCTAAGATCTTCTTCTATTTCTCTCTTTAGGGTTCTGTAGTTTTCATTGTATAAGTCTTTCACCTCTTTTGTTAGGTTGATTCCCAAGTATTTTATTTTTTTTGAAGATATTGTGAATGGAGTGGTTGTCCTCATTTCCATTTCAGAGGATTTGTCGCTGATATACAGGAATGCCTTTGATTTATGTGTGTTGATTTTATATCCTGCCACTTTGCTGAATTCATTTATTAGCTCTAATAGTTTCTTTGTAGAGCCTTTTGGGTCTGCTAGGTATAGAATCATGTCATCAGCAAATAGTGATAATTTAAGTTCTTCTTTTCCTATTTTTATGCCTTTAATTTCTTTCGTCTGTCTAATTGCTCTGGCCAGTGTTTCGAGAACTATGTTGAACAGAAGTGGAGAGAGAGAGGGCATCCCTGTCTTGTTCCAGATTTTAGAGGGAATGCCTTCAGTTTTTCTCCATTCAGAATGATGCTAGCCTGAGGCTTAGCATAGATTGCTTTTACAATATTGAGGTATGTTCCTGTTATCCCTAGTTTTTCTAGAGTTTTGAACATAAAGGGATGCTGTACTTTGTCGAATGCTTTTTCCGCATCTATCGAGATGATCATATGGTTCTTATTTTTAAGTCTATTGATGTGGTGAATAACATTTATTGATTTCCGTATATTGAACCAGCCTTGCATCCCAGGGATGAATCCTACTTGATCATGGTGCACAATTTTTTTGATATGTTTTTGTATCCGATTCGCCAGAATTTTATTGAGGATTTTTGCATCTAGGTTCATTAGAGATATTGGTCTGTAGTTTTCTTTCTTTGAAGTGTCTTTGTCTGGTTTAGGTATCAGGGTGATGTTGGCCTCATAGAATGAATTTGGAAGTTCTCCCTCTTTTTCTATTTCCTGAAGTAGCTTGAAAAGTATTGGTATTAGTTCTTCTTTAAAGGTTTTGTAAAACTCTGCTGTATACCCATCCGGTCCTGGGCTTTACTTAGTTGGTAGTCTTTTGATGGTTTCTTCTATTTCCTCAATTGATATTGGTCTGTTTAGGTTGTCTATATCCTCCTGACTCAATCTGGGCAGATCATATGACTTAAGAAATTTATCTATGCCTTCACTATCTTCTAATTTATTGGAGTATAAGGATTCAAAATAGTTTTTGATTATCTTCTGTATTTCTGAAGTGTCTGTTGTGATATTGACTTTTTCATCCCGTCTGCTGGTAATTTGAGTTCTCTCTCTTCTTCTCTTCGCTAGCATGGCTAAGGGTCTGTCGATTTTGTTTATTTTTTCAAAGAACCAACTTTTAGTTTTGTCAATTTTTTCAATTGTTTCTTTTGTTTCGATTTCATTAATTTCAGCTCTGATTTTAATTATTTCTTGCCTTCTGCTTCTTTTGCTGTTGTTTTGCTCTTCTTTTTCAAGGATTTTGAGATGAAGTATGAGATCATTTATTTGTTGGTTTTTTCTTTTTTTAAGGAATGAACTCCAAGCAATGAATTTTCCTCTTAGAACTGCTTTCAGTGTGTCCCATAGATTCCGATATGTTGTGTCTGTGTTTTCATTTATCTCTAAGAATTTTTTAATTTCCTCCTTGATGTCTTCTATAACCCATTGATCATTCAGTAACCTATTGTTCATTCTCCAAGTGATGTATGCTTTTTCCTTCCTTCTTTTATCATTGATTTTCAGTTTCATTCCATTATGATCAGATAAGATGCATGGTATTATCTCTACTCCTTTATATTGTCTAAGAGTTGCCCTGTGACATAATATATGATCTATTTTTGAGAAGGATCCATGTGCTGCTGAGAAAAAAGTGTAACTGCTTGATGTTGGGTGGTATACTCTATATATGTCAATTAAGTCTAGGTTATTAATTGTGTTATTGAGTTCTATAGTTTCCTTATTCAACTTTTGTTTGGAAGATCTGTCCAGTGGCGAGAGAGGTGTGTTGAAGTCTCCCATGATTATTGTATGGTGGTCTATTCGACTCTTGAACTTGAGAAGAGTTTGTTTGACGAACATAGCTGCACCATTGTTTGGGGCATAAATATTTATGATTGTTATGTCTTGTTGGTGTATGGTTCCCTTAAGCAGTATGTAGTGTCCCTCTTTATCCCTTTTGATTAAGTTTGGCTTGAAATCTATTTTATTTGATATGAGTATGGACACTCGTGCTTGTTTCCGAAGTCCATATGAGTGATATGATTTTTCCCAACCTTTCACCTTCAGCCTATGTATGTCTTTTCCTATCAAATGCGTCTCCTGTAGGCAGCATATTGTTGGGTCTTGTTTTGTGATCCATTCTACTAGCCTGTGTCTCTTAATTGGTGAGTTTAAGCCATTAACATTTAGGGTTATTATTGAGATATGGGTTGTTCTTCCAGCCATATTTGTTTATTTCTGTTACTAAACATGGTTTGTTTTCCTCTTTGATTATTCCCCCCCACCCCTTTACTGCCCTACCTCCCACTGTTGGTTTTCGTTGTTATTTTCCATTTCCTCTTCCTGTAATGTTTTGGCGAGGATGTTTTGAAGAGATGGTTTTCTAGCTGCGAATTCTTTAAACTTTTGTTTATCGTGGAAGGTTTTAATTTCATCTTCCATCCTGAAGCTTAATTTCGCTTGATACACAATTCTTGGTTGGAACCCATTTTCTTTCAGTGTTTGAAATATGTTATTCCAGGATCTTCTAGCTTTCAGAGTCTGTGTTGAAAGATCAGCTGTTATCCTGATTGGCTTACCCCTAAATGTGATCTGCTTCCTTTCTCTTGTAGCTTTTAAAATTCTCTCCTTATTCTGTATGTTGGGCATCTTCATTATAATGTGTCTAGGTGTGGATCTCTTATGATTTTGCACATTCAGTGTCCTGTAGGCTTCTAGGATTTGGGATTCTGTCTCATTCTTCAAGTCTGGGAAGTTTTCGCGTATTATTTCATTGAATAGACTGCTCATTCCTTTGGTTTGGAGCTCTGTACCTTCCTGTATCCCAATGACTCTTAAGTTTGGTCTCTTAATGTTATCCCATATTTCTTGGATGTTCTGCTCATGGTTTCTTAACAGTCTTGCTGAGCTGTCTATGTTCTTTTCCAGTTGAAATACTTTGTCTTCATTGTCTGATGTTCTATCTTCTAAGTGTTCTACTCTGCTGGTAGTATTCTCAATTGAGTTTTTAAGTTGGTTTATTGCTTCCTGCATTTCTAGGATTTCTGTTTGTTTGTTTTTTATAACCTCTATCTCCCTGTATAGTTGATCCTTTGCTTCCTGGATTTGTTTGTGTAATTCATTGTCGAAGTGATCTTTCATTGTCTGATTTTGCTGTCTAATGTCTTCCTTGATACTCCAGATCATCTGAAGCATGTATATCCTGAATTCTTTATCTGACATTCCATCTGCTGCAGCTGTTACCTCTTCTAAAGTTGCGTTGACCTGCATTGCTTGTGGTCCTTTCTTTCCTTGTCTTTTCATACTGCTTGCGTATCTTTCCTGCAGGAGCGGGCGGCGGCTCTGCTCTCTCCTTATTCCAATTGGGGTGTTGTGGCTACCACGCCGGCAGGTCACTGGGCCTGTTCTGGGCGCTGGCGGCGGCTCTGTTCTGCCCCTACTCCAATTGGGGTGACGAGTGTACCACGCTGGCAGGCCACCGGGCCTGATCCGCCGGTCGGTTGCAGGTTTGCCTACCCTGCAGGCGCGGGCGGCGGCTCTACTCTGCCCCTACTCCAAATGGGGTGACGTGTCTGTCGTACCGGCAGGCCACTGGGCTTGTCCCGCTGGTCGGTCGCAGATCTGCCCACCTTTCGGGCACGGGTGGAGGCTCTGCTATGCCCCTACTCCAATTGGGGTGTCGTGACTACCCCGCCTGCAGGACGCTGGGCCTGTTCCTGGCACGGGCGGTGACTCTGCTCTGCCCCTACTCCAATTAGGGTGGTGTGTGTACCACGCCGGCAGGCTCCTGGGCCTGATCAGCCGGTCTGTTGCAGGTCTGCCTACCTTGGAGGCGCGGGCGGCAGATCTGCCCTGCCCCTCCTACCACGCCTGCGGACCCCTGGGCCTGATCTGCAGGTTGGTCACAGGTCTGCTCACCCTGCGGGCATGGGTGGCGGTTCCGCTCCACCCCCACTCCAGTTGGGGTCACGTGACCACCACACCGGCAGGGCCTGATCCGGGCGTGGGAGAAGGATCTGCTCTGCCCCTACTCCAGTTGGGGTGACGTGTGTACCACACTGGCAGGCCACTGGGCCTGACCCGCCAGGCTGTCACAGGTCTGTTTACCTTGCAAGTGCGAACGGCGGCTCTGCCCTGCCCCTCCTACCACGCCCATGTACCACTGGGTCGCGGGTCTGCCTACCTTGCGGGTGCGGGTGGCGGCTCCGCTCCGCCCCCTCTCCAATTGGGGTCACGCGGTCACCACGCTGGCGAGCCACTGGGCCTGCTCCGGGCGCTGGCGGCGGCCCGGCTCCTCCCCTCTGGCTCGACGACAAATTGAGGAGACTCGGGTGTCTGTGCCTCACCCCCCCTACCAGGAGACCAACTGTTACTGTCGCCGCTGGTATTGATGAAGTTCTCTCCTCCGCCTCTTTCTGATGACATCAGATCTCTGCCATGTTGGTATCCTATGCGAATGGCAGCATTTCGTTCCCCTTGCCGGGCAACCAAAGCAACGGGTGAGTCCTGACCAGCCCTCAGCAGGTCCCGGACCGAGAAGCAGTTTCTGCGGGCTCCTAGCCCCGTGCCAGGGCAGTTCCGGGAGCCGGAACTCGGCCACTCCGTGCTCGGTGTAAGCTCCTATAAGAGTAGGCTCCAAGAAGCAGTCCCCGCGGGCTCAGTTCCGGGAGCCGGAATTCGGCCGCTTAGTGCTTGGTGTATGCTCTGATAGGAGCAGGGTCCAAGAAGCAGCCTCCGCAGGCTCCGCAGCCCTGGGCCAGGGCAGTTCCGGGACGGTTCCGGGAGCCGGAACTCGGCCGCCCCGCGCTCGGTGTTCGCTCCGATAAGATCAGGTTCTAAGAAGCACCCAGGCACTGAACCCTAGCAATCTGTCTGCAAGCCGCAGGCGAATTACAGCCTGAAATTACCTGTTCTATGGCTGAATGAGCTGCAGTCAGTCGAAAACAGGGATGGTGACGTCAGCTTTCCAACATGGTGGCTGCTGGCCTCCTCTGTGGTCTGACCGGTGTGGAGAACTGAGATGGACTGCTTCCTTCACCTGTCTCGAACCCAGAATTCAGCCCTGAGTACGGTGCTTGCATGGCTGGCAGAAACTGCAGCGCTGTATCCCTGCGTCGCTATCTCCTCGTTTCCCAGCACGCGCTGCAGACTCTAGCCGCGGGGCGATTTGCTGAATAAGCAGTGTTACCCTCCGTGCGACAAACCTCTCGCGTTTGAGTCCCCGTAGCCGATCCTCGTGCGATGGAAATCCTTCCTCCAGGTTCCGGAGCACCCCACTATTGCTGGAAATTCCTAACAAGATAGCCTTTAGCCGTCCTGACTTGTCATACTCCCACACATTGAAGCAGCACACGGGGGCAATGCACTCCCCTCGCCGCCATCTTCCTTCTCCTCTCAACATACAGATTTTGAGGGGACACTAATCTTGAGACCCTGACAGAGAAACATTTGGTAGTATTTTCTATTCAACAGTTATGTGAATTGCAACAATGGGAAATTAAGGATTTTAATATTATGTAAAGGTGGCATGCAGGAGTTGAGTTCTCTACTTTAGATTTTGTTCAAATTCTGAGTTGAATTTGAAGATAGCTCATATATTCATCTGTGTCTGTTGTACAGACACTTGAAAATGGTTCCATGTTGTCAGGACTTTCTAGAAAGCAGGTGATTAGCTGAGATGTTATGGTTTGGATATGAGATATCCCATAAAAGATCACATGAGAGATAATGCGAAGAGTTTCATAGGAGAAATGATTGTATTGTGAGAGTCTTAACCCCATCAGTGACTTAATCCCTGATGGGATTAACTGAGTGGTGATTAGAGGCAGGTTGGGTGTAGTTGAAGGAAATAGTTAATAGGGGGTGTGGCTGTGGAGTATATATTTTGCATCTGGAGCTGGAGTCTCTCTCTGCTTCTTGACCACAGTGATGTGAGCTTCCCCTTGCCACACACTGAGCCATGATGTTCTGCCTTACCTGGAGCCCTGAGGAATGTAACTGACCTTCTCTAGACAAAGATCACTGAAACCATGAGCTCTCAAACTTTCCTCCTCTATAGTTGTGCTGGTGAGTTCCTTTAATCACAGCAGCAAAATAACTGACTAAAACATGAGACATCGTGTCCTGTAACTGGGGATTGCTGGGCAAAACAAAGTGAGGAGTAGATTAATTGTCCAATATATGACTATTAAGTGACACTTGGTTAGATGTTGGGAACACAGAAGTAAATACCTAAAGCTTTCCTATTAGATATCTCAACACCGGATGAGGAAACCAACAAGAGAGCCAACAATTTGTAAACATTGTGGTCATCAAGCTAATAATAAATTAAACATAAACACTCTAAAATTATGTTCTAGGCTCTGGAGTAATTTCATCCTGACTTTGCCATCTTGACCTTGAGAAATGAACCAATCAGGAAAGAGAATACATGCTAAATCAATGGGAAATTTAATACTCAAGATTCTTTACAAAGGTGTTTTAAAAACTAGTCAGATAAAAGAACGAAGAAAAAAACCAAGAGATTAGGGTCAACAAAAATCACTGTCATCCTTATAAATTGGGAAGTGGAGCTGTGGAAGCTGAGTGGAATCAAAAGTATGGTTGAAAAATGAGCTGATCGATATACAGTGGAACCAATAAAGGGTTTTAAACCACTCCTGAAGATCCTGTACCATAAATATAAGTGGGCTTTTTCTCATGCCTAACATGTCAAACTTCTGCCAGCGACTTCTACTGTGTAGAACTAATTAGAAACTAAGCATCTCGTTTTTAAGGGCTTCTAAGAAATAACAGCACTCCAGAACACAGAACGTGCAAAAAAAAAAAAAAAAAAAAAAAAAAAAAAAAACAAGAAAAAACTATCAAAGAACAAATAGAAAAATGATTAAGATTCATGTGGATAAATTATGTAAAATCTCTGAATTCTGTACAAATTACAAATTCTCCAATGGCTTCCCACAACATGTATAATAGAATATGAACAACCTACATTGAAAAAAAATTCTTTCCATTCTGTATAGTTTTCCTGAGCACCTTTTCAGTATTTTCCCCTACACTTACTGGGTTTTAAACTTTATTCTTCTCTCAATTGCTTCCTTCTTAAGGCCTATTCATTTGTTCTTCCCTTTTCCTGGAATGTATTTCTCTTGCTTGGTTGACCCCCTCTTGTCATAGGATCTCTGTTTAAATAGTATCTCCTCATAGAGTTTATTTAACATAGTTTCTCCTCATAGAGTTTAGTTAACCTCTGAAACCGTTAATGCCATTACCCTCCATGGCCTGTGCATATTTTAATAGGTCTTTGCAGATTTGACAACACTGATTTATGAAGTGATTTTTTTTTAATTTAAAAGCAAGAAAGACTGTCTTTCCCTAATAGGGTATAAATTCCATGAAAAATATGAACCCCGATTTTTAAGTGCAAAATAATGCCTCTCCAATAGCCATTCCTTAAAATGCTTTTAACAAGTGGGTATGCCAATGTTGCTATCAGAAATACCAGCCTTATTTGCAGATGAGGATCTTATGTTCAGAGAACTCAAATACAGTGACTACATGAAATTAGTTAGGTGGTATTTTTAAGAGGAGAATCCAAAATAAAGAATCATGCTGTCAGAAGAAACTTTGTTTTTTCTTTATTCCAAAGAGAAAAAAAATTGACATATATGTACAGATCTTTATTGTTCTCCAGAGGAGTAATGGAGCCACGTATGTTCAGAGGTTTAGAAAATTCCTCAATATAAATGCATATTACTGGTACACAAAAAAAAAAAAAAGAAAAAAATACATATTACGACAATACTTACAAAAAGTAATCCATTATTTAATTATAGATTTATTTAATCACAAAATTTCTTCACTGAATAATATCATTAAGATTTTCTAGAAACATGGCAACCATTATAATTTATTAATGATGGAAATTAATTTGTTATTTTTATTATAAGTGGGTACACAGAGTGAATATTAAATATTTGAATATTTATCAACTGCCAGAGTGGAAACATTCTGTAAATCCCAGAAGCTTGGGAAGCTGAGGCAAGAGGATTGGTAGATCATAGAGCAGTTCTAGTTTGAATTTCTGGAGGAACCTCCATAATGCTATCCACAAAGGCTGCACTATTTTACACTTCCACTGACAAGTATTCGAGGGTTCCTGTTTCTTCACTTCTCCATACCAACATTTGTCATTTTCTGGCTCTAAACCATTTTTTTCTTTTTCAATCTTAATTTTCTGTATAATTGTCATTTTAGCAGGTGACATAATTTCTCATTGTGATTTTGAATTTCTTTAATGATTAGTGGTGTTGAAAATCTTTTCACTTACTTGCTGTCATTTGTATATTTTTTTTAGGAGAAGGTCTAGTCAAGTCTTTTGCCCATTTGTAATTTGTAAATTGTGGCCTGCCAGTTCTATAATCAAAAGCCTTCAATGAGTTTTCATACTCACCAATATGAAATCAGAATTCTAACAATGGATCATAACAGTTGACCTTTTCCATTTCTGTTGTTCCCTCTGTAGCATTATTTCCCATGACTCTCCAACAGTGCCAAATGTTAGCTCCCTAGAATTCCTCAGTATTCTTCCTACTATAAAGTTTCATTCTGACTCAAAATATTTGTGTTCTTTTTTTCATTAAAACATTTCTTCCTCATACATGTGGATTACTTATTCCATCACTTTGTTAAGATTTTGTTTTAAATAGTCACTCTACCAGCTGGGCACAGCGGCACAGACCTGTAATCCCAGCAACTCAGGAGGCTGAGGCAGGAGGATCACAAGTTTGTGAAGGGGATGCCCTGGCTGCTCCTCCTCTTCTTCTTCTTTTGTTTTGTTTTGTTTCTTCTTGGATGCTCTAGGGTCAAAAGCCTCTTCCATGACATGCTTTTGTCATGATATACTGCCACACAGTGTGCCCAAGTGAATAGGGACTGATACCTCTGAAACCATGAGTCAAAATAAATCTGCTCTCCTTTTAAGTTATCTATCTCAAGTATTTTAACTTAAATATGTGCCTCTTACATTCATGTACATTTTAAAGATTATATGTTAAGAGAATGTTACCAGTTATTTGCCACAGCCCCATCTCCGAGCCACATCTGTTAATTCAGAAAAGACCTGCAACAGGCAAGGGGGATTGAGAAAAACAAAACAGATAGACATAGAGAGAAAGCTGGGGCTACGTAGGACACTGACCTCTGATGGAGGAACAGTGACTCAGAACTAGTACATAATATTTATTATATAGGTTTCATCAAAAGGTTATTTGTGAAGTTTCAGCAAAGCAGGCAATCTGAAGGATGCAGGACTGGCGAGACATTAGGGTTGTCTTGTTATGCTCAGAATTTTTTGTCCCTGGAAGTTGGTGCCTGAACTCAAGCATCAGACTGATACAGCTCTGCACTTTTGCAGTGAGCCTCCTACGCTGGATGTCACCATAGCAACTGGGCCATCTTGACCTACCCTTTTGCACAGGAATATTCCCAGCAGCACAGCCATAAGGCAGTCAGAGAGACCAGAATTCAAGTCCCCACTCTCCACAGTTACTTATTTGTTAATTATGTGGGCCATCAGAACAACCCCATGAGTCTCAAACTGCAGATGGTACATGGTTTGAGTTTCACCAAGGTTCATGGGCTGGAAGCTTGATCCTCAATTTTGTAAAGTTGCGGGAGTAAAATATTTAAGAGGTGGGGCCCACAGAAAAGAGATTAGGCCATTGGAAGTACACCCTCAAATGGAATTAAGACATTTCTTATAGGATCCAATTTAGTTGTTGCAAGAGTGAATCATACAAAGAGCAAACTTGACCCCTATATCTCTTTTACTCTTACTCTTGTACCTTCTCCCAACATGATGCTATGTGCCATGTTGTGATATAGCCAGAAAGTCCTCATCAGAGACTGAACTGATGAGGCTGCCCTATCTTGGACTTTCAGCTTAAAAACTGTCAGCTCAGTAAACTTCTTCTTGATATAATACCTAGTTTCAGGTATTTTGTTATAGCAACAGAATATGGACTAATAAATCCTGTGATAAAGTTTTTGAAAATCAAATAAATGAGGGAATTGCTTTACACATAAGTTTAGGTGGTTCAGGGAGACATGTCCAACAGGTTCTATTTCTCATTTTTGGAAACTGTATAATTGTCACATTTGGATCTAGTTTACCCAAATATTATTTCTAGCAGTGTATAAATATTTGATATCAATACTCTAAAACAATGATATTCTAGATGGTAGTCTGAATTTTTCTTAAGTTCTGGCTTTATAAAATAAGCTCAGATACAATTTTTTTCTTTAGAAATATGGGTGATTGCTTCATGAAGACAGAGAGAGAGAGAGAGAGAGAGAGAGAGAGAGATAGAGATAGGGAGAGAGGAACATGTTAACATGTTATTAAAAATATTAATGTGAATATCACTTTGCACTTGACCAATGCAGCATTATAATTGTTAATATGCAATATGGCTGATGGAAGCAAATGAGAAAAATAAATCCATTAGTATGTGTGGTGTGTGTGTGTATGGAATTATTTTAGCATTTTTAATATTTTTTGATTCTTTTGATTGGACCTAAGGGTATCACTGAACTACATTCCCAGCCTTTTACTGTTTTTATTTTGAGACAGAATCTTACAAAGTTGATGAGGCTGGCCTTGAACTTGCAACCATCCTGCCTCAGTCTCCCAATTTGCTGGGAAGCAGCACACGGGGGCAATGCACTCCCCTCGCCGCCATCTTCCTAATCCTATATCTTGAAATTGTCTTTTGTTTACATTTTTTCTGCTCAGAAGTTTTTAGCAGGATGAGAAATAATCATTTATTAAAGGTTTTCTTTTCCTTTTTCTTTCTTTCTTTTTTTTTAAGAAATGAGGTTCAATCCTATTTTCTTTTTTTCTGTTGAACTGTAAATACCTTTTCTCTTTTGCCAATCACCCAAATGACAGTACAGGTAGTCAAGCTAAATAGCTTCCTTTGAAAAGCATGCTGAAAATCTATACTTTGAAGGCTGGTCTCTAAGGGTGAAGTGTTGGCTAATGATGTGTTTGAGTGTGGATTTCAAATATTTTCTTTGAAAATTTTGTTGGGGGAAGGAAGGAAGAGAGAGATAGAGAATATAAATAAACTAGGTGGAAGAGTAAGATTTTATTTTAAGGAATTATATAGTAAATCTATATGTTAGATGTCAACACACTCACCCAGCACCCAACTTTGAATTTCTAAGTCAGAGATATCTAAATCAGACCACCCTTCTAACTACTTTATTTAGGGAAATTCTAGGCAAAAGAGTTTTCCGGAAGTTTTATTTATTTACCTTTTTTAAAAATGTATTAAACCCTCATTGCCCACAAGGGTGCTCAATCTAAGAAGCTGAGAGAAACCCTGAAGAATAGTCCTCAATAACTTGAATTTGAACATAGGGGAAATGTTTTCATATCCAGAATACCCTCTTAACACAATATAGTTCCAAATTTAGGATGATAAGTAATAGTACATCCCATAAGGATTCAGATAAAGCTTTCTACAGAAGAATGCAGTCTCAAAGAAGACGAAACTGAGAAGGTAAGGAATGGTCGGTCGGTCCATGGTCAGGTTCAGAGCTATTCAACACACTGTAGATTTATACAGTACCCCTTATTTGGCTAAGGGAAAAATATCTTTGAAAGGTCAAATATTAAATGGAAGGGCAAGAAGTATCCAGAAAGACAAGTTTATATGAACATCCTTTTTCTGAATCTCTAGTAAAGTTATGCAATGGCTTTATGGTGGAATTCTTTTGTAGAGAGGGACAGTGATATTTTTATATATAGGGATAGTGATATTTTAAGTGAAATAATATGCCTCGTTTTTATATTTCTTCATTTTCTCTGAAAGAAATACAAACAGAGGAAAAAATGTTACTTTCTTTATATCTCCAAGCATGAGATTGACTCCAAAGGAAGTAAACAAGATTGGTTCAACTGAGGAATCAGTCTGGGAATAGTTTGAGCCTTCGATTTGACAAGGTTTCTACACTTAGCAGTGAGGAGCATATAAGGACTCAGGGAGATACCAAGCCATCAGTCCTGTGGAGTAATAGGGGTTCAGATATTGGGGCGATTACAGGAATACTCCAAAATTGTGTCCATGGTACCAGTTATACAGGACCTGCTGTGTGTAGACATATTCTTCATCAGTTAGAGGTGAGGTCTGAGAAATTTTTTTGTGCCGTGGTGAATTGGCAGAGCTGGTTTTAAATCCTGGCTCATAAAACCCCACACACTTTTGCTCCTTTAATTATCTATCCATTATACTGACAAAAAAAAAAAAAAAGAAAGAAAGAAAACAAACAACAACAACAACAACAAAAAACATAATTTCAGTACATAGGAAATCAAGCTGTTATTCTCACTGTATTTACTTGTTACTACTATTTTTATTGTTGTCACTGTCTGGAGAGTTGTGTGTAAAGGAAGCTAGAGCCAGGTCAGCACCAACCACCTGGCTTAGAAGTATTTCATTTTCAGACAAGCTAAGTAGGATTTGAAGCTGTGTTACCAGGAAGAGATGGACAGATAAAGTATAAATTGATGACACAGACATATCTGTGTTTTTGATAGATGTCAGGCAAGTACTAGCTCCTATACATCTTTGGTCCCATACAAAGAAGTGAGGTTGTTGTTTCAAAGCATTTACAATAGGCTTTGAAGTGACAGTCAGAAGGTGCTCCCCACACAGCCCTGATAGGAGGTGGACAGCTCCATGACATGAGAATGCAGCCATCACCAGCTGCGCTTTTCAGCATCTGTTCTGTGTTGCTGAAGCTCCTTTCCTACCAGTTGGGTTATGGAGAGCAGCTTTTCCCTGTCTATGCACAACTGGTTAATTTCTGTAGAAAATTAAATTTCCTGACTGCCAGAGCCATGCCTAGGTCCTTATGAGCCTAGCATATGGAGTTACCACTATTTATCCTTTTAAAACACAACTCAAAGATATGGATGCTCAGGGAATTGTAGGGTAACAGGTATCCATTATTTTCTCTTTAAGATTGTTGAATTTCATATGCTGACAAGAACATACTTACTTTTTAGGTTAATATTTGCTTTGCCATGCAGCAAAATAGAGGTCTTTATTGTGGTCACTGCCCTGCTAAAATGTATAGCCATTCACTAGTTGGTCAACTTCTGTAAGACTTCTTCTGAGAGCACATCATCTAGTTAGAAATATCCTGCATTTTTGAATTCATACACCTATCGCTATATTTGTATCTGTATCTAGATGTCTGTATATTTCCTTCTAGGAAAAGAATGGATAGTGCATTAAGCAAAATCTACAGTCACATCTTTACCCTCAACAAGAACATTAATTAAGCATTTATATTTTTTAAAAGATGACATATTTTGAACTTATTTCAAAGTGTATCATGACTGCTCTCCTGTCAGACTTTTCATCTCTGGAATTCTCTGAGGTTCCGTTTCCTCGCTGGTATGGGATTATAATATCTTCCTCACGATTAAATGAAGCTATTAAATAATCTGTTGTAGCTATTAGAATTACCAGCTAATAAAAAGTTAACCACCAACAACTAACTTTACATTGTAAATGTAAATTAAAACCTACTTCTTATTTTAGCCAAGATTGTTCTAAAAAAAGTGGCTAACTATATGGAGAATGATCTATTTTTGGTTTTGCTATCTGCTAACTAGTATAGTAATAAAACTCATTTAATCTAATTTGTCCCTGCTACTTATATAAATATTGTTACAATGAGTGCTTAATGTGTGTCAGGGACTGTGCTCCTAACTCCTCTCTAAGATAATATGTAGTCATCACTCCCACTTATCAGATGAGAAAACTGAGGATAGAAACACTATCTTTTTTTTTTAAATTTTTTATTGTTGGTTGTTCAAAACATTACATAGTTCTTGATATATCATATTTCACACTTTGATTCAAGTGGGTTATGAACTCCCATTTTTACCCAATATACAGATTGCAGAATCACATCAGTTACACGTCCATTGATTTATATATTGCTATACTAGTGTCTGTTGTATTCTGCTGCCTTTCCTATCCTCTACTATCCCCCCTCCCCTCCCCTCCCCTGCCCTCTTCTCTCTCTACCCACTCTACTGTCATTCATTTCTCCCCCTTGTATTATTTTCCCCTTTCCCCTCACTTCCTCTTGTATGTACTTTTGTATCTTCACCATTTGTGTAACATTGAATAAGATAGTGTTTCTACATACAAAATTAGAAACACTATCTTATTCAATGTTACACGAATGGTGAAGAGTGGGTCTGGATGTGTTAGTCAGATTTCCATCACTGTGACAAAATGCCTGATAAAATCAACTTTAAAGAGGAAAGTTTCATTTGGGATCCTGGTCTCAGATGTTTCAGTCCATGATTCCTTGGCTGCATTGTTTTGTGCCTGTTATGGCAAAGTACATTATGACGGGAGGGCATGGCTGAAGAAGCTAATCACATCATGGCATCCAAGAAGGAAAGACAGAGATACTGGAAGTGATGAGAATCTCAATATCCTGTTGAAGGACATGTCCCAATGACCTAACTTCCTTCCATGAGTCCCTATCTTCTAAAGGCCCTATTGTTTTCCAATAGTGACTTAGGCTATTGGAAATAACCAAATCTTTAACACAAGAACTTTGGGGGATACTCCAAACCAAATTCAAGAATTGCTTTTCCTTAAATTTATTTTTTATAATGCAATGCTGTTCTCTACCGGAACAAAACAGTTCTTCTGATTTTTGTAATTCCAACCTTGTCTATAAACTTAAGTGTGGTTTAACAGGAATAATTTATTTGAAATATTGAACTTCATTCTCTAAATAATCTTATCAAATCCAGCATGTAAACCAGGGAAAAAGAAAAAATAAGTAAATTCTGTGGAGTTTACTCAATATGGCTGGGTGTTCCTTGCTCATCTGTCTAGCCACTTTGGACAGGTTTGTTACTGTTGGCTGTGAGTCATATTCTGATCTGGGAGGTCAATGTGGAAACCATGATATTTTTATTTGATTAATCAGATGTTGTGCTATTTATTAAGTGTTATTTCCTCTAAACACTGCGGAATGGTTAAGATGATTTCAGTTTTCTGGAAAAGAAACCTGAATCTCCAAATGGATAATTTGCCTGTGCATGGAGATAAAGCAGATGAGTATGGGGGCAAGATTTAAGCCCAAGCTTTGTATTACCATTGACCACTACCATATTGCTTTCTCCATTAAGTTATAAAATCTTGAATGGGAGTAGGATAATGACATCTGATAGTTACTGAGCCCATACTTTGGGACAGACACGTGAAAATAATGTTATATGCAACAAATTATTTATACTTCAGTTAAAATTTTCTACCATAGAGTAGGTTTTAAAAATTATATATATATATATATATATATATATATATATATATATATATATATATATATAGTTTCCGGTGGACACAACATCACAACATCTTTATTTTATTTGTATGTGGTGCTGAGGATCGAACTCAGTGCCCCACTCATACCAGGCAAGCACACTACTGCTTGAGCCACATCCCCAGGTTTTAAAAATAAATTGAGGCTTTCATGCAAACTGTGATGGCCCTTTTGACCCCTTTTAGTATCTTTATTTCAAGCGTGTTTTAGGTGTCACCATGGTTGAGATTGCACCTGGCTGTTTTTAAGGTGGTCACTTCCTATTTCTTTCAGACCATTCACCTTAAATGAGATTAAATGAGTTGCTTCAATGAAAAGTAGGAATGACAGCCATTTAGAAATCAGAATAGGAGGTTGACATATGATTGTGGTGGTCACAGTGTTCTCTTGTTCTGGTCCCTCTTGAGAGTTAAGTGTCCACTCTACACAAGAGCCTTGCATTGTTTTTCTCTGCCTGGTATTCTGGCATTTTTTATAATTCATCTCAGTTACCAGGCTGGCTGTTAATGAGCTATTTTCATGAAAACACTCCTTAGAGTCATGATTTCCAATGAAGCTACAGTGGAAATTTTTCATACTATATACAACTTAATGTTAATTTGGGCTGAGGACTTTGCATTGATTAATTTCTTCTGCAGTCTTAAAGCAATTTCTGTTTTTGGCAAGGACCTACGTGTCTCTCTCTCTCTCTCTCTCTCTCTCTCTCTCTCTGTATGTGTAAGACTTAGAATCTGAGATTTACCCTCTTAAAGGATTTTCAAGTGCCAAATAAAGTTTTATTGCCTTATAAGTACAATGTTGTCAGCAGATCTGTAGAATTTATTCATTTTGTATAACTAAAACTCTACTTGTTAACTGGTAATCCCCTGTTACCCCTTAGAAATATAATTATTCTCTCTGATTTTCTGTTTCTAGTACATCATATAGGTGGAATTATGCAGTATTTGTCCTTTTGCTACTGGCTGATTTCATTTCACATAATGTACCAAATACTTAGCCAAATTGTTGAATATTGCAGGATTTCCTTGTTTTGTTCAGGCTGAATAATATCCCACTACATCTACAGTTCACATTTTATTTTTCCATTCATCAGTTAATGGACATTTAGTTTGATTCCGCACTCCAGCTGTGGTAAACAGTGTTTCCATGAACATGGGAGTGCTAACATCTCTCAGAGATTCTGATTTCAATCCATTTGAATAAGAACTCAATAATGGTATTGCTGGATCCCGTTTTCAATTTTTTGAGGATCCTCCATATTGTTTTCAAAGTATCAATTTTTTTTTAAATTACAAATAGCACTATACAAGGAATTTAGTACACTGGTATTTTTACATAATTAAAACTCCCAGTTCAAAAATATCAACTCTTCCAACATTATTTCAAAAACCTCACTATACTTAATTCAACTAGCTAAAATTAATTCATAAACAATGCAATATATTAGCATAGTCAGTCATCGTTCACATGGATTCATTTGTTCATTCATTTCTAATTTATTTATTCAGTTGGACAAATTGAGCCACAATTTTGTAGGAAATCGCTACATTCACACAGGCTCTGCTTTCCTGATCTTAGCCTATAATAAGAAGGACATGCACATGGTAAACTCACGTCTTTCTAACTTTAATATATAAAAATGATATGAATATATGAAGTTACACATATATATGTACATATACCTTTAATATATGAAAATGATAAATAACATCAGATTTTGAAGCTCATGGGTTACATGGAGGGAAGGATTTCCTAATTAAATTTGAATAAAATAGCCATTGATTTCCAATGATATTAAAATAGAAATATTTCACACTAAAAAGAAACTGGCACACATATGGAGGTTGGACTGTGTTTCTATCTTCTCTGATTTTGTAGTCTCCCTCACCTCATTTCCTTTTCTCTCTCTCAATACTATCCTTTGGGTAGTCAGAGATTCCATTTTCTCTAGAGGAATAATAAAATGCTGGGGCCTTAGAATTCTGGAACTAGTGGAACACGGGTAATATTATTTATGAAAGGTGTTAGAGCAACCACTGGAGCAATTAGAGGCAAAAAGCTGAAAACTTGTAGATAGAATTTTTGATTCTCAAAGTGCATGCGAGTAGATGTTAAAATGGTTTCTTTAGGCATAATAACAAAAGCTAGAATAAAATTAAGCAGTGAGAAAGAAACAGTTGGAGTTCAGTGAAATATAATAACTGATTCATAACTATAGGGTTTATTTCATTATGTGTGGCTCTAAATAGCATCTTCACTTGCAGTTGGCTCAAAATTGTTATCTTCCTATAAATTTTCCATATAGAGGCTGCAAACCAGTGTTTAGCAAAACATTTTTTATAATACAAAAGTGCATTTATGTCTGCTAAATTTGAAAAATAGATATACACTGTCTCTCTCTGAGGGCAGCATTTCCCTAACATTGCTGTAAGAAACACTGTTGGGACTAACGAAGGGTGTCCAGACTTGTTTGCACTCTTTTCTCTGCTCTAGGACCTCCCCAGTAAGTTAATTTGCTAAGGTGCAATGCACTAAGAAGAAGAGAATGTAAGCAGTGCATTTAGACTTTGAACTTTATTTTGTTTTGCAGAACATCTGGAGCACAGAGAATGTTGTGCTTATGTCAGGGTGACACTCAGGCTCCTGTGCTCATCTGTGCTGTAGATTCTGATGCATCTGACATCACAAAATAACATCATGCTTGATCTTAACAGACTGGGTATCTTTTCTTAAAAAAAAAACAACACTTTTTTATTGGTGTATAATAGTTTTACATATTGATGGGATTGTTGTTACATATTCATACATGTACACAAAATAACATTTCTGATATCCCTTTGATTTTTAGGAGATTCACTCCCACCTTTGTTTTCCGTATTCTTCCTTAGCTTCTACATCTGAAAGAAAACATACAACTCTTAAGTTTCTGTATTGAAGAAGATGATGTCTAGTTTCATTTTCCTACAAATGCCATAATTTAATTTTTCTGTATGCTTGAATAAAATTTCATTGCATATTTATATATACCACATTTTCTTTATCCATTCTTCCTTTGATAAACTCAAAAGCTGGTTCCATAGTTTGGCTATTGTGAATTGTGCTGCTGTAAACATGGGTTGTCATGTATCACTGTAGTATGATAACTGTAATTCTTCAGGATAAATACCAAGAAGTGGTATAGCTGGGTCATGTGATAATTCCATGCTTACGCTTTTGAGGAGCCTCCATACTGATTTCCATAGCAGTTATACTAATTTACAGTCCCATCAACTGTGTAAAAATGTTCCTTTTTCTTCAAATCCTCTCCACCATTTATTATTGTTGGTGTTCTTGATGGCTGTCATTGTGAATGGAGGGAAATGCAATCTCAGTGTATCATTTTTTTACATTGGTTCTTTTAGGTATACATGATAGAAGAATCCATTTTGATCTAACTATATAACCATAGAATATATCTTATTCTAATCAAGATCCCATTTTTATGGAGATACATGATGATGGGATTCACTGTGTAGTTTTTATAGATGTACATGGGAAAATTGTGTCAGTTCCATTCCACTATCTTTCCTTTGCCTGTCCCCCATCCCTTTCCTCCAATCCCCGGTGTGTAATCCCATGAACTTCTGTTCTTCCCCTCTCCACCCCTTATTGTGAATTACCTTCTACCTCTCAGAAAAAAAAAATTGATTTTGGCTTTTGGGTACTGGCTTATTTTACTTAGCATGATAGTCTGGAGATCCATAAAGAAGAATTACTTTATAACATTTGCCAGCAAATGGATGGATTTGAAGACTATCAATGTACTTTTGATTTGCATTTCCCAGATTGCTAATGATGTTCAATATTTTTTTCATGTATTTGTTGGCCATTTGTATCTCTTCTTTTGAGACGTTTCTGTTTAGTTTATTTTCCCATTTATTAATTGGGTTATTTGATTTACTTTATTAATTGGGTTATTTGATTTTTTAAAGTAAATCAAATAACCCAATTAATAAATGGGAAAATGAGCTGTGTAAATTTTAATTACTATATAAATTGCCCTTCTCTCTTGTCTTTCCAAAGAGCCCACTAAAGGGAAGAAATCTAGTGCTATAGTTAATAATCTGACTATATGTATACATACTCTGGGATCTGTGGACCAAATCTTGACTTTTTACTATTTTTTTAAAAAAATAAAGTTTTACTAAAACACAGATATCCTCATTCTTTTATGACTTATAGGTCTACAGTTGAGTAGGTGTCGAGTTAGTATGATGGGTAAAACCTAAAATACTTAATTAAAACAAATTTGTTAGCTTCTACAGGAGACTGATAGAAATGTGGATTACACCAGTAATTTTGACAACTTGCCTCCCATATCTAATGTTTTATTTCTCTTAAGATCCCTAAAATAATTTCTAGAGCTTTATCAGTCAAATAAATTCTTTGTATTAACATACAGCTCCATGTGATGGGGATTGATATTCTTCATAGCTACCTGAGAACCTTAGTACCCATGTGGCCCAAGAAGGCACACACTTAATGTTAAGTATGGCAACAAAAGTTGGCTTCTTTATTCTACCTTTGGGGAAAATCCCCATAAATACCATACAGACCGCAAAGAGGTATCCTGATAAATACTGTGATGTTTACTTGCTTTGAGAAGGGAATTTACACTTTTTTTTCCCCATGGATTTATGATAAAACCGTGTTTTCTGACCTGTGTCTTTCTTTCTGCAGAACTCAGTGATAGCTGGTATATGGAGTTTGGGGGATTGAGACTAGAGGTAGTCTTAGCCAAATCCTAGTCTCTAAATTTTCAATCCTTGACAAATTCTCTGATTTCAGTAACATTTCTCTATCTAAAAGCATGAGGTGGCGTGAAACCAAATTTCACTAAAAATATGCTTACTGTAGAATGTGCATTAAACTCTCACAATGTCCAGGAGAGAGTAGGTATTCAACAAGGGATACTGAAAATATTTTGTAGATCTTGGTTAATGCAGATTTAGCATTTTAGGTCTGAGACCTTAATATATTTATTTACACTTTGTTATATTAACTGAATTACACATATTTGTATTCCCATTAAACACATGTATTATAGGTTGTTTTCTCTACTAAGGATCAGCACCTAGTCAAACAAGGAGACAGAAGCAGGATGGGCAGAGGGAAAAACCAAGCTATAATGTAGTTACAGCAGAACTTGACTCAACCTAGTGAGTATCTGTGGAATGAGTGTTGCCCATCAGTAAAATCCTGAATCATGCAAAAATGAGGAGAGCCTTCATACTTCTGTTTGCTTAATTTCCAGGTCTGGAAATGTGTTTCCCTGCAAATGAGGCAGACACTAAGCAGTGGATTGCTGGAGGCTGCCTTAAGACCACAACCCTCACAGATCCAGCATCTTTCCTTAAAGGGAGCTACACAGCCCATGCCCATCTCCATCATGGATGGGCACACAGAACTCATGCAGTGAAGTCACTTGCTTAAATTCATTTTGCTGGCTGTCTAGCTCCCTTAGGTTGCCACCTCATTGGTCAGCATATGATGTCTTCCCTGAAGGAAATATATTTTTGTTATATACTTTCATAATGAACCACCAAAGTGTTAAATCAAATTGTCTGAGATGTTTTCAGTGCAGTGTGAAATGGCAAACCTGACTATTAATTATCAATAACTATAATGATTCATTAAGTATTAATAAAAGACTTAAGATATAAGATGGTTAAAATAATATTAATTTTTCGAGAGAGATGAAAAGCAAAGGAAAGTTATGAAATGGAATGCTAACAGCTTTTTTTTTTTTTTCTCCTTGTGATTGGTACATCCTACGTCCCCTCCAGGGGAAAAAATAATGATGCTTATATTCTGAGAGAAACAAAGATGATAGTGTAGGCAAAGCCATGATATCTAACAATATTATACTCGTAGGGCAAAATAAATCCCCATTTTACATCATGACAAAGGGAGATTGGCATTCTTATCTGATGTTCAAATATTTATGGAAGTCATTTCAACCAAGCCTTTATTTTTCCTTATATTTCTATGTTCTTGTTTGACACAATGTACTGTACAGCCTTGCGTTTGATAAAGGACTATCAGATTTGACTTAATGTTGCAGAGGAAAACATAATATTGCATGTTTAAGAAGATGGCATATTAAAAATGGACAAATTCCATTTTCATCCATCCATCAAAAGCTTATTAGCTCTACCATGTGCCTGATGCCTGCTTGCTGGAGAATGGACTGGCCCTAGTTGAAGTGCCTTTCAAATGGGCCTCCAGGTACAAATTAAGTTTGAGATTATCTATTTAATTATGTAGCTTTGTAGTAAATGAGAATAAGATTTATATAAAGCCTTAGGAAGAATTAAAGGCATGGAGAGTATATGCAATGATACAAAGAACAGGAAAATACCTAAAAGCCCCAAAGCCAAGGGTCTCCAACAAGTGCAGAAGGAGCACAGTGTGTACAGTGTGGAGAGAAAGAGAGCACTTCTGGATAACCTCTGGTTACCAGAAAGAATATGATCTTGGGCTTTGCACAGTTTAAATGTACATGGCCAGGTGAGATCATGTGGGGTAGGCATTTTGTTTAGGGATAGGAATTTGGGGCATAAAATACTTTTTTTTTTTTACCTAGAAACAATCATATCTAACAGAACTATGGAATGGTGTATTTTTCCTATTACTATTGGATATTAAGCAAGTAAACAAGCAATTTCAATTAAAATGTGTCTCTAGTTTTTAACAATTACAGACCATATCTTGCCCACCAGTTAATTCCTGGTATTTACCATAGCTTTAGGATTTGATAGATGAATACCATTGTCCAGTTAAAATTTCAAAGCACATGTAAGTTTATGCCATTAAAGAAAAAAAATACTGCTTTGATATAGTTTTGCACTACCCTTTTGTTATTTGGGGCCGTGTGTGCATATTTTCCAAAAATATTTTCCTGTGTTGTAGATGATTCAGATCAAAATCAGAAAAACGTCTCATCAAATATCACCATCATCATAAGTACCCAACATTTAGTAAGAGTTTATTATAGGTTAGACACTATAGTCAGGGTATTATACATGTCATCTCACTAACTACAAGATTTGGGAAAATGCATATTATTCTCTTTTTATAAACATAGACATTGAAACTCACAAAAAATTCATATGGACAACTCCAATAATTTACTGGGAGGATTAAATGAGAAATTAATATTCAGGGCTTAGCTAAGAGACTGAAAATTAGGAAGAATAAAATTAAAAAAAACATTAAATATATTACTATAGCAATAAAGGATACTAGATTAATTATTAGATATTGACAAGGAATATGGTCTATGCAGCCTGCTGTCTAGTAATATTATTTTCTTCAATTCACTTCATCTCTATTCTTTGTTCTGCACAGCACTTCCCAACTTTTCCTCTGTTTCATGTAGAGGGAAGTCATCATTGGCACAATGAATAGCTCAGGAGGCTGAGGCAGGAAAACCATTAGTTCAAAGTCAGCCTCAGCAAGTTAGCAAAACCCTGACTCAAAATAAAATATTAAAAGGGACTGGGGTGTGGTCCAGTGGTTAAGTGTCTCTGGGTTCAATCCCTGATACCAAAAAAGAAAAAAAAAAGTAACAAGAATATTCTAAGATCAAGAGTGTTTTGTTTAATCTAGACTCCCCAATTTCCTTTATTTCTCACATTTAAATGATCACTGCTAGGGTCCTGCCCCAGCAGGTTTCAGGGGGTCCTGAAAGATGAGTGGTATCCACACAAAGGATGAGACAGGGAGTCATTCCATTGGAGCAATCTCCAGGGAAAGAGCTCTAATGCAGCTTTCTCTGGGTCATCTTTCATTGCAATTTTTCTCATCATTATGGATTCAGAATATGACATTGACTTTACAATTTCCAAATTTTGCCAAGATGTGACATTTCCTTAACAGTCATTAGGGGTATAGAAAAATGTGACATCAATTTACATTTTTTTCAGGATGTGACATTTCCTTATCAATTATTATGGGTACAAAATCATTAATAAAATGCATCACTAATTTGCATTTTTCAAATTTTCCCAAGATGTACAATTTTTCCCAAAATGTACTATTTTATTTTTAACAGATGCCAAACTATGTAACCAGATTCTAAATCTCCTAACCTATCATTAACCTTTAGGTTTAAAGTATACCTGTACTTTATTTCTAATCTAAGATTCCCATCTAAAGAAGTCCTCTTAAATCTTATACTTAAAATATCCTAAAGTCTATAAACTATTCTTAAAGCATCTTAAGGACCCATACAGTTAAAAACTTAAGAATTCTAAACTTAAAATCTAAATAAAATAACATTTCTTATAAAGCTACTTTAATTAATTCCTACATTTATTCTCATAAAACTGGTTGAGCTGCTTTCTCAAAGAGTTTCTTTGTTTCTTAGTCAAGGTACACTAGTTCTTATATCCCCGTAATCTCTTTCACTGAAAGGCAAGTTCTGACCATCAGTCCACTTACCGCCAATATTAACTATGCTCATCATAGGTCCCTACATGAGGTAAAAGAGGATTTATAGAAAAGGGGGGTAATGTATCTTTATTTGCCTTAACTTTCCTAAGTGTATAATGTAACTTTCCCTTAATCAAATAAAACTACATTGCTTATTGTGCAATAAGCACAATAATTAGGCTTTCTAAGAGGCTGGAGATATGGGCTTGGGTTCTTAGTTGATATAATCAATGTGGTGCTTAAAATTCTCATGACCTTTAGGAGAATGATTGTTGTTCATTATCACTTTTGTCCTCAATGTGCTGAGATAGTAGAGCATCCTTCTATTTCGTCCTCAATATGCTTAGAGGTAGTAGAACAGCCTTCAAGGCATGAACTACCTGTTATGTTCTAGCCATCTGAAATCTAATTTGGTTTGGCATTAAGCATACTCACGCTTCCTGTCAAGAATATGAGCCTGAAAATGAAAAGTCCCAATTACATAAAAAAGGTTCTCATGGTTTTGATTTCCCACCAATGTGGCTTTGCCAGCACTTATCCTCACTGTAACCTTGTCAAGACATTGGGAGGGGGAGCGTCTTCACCAGATCACTGACCTGCTTATTTTGCTTTCTAAGCTCACACATCAATATCATCTCTATGTTGAGCAGTCCTAACAGCCTCCTGCACAGTTGGCCTGCCAGCTGATTTCTAACAGTTTAGATCAACCTTGTCCATTATGGCAGCCTAAATTACATGTGGCTCTTGAGTATATATAAAATTTATTTGATTTAAATTAAATAACAATTTCAGTTCCTCAGTTACACTAGCTGTTAGCAAGAGCTAAATAGCTATAGATAGCGCAGTGTCACCATATTGAAGATCACAGAGCACATTTCTACCACCCCAAATGTGATTTGGACCATGTCACTCTCCTGCTCTATGTTTTTTTGTGACCACCCCGTCCATTTCCCAAAGCAAACAAATAAATCTTGACATGGTCTATAAAATACATCCTGATTTCCTCCTTCATACATACCCTCCATTGATTCCTAAACTTAAACTGTACTCTGTCTGAAAGTGTTCAAACATGCTGAACCTCTCCCTTGCTTAGGCTTGTCAATGTTTGCTTTCTTTCAATAGGATTTTTTTTTTTTTAGTGTTTTAATTATACACCAGTCCTTTTCTTGTATTTTTCACGGCTCTATCACTGTTAGCTCTGAAATCGCTTATTTACTGTGTATTTTTCCTTATATAAACTAAGCTACCCAAGAGTAAGGCCATGTCTGCCTTGTCACCTAATGCAATGTGTTGATCATAGGAGATGTTCAATAGAGTTGCATGAAAGAAGGGAGAAAGGGATGAGATGGAAAGGAAGGAGGGGACAGGAAATGACAGAATACCTCTCTCTCAGTACTTAACTTCCATCATGCCTAATCTGGCCCTTTAATTTTATTGATGTGGTTTGCATAAACATCCCTTAAAGGCCTGTGTGTCAAAGGCTTGTTCTCTTGCCCTTAGAGCTTTTGAGAGGTCAGGGAACCTTTAGGATCTTTTGTTAGGTTTTAGGACACTGGATGCATTCTCTCAGAGAGGATTGTGGGACCCAGGTCTCTTCCTCTTTTGCTTTGCACCCTGGTAGTGAGATGAGCTACTTTGCTTTGCTGTGTACTCCTGTCATGAGATACTGCTTTGCTACTGACCCAAAATCACTGGGGCCAACCATTCATAGACAAAAACCTCCAAAATTTCAGGTCAAAATACTTTTTTTTCTCTATAAGCTGATTATTTCATATATTTATTACAGTAATGGAAAGCTAATAAATTTGTACTTCTTAAATCAAAACTTCTAGCTTTATATGTGTATTTCTCTCTACGGAGGCTTGGATGCTTGTATATTCTTTCTGAGAAAACCCTACTCTTAAACAGATGCTTAAACAGATTCTCATGCTATCTCTGGTCAACCCCCTTCCCTGACACATACATGCACACACACACACACACACACAGACACACACACACACAGCACATATATAACCGTTCCCTTTGCTTTATTACAGAGTCTGCCATTTTTCATTCTAAGCAATGAGAAAGTCACATATCATGATTTAGAAATGATAATTTCCCTCCAAAACATCTAGCATCATATTTGACAGTAAAAGGCAATCACCAAAACTTTATTAAAATTAAACAAAAATGAAATTTTTAATTTAATCTTTTCACAGGCTATAATGCTACATTCTATTTTTCTGTTTTCAATTGCATCATTATACATCAAATTCTTTGTTATATATGGCATTTCTTTTTTAGTCTGAGAAAAAAACTTTGTTTTACTATTTCCAAAGGTATTATGTAAATATTGAAGACTTGATTGTGAGTCAAAAGTATCAAAGATTCACTCCAGAGCATTTTTTTATTTGTTTCAATGTTACATAAAATGGTGTAATAATGAAATATGAAAATAATGTTATTTTCCCAAAATACATGTGGAATAAATAGTGAAACAAAGCTGGGCATGGTGGCATACACCTGTAATAACAGCAGCTTGAAGGGCTGAGGCTGGAAGATCAAAAGTTCAAAGCCAGCCTCAGCAACTTGGTGAGGCCCTAAACAACTCAGTGAGTTGTCTCAAAAAACAAAACCGTAAAAACAAAAAAATCAGGCTGGGGATGTGACAGAGTGGTTAAATAGTCCTGGGTACAATCCCCAATACCAAAGAAGAATAAAACAGTGAACAACACAGGAACCCACACACTGAGAGGACAAAACCACCAACATACATCAGGAAAGTGCGATTTCCATATTTAACCCTAGGTTGAAAAAATATGCCTGAGAATCATTGTGTTGAGTGACTCTCTTTTATTCTCTGTGCAAAAACAGCAAGAAGGGTCTGGGTGCAGTGGCACATGCCTGGCTCCTGAGCTGGGCCCAGGAGAATTGTGAGTTTGAACCCAGCCTCAGCAAAAGTAAGGCGTTAAGCAACTAAGTGAGACCCTGTCTCTCAATAAAATACAAAATAGGGCTGGGGATATGACTCAGTCAATCCCTAGTACCCTAATCAAAAAAAAATGACAAGAAGGATTGTTTGAAATTATTTTTCTGTCCACATGGAATGCAGATGCCAGAATATTTCAGACACATTTGTTGTTATTTAATACATAGATATTTGGTTGAATTCTTTCTATAAATAAAGATAATCACTTCCTGTATTAGCACTTAATAAAGTATTTTAAAACATCCACCGTGGTGCATTATCTCATTTAGACTGCACATTACCATTTCAGGTAAGCTATCTCCATGTTCTCATTATTGAGATGAGGTAATTGGGGGTCAGACCTACAAATTGGACTTAGCAGAGAAGTTGTCCCCTGGAGAAGTCATCACGTGTTTCACAAATATTGTAGTTGGAGTAATGTAGTTCAAAAAACACTTTTTCTATCTGTTATTTATTTGACTATTATGATGATGGCTACAGTTGCTTGTGTGAACTACAGACTTAGTGCTATTAATGCAGTTTGCGTTGCTCTAGAGTCATGGGAAATAAGAAGAGAGAATGTTTTGACATTGGAAATTTACTTCTATAATTCTGAAAATGTTCTTGAAATTGTCACAAACATATGTTATTTAAGGTAGACAAAGATAGTAATTTAGCAGGGGATGGGGCCTTAGTGTGGCTTTGTGGCATTGGGGATGGTTTGAGGAAAAATAAATAAAAGTTCTTTAAATGCACACACAAGTCTTTTACACATTAGCATGTCAATACAAGAGGTTGGAGTTTTGTCCCAAATATTGGTATGAAATGTATATAGTTGCACTGTGCTAATCGAGGAAATATATTTCTCAGGTAAAAGTTGTATTTGATATTAGCAACAGCACGGATATAGAAGTGTGCTATTTCCTAACAATAATATTCAGTTGTCCCTTTGACCTATTCTCAAGGATGGCCTAAGTGTTATTTTCTTTAATTTACTTCTGATCTCTATAATCTTCTCTGAATTGGATAAAACTGGTGGCATAAACTTGTATCTGGTCAAAGTGCTGTGTTTTAAATTGCCGTCTTTGAACCAGCTCCTAAGCAACTAGCTTAGAAATTTTCCTGCATTTGTATCCTTAATTCCACAAAGTAAAATATGAAGTCTTTAGCATTTACTTTTAAGGAATATTACTTTAGACTTGAAACAGTAGTACTGAAGCCAAGCAGGATATTTGTTGGATTAAAAATGAGGAAGTTTAAATAGGATTTCTGTGAATAATGCTTATCAAGGATAATGTACTTTCTAAAACCTATCTATGGCACTTGAAAGGGACTGTCAGTTTCCAAAACTTCTATCTTTAGAATTGATATCAACGTGACCCATGGATCCCATTTTATCACATGCCACTTTCCCACTGTGTTAATGAGAAGTTTCTCTTATTGAAGGATGATGATTCTCCCATGTGAATACTATTCTTCTAAAGCGAGATCTTTTGTCTAACACATTTTGAGTAATCCTGCAAAGGAATAGCTCATTTAATGTATGCCTATACTCAAGAAATAAGAATGGAGGTTTCAATACTGGAGATGGTAGGTCTCTGAGCATATAAATTAGAAGGCAGCTCCCTTTTGAATATGAAGAATAGGACCCAAATTGATTCTTTCCTCTTCTTTCCCTCTCCCTTACATCTTTTTTTTTTTTTTTTTTTTTTCTGTTTGTTCAGTACTGGGAATGAGTCCAGGGGCACTTTACCACTGAGCTATATGCCCAGGCCTTTTTGCTTTCTATTTTGAGATTAGATCTCTCTAAATTGCTTGGGGCCTCACTAAGTTGCTGAGACTGGCCTTGAACTCATGATCCTCATGCCTCAGTCTCCTTAGCTGCTGAAATCACTGGTGTTCACTGCTATACTCATCTCCCACACATTTCTTTAGCACACTGCTTCACCAATATTAGTAATCAAAATAAATACTCAAAAATGCATGTGCATCCATTCAGGAAGCAGTTTTTGAATAAGTGTAATGCAAAATTCCAACTTTTTTGATATTATGATATGTGAATCTATCATTTTCTTTTTGTGTATAAAGATAAAAGGAAGAGTTTGTCCTCACAACTCCGAATTTCCCACTGAAGAAAAACTCACACCAGAGACAAATTTTTCACCGCCAGGAACATGTTTGAAGAATAATAGGGTAGAATTCTTAAGAAAGAGAGGTAAACAAAGCCTGGGGCCACATATTGAAGGTTCCTTGTGGATGAGACATGAGTTAGAATACATAACATAGTGCTCTTCCTTCAGCTTGGAGGCCTTGCTCACTGGAGATACCCATTGTGGGAGACATTTCCAAAGTGAAGAACAGTGATACAGACAAATAACACAAATGTTTTTAGGGTATATTAGAGTCATTCTTCCCTTCTCAAAACTAACACAGGATGTCAATAGTAAGCCTTACTTGGACCGTTATGTTTCTGGATTTTCATCTCCATAATCAATCCATGCTTTTACAGGTGTCTTACAGACTGAAGAATTGGCTCATCACTTTATTTACTTATTTTGGCATCTAACATGAGTTGTCTATCAACTCATTCAGTACAAAGATCCACTCTATGAATTACATACTTTTTACTGTTTAAAAAGGAGAGGAATAGTTTCTACGGGATCCCCTAGATGAGTCAACTGAGGGTTCTCTGGATCCTCAGGTTGTGTTTATTTCATTTCACCTGCTGCTACTCAGAACACTCGGGTTCCCCCCTCCAAAAAAGTGACTTGAGGGTGTCCTTCTGAGATATTTACCTCAAATCATGACATCCTGAGAACTTACATAACATATAGGACACTAAAATTGAAGCCATGGCTCCAGATTTGTTATTTTTAACCCACTCTGCTTTTCTTTGAAAGCATTTTTTTTCCTGTGAATTTTCAGTAATGAAGCCAAGTTGTGAACTTGTGCAGCTAGATCAGAGATCCAGCCCTGTTCATTAGAAGAAGATGAGGAGCATGCAAGGGGCCAGTGACCAAGGGCTCTCCTGGGAGCCTAAAAGAAGCAGCCAGAAACCCAAGGCATGCCCTCAAACAACAGAGCAGAGTCTGTGAGAATACAAAGGTGGATTTGGATTATCGGTTTATCCAGAGGTCTATAAAAATAATCAGAGGTGGAGGCTCTTAATCCTGATCCTCAGGAGCAGTTCAAACCTAAGTATCTTATTTAGCAAATCATCTTGACTTAGATGTTATATTTGAACACTTAGGCAACTGTATATGTTCATATTAGTGCATATCAAAGTGAGAAAAATAGTTGTTAGACTGTATGTCTAGTTTTCTCGGGCTGTTTTAACAAACCCCCATAGACAAGGCAGATTCTCCACTACAGAAATTAATTTCTGACAGTGCTGTGGTCGGGAGTTCTGAGATCAGCAAGCCAGCATGGTCAGGTTCTGCTGAGGCCTTTCTTCGATTGCAGACTAATGGCTTCTGGTTATATTCTCACATTCGTAGAAGGGGGCTTGCTAGTTCTCTGGAATTTCTTTTATAAGAATTTAATTATAATTTCTTATAAATTATAAGAATTAACTACTCTGAAGGCAGAGCCCTCATGTCCATTTTCTTATACTATCACCTTGGAGGCTAGGATTTCAACATACTAGTTTTGGGATGCTGGCACTCTGTGTCTTTGTTTTCCATTTAGAATATTGAATACACATATAGGTATGAAAGGATGTCTCACTGTCCTATAAGTGATGTGAGAGCCCTTGGCACAGTGCTTCCTGCAGTGGTCAGCACATGTGTTGTGAAGTGTCATGTGTCATCTCATCTGATCACCCCGACAATCCTAATAGCCAGGTGTGATTACAATATCCCCGTTTTATGCATGAATAAGGTAAGCCCCTTCCAAGATTGTTTTTATGCATGGGTTGCAGAATGAATTATACATATAGGTATTGAATCTATCTTAGCTCTTTACCAGTTGTATTATATAAATGTCCTGGTGTTAGGAAGCTAGTCAGCCATGAACAGGTGAGCAGGGAAGGATCAGGAAGGGCAACTGAAAATCACAGGAGCCATAACTGACAGATGAGCACTTGGAAGAGAGAGCTCAGTATATTTAAAACCTCCCCCAGCCTTAATTAAGAAAAAACTTAACCATGTTCATTATCTCTTGTAACCAAGTCTCTGGGACTCTTTGTTTTCAATGAAACTATGTCACAATCCCCAATCACCCTGATAGCCAAAACATCTAGACCCTCACAAAATTTGATGGGTGTAATTCAAAGAGTAATAAACTGATTAGAGGGACTGGAAATTGAGACAAAAACAGAGTCTCAATTTCCTTAAAATCTCCAACTCTGAGCACCACACCACCTTCTTAGAGGCAGTCCATGCATTTCCTATGATGTCACTCAAAAGTAAAATGGTGGACATGGGAGATGTTCTTATGTAAAACTGGAAGTAAAACTTCCCTGGGACTTTCAATAAAACTGGAAAGCAGGAGAGGCAAGAATGTTTCTCTGAGAGGACCCACTCTATCCTATCCTTTAGTAGTATTCCCTTTCCTCCCATTCCTTCTATTCTAATAAACTCATGCCTATTACTCTGATTAACATGTCTGAAGTCTTTCTGGCTTGGTTGCAGGAACTGGGATGTAGAGGTGACCTTGCACTTCCTCAGTTTCCCAGAAGTCCCTATAACACTCATCTCCGAGAATTTTATTTTTCTTTCACTCATTATACAATTAGCCCATTGTATCTGTGGGATTCTGCATTGCAGTTTCAAACAACTGCTATTTCAAAAATCATGGATTCAAAATATTTGGATAAAAAAATACAGAAAATTCCTAAAATCAAAACTTGAATTTCTCACTTGCCAAGCCCCATGCTGAATTCATGTGAATGAAGAGATTTGTAGGCATACCCTGCTGATGCCTCCCACCATTCCATGGATCCTTCTCTCTCTTTCTAGCATGTTTAGTTGACCATCAACTGTCTTCCTGGTGTCCTGCACAGTCAGAACTATGGTAGTGTCTCTATTAAACCTGTACAAACTTTTATTCTTATCATATTATTCAAACAATACAGGATAATGACTAGGTACCTAGCACCTACATTGTATTAGATATTATAAACAATTTAGAAATGATTTAAAGAATATGGAAAAATGTGTGAAAATTAGATGCAAATACCATGCCAATTTATATAAGGGACTCAAGCACCCCTAAGACTTATAAAGGTTGGTATCTAGGAAGGGAACATGGAACCAATCTACAGTGGTTGCCAGGAGATCGCAGTATAATAAATCAGGAGAGATTGGAGAAGAACAAGCACTGCGTTTGGTACACATTTGGGGCTTAATACATGCTTGTTGACTGTGATGTCAGAGTTTTCTTGTTTTGTAGTTCTTTGAGTTCTCATTATAGAGTTTACTAGGCAATACAATGTATGAAATTTTCTAAAGAGGCAGCCAGGTGATATAGTTGAAGCAGACTCTAGGCTGAATTTTAAACCAAGTCATTTCCCTCCCATCAAGTTCCTTCAGAATATATGATATTCTTACCTCTGATCTTACTCCAGGGCTGTATTTATAGTCTGTTATACAAATTCTTGTGACTCACTCATAAAGTCTGTCATGAACTGAAACTTAAAAATGAGAAAAAATACCCCTGTGTTTGTTAAAGTCATGGAAGTTAAAGAACACCAAAATATTTTCCTGGTTTTCTGTCATTTATAAATTGTTAAGGAAGAGGTCTTCCCTACAACTTTCCAAATGGCAAAGTTTATTAAGATTTCATTAATAAGAGACATTAACAACAATGGTAATGATGATGATCCTATCTTTAGTACCTACTAAGTGCCAGAGATTGATTCATGCTTTATTTTTAATTTTTATAACGACTCCTTGAATATAGATCCTTCATTTTTTTGCCAGCAAAGAAATAGGCTAAGTGAATTTACTAATTATCTCAGAAACAGCAATACATAAATAATAGAGATACAATTTGCTCCAAGTTTGTGATCTGTATGACACATATTTGCATAAGAGATTAAACAAACAACATTGTTTTTAAATGCCAACTTCTAAATATCCTGTCACTGTTCCCAGTACTTCTTCTAGGCTAGAAGTTCAAGGCAGTTACTGGATACGTACCAAATAACCAGGGAGTGTGTTTTCGATTTGGGATTCATAGAATATCAGTTATTAGATTGATTCTTGTTTACTGCAGCCTCTGGGAAATTGGTTGTTGCATGAATGTGTGAGGTTCCACAATGAGACAATAAAATTACTAGCACACAGAAATGCCTGTAAAATTTATTTACAAATAGGATGCAGGAAGTGATAATTAAACCTCTGGATATTTCTTAGCCTTTTAAGAATCAGACTATATGTGATATCTGGAACAAATCACGTGTCTGTTCAGTAATTTTATAGTTCAACTCAAAATCTCATTGGGCTAATCAACTGTTATTGTTCCCGTGGAAAATGGCCTTTAGTTTTCTTTCCGTAATGCAGGAGATTCAAATAATTTTCTGCAATAAATACCTTCTCATGCTCAGGATTTTATTGAGGACTTTATTATTGCATATCTGTGTCTGGATTCCTAAATCCTTTCTGAATTTCTCCAGTCATCTTTGTGAGTGGGGATGGAGGGTGTATGGTCTAGTGTGTGGATACAAGTCACTCTCTTAGTTGTATTTGTAGCTGAGTCATTATTAAATCAAGAGTTACAACTTCATCTTTCATGTTTTTGTCCAAAGAATTTATCCATGAACAATTGTCAATAAAATAAATATTTTAAGATATTTTTCTAAGTACTTCAATGATACTTGTTATGGGTGGGGAGGATTTAATAAAGATATCCCCCTATTTCTTATATTTTTTATTTGTGCATTGTAGTTGTACATAATGGTGGGATTTGTTGTTACATATTCATACATGCACACAATAGAATAATATAAATTGGCCAGTATCACTCCCTAGTACTTCCCCCATCACTCCCTGTCTCCCACCCCTGGAAAGATGCCTTTTTTCAATGGCCTTTAGATCTAATATAAAGCATATGCCTACCACTTCTAATAAAAACAAATAACTAAAAGAGGAAGGGATAATTCATAGGTACTCCTATCTATACCTCTCTACCAACCTATCTTATCAGCTATCTAGCTATCCCCATAAGTAGATATTCAGACAGATAGGCAGATACATATTCATATACAAGCATATTTGAAATCTGCAACAAAATCTAAAATGTTAACTATACAAAGGTACAATAGAATACTACAGGAACTCAGCCATATCAATGTTTATAGCAGCATAATTCACAATAGGTAAATTGTGGAACCAACCCAGATGCCCTTCAGTAGATGAATGGATAGGGGAACTTTGGTATATATACACAATGGAACATTACTCAGCATTAAAAGAGAATAAAATCATAGCATTTGCAGCTAAATGGATGGATTTGGAGAATATAATGCTAAATGAAGTAAGTCAATACCCAAAAAACAAAGGCAGAATGTTTTCTTTCAAATGAGTATGCTGACTCATAATGGTGATGGGGGAGCATGGGAAGAATGAAGGAATTTTAGATAAGGCACAGGGGAGGGAGGAGAAGGGAGGTGCTAGGGGATAGGAATGAAGGAGGAATGAGTTAGACATCGTTACTCAAAGTACATGTATGAAGACATGAATGGTGTGAAAATACTTTGTGTACAATCGGTGACTTGAAAAATTGTGCTCTATATTTTTAATATGAAATGAATTGCCATCATGTATAACAAATTAGAATGAATAATTTAATTTAAAAAAGAAAAAAAATAAAACTAAACTAAACTAGACCAAAAAAAAAGAATTTTAGGGGAATATTCTTGTCTAATCTATTAGAACAACATGCACTTATTTTTGAATATATCATAAATGTTTATGAAGACTATGCATAAAATTACAAAGTGCTCAATACCAACTAGCAAGGGGTCATTTTTCAGATTTGAAGTTGATGAGTATTGGTGAATACAGAGATTTTATGTGCACTATCTATGATATCACCTCAACTATGAAGGGCTTCTTTAGCCTTTCTGCCTGAAATGGGATTGTCTACATCTTTCTTGGGGCTTCCCTCCTATCCTGTTTAAGTTGCTCTCACTGCTTACTTATGCACTAATCTTTCTAAGAAAGTTTTGTACTTGGTAAAGCTTTACTGGATACAGTTTTGCATATTGAGAATATAAATCTTGGTATGTAAAAAGATACCAATAAAGGATGTGGAGAATGAATTCTATATTACCTTGTTTCTTAGTGCTCTTGATAAGCAGATTGCTCTAGACACTGAACATTTTCTCATTGTCTTATCCAAAAGTTTTCTTTTTTTAATAGAGGCGATAATTACAAGTTTATTTGAAGTTCTTAATTTATCAAGTTAGTGTTATAGATAAATTAAAATATCTATTTTACTTTTTATAAAACATTTATTAAAGGACCAATGATGATCTGATTTTTACATACTGAGACTGAAAGAAACTCTGAACACATACTTAAAATGAAAACAAAGAAAAATCACTATCAGAGAGAGAGAGAGAGAGAGAGAGAGAGAGAGAGAGAGAGATGGAAGGGAGACCTGAGAAATGTGGTGGAGTGAAAAGTTTAACAAAGAATATATTTACCTTAATCTGCTATGGATAACCTGCTGCCTGGCACCATCTTGCTTTGGGCTTGAGTTCATTGTTAAATATGATATTTTGTGGCAACTACTAATTATCATAAGCTGTCCAATAAATGTGATTGATTGTCCAATTAGCCCTTCATCAGTATCCGTTTTTGAAGATGCTACCTATTGAAACCGATGGCAGTTTGTGACCTCCATGTTGTATATGTAGCTAATTGCTCCTTAGACAATAATTATTAAGTTCCTTGTGCCTCATTCAGTCATTTTGTTTAACAAATGATGATGCCACAGAGTTTCCCAATTCATTAGACTTCACAACTATGGCTCTCTGAGGATTACTAAAGGTCTGCCATGGAATGTATGGATCACATAAATGTTGAAGTAGATTACAGATATATCTGTTTTGTAGGTTTTCCATCGACCGTCACACTGACCTGGAGAGACAGTTCAACATTAATGCAGATGATGGGAAGATCACTCTGGCAACACCACTTGACAGAGAATTAAGTGTGTGGCATAACATAACAATCATTGCAACTGAAATTAGTAAGTGCCTGGGTTTATTCTTTTTTTTTTTCCTTATTTGACTGGATTCAATTTATGCCTATTGATCATGTGATGAATGGTCCCTGTTTCTGTTAGATATTTTGTCATTGGCACTTATTTTATTGCTCCCAAGGAGCATTTCAGTGTATCACCTCAACACAAAATTTCCTTACACAATCCCAAATTACCAATGTTTTCAAGATATGTGGGAAGCAAATATTCTTATTTCCAAATATTTTGATATCTTGTATCTGTTATTCAGCCATTAAAATAATGTTTTATATTTTAAAGCATGGAAAAAGATTTAGTTGAAAGGGTAAGTGAAAAAAATTAAGAACTGTACACTATGAAGAAGTAAACATATTGTAATGTATATACAATATAGAAATAATTGTTCACATATTCAGACTGTAGATATACATATTCACATGCAGAAAATAGGGAAGAAAACGTTGCTCTTTCAATATATATCATTTGGGGATGGGTGAGGTGGCACATGCCTGTAATCCTAGAGGCTTGGGAGACTGAGGCAGGGGGATTGCAAGTTCAAAGCCACCCTCAGCAATGGTATTGCGTTAAGCAACTCAGTGAGACTCTGTCTCTAAATAAAATACAAAACAGGGCTGGGGATGTGACTCAGTGGTCAAGTACCCCTGAGTTCAATCCCTGGTACCAAAAATAATATATATATATATATATATATATATATATATATATATATATATATATATATATATATAATTTTGGAGATATGAGATCACAAATAATTTTATTGTACTTATTAGATTTGAAGATATTTTATATAGTGGTCAGACTATTTAAACATATCTTTTGTATAAATTCAATGTAATATTTCATATTTTTAAAAATTTAAGCTGTTCTTTAGGGGAGGAGATTTTTTTTTTATTAAATAACACTTTCTATTAATTTTTAATGAGCATAAATGTTTTGAACTTAATGGATCCACCATTGAGTCTCTAAGCTATTGCAAAATGGTGAGATTTAGTAAGACATGATCTTTTACAGCTTTTACTTAGTTTAACTTTTTAATACTGTACGAAAACTTGCAAAAGTGCCATGACATTCATTTTATTTTTGAGCAAAATAAATTTTGCACATTATCTAAATATCTTCTTTCCAGGAAGGACCTGATTAGGTCTTCAAAGTTATACACAAAGGGAGAGAATACATTCCTGAAGGAGTTTGGTAAAGGGAATCTTCAGAAGCAAATAAAAAATCAACTTTAGGGGTCTGGGCATGTAGCTCAGTAGTAGAATGCTTACCTAGCATGCAACAAGCCCTAAGTTGCATCTCCAGCGGAGGGGGGTTAAAAATCATCATAAAGAAAGACTTATTACCCTCCACCTCACCAAGTGCGAACGTGCACACACACACACACACAAACACACACACACAGCATAGAGAGGACTCAGAGAATAATTAAAGGTGTATACCTCAAAATTCACTCTGTGTTTTCTTCTAGCTAATGTGAAAACTGGTACATATCTCTGAGATCCATGACTTATTTGTAGGAAAAGTTATCCAGGTATTCAGAAGAGGCACAATGTTCTCTTATTCTTAGATGTGTCCTCCATGGAGCCTTATAAGCAGAACCTTTGGGTGAAAGAGAGCATATGTGAGCAATGTCTATTTGTTGTAGCAACTTTGAGTGCTGGCAGAGAGCATACAATTTGATACATAGTTTCTCAATCCTTCCATGCTCTGGTTCTGGATAAAGATAGAGCCTTGAGAACTTTGCTGTATTTCTGAGTTTAGAAATTCTATTTTCTTCCCTGTTGTGTCATTCTGGTAGTGATTTCCCCCTTGTAGAATTAAGAGAACATGGAAAGCAAACCATTTGGTGGTTTTGGTTTATTACAGGTGTTAAGCCCATTTAGAAGGGTATAGACATGAAATTTTAATAATTTATGATGTTGAAGCCCCATTATCACTTGAAGCCTCTAAGAGAAACTGCATCTATTTAGATTGGAATGAGACTTTATAATAAGCTAGAAAGAGCTGCAGTTTTCTCTAAAGTATGTAAGCATTAATTACTTTGCAAAGAATTTTCTCCCATGTTGAATATAACCTAGTCAAGCTACACTTAATCCATGATATTTATTTATTTATTTATTTTTACAAGATAATGCCTTTACTTAAATATTCATCAAGGTTGTCCCAATTATAAGCAATCATGTATTCCACTCTAAGGAATAAAAATAAATGAATACACAGGCCAGGTGCTTAAGGAATACTTCAGGGCAATCCAAAAACAAAAGGTTCATTTCCAAGGCATCACAGGAAAGTAAGAAAGACCAGTACAAAAGCCAGGTTCTCAGGCAGTGAGTTGTTAACTTAAGGGTGACAAGGGTCCCAAACACTGCAGGGGAAGAAAGTTGTTTACTGTTTCATTCACAAATTATTTACTGTGTTTTTGTTTACCAGCCACTCATCTAGTGACTGGGGATGGAGCAGGGAGCAAGATGGTCAAAACTCTTGCTCCTCTTGGAGGTTTCCTAGCAGTGGTCCCTGGAAACATCTCCATATAAGAGAGGGTACTGAACTTTGCTGAGTACCCATAGAGACACAGAAGTAAGGAGAAAGTCCCAGTGCTGGGAACTAAAGAAGTTCCCTTGTGATGGGTAGAAAGAAATGCAAAAAGGGTCTTTCTCTGATGAAACATATATTAAAAAAAACAGCAAAAAAATTGCTTTTTAATAAATATGAAACACAAGTTTCTATATGCTTTGGTAAAGCAACTAGTTAAATTTTAAAGTACTATTATTGTTATAATATGAATTATTCATACAAGATAACAAAATTCCAAGAAATATCAAAAGTAGACAAGATAGTTTCCTATTTTCAGAGAAATGACTCATGTCAATCTTAGATACAATTTTATAGTTGGTTTCATGCTGAGAATGAATATAGTGTGCCTTTGCCCATATGATGAATCTCAGCTTGATCACGAGACTTATAGACTTCAAAATATAAAACAGCAACATGTTACCCTGTTAAATGAATGGGAGTCACCTTACATTTTTTTAACTCAGAGACTAAAAGCTTAACAAACTTTATATGCATATTTTAGCCAAGAAACAAGTTCAGGTTAAACATCTTAAGAAATATTGAAGTAAACTCATTGCCATTTTTTAAAAATTTTGCCTAAAACTTTTTAGTACTAATAAAAATGAGAACATAAAGGAAATTTTTAGTTTTAGCTATAAAATAAAAGTGAGGGCTGTCATAGATCTAGAAAATTAAAAATACAATTGAGCCATCTTGATTCTAAATCATGAAAGGAAGTTGAAATAATAGGATCACAGAGAACTTAAGAAATTTTGGAACTACTGTGAAAAAGGCTTGGAAACTTATTTTGACTTGGTTTGATTATTTTGCCCATCATGCAGTATTTGCCTTCCAAAGCCCCAGACCATGTCTTAGGGAAAAAGACATATTAAAGGAAGATTGATTGTACTTGTCCAAGATGAATATTAAAACCACCCAGAATAACAAACCTCATAGGAGGAGTTCTAATAATGATAAAGGAATATTCATTCCAGGGAGACCAATTTAAAAGTACTCTCAGAATGCCATCTCATCAGACAAAAAGATTCAAACAAATGAAATTAAGCTAAAAAGTGGATTTTAAGGAAGTTCATCTGTTATCTTTTAATGAGATTGCAGATATCATCCTTTATCCACTTGTGTCAGATTCAGGAAACCAAGACTGTGTGTATCACCCAAGTATTCTAGTGGTAAAGGATCTAGCCTGCTTTCCTGACAAACCAGTACATCTCACCCCATGAAACTGCAATTGGATGTTCATGTGCTAATAAGATATTAGGCTGGTATAGCATATCTCATCTGGCAATAAGCCCATCCCCTAAAACTTCAGTGTATTTTTTTTTTATCATGAGGATAAAGATTTCAGGTAAATTTTCTTGGCCAATTAACTGCTGAAAAAATTATTACGTGAGTCCTTTAATGCATTTAATTCTCACATCACTCCCTAAAAGTAAATACTATCATCAAAGGCATGTGTGAAAAAAGGAAAGTCAGGTCAAGTGACTTGTCTAAAGTTCCATGCAAAGAAAGAGTTGTGGAGTATAGCGGCAGAATTGGACCCATGTTTAACTGAAGAAAATATGTTTTTAGGGCTGCGGGTATAGCTCAGTTGGTAGAGCACTTGGCTTGCATGCACAAGGCCCTGGGTTCTAATCCCCAGTGCCACACACAAAAGAATGTTTTTAAATACTTTCTGGGGAATCCTCACTTCAATCTTCTTTCCTCTTTATCCTCCCGCTCAGTTTGAGCTTCGGGCATGACTATTTCATTTTTGAATCAAGTCAATGAAGTAGGGTTTCTGTGCAAAGCAGAAGGTTGGGGTAGACAAGAGTGTGGTTGAGGAAAGAACAAACACACATTATTAGATCAGACTCTCCTTTTCTAACATTTAAAAGCAAGAGAAGGAATTTTGACTAAAGGACAAAGCAGAGCTTTGTACTTTTCAAACTGGAATTCTATTTCCATTTTAGAAATTATGATACTGAATAACAGAGTGGAAGTTTTCACTGGGGTGTCCAGTTGTGGCCTAGATCCTTGGTGTCCTGAACAAAGAATTGACTAAGACACACAGGAGTGAGAGACAATGTACAGATTTATTGAAAGTGAAGGTGATAGTAGTTCTTCCCAAGGTAGAGTGGAGTGGTCCAAGCCAGAAAGAAAGGCTTAAGGCTCCAATGTCTGGAAATTAGTATCTTATAAACCAAACTGTGAGTTGTTCTCTTTCCTTAGAACAAGACTAAAGACCTTAGGCCATTTGTTCCCATTGATTACCTTAAGATACCCAATTAGAATATTGTCTAATTTTCCCCCATTGGTTACTTTAGAAACCTAATTAGAATATGGACATTTTACCCCCATTTGTCATTTTAAAATATGGCAGTGGTGGCAGCAGTTGTCAGGCTGATAAGTCCTCTGTGGCTGGAGTTGTCATGGGAATGGGATTTATTATAAACAGGAACAGGATGACTGATCTCCCTGTCTTGGTCTCCAGCAATATCTTTCTTATGCCCTGACTCTGCCATCTTGGCATGCCTGAACTCCTACCAAATATTACACAACATGCTCATTGAGGGGACTGTGCTGTTCAATGAATACTACAGACGAAATCACTTAGATAATTGCTTAAAGCAAACAAAAAAATAAACAAAAGAGTGCTATTCTTCATTCAAGACCTACTGAATCAGAATTTCAAGGGAGAAATTTAGGAATCCAATTTTCACAACTTTCTTCTACACACACACACACACACACATGCACACACACAGTCAGATGTACATTAAACTTTAAAAGCAAAGAAGGCAAATGAAGACAGAGAATGGAGGTGAGGCTGTTTGTGGTTCATTTTTCCTGCATGGATTTTGTGAGATTTCACTCAGCATTATGGTGCAATTTGAAGTTAGGTTTCTCAGATGGCAGATCATGAGCAATCAGTGTATCTCTAAGACAGATACAAGGTATTACAGGACAGTGAAAGAACCGATTTGTTTAGGATAGAGTGTGTGCAGGGGCCTTCTATAGGCATTGAGTGCCAATTTAAAAGTGTCCTTCACAGAGAACTTGAACAGAATGGAAAGTGACAAAAGTCTCTGAGGCTCTACACCTGGAAGCTGGCAATTCGCAGTTCCAAAAAACACACGACCCTTGGTTACCTGAAAGTATTCAAAGCAAGAAGCATATAATTGCCCATTAAATTAATCTCTTCGAGTTAGTGATAATGCATTGCTCTGGCCCACTACAGTGGGCTGCACACAATATTGCAAATGAAGCTTTTCACTAATGATGTTTAAATCTCCCAGGGAAAGCACTAGTTTGATAGCACTTAAGGAATGTTTCTTCCTGGCATGAGGCCCAGTGGCCAGAATAATTGCTTTGTCCAACCAAGACCACTTAGAAAAAAAATATTTCTTTATAGGTGGCTCATTGTTTATGATTATGTGAGGAATCTTGGGATGTGGAGGTAGATGGAGGTAGAATGTTGACCATGCTTTGACCATTAAACCTCAGGCACAGTAGTTCCCCACTTTTAATCTCAGTTGTCTCATCTGTGAAATGGAACTAATAATTTCTCTTTAAACTCTGCAGTGTACTGAGAATTGAGTTAAGCATAATAGTACTATGACTTTTACTATAGAAAGTAATGAATAAATTCTTCATATTCATGTAGTTAATCCAACCCTTACATGGGGCTTTCAATAACTGCTTAAGTTAAGGTTATATTTGTTATTAACCCTTTCCCTCCCCATAGCCACAACAAAAGTAAAACCAAACCAAAACAAACAGGAAAAAAAAATTGGGTAATTAAAGCCTATGAATCACTGCTAGGTGCAGTTCTTTTTGTACTTTGTAGAAGGAATGGTTTTTAACTGACCTTCCTCTTGCTCCTGGTCCAGGCATAGCAGATTGACCAATAACTATGAAACAGCCCTCAAAATGAAGCAGGCCCATGCCTACATGTTTGAATTGCCTGATCATAGAAGACTTCAGATTTTATATCAAGAATTTGTTCAACACATACCAATGTTTATTGCTTCCAGGCATCCTTAGGACTAGAACTTCATTAAGATCCATGCCATTCCCTGGCATAGGGTGGGAGTGAAGTAGATGGAGACAGGCCCTGGTCCAATTAGATAACTTTCACAGAAAGGAAAAGCCTAAATGTGGGCCATGAATTCAGGTGTAGGAGTGGTTAAAGGACTACAGATATGGAAGAAGCTGCAGTTGTATGTGTGTGACTGGTAGAACTAGGAATATGTACTCAAGCCTAATTCCTGCCAAGATCCCCCCAACTCAGGTAGGTGTTGTGAGGTGGAGATGGATGCTCTAAACAAAGAGGGCTAGGTGGAGATCAGTGTTCTAAACAAAGAGGAGTGCAATGAAAGGAAGGGGGAAATAAAATATGGAAACAGGAAGGGGAAGCTATATGTTCCTGGGGAAGGAAGCAGTATCCAAACATAATTCCCCAAATGGAAGAATTAGAGTCTGTGCAATTCCAGGACAAGGGAGGCAGGTGACGTAAGCTCAATTCTGTTCTCAGCTCATCTCCTCTATTTTCATCCCTGTGAATCTCCTGCCACCTTCAACAATGCCCACCTCATTTATTGCATATTGACTTTGGCATTTCCAATTTTCTCTTTGTTTTGAAACCATTCTACCCATTTCTTCCCACAGCCTCTTCATCTTGTCCATTCTTTTGCATCTGTCTCATGTAGTTTGCCTGGATAGTGCACACAGTTTGAAGAGGATGATATAGATTTTAACCAGGCACTCGTTTAGTGTGTCAGTATGACTTATAGCTCCTTATTTATAACCGTAAAAAAGGAGAGTAGGAAAATTGCTCCTATTCTGACATCTTTCCCTGGTCTTTTTGGTAAACCACAGTCCTCAAAGACTCAACAGTAACTCGTAACTCGTGACCACTTGTGGTGCATGGTAATCTCCTCTTCTGAAGTACCAGACTTGGAGAGGTAAGAAAGACCCTAGACATTGAACAGGTTATAAAATAGGGTAACATCTGGTTAATTGCCCTCAGGCTTTGGTTTGTCTTTAGTTGGAGAAGTCATAAGGACAGCGAGAGAAAGTGCAGATATCAGTTTGAATATGGAAGGAAATAAGAGATTAAGAGAATTATGGTATGGTGGGAGGGCAGGCGTCCATGTCCATGTGCTTTGAATGGTCAATTACTTTTCATGTATCCACACTCACTCGGTTGGTGAATTACTTAACTTCCAGAATCTTCTTCTCAAGATAGTGCACACATTCAGAACTCTTCTCTAAAATCTTGCACATTTGGGTGAAAAGATAGAACATGCCATTTCTAACAGCCATCCACTGATTAACTATGGATTCCTTAGAATCTCAGCTTAAGTTATAAATATATTAATTCACTGAATCTGATAATTCACTTATAATGTTTAGAACAACTTCTGCTCCACAAATGCTAATGCACACGTTAGCTATTGTTTTTACAATGATTTCCTTATATCTCTGGCTGGATAGGTTTCCTTTGTTATATAAGTTCTCACTTTGTTCTAAGTGAACTTCTTTCTCCAATTCACTTATCAAAGCGTATTATAAACTTATTTGCTGAGACTGTGAAAATGAATCTCTATGAGAAGAAACCGTTAAGTATCCCTTGCTCTCATGAAGCATTTTATTATCTTTTATTATTGATCATTGTTGTATCCTGAGGGCCTAGTGCAATGCTTGGGGCTTCAAATAAATATTTACTAGATGAATGAATGAATAAAGGAAATAAGGAATTAACAACCATGAGGGAGTACTATTGATGCCTTCTGAGTCCAAACAGACACTATTAATTGATTGGTGGAAAATATCTTTGCTTTACTATACCCCACTCAGTTTTTAGTGAAAAATCTCTGACAGACAAAAACGTGTGAACGAACCATGGCTGTTTGCATTTTTAAAGTCTTTCTATCCTGAGTGACTGGATATGGGTCTTAAAGAGTAAGAATAACTATGTTTTCCCTGTATGAATATTGTGAGGCATGGTCTGTGCTCACAGAGAAGGCTAGCATGTAATATTAACCGATCTTGGGAATCAGAGACCAAGTGAAAGGTACTAGTAGATAGGACCCCCCTCCCCTGCACCTAGCCTCCCCAGCCCTCTGTCTCCTTCAACAAGAAGCCAGACTTCTAATCTGGGAATCTGTATTTCTCCTCCCTTCTGAGAACCTTGAGGCAAGCCCTGAATAATGCCAGCCCTCACTTCATTACCCAACAAGCCCATTTGTCATTTAATCTGATCTATATTGAACAAGTAGAAGCAGGCTACAAAGCAGCAAAACCAAAAGAATGAAAACATTTTGTGATTACAGGAATCCCTAATCCAAAGCTTAGAGACTGGAGTTAAAAATAGGCCCCAAGTTCATCCTTATCCACCCCCACACACCTGCACTTTTTTTTTTTTTAAGTACAGGTGGCCCCTTAGTCAAATGGTGGATGTTTAAACTACAACAAATTAACTTCCATCTAATTTGGGGTGGTAAGCATCAGTTACTCTGCACCCTTATTTATATTTTGCTGATACTTTCAGCCCCTGGATTCTCCCTATGGCATGGACTCACCTAAGGTCCATATACTCTGTCACAAAGAAGTGTCATTCCTGCTCCTATTATGGCTGCCAATTTCTTCTATCCAAGAATTCAAATCAGCTAAGAAAATGGAAATGAATATCCTTTGAGCAGCAACTTTAGAAGAGAAGCGCTGTTGAAATCTTGATAAGTACTGTTTCATTTTAGTCTCCAAAAAATCTTTTGAGCATTTGATGAGGAGGTATACTCATGCGGCTTTACCTCCCCAGCCCTGAAGTTCACAGAGCAAGTCTCTCCAGAGCATGATATATACATAGATAATACTGATCTATACACATCAGTATTGTTTCTCTAAACTAGAGCAAATATCCCATGTGTTCTAACTCTGTGTCCAGACTTACAGATTTAGAAAACCAAAAGACATGACCTTTTCCTATTTGATCTTTTTTTTTTTCTAATAGAGTTATTGTGTATATTTATAGCATACAATTATAATGTTTTGAAATATGTGTATATTATGGCATGGCCATATAGAGCTAATAAACATGATTTCCCTCATAGTTTGGATGTTTTTGTGGTGAGAACTCTTCTTCAATTTCTAAGAATGTAGCAAAGAAGTAGAAGCAGACATCTGAAACTCTAACATATCATTCACTAAAACAACGTGTAATAGGAAATAGGCAGAGATTCCTCCTTTGGTTGGAAAAGAGTATTCTCTGGAATTTTTTTAAAAATTCAGAATCATGAATCAGCTGTTAGCTTTTGTCAGAGATGCATTTCCAAAGTAGGAAATGTTTTGATCAAGAGGAGAAGACCTTAGAATAACTTTTGAAGAAGAGGGGAGTCAAGAGGTAGAAACAGAGTTGCATAACAGATATACTTTCTCTATATACCTATTTGTCTATCTATCTTATCTATCTATGCAGTCTATGATGGTTGCCTTCAAATGAGAGATCATGGAAATTATGCTATTCTCTGTATCAGAGGGGCCCATCCAGTGCATTGAAATAAAGGAAATACAAGGCCAAGAATATTAGCATTGAATATTGAAGTTTGGGAGCAGGATAAGTTAGGAATGCAATGAAAAGGCAAAAAACATAGATTATGGCAAGGAGAGAATTATGGCTGTGATCCAACATTTCTGAAGCTATAGGATACACCAGAATTCCCTGAAGGGCTTGTTAAACCACACAGCAAGGCCACAAATTTGTATTTCTAACAGGTTCCCATGAGAGACTGAAGTTGCTCTTCCAGGGACCATACTTTAAGAACCATTGCTGTCTCCCAGCCATCTTAATCCAGAACAAAACTAAAGCTGCCTTAGAGGTGGAGTTTGAACAGACAGAAATTGGCATCTGATTAAAACTAATGAGGGAAGAGGAGGAACAAATGCTGTTGGAGATGGTAAGCCTTGGTGACCAGGATAAAAATAATTATGCAATTAAAAGTGTGGCTGCTTACTCTGCACTTGACAGTGTTCTAGCCCTTTCCGTGCTCCATATTGGGCTTAATTCTCACTCTAAGTCAATACCGTGAGTCAGTACCATCAGCTCTTTTATCTAATAAAGCAAAGACAACAAAGCCCAAGCCCACCCGATTCAGTTGGCTGGCTGAGTTGCATTCGATCCTAGGTTTGTGTGAATCGCCAGCCCAGTATTTGAACATTTAGCGTCTATCCTCTCCAACTGAGAGCCCAGTTGCTATTCAGACATGTCATGACTCATGTTAACAAGTCAGATTACAGAAAAGATGGCCCGTGTAAGTGTTCACACTGTCCTTCAGCCAGTTCTTCATAAAAGAGTTTGGAACACAATGGAACATTATCGGTAGACTTTCATCCCACTGAAGCAACTGAAAGGGGTGGGGAAAGATGGCAGGAGGTCCGGGTAAGCACAAGAAATTTAACGTTTGCATCTGTGAACTCTATTCCAGAAGAGTTTGGATTTTTAGGAACCTCTGGTTCCTAAATTTTAAACTACATTAAAGTCTAAATGAGGAGCTAATATTGAAGTGTGAATGTTTTTGTTACCTACTGAGATAAGCCTGGAATGATGGTGAAGTCAGCTCCACACCCCTGCTGTTATAATTTAACAATGAGTGCTTAACAATAGGCTGGAAGAGGGAGACAAGGAATAAAACTGTGGATAACAAGTGTGAAGGGAAAAGGCTTAGACATTGCAGTCAAACAAATATGAATTTCAATCTACGTTTCATTAACAATTACCCACCCAGACATAAACTATTTCTTTGACCTATCTGATTTATTTCTTCATCAGTGAAAAGAAAACTAATACTTAATAGGAAGCCTAAATATACTTGGCTGATAGAATATATTTGTAGATTTTATAAAATATATACACATGTTTTGGAGAATATGTCTTGTCACCTTACATATAAAATGTTTTCAATTAGCAGGCGTTGTTTTTAACAATGCAAACGATAAATCCTCAGGAGTTTGGATTATTCTGAGTTAGATGTTTAGTGGGAAGTGGCCTTCTTACAAAAATGAAAAACACTTTTGCCTTTTCTTTATTTAAATATAGTTTTGTCTAGCAAAAAATTAAAAATGAAAATAAATAATAACAACTAATGCACTATAGAGAAAATATGTGTTTTTGAAAACTTCTTTTTTTCTGGCTTTTAAATATGATTTGTCATTAGATGGTGTGTTAGACATGGTATCTAAATATCTTTGCTGGTTAATATTTAAGTGTCTATGGATATAAAAATACCCATACTGAGCCAGCATTTGATTTCCTGCTGAACTGTTTTTCACATTTCCAGTATAATTATGTAGCAGTTACAAAGAAACAAAGACTGAATGCCACAAAATACCATAGAAACCCCTTTGTTTATTTAAGAAAAGATATAAAAAGCATCTAAGGCAGAAACTGATGGATTGGGTGACATCTCAGGGTAACTGATACCTAAAATAAATATGAAAATATCTGTGCATCTATTAGAAGTGATTGGAAAGCAGCTATATTCTATAAATGGCCCCTGGAATATAAATAGGAGACCTCAATGAAAATAAGAGATGCTGATTTTTTTTTCTTTATTTGAACTTTGTCCTTTGAATGATTGCTTTTGTCTGAAGTCTTGTCTGTCTTTAAGTATTTTAAGATCAAATAAAACAGTGCTAATAGTAGGAAGAAATTATTTCTGTATGATGCTTTCACCAAGACTCTGAGAGTCCAGACCAATGCATTTTAATAAATGAAAAAGAAAAGCAAGAATGTTATAGGCAAGCAACCACATGAGGCCTTCTGGGAGGCTTGGGAAATTCTGTGATGAAAACCAGGACCTTTTTCATCTTGGTCTGTTTCACTCAGGCATGGATATGGCAGCCTCTGCTGTACATACCTTTATTTCCACATACAACTTTTGACTGTGCTTTAAGAATGCATAGTATAAATGGAGCACCTTTAATCCCAAAACCCAAAATTTGAAATTTGAAGTTCTAAAAGTTTAAAGTTTCAAAATCTGGAACTTTTCATGTGCCAATGTGATGCTACAAGTAGAAAATTCCACAGCATGAAGTTTGTTTCATGCACAATATTATTTGAAATATTTGATCAAATTTCCCTCAAGCCATGTGATAAGGTATGAAATATAAATGACTAGTATTTAGATTTGGGTTATCCTCAAAATATCTCATTATGTATATATAAATATTCTAAAATATGAAAAAAATAAAAATAGAACTTCAAAACCCTTTTGTTCCCTTGGATAAGTGATAGTCAACCTGTTGAATAACAGGAAGGTTGTATATAGATATGGTGGTTGTGAATGGCCAGAGAAGATGACTTGTCTTTGGGCATCCTAAGAGGCATGACCTTGGAAGTGGTGTGGGCACAAAAGGAAGAGTCACTATTTCTACTTGATTTCTTGCAATATTTTCAGGCTATCTAGATCTGCAATATTTTTCAATAACTGGGTATGACAATAAAGGACAGAAAATAAACTAGCATCTAAGATAAAGAATGTTAGTCACTGTATACAAACCTATTGTTTCATTCAATCCTCATGGCAACTTTAAAATGGGTGATGTATACTGAGTATTGTTTTAGATAAGGGTGACATGAGACTCAGGGCAGTCAGAGGACATGGGAAAGCCACGGATCTAACACTGTGTGGTTGAATCCACCAGATTGGATGTCAAAACCAAAACTCTCTCACTGTTTGGCATGGCTAAGTGTGATAGAGGGGCACATATCCTTGAAAAGAATCCTTTTAATAATTTTCAAATGTTCTAATAGCTTCCCTGTCTTGTGTTAGATAATATACATATCGGTGGGGGGAGCGGATATCTGGGAATAACCTTGCTTGCAGTCTACTTGGGAAGAATCCCATAAAAAAAAAGGCAATAACGTAACATGGAATGTTTATTTTATTCAGTGTGGTTTTCCATGAATTTTGGTTCACTGTTATCTTCCTGTGAATATTTTGGTTTTTCTTCTTATATGCATATACTATAATAATTTTATTTGCGATAGGAACGCCTAATTTTAAAATCAAGGAGGTGGGTACGATAAATCCATTTGAGAAATTTAGGTTTATTTCTTAGGCCTATCCTATTTGTGACTCTGGACTTCAGAGTTTTCTCCAGTACTTCAGTGAAATGAGAGTTACTATTTCTTTTGGTCACCAGCTGATGACTCTTTAGTGGCTATGACTTTGCAGGATAATGACCAGATACATTTCAGGCACAAAAAAAAAAAAAAAAAAATGGAGGGAGTGGTAAACTGATTACAGCATCTATAAGTCATATGTTGTTGGGCACAATTATAATTCATTTTAAGCCTCAGTTTCATCATTTGTAAGGTTTAGAAAATAATGTCTTTCTATACTGTTGTGAGATCTAATGTAGTGGCCAGTCTTAAAAATTAAGAGTGGTTGAAACATGGAAGAGGACTGGGAAAGTGAGAGTCTTTTATCCTTTAAGACAGCAGTATTCTAAGGGTGGTCCAGAAACACTTGGGATGCTTTCAGTGGCTCTGCAAGGTGAAAATAAACATTTTTATGATAGTACTAAAATATTTGCATTTCCCCTCTCATGCTCTCACAAGCAAAAGTGGAGTTGTCCTGAGGCTTCATGACATGGGTTGATGTTGTTTAATGAGTGGTTGATGCAGAGTGTGTTTGCATAGTCTTGTATTCTTTGAAAAAATATTTTAATTTCTAATATGGTAGATACTTGGAGGTATAATCCAATAGAAAAGCTTTGATTAATAAAAGTGGATTTTTGGATTTCTTAATAATTTTTAAGCATCTGAGGGAGGCCTGGGACTAAACCATTTGAGAACTCCTGCCTTAGGAAAGCATTTATTTTCTCTATTAGTCTGAGGTAATTAGTCTAGTGCACTGATAAGAAGAGTTTATCACCTGTGAAGTATAGAGTGGATGATCAAAGAAGAAATGCATGTGATGTTTTCAGTAGGTAGAAATCTTAAAACAGAGTGTACAGTAAAAACTCAGTACATTTTGGCCAGTGTTGACAGCAGAGTGAAATAAAGGTAGCCCCAAGGAAAAGTGGTTGGCATTGTAATTTATGTTTCTGGGATCTTACCAAATAAGGTTGCCTTCTTAGGAGACAAAATTGTTCCTAGGCCAGATGGAGACATGCCTACTGCAGAATCCTTTGCTACATTCTTTCAGAAAGGCAAAAGGAATCAAGAATCAAGCCTGACACATAGAGCCAGGGGATGCCCTCCAGGTATTACGAGGGGGGGGGGGGAGAGAGAGAGGAGGTGCCCTGAGTACCTTTAGAACCAATCCATACAGGGACCAGCCCTTCCCCTGGGACCAAGAAGATATATAAGGCCACCAAGATTTAAATCACACATCTAAGCCTTATTCTCTTCCACTTCATGTTTTTCAAGCCACTTTCTTCATGATTATTTTATTCAATTTTAGAAATAGCTGTGAAAAAATAAGCTGACACAAACAATAGTCACAGTGACAACGATAGCTCCTATTCCCTTATTTCTTGAGCCTGCTTTTTTCTCAGTATTTGACACAATGCATTTTGAAAAGAGCTACCCATGAACTTTACCAAACTGCCCTTTGCTGTGAGGAATCATATTATCATCATGGTAGGAGTGAGAAAATCAGGCAGCTATTGTAGATCTTGAAGCTCTGAAGACTTTACAACTGATGCTTAATGGAAACAGGCTTTCACATCAGATCTCTGCCTTACAATATGCCACACTACTACAGTTTTTGGCAAACATGTTATTTTTATTGTGAATTAACAAATTAGCTTTATCGTTAAGTAATCACCCTGTGAGCGCTTGGTTAATACATGTCTGTGCTGAAGCAACATTCACTTTAGTAATGTGCTATTAATTTTGCATTTCTGTTACTGCCAAGTTGAGGATACAACCATAAAGATAAGTGACATTTTGAACAATTTAGACATAGAATTGAGATCTTTACCTGATAAGAATAGCTCTGGCCTCCAAAATTCCTTTCTACTAGGAAGAGAAATTTCTTACATTTCAATTGCAATATTGTATACTTTGTAAACTTACTTTTTATTCCTTACCACAGTGAAACTTCAAAACAACTATACAAAGTAGGTGAGGGCTGAGATCATCCTGTGTGAGGCCATGGAAACAAACGTCAGAAATACCAAATTTTTCCCCCCAGGATCATTCATCTGCACAGTGCAAAGTCATTCTGCAAACCTAAAGCTTTTGCGTGAGTTCATAATTAGAACGTGCTTACCTAGAACACATTTTGCAAGAACAGATACACAGAAGATCAATTCTCGTGATGCTGCAATGCAATAGCATCTTAATGGTGGGTCATGCCGCAGATCACTGTCAGTTTTGAAGAGTAATTATTTTACCCAGAAAACTGTATGAAGAGTGTCACACACTCTCTCAAATCATGCCGAAATCATTTTGGCAAAGCCTGTGGTGACTGTCAGCACAGAGGAAGTGAAACTGAGTGAGTATGTTTCCACAATATTCCAGGAAGTGAGATGCCTGCCACTTTGTTCCATAGTCTCCATCCTTCCATCTAGTTGCAGATCCACTCCTCCAAAGTACATTAGCAGATTCCAAGAGGAAGAGTGTGCTTGCTGCTCTAAGATTTGGTCCTGCATTTAAAGATAGCATTTAAAGATGACCCAGAGCTCTTCTTTGTAAGTAAAGTTACTTGCACCAGGCAAGTAATTTTTTTCAGCACAATTTCCTTACTTGTAATGTTAGGATAAGACACCATGAAATACATAAATTTTATTAGCCCCATTTTATAAAATTGACATGTACAGAGTAAATAATTTCCTCAAGGTCAATGAACTAGTACCTTGTGAGATTAAAATGGTCAGTAAGTTTGTCTCTATTATCAAGAAACTATGTCTATTTCAATATTACATGGACTCCTAGCAGGTATACAGGTTTACTCTGTAATTGTGTTTAGAGCATTTCTTGTCTGTTGAAACATTTTCTTCTTAAATACAATCAGCTTTGCTGAGCTGTTCAAAGAAATGTGGCTGATTTTAAAAATTAAATCAGGTCTGTTGTTGTTACTTGGTTAAGATACCTACAAATTTCAGATTCTATTGCATGTTTTAAACCAAGGAACTTAGTTCTTTCTTATTTTAGTTAAAGCTTAAAAGGGAGAAAATACTAGAACTTACTTGCATTAGTCTGAGAACATTATTATATACATTTATACATCTGTAATTATTTAATGCCCAAACATCTGGAAGCAAAAATGAGAAATTAAATTAACTGTCATTTACACATACACAGCCAAACAAGAGATGTGAAAAAAGACTGAATGAACTTCTCGACTAATTCTGATGAATTCCAGGAAAAAACAAACCCTAACTCTCCCTTTATGAAGTCTTCAGGTTCATGGATCTAATAGCACCACAAGTAGCATGTGGACATTATGTCTCCTTGGTTTGTTGATCTTCCAATGTATTCAGTATTGTTTTATTTTTAATTTATTTAGTTTCTCAAATTTAGTTGAGGTTTCATTATTTGATTTAAGCCCTGGATTTAAACAATAAACACCTCTTTGAAAAATACATGATTACTATCTTCTTGCATCTGCTTTATTCCCAAATGTTGCAAGGGGCAGAGTTCTACAGGAAATTTTATTTGAAGAACTCAACAGAATAATAGTGACTATGTCTTAATTTATCCAGTTTATGATTCTTTACACATATTTCATTAATCCTTGCTGCATCTCTCTGAGGTATGTAAAGGGCAGGTATTATTAGTCCCATTTTTCAAGTGTAGAAAATAAGATAAAATGAGAAAGAAAATCATTTCCCTAAGACAGCAATGAGAAGCTTGGTCAAACCCTCGGCAAACCACAATTGCAGTTGCAATGTTGCTTCAAACACTTTACAAATATTAGATCATTAATTCTCAAACACCACAAGAAAATTATTTTTAAAGTATTTTACCACGATGGGCTATTTCTGTATCTGTACATCTATAGATCTATATCTGTATGTACATCCTGAGGGGAATGAATATTAAAATTGGAGAATTGTTTTATGTTCATTTCTTTGTCTATATCTTGCTACCCTTTATATCACTTTATGAATGTCCATTTCTTCTACCTTTTCTTCAATAGTTCATGGTTTACATGAATATTGTGAATATAGTTCACAATATACAGAGCATCTCTAGCTTGCTTCAGCACTGAAACCAAAAAAAAAAAATGTACAGTAACCTTTCCTGGCATATTTATGGGCATGCATATTAGTTATTACACTACATCTTTAATTGGATGCGAATGGTCATCAACTCATATGGATAGTAGTAATTAGCTTACTTTTGCAAAGATAAACTGGGCACATTTGAAGCCATCTGTGGGAGAAAGAGAAGAATTGTGTCAAAATTAAGAAGCACTCTGTGATTTGCATCTAAAATTTATTCTTTGCTCAGTTAACTTCCCCTGGCTTCCTCCCACCTGCCTCCTAGGGCCCTCCTCATTTCATTAATTAAGAAATGGAGTTGGGGGCAGGTAGCCCCATGTTGGAGTCTATCTGGGCTACCTACTAACTGTGTGACTAGGAGAAAGTTGCTTCAAGTTTCTGAGCTCTTGTTTTCTTGTCTGTGCAACATGAATGAGAAAATTGGTATCATAACAATGTTCCGTGATCTGAAGTTGGGAAGCCACATTTAACACCTAATATCATTTCTGATGCATTGAAGTCACTGGCTAATTATAGTAGCCATTTAAATTTAGCTCATCCTTATATATTGATCCTTATGAATTCTCTATCTTTGAATATCGAGGACTTGCCAGAGAAACTCCAACATCAGGTTCAATAACAGTTTCCATTGTTAACTATTATTAATGAAGGTCTTCCTTGATCCATTAGTCATCTCTTTTGTTGTTACAGATATAGCCTTATTTATCTATTGTTTCACTTATGAGGAACTATGAAATATACAGACTTCTTTATCTATTCACTACAGCATCAAAGCATTTTCTAGATGTTCCTCCCTACATATTCAGCAAAAGGATTAAAATCAAGTATCCTTCCCCATGAAATCTCTGAACTATCAACTCAATGTGAATTTTGCTGTATTCTTGAAGTTAAATATAAAAATGGTAAGTGATTTTTTACACTGTCAGTCGCGCATTCCAATAACACTTGGTTCTGCCTGCACACTTCCACAGAAAGGAAGTTTGGAAGATAAATATGCAGAAAATCCAGTCAGGGACTATCATAGATTTCCTTTTCAACTCTGGCTCCCAACAGTATTGTTTTACAGCTAATGTGCTCTCGGTAGACTTGGTGTCTGTGCTCTGTAATTCACATGGAAGGATCGATGGGGTGCCTTGGGAAGGAAGGAGAGAACATGCAGACTCTCTGCTGTCCTGAAGCCAAAAAGTCTTTGGGTGGTAGATCTGAGGTTCCTGTAATGAGCTCATTGTTCAGATAGTAATACCATCAGAACTCCCTGAGTAAATAATGAATCTATTCTGACCCTGACATGAGTGTATGCAATTCATGACATTTTCTGTTATAAATGGTTGGAGACCAGAACTAGCCCACAGGAGTTGGCTTAACAGACAAAGAAAGCCTGGGCAGTTTTGCACAGTGCTGATGAACATAGGCTCTGGAGGAATTCAGACAGGATAGATCTTTCCTCTTGTCCCTTTATGTCCTGTGCATGCTTAAATCCTATGTGAGCTTCTTATGAGATATGAGACTGAGGACAACTTACTTAGCATTGCTGCCCTAATAGAAAAATCTGATGTCCAAATACTCTCGCTCTCACCAAAAGGACAACTGCATTTGGGTGGAATGCATGTAATAGTTAATTAGCAAATACTGTAAATTAAATACTGCTTTTCAAACTTAATGTGCCTAAGAATTACCTTGGGGTCTCGTTAAAACAACAGATTTGGATTCCCTAAGTCTGGGGTGCAGACTCTGCCTTCCTAATAAGCTTCCAGGAGATGTCAATGTTACTGGTCAACTTTGAGTAGCAAGGATCTCTTCATATTTAATACATATTTAATATTATTTATACATATTTAATAGTTATCACAACACAAAACCTGAGGCTAGTGTTTCTCAGCATGCAACTCCCTAACCTGGAGAGATTATTAAAGTACAGATTACTTGACCTCACCCCCTTCCAAGTTTCTGATCCTGTGTGTCTGGGCTATGGCCTGAGAATTTGCATTTTTTAAGACATTTTTTCTGTGATGCTCATATTGCAGCGTATATTGTTAATTGAAAACCGCTGACTGGAGCCAGTTTCTCTATTATCTGAAAACTTCTATTAGTATTTTGGAAAAAAAAAAAAATATATATATATATATATATATATATATATATATATATATATATATATATACACACACACACATATATATAATTTTAGGAAGATGACAAAGAGGAATAATTTTTAATTAGACTTTTTATTTTAGATAATTATCTACTTGCATCGTAATTATAAGAAAAAAACATGTAGCATTCCCATGCACCCTTTTTACAGTTTGTGCCAATGGGAACATCCTGCAAAACTACAGCATAATATTATAACCAGGGTATTCGCATAATATAATCTAACCATTCCTTTAGTTTTTCCCAGTTTTATTGTGTACATGTTTGTGGTTATTTCTATGTAGCTTCAACACATGATTAATTCATGTACACACCACTACAAGCAAGACACACACATTTACAAAACCACAATGATCCCTCCACTCCTGACTCCTTCCAACCATGCCTGCTATCCTGATCCTTGGCAACTACTAAATCTATTCTTAATTTCTATGCTTCTGTAATTCTAAAAATGTTATAAAAATGGTATAATAACATGTAAAAGCAACCAGAAAGCTTGCCAGTGCTTGGGCCTCAATCACTTATGTATTCATATTTATTATAGTGTGGAACCCACACATCTGCATTTTGAAGATATTGTGGGGCAATCTTTATATTGAGATCAGGTTTATGATCTTTGCCTACCAATAAGGCAGGTTCTTTGGTTTTGTGATTATTTACAATCAAGGGGATCATATGGATATATTCCCTTTCCACTGGCCCAAAACTAAGGCACATATAGAAGAATTATATATTTAACATGAATGACTTTCAAAATGTTTTGGAAGTACATTTTTGAATGCATTTTTAAATCTTCAATTCACTGACAAGTCAAATAATAGGGCAATTCATACTATCAGGAGATGATTTACATTTGTAACTTGGAAAAAAAGGTTTTTTTAAAATACTCGTGAAACATTAGTGTTTGGAACACTGGTATTAGCAATTATTCTTTCCATGGACACCCAGGCTTTCCTTTCTCTATTCAAAATGTGATCTAAGCCAGATCAAAAAGATTGATAGTCACCTTTCTTTCAAAAGAAAGAAATTCATTTTAAATCATACTAATATACACATGTACATATACATACACATACATACCTGTCAAATGTGTGTATGAAAATCATTGTCACGGGAAGATTTTTTGAGCTTGGTTTTCATAACATAGAGAAAAGAAATTCTGGGAAATTTATAAATTTGCAAGGAGAATTTTTCTTGAAATCACAGTAACCATGGGTTTAATTCTTTATATCTTCCATCTTCTTCATGAAAAATCTTCTGAGTAGAATAATGTTGAAAATATTCCTTCATATTCAAAAATTAATATTAGCCCACATTTTGGGAGGTTTTTATTTAATACAAAAATTTAGGTGATTTGCTAGATACTCCCTCACATAATTTTGTTTATATGACCAATGTGGCTAATAGTCAAAGTTGTCTACTAAAAGTAAAATATGGAGAGATCCTTCTTAAATAATTTTTAAAGTTTCAGATTCAGAAGGGATACTGTTAAAATTCTCTTTCAAATATCTGTAACTGCAAAACAAATCAACACCAAACTTAGTGGCTTAAAACAAAACAACCAATCCATGTGCTCAAAAGTCTATAATTTGAGCAGTACAAACAGGATCAGTTTACTTCTGATTCATACTGTCAACTAGGATAGTTTGACTGGGGCTAGAAGATTCACAGGGCTCATTCAAATAGCTAAGAAACTAATATTGCTTTGGTTTATCTCCAGAAGAGTTTCCACAAGGGGTGGCTTGTTGTGTACAATCCATGATGTCTAAGTTCCAAGAGCAAATATCCAAGAATGACAGAGTAAAACCTATCAATTTTCACGGCCAGAGCAGCTCTGATATTGATGCAACCATTGCTTCTGCCATCTTCCATTGGCTTAACAAGTAACAGGCACCAGATTCGATGGAAAGACTTCAATGAAAGAGTATTAAAGAATTTTATCTGAATGGAATCTGTCTTTGATCACAAATTCTTTGCATTTGTATTAAGAAGATTCTGAAATCTTAACGCACTACAGAATTCCTTTATCTAAATCAAACAATAATTCTTTTGTGGGGAGGCAGGGGTGGGGGACAAACTCCTAGAGGATTGCTCTTCTCCATGGAAGACCTATGAACTAAATATGTATGTTTCTTGTCTGCTATATGCCCAATGTGCAGTGGTGGGATGGGATGAAGGTAATTTCTGTGGACACCATTATTCAAGAAAAGAGAAACTGGAAGTCTCATTGTGGTCACTGGTGAAGGGCTCTTGAATTTAATGCAGTTTTCTTGATTTATATCCAGAACTGGTCCAGGAAACTGATAAACTGATTCTCCTAGGCACATGGCTCTACCCTCATGCTCCTATTTCTGGATCATTCTTCTTCTTCTTCTTTTTTTTTTTTTTTTTTTGCTTTGTTTTGTTTTTTCCTTTCATAATAAAACTATCTTTGTTTAGAGCTGAGGTATATTCTCAATCTGTGTGAGTCCAGAGGCCTATTTTCACTGCTAACTGTTTCTTTGAAGCCAATATATGTCATTTAAAGATGTGGTAAGTTTTATACAAATAAATTTACAAGTCACTTCATTAAACCGAAGTCACACACACTGATCTTTTCAGAATGAGCCCTTCTTGGCACTGGACACCTAGTGAATCCTCTTTGGTCAATGCTCTTAAGAATTTCAGCAGAGGTTCTGTGAGAGACACTCTGCCCAGGAGACTCTCAGGGGGCCTTTTATCTCTGAAAAAGTTCCCAGGAGGAACCTCAGATCTTGCTGAGGTATTAACTTCAAAGGATAGCATTCTCCCATTCTGTATTCAATCTATGAACTGGTGCTTTTAATTTGAGAACTGTTTTTTCTCAGGAGAATCTGCAAATGGGAAAAAGAAAGAAATAAAGAAAAACAACTTTGAAACTCAACTGGTCCTTGTTGCTGGAAGATTTCCAACTTGGTCTCAATTCTCCCCATGCACATTTTATTTGGACAATGAGAATAAACAATCTGACACTTTTAATATTCTGTTTCTGCCTAGAATTACTTTAATTAAGTTACCAAGTATATTTTTTTCCTCTACATAACCCACAGATTGCATTCGTAAAATCTCACCACTATATGTGTGTTATGATTTAGACATGAGGTATCCCCCAAAACTCATATATAAGACAATGTAAGAAGGTTTAGAGGTGGAATGATTGGGTTATGAAAGTTGTAACACAAGCAGTGCATTCGTCCCCTACTAAGGATGAACAGAGTGGCAACTGAAGGCAGGTAGGGTGTGGCTCAAGGAGGTGGGTCATTGAGGGTGGCCAATAGGGTATATATTTTGTGAGTGGAGTTTATTCTCTCTCGATGCTTCCTGGCGCCATATTCCAAAGCTGCTGTTATTCACCAAACTCTTCTGCTGTGATGTTATGCTTCATCTAAGGCCCCGAGGAATGGAGGCAGCAATCTATGGGCTGAGGACTCTGAAACTATGTACTCCCAAATAAATTTTTCTTTTTCTAATTGTTCTTGTCACTTCTTTTGGTTGCAGCAATGAAAAGCTGCCTAAAACAATATGCATGGGTCTCTTTTCCTCTAATTTTCAAAATATGATCCTTGTCTTAATTATGTTGTAATAAGACCCACAACAGCTCCTCATAATCTGTAAGTCCTTCACTGATGCTCTTCGTGAGACCCTTTTGGTCTTCACTGTCTTCTCAATTTTTTCCAGCTTTTGTCTGCCATCTGGTCCCAAAGCCAATGCATACATTTTAAATTTTCATTATAGCAGCAGTACTTTCTTTACAGGTCCACAACTGAGTGATATAAAAAAAAAAGTAGCACCATTTATTTTTCTTATAAATCTGAAATTTGGACAAGGCTTGTTAGTGTCAAGTTGCTTCTAAAGAAAGTTGTACCAGCTGGACAGTCTGAAAAGAGGTGACTAGGAGCTTCAGGGTGGCTCCCTCACATAGCTTGCACTTTGATGATGGCTGTCAGCTGCCTTTGTGACAGATCAGTTTGTCCTGGAAGAAACTCAAGTAAAGCGTAAATCCAGATTGCGGAGTATCTGGGTTCTAAGAGCTCCATCTTAAAGGAGCTAAGCAGGGGAGGCTGGTAACTTCACAAGTCTTGAGCCTAGAGGTTAACACAACTTCACTTTAGTCATAAGCCATCTGTCACAGAAACTGCATCGTTCCTTCAATGGGAGGTAGGTCAAAAACTTTTGAGGGCCATGTTCTAAAACTGTCACATTAAATGGAATCAGACAAAAACATTGTTATAAAAGACAGTTGATGATCTAAAATCCTTGAAAGGTATTAATAATAATATTTAAATAAATATCTAAATTTTAATAGGTGCTAAATTTATGAAATATTTCATAAATATTTTTATAGTTATAATTCCTAAAACTCTAAGGCATTCTAAAAGCAGAGGACATTCATACACTTTGCCTACTCCCTCAGAAACGCCTTTATTTTCTTTGTGCTTTATCTTTGGGTAAAACAAGTTCTTAATTTAAGTCCTGTCTTTGAAGTCTAACCAGTTCTATGACCTGGGAGTGTTTCTTATATTCGCTAAGCTTCTTTTATTTCTCTTCTGTAACTCAAGAATATTAATAATATTTGTCCTACTTAAATCAGAAGAATCTGTGATATTCAATAGAGACAAGGTATTGCAAATGGAAAAAAAAAAACAGAATGTACACAGAATGCAGTGCCTACATTTTCTTATTGCAAAGATATTTAATCAGGAACTCTGGGGATCTAAAAATAGAGGCTCACATAGGAAACTGCAAGGATTGGCAGAGGCCACCATATTGGAAACATAATTGGATGAAGGCACACTTGGGAACCTGAACCTATGTTGCTCAAACTTCTAAGAGAGTGAAAATCACATTGCCTAAGTCTTGAGATCCTTATTCACTGGAATTTAAACTGGATTGAATAAAATATGCTTTTTTCAAACACCTTAGTTAATTAAAATAGGGGTGAGTGGTGGAACACACTCTGGGAAACAGTGTGGAGGGATAATGAAGAGAAACTAAAGATTTAGTCAAAACGTGTTTTCCATTTTATTGTTCATACAGCACACTGTGCTAAATATGACACTGCCATATAATTGCTCTCTGCTGATGAGAATTTTGATGTTGATGTTACATATGCAATAAAAATGTCAGTTATTTAGCAATGAAAAATTATGCATTACAATTGTGTGTGTGTGTGCGCGCGCAGGAGTAAGGGATGCTTGCTTCCTCCTAAAATCTTAAAGGAAACAGTCCTCTCCCAGGGATCCTTTAGGATTTCCTTTACTTTCTCGTAATTTCCCATATAATGTTTTCCTCTTGGGAATTTCTTGAAAGTGTTTTCAAGCATTTTGAAAAATGAGTTTGCAAATGAGGAGGATATGACAGATGAATTCAGATTTACCTTAAACATTTGGCAATAGAAACTTCTTGCTGGTTATTGGGAAAGTGGAGGAGGGGACTGTGACAGAAAATGTACAAGAAAATCTTGCCTATATCACATGCGTTAGGGACATGTAAATGTGCAGAACCTTAGTGCTTTGTGAGACTGGAAAAAAACAACTTGGATGAAATAATTTCTTCTAATACGAACTTTAAGAATTCAGTATTGTATTAAAAATATGATGCATGGATGATACAGATGATATAAATGAAAGAGACATTCATTAAAGAAAAATTTATTTTTACTCATGATCTTGAGACAACCACTATCAACATTTAATAGTGTTCTCTTCAGTTTTTTTTTCTGTATTTTTAACTTATATGTGATTTAAATGGTCATTTTCTTCCTGCTCTTCAATAAAGAAATCTTCACATTCAGTTGTATAACTGCATGATAAACGTGTTTTCCATCTGTTGCACAACTGGATAATAATTTAGGTAAATTTCTCTTTGAGAATTTAAATTGTTTAATTTGGTACATTATCTCTACTAACTTGAGATTTTTAACATCAAGAAATAATATGAAACTTTGTCACTGCCATAAATACATTTATACATGCATATAGATATATCTGCATACAGACACGTACCACTTATTTGGTACATATATAAATGTGTGGACTAAATCTACACTGCATACATATGCACAAGAAATACTATAGTATCAAAATTTCACTGTTCAGTTGATGATTTTCTGATTATTTCAGGTAACTTAATTGTGACTCCTCATGAAAATCATGAGTTCCTTAAGATTAATACTTACCCACCGGCCAATAAATACTTGGTATTTGCCCAATATTTTGTACTCTTTTCTGGGCCTGAATTTATCTGCGACATATATCCTAAGTCTTGTGCACAGAATCAGCCATGAATCTTTTCTTCTGATGAGAGTGGTTGTTTATCATATATCTCTCATCTTGACACGAGTTTCTGAATTATTATATTTTACAAAGAACAAAATTTACTGCTCCTAGTAATAACCTTCTTTTCACTCATCAACACATCCATCCATCTTTCCATCCAACCATTTACCTTCCCAGTAGTTACATGTCCATTCATCTACTGATTTAATTAGCATTTCTCAATGAACACTTATGCGGAAAAATTTGGCCAACGTTTTTTTTTCTGGAAAAGAGGAGGGATTTCATATTCAGACAGAACATAGTTTGAGACCTGTTGGGCATCCTGCCTTTATGTCTTATAAGTAGTACATGCAGTTTAATCATCTTGAATGCAGTCACACTGATTTAATATTCATTAAATAAATATAAACTAAAAGGTAGTATATAACGATATCAGTGTGATATCTGGTAGGTGATTAAGACATCTAGTATCCTTTTCATTGTTATTTATCATTATTGCATTTCCACCTCACTCAAATGAGTACCTTGTAAATTTTCTAACATCTTACATGTAATAATATAAAGGTAAAATATCAAAACATTTAACATTTAAAATGTAAAATAGTAAACTTTTGACTCCACTAGCTGAATCTGAATTATTAAGTGTAGTATGTGCTAATTTTATGATCCTGATTTAAAGATCCTAAAGATCCAAACTAGTTTTATTTCTGAAATCTGAACTTCAATGTTTTTATTATATATGTGAACAAAACTTCTAAAGGCACTTTTATGAATAAATAGTTTAATGAGGAGTTATTATTACTTAAGAATACTTAACATGTATAAGAGATGCCAGCTATTAATGATAATGTATCGCTTTGATTTCAAACTTGAAGAAATTGTCCTAAAATAGAATACTAAGAGTTTTTCCCATCAAACTAAAACTGTCTAGTATCTATGTTATTTTATCAAACCCTCATTACTTGTCACATCTACCCTAGTTGTGGTGTGCACTGCCTGCTTCTATGTCCCTGCTTATGACATTTAAATAAATTGTTTCCTTAAATATCTTGTCAACTTTCTGCATTCCCAAATATGATTTTTCCTTCAAAGTCCAGATCAAATATCACATCTTTTTGGAAACTATGTATGCTGATACTCCTACCTGGGAGATCAGAGGAGGCAGCGTGATCTAATTTATAATTATATTCATTTGTTTATGTGCCTTCTCTTCCTCACTCCAGATTAATGCCAACAAGGGCAAAACAACATCTTATAATTGTCTAAAATCTCCTAACTCCTCTAACATGCACAGAATCATGTTATAAATGATTAGGGAATATTCAGTAATTGATTAATCATCTTACTGGCTAGTTTTGCATGTCATTATATGTTTTTAACGATTTGCTTATAATATCCTGAATACTATTCCGAAAAGGGAAAATATGTCAGACTGTCAAAACCTGGGAAGAGAAAATAGCACAGAATACCTGCACATATGCTGAGGCGGGGATGTATCCAGAGAGATTTCCTAAGGAAATAAAATATCATACAAGAACACAGCACTTGGTTGTGTCCTTTAAAGTTAATATTTCAATCCTAATTCTTTGTTAAAACCTAAAATAGGTTTGTCTTAAATTACCTCAATTCAGAAATCAAGAAAAGCATGTTGTTTAACAAAACTTGAAGTCTATCAGTATCATGTACAAGTCTATTACCATCCTTAGAAAAATGATTCTGATCGTGGCACACTCCTATAATCCTAGCAGCTTTGGAGGCTGAGGAAGGAAGATCATATGTTTAAAGCCAGCCTCAGCAAAAATGAGGTGTTAAGTAACTCAGTAAGACCCTGCCTCTAAAAAACTATACAGGAAGTAGGACTGGGCATGTAGCTTAGTGGTCTGGTGCCTCTGAGTTCAATCCCCAGTACCCACCCCTACCCACACACACAAAAAGAAATACAATGAAAAATAACATAAAAAGGGATAGGGATGTGTTTCCATGATACCATGCCTGCCTCTGGGTTCAATCCCCCAGACCAAAAGAGAGAGAGAGAAAGAGAGATTTTGTTTGTTGATCATCCAAAACTACATCTGTGCTTGACAACTTCTTCTTCAACTAGTTTGCTCTTCTTTCAGGGTCTCTGCATTAACTATTTCCTCTGCCTGCCATAAACATCACTTTGCTATATTCATGGCCAGTTCCTTCACCTATAAGTCTTTGCTCAAATAGGCTGCCTTGATCTCCACCAGTTCCAGGTGCTCCTTACCCTGCTGTGTCTTTATTAGCACTTAATCTTCCTGAAATGTTATATAATTTACTTATCAGGTTTGAAGTTCATGAACTTTTCCCTTGAATGTCTCATGCTGTAAACAAATATCTTCCCAACATCTTCTGAGTATCTACTAGTAGTAAGCTTTCAATATTCACTGAACCAAGGAATAGTTGATTGAATAAATAAATGAAGAGAGAACAGATAAACTAAGAGTAGGTTCTTAATAGTTATAATTTGGCTTAGGCAGTACCTGCTAATACCTAATTGCATAGGGTAATTAACTAGGAGTATATAAACTTTCTTAGTTGTCATAGACATCTATAGATATTGAGCTAGAAAGTTCACCTATACTGAATGTAATATTATTATCTTTCAGTTTTCAAGAAGTCAAGTGCAAAGCACAGGGAGAGGAAATATTCCCTGTTACCTAAAAAACCATTAAAAATCTTGCTATGGATCCCATTCTGACCCTGCACTCTTGTTCAGAGTCCTTGGCACTACACTGTTTTGTGGAGCCACTCTAAAAACCAACATTGTACTCTCCCTTTTTTTCTGCCATATTAATGCATTCTTCCCATTTGACCCTTTTAGCCTGACAAGATGGCTCAAAATTGTGACTAGCCAGTCTTTTATCTTAGAGATATTTTGTGTCTTGTTGCCTATATGCCAACAGTTGACAAAATAATAATCTAAAGCATCCTTTAAGCTACTTTTTAAATCTCTGAAACTCTTCTTTTAACAGAGAAATGACAAAGTGTGCCCAGTTATCTTACTCTCTGTGGGCAATTGCTAGAGGAAAATCCCCTTTGCTAGTATATGATTGTGCAAAACTATTTTCCTGGTGTCTGTTTCAACCTAAAATTTAAGGTGAATGCTGTGAAACTGAGGCTTGAATTTGCTTTGGAATTGGGCAAACGTGAATTTGAAACCTTGTGTTGCAACTGCATTTATTAATTGCCTGACTTTAGGGAAGTGAGGTGCTTTCTCTTGACCTTTGTTCTGCCACCTCTATATCAAATGTCACTGTATAAAAACACAATCCAAGCCTCTGTCAGGATCAGCTTCCATTTTTCCTTTCTTTCCTTTTCCTTCACATTCTGTGTAACCCTGAGATGATACTCATTGTTATTCATATGATGAAATGATTTGTTTAATTGCCTTAATACATTAGACAATTAATTCTTTTTAGTGTTGAACAAATTCCAACAATTTCCTGAGAAGAAATTATAATGAAGATTTATGTGCAAGAAATTAAAAACTATGGAATCATTTTTTATTAATTTTCATATAGTTCCAAACAAAATCGCCTGGGTAAAGAGTATTTGAAATTATAAAATTCTGAATTGCTCTCATGCAGTTAATTAGGAATAAATATGGATATTGAGATGAGAAACTACACAGTGGAACTCACTTGGCAGCATTTTTACTTGAGAGTTTTTCTTTGTGGTACAGATTTCTGGGGGACAACATCTCTACCATTCAAAGATAAAAAGCTTTGTGGGGGAAAATTTTAGAGGACGTACAGTGAACCAGAGAGACAATCTGCTTTCAGAAAAAGCAGTGATTTTCAGTGCCTTGAATACATGACCTGTAATTTTAATATAGGGAACAAAGGAGATAAAAATTATAACAATTTCTAATTTAGTTTCACTGAGTCAACTTGATATACAACTTTCCTAATATAAACTTGGTAGTTAAAACATGAGTCAGAATAAAAAGCACTGTTTGTTTTAATTTAACTATTAGAGGAGATATTTAAACCTACCCCACATCTCCATCTGGTACTCTCTTTCTCTTCTGTGGTCTCACCATTTGGCTAAAATTTCTGTGGCCAGAAATTTGCTGTTTGGGGAATGATTAGTTTTTCCTCTTGAGAAATTGTTAGCAGGCACTTCCTTAGAGTAAACCAAAAACTTGACTTTCTCTTTTTTTGTCCAGCAAAGCAACAAGTTTTTTAAAACAATTGTTTATATAACATAGTTCATGTGTACTGGAATAATGGTTAAAGAGAAAAGTATGTTTGTAGAATTACACACAGAGTTGTCAGTAGGTCAAGGGAAGTTGACACTATAATGGGGAAACTTTGAAGTTCGGCATTAAATACAAGGGCTGGAAAAAAGTTTGAATGCTTAAATTCTGCAATTTCCTTGCTGTTTTAATGTGCTTTAAATCTCTCCGTAACCCTGAGAGTTGTATCATATTGACTTTAGGGTGTACATGGATGAGGTACTGATGCATTCAACAGTCAGAACACAACAGTGAGCAAAAGATATTCATGATTTCTCTCCAGCTGGAATTTACATTCTGTTACTCAAAACTGGGATTTGACAACCATAGTACCTGCTTACTAGTCAGTTAAGAGACTAGATTTCTGTTGCTGGTGAGAATGCAAAGATAGTTTTGTTTTTTCTTTCTAGAAACCAAAGCTTCATAAAGCATATGTACAAATCTAGCCAGAATTAATGCAGTGTTCCAAACCCTCACAAGATTCACAATATTGATGGGAAGACTCTAAAATGAAGGCAGTTTTCTCACTGTCATTCCTATCATCTTATATTGAGACTGTTCAAAATGCTGGGCTATTTTTTTTCCCCTAGTAAAATTTCTGAGCTCCAAGAACTGGATCTATTGAATCAAGAACTTAAGAAAAAAGAATTTTCATTGTAGCTATTCCAATGAAGTGATTTCGTTACTCTGCCCTACCTATATACTGAAAGTTCTGGCATAAATAGCCAGTATTTAATAAGCTCATTAGTTTTTTTGTCTAAAAGAGGATTAGAAAGAGAACAAAATCCTAAAATAGATTATGGGTTGGTATAAATATTTAAAGGTATACTTGACTTTGCAAGCCATTATTCTGTGATCATCAGGGGTTGCCAACATGTCTGATGCTGGGGGTAAAATTGCCCAGCAATGACTAAGAAAAAGATGTAGGTCTTATTTCATTTCCATATTAGGAAAGCATCAGGGTCAAATTGTCAGAACAAAGTAGAGAAAGGAGAAATTTGGTTTTTGGAAGCAAAAACAACTGAGAAAGTAATTAACACACTTAAAATCTGATACTGTATCCCTATATATACTGTTTGTAAGCCTGAAAGAGAAAAAGAAAAAGAAAAAAATTGAGTTTAGAAATGAAATTTGCTTAGAAGGGCTAATGCCTACCATGATTTCTCTCTTACTTCACCTATTTTTATTTTTATTTGTACTTTTATCTATAACTCAGAGACATTTCCTCGTTTATGTAGGAATGCCATATATATACACACACACACACACACATACACACACACACTCTATTTGTGTCTGTATTTGTTATCTCTAGTGCCTATGAGTATATGCTACCCAGTGGGTATGAAGTCAATATTTGTTGAATGAATGGAGGTGGGAAAAAGTACTTTACATTAATGGCGTTGAAAAAGGTACTTTGCAATTTTATCGTGTTTGTAAAAGAATAGTCGTGTCACTTCTGCATAGGATTATTGTGAAAGTGAAAGCATGATGCTTGAGATGAAATGTCCAGTGTACAGCCCATAGTCTCAAGCACAAGTGAGGATGCTGATGATGTTGTGATGACATTCTCACATGGCATGCATCCATGGAGGATTAATGGAGAACAGTTTCACCTTTCAAGTAGGATATCTCTATTAGTTTCACCATACTGAGTAGGACTTATGTAAAGAATAAAGATAACTTCAACCTCAAACATACAATTACTTTATCACCTAGTGGAGCAAAGGTAGCTGTCAATCAAAGTGGCTCATTCTCTGCTGATTGGTTCCAATACTTTGATGGAGAAAGTCTACATCCATAAATTCTGTTCATCACTGATTGTAGTGTCCCTTCAACTCAAAGAAAATTAGAGTCATTTTATAAATCTACATCGAACTGATTGTTTTAAGAGGAATTTATGGGGTTAAATTATATTATTTTTACCCAAATAAATTTGTCCAAACATCTGCCCCAATCTTGCCAGGCTATTTCAAGAAAGAGACCACTACAAACGACTAGATAATTTGCAAACAGTAAAATTGCAAATGTCAAAATAACTTAGCATTTCTGCTTGCAGTGCATTTCTCTTAACTTATTTTTTTTAATCTTTTTATTTTTTTTTTCTTTTGCTGGTGTGTTAAGGAAAGATCACTTTTCATTTTTGTCTTTGACCTGATTTTTTTTGAAATTAAAGTATTTGAGGTAGCATATAGGAATTGTCCCATCCTCCCTACATTCAGAGAAAAAAAATAAAGATCTAGCAGTTTTTCATTTTTTTTGCCATTATTTGGCACTATTTTCTAATAATATTGGGGACTCCACCAGTGGCCTATGTTCTCTCACTTTCTCATAATGTTTGTAAAATAAGCTGGGTGTATTGTATGCCTGTCAGCATCTCTGTGGCTCTGCCTTGCAATCTTGCATGATAGATTTACTAGGCCCAAGGTTAGTTTAGTAACCTTTCTTTAATAAAGTAAATATTTTAGAAGTGAGTTTTGAGCAGCTAGCACCTTCTTTTAGCTAAAACTGAAAATAAATAAATAATAAAAATGAATGGTTATAAGCATTCTGAGCACCACAATGCCATCACATATAGGCCCTCTGTAAAAATAGTAATAAAGTATAACAGTGTTTCCTATTATGTGTTGATATACATATTTTACTCAATATATCATTTTAAATTTTATTATAAGAATACAGAATATTCTGTACTCATCCACTCTTCCAATTATACATAAAAAGATTTTGTTTGGATAAAAATGGAGTTGGTATAAAGTAGTGATATCTCGATGCATCCGTGTACATCTGTGTTTCCATCCACATATATTCAAGCCATTTCATATGAACATCTAGGAATAAATTAACAGTGTCCCTTTTGCTGTCACTGAGGTAACAGGGTGCACTGCAGTAATTTCAGTCAGCTCTGCTAATCATTTATCTTGAATAATCTTGTTGTTTATTTAATTCAGTGCTATCCATATATCTTGGCCCACTGTCATACCAAATGAAGAATTCACTCTGGCTGAACCAGAAACTGAGGAAACACAGTCTCAGGAGCACTAACTAAAGGAGACTTTATCTTAATTACCATCCATGAATTGCTCAGCACTGACCACAGTGTTTCTTCAATTCACAGAGAATCAGAGTCAGTTTGTATTAATATATTGTCCCTATTTAACATGTACAGGGTGATTTACAGTCTAATTTTCTCAGGAAAGTAATGAACTTATTACATCATAATGTGGAGGGGGAAAATTATGTGTTTTCCTTATGTCAATAAGGATAGCTGGTAACACAGAAACTCTCCCATTATGAACATCCACAAAGTCAGAGGAGCAAAACACTGTTGGAAGGCAGCTTGTACTTAAGGATCCAAGATACCAGAGAGAAAGGAAACAAATTGAATCAACTCCTAAATTTAGCACTGTTTATTCCCTTCAGAATGTTTTGCATTAGATGTAAATTAGATGTAGAATTAAAATACATAACAACAGTGACATGATAAAAGGAAGGGTGTAACAACTGTCATAAACAATTAATGCATTGCAAACATTTTCATCTCACACATAAAATGTTTGACTTTATCACTTGAAAACATACTCTAAGAAGTGAAGGACACATATAAATATTACATTTAGTATTATTACTAAAATAATATTAATGGATGACTATGAGGGAATTAGAGAAGAAGATAAAAGAGGAAAAATTGATAATTTTTTAAAAAAATGCAACAATAAGAAATTTAAACCCAAATATGTGTGTAGTCAGATAAACAATAAGTAGGCTACATACTTAAATTAATGTACATAAATTGTCAGACTAGATTATAAAAATCAACCCATATGGAAATTCCATTTTTATAAAGGATAAAACTTAAACCTAAGAATACATAAACATTAAGAAAGTTAAAAAAAATTTACTTGCAAATTTAAATAATTCACCTGTAAATGAATAAAGATTACCAAAAACAAGAAAAATTTCATATTGATAAGTGAGCAACATTTAAAAATCCTACTCAATTTATTGTACTTACTAATATATTTGTCAAACATAGTTTAAAAAATGACAGAATCAAAGAGTGATATAGACAAATCAAGCTGCAGATGAACATGTTAGCCCATAATTCTCTATTAATAGAAAAAGACCAAAAAAAATTCTAAAGATAGAGAACATGTGAATGTTATGATTAATATAAATATTTAGTTGAAATATATAAATTAAATGCACCAAAATTCTAGCAAAAATATTCTTATCAAGTACATCTAAAACATGTAGTCAAGTGACCAAAACATGGGCCGTGAGACAAGTCTTAACACAGTGGAAACATCTTATAAACATGAATAACAAAAATGGATTATCCCTGAGTATTGGAAATGAAGCTTATGCTTCTAAGTAACCCATGGAAAACAGAGTGAAGTAATAAATGAAATTAGCACATTTTAAAAATGAATGACAGTGAAAGGCTGACATGACAGCACACCGGGAAGCAGTTAAGGCACTGCCTGGGGAGAAAAGAGCCCGTGGTGTTGCTGTTAGAGAGGAACAATGGCAAAAATCCATTATCTAAGCATTGACTTCAAAATGGCCCATCTCAAACAGAAAATTATGATTTAAAAATGTAGTAGAAATGTGAAAATAATATAAGGTAGATAATGATGAAATTGTGTACAGCACTGAAATTCAATGCAGTAAACTTCTATTTACCCACAAAAATGAATAAAGCAAATAAAATCTTGCAAGAAAAACATGAAAAGTATGTTACCAGTATCAGAAATAAAGAAGGAACATCCTTATTATGTCTATAGATATTAAAAAGATAATAATTGGAATAATTATTTCATTAACTTTATTCTTGTCATATCTTTTAAGACAATTAAACTAAGAAGTTCAAAAACAGCCTTTTTAAGATGTTGTAAATAAGGAAAAGATTAAGCTAAGTATATAACTTTCTCTGTTGAATAAAATAAATTCATAATTAGCAACTCTTAATACATAATTCTTGATGCTTAAATGAACTAGCTGACATAAACTTTATCAGTGAAAAACAAGAGAGGGAACATTTTCCCTCCTTACATCTTGAAAGCAGTGTAATCTTGATAGTAAAACCTGATAATAAATATTACAATCAAGCGAATTAACAGCCTGTGTTTCCTTTACAATTTTTTAGGTAATATATTAGCAAAACACAATCATTAATATATAAAAATCATATTGCACTCAAAGACTACAAGTACAAGTTATAACATTTGAAAAATCTAATAATACAAATTAAAAATTTGTGGAAAAAGAAATATAATGTATATGTATAATCAATTTTAATAAACACACAGTTATATATTTATCTTGGGCTCAAGATAAAAACTGTTTGCACAGTAGAAGGGAACTTAATCTGATAAAGGGTAGCTATAAAAAATATGGCAAATATAAGAGGTAACAGTGAAATATTGAAATCTTTCTCCCTGAAATTAGAAGTGAGCTAAGGTTTGCCATTGCTATTTTTATCTCATTATATTGAAAGTTTTAGCCAGAATGATAAGCTACAAGGAAGAAATAAAGGTATAAATATTATAAAGAGAGAAATAAAGTTGTCACTACTCACAAACAATATGATTGAGTACATAAATAATGAAAAGCATCTACAGTTACAAATAATAAGTAAAGTTTGCATGATTGTTTAAGTTATTTTAAAATAATGATATTTTTAATTTCTAGCAATACCCAGAAAATAAAATAAAAAACACTACTTATATACCCCACTAGTATATCTATTTCAATTATATTGTACCAAAATATAAAAACAGAAAGCTCCAAGATATTACTGAGAGAAAAGTGAAGACAAAAATAAATGTAAGATTATACAAAGTTTATGATTTGGAAAATTCACATGCAAAAAAGTCATTTCTCTTTAAGTTGATCTGCAGTTTCAGAGCAGTATCAATCAATTGTGAGTGTGCAAATTATACTAAATTCCACATGAAAATTTAAAGGCCCAAATAATGAGGAACAAATTAGTTGTTGTTCATGCTTCTCTGAATTCATATTTCAGTTTTATCACTTTCTAACTTTGAGTAAATACAAGAAAAATGGTAAAGTCCATATGATACCCTTGTTTGACCTCATTGGATACTTAAGAAATGATACTTCTTTGAATATACTATATAATTGGTATACATTGAATTTAATTCTTATTATACCCTAAAATCATGTTTGTGTGTATATCAATCTTCATGATAATCCAGCAAATCTGAGAAAGTATATAACGGATCACACAGTAACTGTTGGGTTATTTCCAATATTAGCTTTTTTTTTCAAATAAAGTATATACATTTGCTTGTATGTGCATGTATTGTAGGCCTGATATTGCAAACCGGTATTGATTGAGCATTTAAACCGAACCTTAGATAAGTGAATACTTTAAGCACCCTTTAGTAAGTGTATAGTTCAATCACTCTGAAGTTCTTGACTTTTCCTAATTAAGATTCTAATATCTAAGAAATATAAAGAGAATCACATTGTAAAGTACCTTTGAGAAACTATTTCCCAATAATCTTGAATCAATCCTATCTCAAATAATTAGGGGGAAAAAGGATTTAGTAATAGAAGCTTAATGAACTTAATTGGCACACTAGAATTAAGACGTTTGCAGGGAAGACCTGGGTTGCTAAGGGGACATATAGAATAATAAAAAACTTACACAATTTTATTTCCTTGACCATTGCACTATACCAAAAGGAGAGATGTGTAAGTCAAATAGAAGTCAGTACTTCTATTTAAATAAATACATGCATATATTTGTGATTGTGAAAGAAAGGAGTCAGTATTTCCAAGTCACAGATTCAGCAAAAGCAATACATATTACGATGGAACAGGAGACTAAGCTGAAACCATGCCAGCCAAAGACACAGATGCACAAATATACACACCAAAACAAAACAGAAAGACAATATGTGCATGCACAGTATAGACAATGGAGGAAAATAAATTTGTAAGCATACATAAGAATTAAAAGCAGGGAGCTGGGGTTGTAGCTCAGTGGTAGAGTGCCTGCCTTGCACGTGTGAGGCCCTGGGTTCAATCCTGAGCACCACATAAAAATAAATAAATAAAAATAAAGATATTGTGTCTGTCTACAACTAAAAAAATACAAAAAAAGAATTAAAAGTAGGTAATATTATACAATATGTTAAAAGAAAAATGGAAAGTGTGAAGCTTATTAGTATTGATTTTTCATTTATGAGCGTCCTTTCTTGTTACCTTTATTTAGAATGTGATTGTTAAAGTTGTGCATTTAGGAAGTATCAAATATCTCAAAAGTGTTTGTAAAAGCAGGCTTCAGTGCAATGCTTTTGAATCTTTTCCCTGTAAGATCCTGAGTTTGTGACCATGATTGTGCTTACCTGGCTTTTCAAGATCTCACCTTTTGAGAACTGGAGGGAGGATACTGAGGGTTCATTGATGATAGGTAGGAAAAAAGTGCAGGGGACACACCCAGTGGCGATACAGAATACCAATATATTCCCCAATTAGAGTTCATTTACAACAGTGGAGCCATTGATTTTCAGTAGTCAGAAAAAAATGAAGGGGGTTAGTAAGCGCTTGAACCAAATTCACCATTTAAGTGATGTTCTCCAGAGTTCATGGCATTTTCAAATATGCCTAAGTCCTCAGTTTCCTAGTGGGAGAAAGTATTTTTCCCCTTCCTTGAGACAGCTGTTTCTTAGTTCATGGAAAAAAAAAAAAAAAACTATTCCTAATTTCCTAATATATTTTGTTCATTATATGCTAAAACCAACCGTCAGTTGATTAAAGTTCTAATTTAATTCAAAACTACTCTAGATATAGCTGAGATTTCACAGAGTACAGTAGAATGACTCCTCTGCCTTCTCTCTGGCTTGCTAGAGATTTTACAATCATATAATCAAGAATTATTAAAATTCTGGTGGTCACCTACACTCTCTGTGTACACTAGAGGGCAGAAATTTCTTGATAGCTATTTGAGGGGATCAAAAGGCTGTTTGAATCAGTGTATCTGGTGCAGTTGCCATGGTAGAGACAGAGTTATGCATAACAATAATACTGCACAGAGAAAAACATATCAAAAATATCCCCAGTAGCATTTCTACCCTGCTAGGATCTGCAAGTTAATTGCATTCTAACCTATTCCCGAGCTAACTAATAATCTATGGGTTGGTAAACTATCACTAGTGATTTAGAAATTATTGCAGCAAGTCTGGGCAAAATGTACCTCAAAAAGTCTTATCTTCATTCCCCGGAGACTTTAAACCTACTTCTTAAATTATTTTCCAAGACCTTCTTTCAAATTCCAGTCAGTTTTATTTTAAACTTCCTAAGTTGTTATCTCTCCTATCACATATTCAGTTCACATCCTCCTATTTTATAAACTTCCACCGCTTCTCTCATCCCCTATTCAATTATAAATTCTCTTATTTTGCATTCCCCCATTGACTGTAATTTACTGCTCCTGGCTTCCACCCTTCTACTTGTACAAGGCTCAAGAATTATTTATTAAGCCCCACCAGTATATCTAAATTTGTCAAATCATTTTTTCGATCTCTCTCTCTCTCTCTCTCAGTCTGAAAAGGCGAGGCTGTTTATTTCGGTCGATGCCTGTGAAAAGGCAGCTCATGGAAACCAGTTAGAAGCAAATTCCCAAGTAACTTACACTTGGCAGTATTCCATTACCTTTGATTATAAAAGGGCAAAATTAATGGGCGATTCATGAGGCTATGTGACAGAGAGGTGACAGGAAGTCACTAAGCCTCAAATGGTAGAGCCTGAGAAGTTGTTTACACAAGGTGCCACTTTGGCCTTTTCCTGTCATATATGAAAACAGTCTGATTTCTATGGCCAGTTGAGATGGGCTTTTCCTTCCAGACCACTTTGTCACATCTCTTGTGTTTAGAAAATTAATCTTTAATGAATGCTAATCAAGTTTCTAATTATAATATCTTTATATTTAATGTTTGTGTATCAGATGAAAGGCAAACATTTTGGGGCCGGTCACAAAGGACATGAATAATTTCCTTAGAAGCTTATCTAATTAATTTTATTACTCTATAATATCTTTAAAATTTGAACTACTATCATTTCATTAGTTCAGATAAAAGTAAATCTTCACTTTTTAAATATAATCCTGTGCTGAAAAATATGATATGTTGTAATTTCAATCATGGTGTATTCTTCTGATAGAGATAAAGACTACATGATGGGGGGGATGTTTTGAGGATATGGTAAGATAGTTTCTTGTTTGTGTGCTTTATTTTGCTTTATTGTTTGTTGTTTCCCCCCCGCCCCGCCCTGCTTTGGCAGTTTCAGGAATACTCACAGTAAATTTCTGAGATATTTATGTGCCTATAATAAACAGTCATATAATGAGGGAAACAAACCCAAGAAAAACATGACTTCTCTTCCAATCTGCCTTATGCTAATATTTATAGTCATAAATCTGATCAGGAAATGCTTCAGTGGCTGACTAGTGATCACAGGACATATACCATCTGCATTAGAAAATAGAGTAAGGCTTCCTGATTTGGCTTCAACTTTCTCTGTTTACATCACTACAGTCCTTATTGCTGGACCTTGCCATCATGGGACCTACTAAGTTTGGGTGATGGTATGAAATATGGTCTCTGGGCTTCTAGGCCTTGGCATATGCCTCTGCCTCTCACCTAGAAGTATCAACTACCTTTATTTACCTCTGCTACTCTTAGTCATTATTGAAAGCAAATTTAAAGGTCATTCCCTAAATGAATACATGGCAAACAGATGAGGGTCTAAACCATTACAACATGATTCTCTCCTGCAGTAATGTGGACTATTTGATTATTGGAGATTTGTCTCAATAACTTGGAACATGGATGTAATTATTTGTTGAGTAACCAAATAGCAGAATGATGAAAGAATAAATGAATGACAAAAGTGTTTTCATCAGAATTCTCAGGAGAGAAAATCTGGTTACTTGACCTCCTTGAGCTTAATCATATGATCTACTGAAGAATAAATTTAAAGTCTACAATTAAATTTCACTTATCTGTTTTTTAGGGCAGGACTGTTTCTGATGGTACCATTCAAATTGGCCACAAACACCCTAATTTTCAGGAAGACAGGATTTAGTGGGTTGAATGGAGGACCCCCGATAGACATGTCTAGGTCCTAACCCCAGAAAGCTGCTCCTATTACACTGGCAAAAAAAGTCTTTCCAGGGGTAATTAAGTTAAGGATCTGCAGACGGTATCTTCCTAGACTACTTGGGTATTTTCTAAATCTAATAGCAAATGTGCACTGTATAGTTTACCAACTCTTGTGAAGTTCAATAGAAAGAAGAGAGGGAGAAAGTGATTAGTATTGATGCTAACTTTAAAATAAAAATTTCTAGAGAGAGTAGGGTTTTTTTTTTGTTTTACTATAATTATATGTAATAGTGCAAACCATTATGTCATATTCATACATAACATTATTTTATCAATCTCATTCCCCGTACTTTTTCCTTCCCTTCCTCTTTCCTCGTGACCTGCTTATTCTATTCTATTGATCTCCCTTTCATTATCATTACCATTATCATTAATATTATTGCTATTATTATTATTTTAATTAGTACATTATAATTATACATATAGGCAGAGTTCATTGGGGGCATTTTCATACATGGACATAGGATAATTTGGCAGATTTCATTCCTCATTACTTCCCATACCTTCTCCTCCTTTCTCCCTCTTAATCCCTTTCTTCTGCTCTATTGGTCTCCCAGGAAGGTAGGTTTTCAATGGGCCTCAAAGAAAGGGTGACCCTAGAGAAGCAGAAGGATGTGCCTCTCACAGGTAGGCACAGGCATGGTCCAGTCAGAACAGAAATAGTGAGAATATAAATACTGCAAAATGGCCCTACAAGGAAAGGAGGAGGTAAACACAGAAGACAAAAATCTCATCCTGTCACTGGAGTTAAACTCAAGCTCAGCCTAGCATGCTTGTAAACACTAAAACTGAAAAATAAAATATACTTCCTGCTGACAAAAGTTAACAAGTCAGTGTCACTAAGGTCCTAATATTCTGTATGAAAAGAAAAATTCCCAGCCCATCTACTTCATTTGTAGTTGTCACTTATTTTGAACCATATCCTTAGTGTTCATTTTAGGGCTTACCATGTGCATTTAATTTATCAGAATTGGGTTCTGATTTATAATATCTGAATTCAAGTATTTTATAAAATATGCTCCTCCTATACAGCTCTACCAGCTTTCCTCCCCGCTTTTTTGTGGTATCAATGTACATGTGTGTTATGAATCCAAATTATATTGCTATAATTATTGCTTTATAAAACTATATTTCTTTTATATAATATGGAAGAATTAAGAAAATATATATACATTCCTTTTTCTCCTGTTTTTTTTTTTATTATTTCTGGTTTCTTCATTTTTCTCCCGTGGTTTTGAATTACCACCTGTCATCATTTCCTAAGCCCAATAGACTCTTTTATCTATCCATCACATTTTCTCTGTTATTGGTAAATGTGTCTGTATATTGTAAGCTCACAATACTATTTACAGTTAACCCTTAGTATCCATGAGGGATTGGTTCCAGGACTCCCCTTTAACACCAAAATCCACAGATGCTCAAGACCCTTATATAAAATGGTGTAATGTTATTTATAACCTATGCATACCCTCTTTAAACCATCTCTAAATTATTTGATTTTAAACCATCTCTAGACTATTTATAATATCTACTACCTTATAAATACTGTTTAAATCTTTGTCATACTATATTGTTAGGGAATAAAAAGAAGAAAAAGATAGTTCAGTACAGAAGTAATTTTTCTTTTCAAATATATTCAATCCAAGGTTGATTAAATCTGTAGATGCAGAACACTCAGATATGGAGGGTCAGCTGTGTGTGTGTATGTGTGTGTGTGTTTGCACACGTGTGTGTATAGTTTAACATAATTGCTTTTAAAACAATTAAGAAAAAGGAAAGAAGTATGTATTTACACAATATTTTATAATTGCATAATTATCCTTAAAGTTTCTTTTTAATTTTGTTCCATCTGGATTTGAATTACTATATGAAGTCTATTTTCAACCGAAGAATAATAAAAAAAAATTCTTTACCATTTTTTATAAGGAGTATTTTAGTAACAGATTTTCTAAATTTTTGATCATCTGGGAATTATTCTATCTTTCCTTCATTTTTGAAAGGTAGTTTTAATGGATGTAGACAGAATTTTTCTTTGAATATTTCCAATGTATCATCTCTGTATCTTCTAACCTCCATCACTTCTGATGAGAGACCAACTGCTGGTTTTACTGGGGTTTTCTTGTGATGAGTTTTTGCTTGTTTGTTTTATTTTACATGTTTCTTGCTTTCTTTCATTTCTTTCTTCAAAATGTTCTCCTGGTCTTTTAGCGCTTTACCATGATATGTCTGTGAATCTGTTTGTGTTTATTCTACTTTGAATTTGTTGGAAGAATTCAGGATACATTGACTGGAATTGTCCCATAAATTTGGGGCGTTTTTAGCCATTGTTTGTTGGAATATGTTTTCCTTTCAATTCTTTCCTTTTATTGTTCCTATTATGCACATATAAAGGCATTTAATATTGTTTCACATTTCTCTGAGGTTATTTTTATTTTTCTTCATTCTGTATTTCCCCTCTTTTCATGCCTGGGTTCACTAATTAATTCTCTATTGTGCCAGTTCTAATATACCTTTTAGTCCCTCTAGTAATTTTTTTCATTTCAGTAATGATATATTTCAAATACAGAATTTTTATTTGCTTTTCTAAAATTTTCATCATGATATTTTATACTTGATGTGAATTATCATCACACCTTCCTTTACTTCTTTAACATATTTCTTCCTTAAATTCTTTGAACATATTTAAAATGGCTACTTAGAACTTTCTGTTAGATTGGATACATGATCCATTTCACATGTGATTTGTTTTCCCTTCGTTTTTCTTGTATGGATCATACTTTTCTATTTGAATATTTGTTCTCTTACTTGGAAGCCACAAGCTAGACATTCTGGAAATATAGGTACAAAAGTGTATTGGGCTTAGGAAATGATGACAGGTGGTATTTCAAATGGACATTCTAGAGAATAAAATAAGTTGACTTCCCCCTCTTTCTGGGTGTGGTATTATTGTTTGCTTATTTGCATAGTGACTTTCCAGCTTATTTTAATGAAATATATTTCCTCCAGCACTGTGGGCCCTCTATCTTTCTCCTCTGGAGATACAGTCCTGAGTAGTTCCGAAAATATCTGGGAAAACAGTAGCATTGGCTGGGCTTGCTTTTACTTTCTCTATCCCAGACCACATCTTGCTATTAACCTTCACTTGTTACCAGCTGATTGTACTATTGTTTTCAACAATGCCCTGAGCCATAATTTGCTCCACAGAATGATCCATTCATATGTAGGCTCTTTTGAAGGGACAGTCCCTAGGAAATGTTGAAGATTTGTTACTGTTCCTAGAGAGATCCTGTAGCTGAATCTATCCCACACTTGTCTTCAGCAACTAGGGAGGCACTAGTCTATATCACCAATGAATTTACCAAATTTACAAATATTTCCCCATGGCTTTGCATACCCAAATTCACTGTTTTGTGCTCACCCTTAGGCTTGAACTTTATGTTCATTTGTACATGAAGTTGGTACCTTCCCAAGAGATTCAGAGTTCTCTGCTTTATAGCCTGCTTCTCTTTTTCACTCCCAGGAAAACTCTCCATACTGTGGCTCTAGAACATTTTTCTAAGCAATATCCTACAGTAGTCAATTTGTCATGACTATAATGAAATAGCTAAATCAGGATAACTTTATACAGAAAAGAAGTTTATTTTGGCTCATGGGTCTGGAGGAGCAAAGTTGAGGCTCCACATCTGCTGATGTCTTGGTGACAGAGTTTTGAGCCAGTACAGGGCCTCTAAAGGAAACATACAAGAAGTGTGTATATATGTGTATGCTTATCTCTCTCCCTCTTTTAAAGCCAACCGAAATCAGTCATGAAAACTCCATCTAAATGTCATTATCTAATTCTAAGTAAGCTTTGAAGATCCAAGTTATAAACATCATAGGTTAATTTTCCATCCACTTACTATCTTACCATGGGGCTTAAATTTCAACCCTTGAGAGACATTGGAACCATATCCAAATCATAGCACCCTGCTTTAAGAACATATTTTGGAGGGGAATAGAAGTAGGTAGTAGCCTCGGTCTTCTTGACTCACCTCTATCAGCATAAAAAGCCATGACCAGGGTTATAAGGACCCAAATGTTCTTCGTGATACCTTGCCCAAGATAGGGTTTCTAACCCAGGAATGGGCACTTGGTAGAAGAAGGCAAGTCCATACATCTCCACTACAATTGCCTACAATTTAGAAATGATAACATCCTACCCCTATGGGTAGATAGCCCTGCAGCTAAAGCCTGGGGGGGAGCAGGTGCAGTTTGTGCTTGGTGTACTGGTCTGCAGTGATTTTTCCATCTTGGTTAACAGTGACTGTGGAAGGACTAAACATCTGGTTCATATACCACAGACTGCCTTACATTTAGTATATTTTTTAAAATAAACTTTGTTTTACTTGCTGTGCACTTAAGACATTTTCAAGAGACTCTACATTTCTTAAAATGTTTTTCACCAGTTCTTTTAGGGACTGGGTTTGTGGACTTTCTCCTATTGTCATGTCCTAAGTCTAAACAAACAAAACCAAAACAAAGCCAGTTGCGGTGGTATACTCCTGTAATCCTAGAGGCTTGGGAGGCTGAGGCAGGAGGATAGTGAGTTCAAAGCCTGCCTCAGAAACTCAGCAAGGTCCTAAGCAACTCAGTAAGAGCCTGTCTCTAAATAAAATACAAAATAGGACTGGGGATGTGGCTCAGTGGTTGAGTGCCCCTGAATTCAATCCCCAGTCCAAAACCAAAACAAAACAAAATTAAAAAAAAAAAAAAGAAAAGAAAAGAAAAAACAGTGATTCAAACAAAGACAAATAAAAGTGAATTATGTGTTAAAAAGCCTTCTTGGAAGAAATGTAGTATCAGCTAAATCTTGAGGGGTAACAATTGTTGCTGGGAATCAAAGGTTCTACTACTCTTGATTCACCAAAGATCTGGAGACAGGTTGGTGAAGGAAAACTTGTCTTATTCAAAACAGACCCTGAGGACGATAGAGTATAACTTTTCTGTCTCAAACATTCATCTTTGCAAGGGCTCAGGGGATAGAAACAGCTTATATAAGAGAAGGTGGGATGCAGAGGGATGAAGGCAGGATATACACCTATGTAGATTTAGCCAGACTGTGCTGGTCTGAATAAATTCCATTTCATTTCCTTGATGTTGGACTTGACCAGAAGGTAGTGGCCATTTTTAGCAGGAGTAAGCTCTGTATGTAGAAGAGAAGTTACTAAAAATTTGCCTTTAATTTTAAAGGGTCTCCCTTACACAAGGAATTCAATAATTAGAAGATGAAATTATTAATTTTTTTTAATTGTTGAACTGCCAGATTTCTTTTACATGACAACCAAGGATACAAAAATTCCAAATATCTGATAATACTTTATTACTATGTGACATCATAGGGCAGTGAAAACAGTTCAGAGTTTCTTTTCTAAAGTTTTAAGGAAAATACTCTAAAATACTGAATGGAAAAGAAACACTACTGGGGATGTATCTCAGTGGTAGAGCACCGGTCTACTAGCATGTTGTGATCCTGTGTGCTATCCTCAGGATGGCAAAAAAAAAAATAAATAAATAAATACAATGCAAATAAATAAAAAGATACTAATTCAGTATTAATTCATTAACTTAATAAATTTGAGCAATTATTAAGTGCACCAAATTAACAAATTTGGGTTAAATGTAGCATATTAATTGCATACCATTGAATTCTTTACAGCTATGAAAGGTGTATTTAAATTTAATTCTGAGCTTTCCATAGGCCAAACTAAAGAAAAAAAATAAATAATTTTCAAAATGCCTATTGCTATTTATATTAAAAGCAATTATTTGTAGATGTGATAAGAATAATGGAATATATCAATCATTGACAAAACATTCTTGGCCATCTATGATCATCCAAAGAGTTAGAAGATAACACCCAATCTTACCATGCTTCTACCAAAAAAGAAAAAATGGTGATATTTTACTCTGAGCTCCTGGAATAGATAAATGACACTGTATCCCCAATAGCACTATGAGAAAAGATGCATAATTTATGTTTAAAATTATCCCAAAATTAGCTCATGGAACTTTTATCTTCTTTAAATATATTTATTTTTTAGTTGTCAATGGACCTTTGTTTTATCTATTTTTACGTGGTGCTGAAAATCAACCCAGTGTCTCACACATGCTAGGCAAGTGCTCTACCCTTGAGCTACAACCCCAGCCCACTTTTCTATATTTTATACTTGAAATTCAGACCCTGTTGTTCATCTAGACCTGAGATCCTAAAATGTATTGCAACTGTGAAAGACAAAAAAAGAGAAGGGAGAATTAGAACCTGCTCCTTGATATAATTGTCTTTTTACTGAAATTTTACATATGTGTGCGCACATGTGTGTGCGCAACATGACAGAGAGGGAGGACAAAGAATAACATCTTAATGTCCTATCAACCATGATCATTGACTTTAACTCAATGAGATTAATAACATTTTCTTCACTTCAGAAGAAATAAAATAATGTTTAAGATCAGGCTAGCTTTTCCTTGAACCTTATATTTTCGAAGAGTATATGCCGATTATTTGCTCTCTGTTCTTTATAACTTATTCAATCTATCTTGATGGTTGGATAATTATTAATGGAATGGTTAAACTAAACAAAAGTATTTACAGAAGGCTTCTATAGCTATTTATATATATGTGAGTTGGTATAACATATGAAATGGAAAGATTTCATATTGTAGAAATAAATGAACAGCCAACAGTCTTTGGGTTTTCATACGGAGAATCACAAAATAAAGGTAATCAGTTAAAACAATTTTGCTGGGCTGAAATAGTTGCATAAGAAGAATTATGGAAGTTTAACTGTAGTTCTTCAGGGAGGTTGCAAATTATGAATGCAATACTGATAATATTAGTGGTGATTCAATTCATTAGATACACTCATCCTGCTATTTGTATTCAAACTTCAAATTCTGGTCAAACTTGAGATAAGTATTTCTAACAAAGCTAAAAATATTTAATGAAATGATAGCAATTAGTTACCTGAATGTATTCATGTATATATATATATATATATATATATATATATATGTGTGTGTGTGTGTGTGTGTGTGTGTGTGTGTGTGTTTTATAAGGCTGTCATTCATATTGTCCTATGAAATTGGCTCATGTTTAGACGGCCAAAATTGCATTTGAGTTAGGATTTAACTGAGCAGTTTTGATGAAGTTATATAATATTGGAAAGTGTTGATTTCTGCATCTAAAATATGGGGATTGCATTACTTACTTCATATCTATTTTGTGAGGAATGAATGAGATAGGATTATGTGAATTATTTTGCCTCACATACACACTTGATGTTAATGGTGCTCTTGATATTGACAACAACAGTAGGAGAGGCCTAGAATGTCTTGGATTTGTCCAATATTATGTGAGCACTTTTATTTTCTTCACATACAGTATTTGCAATCCGTAAATAAAGAGTTAAGTGATTGGACTTCAGTTTCCTTGAGAATAAAATTTGGTGACATAATATGCATAAGATCCTGGAGATAGTAGGAAGCAATGATAGAATGCCAAACTTCTTTTATTTTTTGCAAACATTACTTGTTTTCTTCCAAGGAGCTTCTATTAAGCTCATGGTCACGATAGAAAGGGGATATAAATCTTTAAATACAAAATCATGTTGTATTTAAAATGTAAACTTGGCAAGGTTTTGTTGAGTAAATAAAGAATAAAATGTTAGTTACTTATCTTAGAGAGACATACATTATATTTTTATCAGACTTTTCATTATATCAAAATTAAGGAGGTGCGTGCTTCCTCCCTGAGTAAAGAATGAAATTAATTCATCAAGACAAAAAAAACATCAAAAGAAATGGGTAGTAACACTTGAGACATTTGATGCCATCACCTTGATTTTTCAGGAACTGATGATATGAGCCATTACTAAAGTGGCAGGATTCCATGGACTACAGTATTCAGTGCAAATTAGAACCTTTGAGAGCAGCCGTGGGAATTAACTGAATCAAATCTTGATTTATAACTAGTGGGGTTAATCAACTGTAAAATTGTGGCATGAATATGATGATTTGGTGTGTACTTTAGAAGCTTCTATTATATTTAAAAAAAAATTATGTAAAGGTTGTAGTGATCTGAACCTAGTCAATTGTCAAAAGAAGTTTGATGCATCAAATGCAAGCCTGTTGGTTAATATTCAAAAGCCAAACATTTTTCCCTCTTGACTTGCTTATAAATATTCAATGCCACAGAAACACAAATAAATAATTGGCCATCTCCAATGCGTTCTGTATAATTTACAACAGATCAAAAGATTATTACATGGTACAGCCAGAGTCAAACTATGTTGCATTTATTATAAGTGAAAAATCATAAGTTGGTGCAAGTCAGCAATTTATTAACGGACCAGATCTGAGTGTGTATAAATTTATGTGTGTATGCATGTGTATGTGTGCATGTTTGTATACACATGATTTCTTAAATCAAAAGACTTACAGATTAAGGAATTGAGTATTCATCTGGGAAAATCAGAAGAACAATATTATTTCTTTATGCTGATTACATTCTTTATAAAAAATGACAATATTAAAATAACTTGGGCTGGTCCTACCTCAAAATATCCCAATGTCATTCTAATGAAGTAAAAAAAAAATCAACAAAGTATGTAATTCCCCATCTTTAATTTTATCCATTTTATAATTGTTAAGGACCTCTTCTCAACAAGTGATTTTATCCTGGCCTTATGCGAGGTTTTCAGGGTTCATCTCTAATATATGTACAGCCAAAACAAGAAGTAATCGCTCATAATGGGTTGTGTTCTCCCCAAGACAAAGATAAATCTTTGTGGCATACAACATTTTTCTATTAAATAATGGGCTTTATCAATAAAATAAAGCTTGATTTATCAAGGAAACCTCTTTTAAATTCATTCAGATGTTCTTTTATTTTCAAGCTATGCTCCATCAAATGGTGTTTGAAATAAAAATTTATGTTTTTTTTTTTTAATTTTTCTAAGTAGTCAAGCACTTACTATGTTTCTTTATTGAGTGGTCAGACTCCATAATCATCATGTTGCAAAAAAGCCTAATTAAGGGAAGTGGAAATAGACACAGAACAGAGAAAGTTGAGTTGCACGTTCAAATGAAATACCATCCATGCTGATGTTATCTTTTCCTTCCCATAGGGAACCACAGTCAGATATCACGAGTACCTGTTGCTATTAAAGTGCTGGATGTCAATGACAACGCCCCTGAATTCGCATCCGAATATGAGGCATTTTTATGTGAAAATGGAAAACCCGGCCAAGTAAATATCTCCATGTTGTTAATGCTGAATATGTTTGTATACAACTGTCTCATATTTAATTAACCTGCATTATAGTGTGCATTTGCATCATTTATGATCTATGAAGTCACAGGCAAGAAACACATTCAAATGGGAACAGAAAAGGGATATTTTTCTTCTTGAGATGTTAATTCTCTTCCTACTTACACCAAATTGGCTCCTAAAAGTGGAACAACCTGCTGTGCCATGAACCTAGAGCCAAATCACTCTTAAAATACACTGGGATATGTTTTTTTTTTTTTTCTTGGAGTGATCAAGTTTTCATCTTAACCTTCAAATGACAGGAAGCCAGTGAAGAGCTCATGGGGAGGCCACTTTTGTTTTATCAAACATGAATAGCACACGATAGTGGACCCCAAGAAGAAAAGTGGAAGTTGTAGGAAGTGAACATTGAAATCTGTACAAATGTAGTTATACTTAGGTCTGCCTAAGATGAGCAATAGTTTTTAGACATGCATGTAAAGCACTTAATAATTGTGTATTGAGGGAACTTTTATTTATTTATTTTTAACCTGCCTCTGTAGCATAGATAGGGACCATGAAGACAGAAAAAAAAAGAAAAACCAATGAAAAATTGGAAAGACAGAAAGGAAAGGATAAAGGAAGGAAGGAAGGAGGGAGGGGGAGGGAGAAAAGGAGGAAGAGGGAAAGGGAGGGAGGGGAAAAAGGGGAAGAGTTTAATCAAGAAAGAAGAATAAAAACAAAAGCCTGCTATACTCTGAATGTCAAAATGGAAAGAGCCTATGTAAAGTTCTATGTAATAGATTTATTTTAACAAGGTGCCAAAGTACTGTATGTTTAAGAAATTTATCATTTTTCAACTTCCTAATTTATTTCTGGATGGTGACATTTTAATTTAAATAAACAGCAGCTGACAGCATGACACTGGAGTTGTTAATCCAACTATTCTTGTGCCTCATGTGGGTGTTAGGAATTAAACTTACTATTTGCCAAGCAGCTTACCTGACAAAAGTCAGATTTTTTTTTCCTAAAGAAAGGAGTAGCACTGTAGCTCTGTTTTTTTAAGAAAAAAAAAATATATTGCAAAAGATGAATGTGTTACCTTCCCATAAAACTGTGGGCATTTCCCCCCTAGACTTGTCTCATGTATCTGAAGGACTAGAATTGTGTCCATCTACCAAAATCTGACACTCCCCACACGCAATAAAGCTAAAATCCTAATAATAAAACTGATTAATTTTTAAACATATAGACATCGTGTCCTTGTCAAAATATTCAGTTTAGAAATCATACACTTCTCTTCATAATATTCTAACGATAATATATATGTTTCTTAACTTTACCATATGGACTTGGCCTTTATCAATCATATTTTTGAGCATCTTCATTTGTGATTCTTTGAGGATGGTGTGAGGTGTTTATGGTGTGTGTGTGTGTGTGTGTGTGTGTTTGTACACATATATCAGTAAATCTCATTTAGATACGTTGGTGAAATGAATTGGCAGAGAGAGTTTGATCAAAATATGACAGGTTAGTTTCAAGTGTATCAAGGGTATGGTTGTTGTGTGGATCAGAAAATTGCTGAGCTAATGTAGTCAATCACAGATATTAGCTAGATCTTTGTGATTACACAAAATCTTTACAGTACTTTAGAATTTAAATAAAACTTCATTGCTCATGCAGAACTCATCACACAAGTTCAGAGAGTCAATGACATTGACATTTTAAAAACTCAACATTGGCTTCACTTGTAATATTGACAAGCATGCCTTTTTGAATCTCTAGGAATCTGGAGGTTTGCCCTGTGGATTTTGAATGTTTCCAAGGTTTTAATGATTTCTCAGCAGTTCTTCTTATCTTCAGAGAAAAAAGATACATTGTTTCCTCACCATTTCTATGCAAGATCAAAATAAAAAAAATGTGTTTCTTTCTTTTATGAACTTCACAAATTGAAATGAATGGCTCATTCTGTAAAGAAATGCTTGTGTTGTATGTGTGTGTCCACTGCACCATGATATCCCCTGACGAATCTATTTAAGCATGTTTGGTAGAGGTTGTTTGTTACATGAAAATATCAGATCTTGGACTGTTTATCATCATTCATGGACCTATGGCTGACCAGTTGAGGCATTTAAAATTGTTTATATAACTATCTTCAATTACTTGAACTCTTTGTGTCAGCCAGAATTCATTTTTGATTCTTTAAATCATTATTAGGTCACTTCTGATGCTCATATACATTGCTTTTATATTGAATACTTTTCAAAATTCCTATTTGCTATTTACACAAAGTAGTTTTCATTTTTAAAAGTTAGACATAGATACAATTTAATTCCTCTCATAATGGCACCACACAAATGGGTGAATCACTTTGGAATTAGAATATTTCTTTTTAAAAGATAACAGTCATGAAAAATAATGTCCACACTGACTTAGCCTTAAACACATAGTTATTTCAATAATTTTCAAGAATTAATGTATGCTTTAAGATAACCTCAGAAAAAGAGTGAAAGTGACATTCAGATATCTTGTTTGTCTGTAAGGTATGCATTTAAGGCTAAGCCCAAAAGAAATTAGCTTTCTGGGAAAAGATACAGATGGAGATCTTTAGCAATAATCTAGTTATTAAAACAAAATTTCAGTCTATATCAACTTTTTGGGCTGTGAGGACCTATGTAAAACATCTTAGAAAATGAAAACTAGTATCAATAAAAACACAGAATCTATTGCAATTTTTTCTTATCCACAGAATTGGACTCATCTAAACACTCTCAGAATTTAAAAGAAGGAAAAAAAAGCAAGACCTTGTTGGTCCAATGTGGTCATTTATCTCCTGTTCATGATGTAACTGTGCTAAAAGAAGTATAGGTATACTTTGAAAGTGGAAATGGAAATCATACCTGCCCTACCACTTTCTCATGATTCTGGAGCAAAAGGTGACATCCTTTGGATTTTCTCTCTCAAGAGAGTAATAATCAGGGTCAGAGGGAGAGAGAGGTCACAGTCCACTATAGAGCATATATCTGAATCCCTCTTAAATTAAATCTTTTTAAATAGCCCTTTTGTGAGATCATTAAACATTACTATAGCATTTTATGATTGCTAGATTCTTCTATTTGAAACAAATATCTAGTAATTCTAGATGATTTACTTTAAGTCAAAAGATAGGACAGGGTGTATATCTTCTGTACAGTCTCATTCAACAATTGGCCCCAGTATATCTTCTATGAATTGCTTGGTTCTAGTTTAGTAACCTAGATTAAAAAAAATATTAAACTTATGTTTCTGTGTGTCCAAGACAAAAACTGGAGTGTTTATTGGAGATTCCAAATTTAGAAAGCAAAATATATGTGTGCCACATCATGTGTCCGATAGTGTGATAGGTCATTGAGTATCAAGTATGTGCCAGGGCTTGGGTAGGCACTGGAAGTTTAGTGTCATGTGACATGAAAAAAAAAAAATCTCCTTTCATCATAGAATGTTCTACGTGGATAAATTAGAAATGATAGATTTTCAAGTAAATGCCTCAAGTCCTCTGGCCAGAAAGGAGACTGAAGGGTTATGGGGAAATGGAGCTATCTCAAGAAAAGATCTCTCAATCCAGGACATGTTCCACCAGGGAAAGAATGTTTTTATTAAACTAATAGTCTGAAGAGACTGACAATCTGGCTGGACAAACAGGTAACAAATGTGGAGAAATGGGTATCTTTCCTCGGAATGCTTGACAACGCCACTCTCAGAACCAAACATGAATGGAGGGCCTTTCAAAGTTCTGTTCTACATCTCATCTCCTGAACAGGATTTGCTAGGGTTTTATTTCAGATACTCTTATCTTGCTTACCATATATAGAATTAGGTTGACTTGCATCAAGTTAGTCATCTGTAGGGGCTAAACCGAAGACTGTCTTTCTATGTGTGAGTCAAGGGCTCTTGTTTAGTCTCAGAGAATATTCAATGTTTGAAAGTTAATTAGGTGACAGACAGCTTGAGGCCTATTTTTCCTCCAAGAAAGAGCTTCCACTTTTACCATAAATAAATCTAATGAAGTATAATTTGGGCTTCATCACCATCCATACCTAGCTGAGATCAGTTGTTTAGTGTCAAGTAATTATATCTGGGTTTCATAAAAAGAAACCAAACCAAGAAAAAAATCCTTTGGTTTACCTTCTCAAATATCATATTTTTTATCTCTGGACAGCACTGTACAATATAAAGTGTGTTTATTGTTGGGATATAACAGTACAATATATGTATATGTATATATTTTTTCACCCATGTGATACATATCTGGACAATATTCGGCACATAAAAGATATTCATGAAATTTGAAAATTGTTTCTAATTCATTTCAATCAGTAATGACAAATATTTTAAGACTTAATTTCTTAGCTATTACCATGGAAACAGGTGTTTTACTCATGCACGGCATACATGCTCACTTCTTTGGATAAAAAATCGTCCACTTATTTATTGAACAATATTATGCGTCTACAAGATGCTAATCATTGTAATATGATCTGGGGAAAATATGAAAGGATAAAAAAGTGTTCTTATGAAGCTTAATGAGGAAGATAGATTATAAAAAGGGTAGAATGAATAAATAATATAATTTAAAAATTTGAAAATTGGGTTGAAATAAATATTAAAGCAACTAGGTAGAGGAGAACCAAGAAGTTGCAGGGAGAGAAAATTACTTTTTAAGTGGGCATCATTTAAACTGAAATTGGAAAAACGGGAAAGGACAAGGCATGAAAGGACCCTACTAGCCAGAAGTATCAGCACATGTAAAGACCCTGAAGCAAGAAAGACCTCGGTTTGTTTGAAGAACTGAAGACATCTCTGGCTAGATTGCAATAAGCTAGAATGAAATTGGACAGAATGAATTTCATGTCCAAATCAAATATGTACACACACACACACACACACACACACGTTGTAAAGGAAGAAACTTTAGGAGACTGTAACTGTGAAAGATAATGGTAGTTTGGTCTGAGGTGATAGTTATAGATAAAAAAAGATGTAATTGAGGAAGCTGCTTGCCTACATAAAAAAAAAATAATGCATACAAACATCTAACCCATAATCCATATTTACTACCCTGGGAGTTTGGTGTTGGCAACCACATTTCACAGATATGAAAGCTGAGACTGTGAACAAGAGCACAGGTTTTACCTAAGGTTATGAAAAATGGCAGAGATGTGTTTCAAAGTCAACTCTTGAAGGCATCAAAGTTCTTGCACTTTCTAGGTTCTCATAATGCTTTTCCCGAGGAAGCAGAACTTTGAAATTCCTCTGCCTGAATAACACACCTCTTAGAAAAAGAGTCATGGGAATAAGATTCTGATCCAGAGCAAGAATTTGTTCAAAAGACATCAACTTCTGTGACCAATAACATACTTTATTCAAAAGCAATACATGAGATCTTAAATGAAAAGAAATAAAGTTTCAAAAGAAAAGCCAAGATAATTATCCCTTGATAAACACCAGCAGCAAATGAGTTTGTGACTTTATTTATTTATTTTCATTTTCTCTGGGTCTTTTTCTATAAATGTGAAACAATAAAATGAAATTACAGCATTTTATAACACTCATGGAACAGTAAATATAGGAGATTTAATTTTAACTTTCCTGCCAGCAGGAATCTTTCATGATCTATCTGCATACACAAGAGGGAGACAGGATTGATTTTAAAACAGATAAAATTGATGGCCTCAATGAAATGCATAGAATACAATTTTCACTTTATTTTGGGTGGAGTAAGGAGAAGGTGAATTAATGGAATGCATAAAACAATAAAACCATATGTAGCAAAACATGTCAGGAGAATCATCAACAGAAGAATGGCTTTTTGACAGAACGACAAAGCATAAGTGAAAAAAAATATAATCAAATGGTTTTTAATTAGAATGATCTAAACATGAGTAACACGATATTCATAGATATACATAGATTTATAAGCCCACCACAAACTCATAATTATCAGCAATTACAGGTTGAGAATTCCTAATTCAAAAATCTGAGATCCAAAATGTTTCAACATGCAAAACTTTTTGAGCACTAGCATGATGCTACAACTGGAAAATCTCATACCTGACTTCAGGTGACAGGTCATTGTTGAAACAGGCACACTGAAACATTCTATAAAATTAACTTTGGGCTGCATGTGTAAGATGTATATGAAACATAAATGAATTTCATGTTTAGTCTTGGGTCTCCTTCATGGGAAATTTCAATACATGTATGCAAATATTCCAAAATGTGTGGGTAAAAATTCTGAAACTTCAAAACACCTGTTGTCCAAGCATTTTGGATAAGGGACACTCTCGACCTATATTATTTTAATCAGTCTCGTGGTCTAAAAGAAAAATATTCTTTATTTTAGTATTTGTGTTTGTTCGGCTTTATTGTTATTGTTATATCTTTATGACTTGGTTTGGAGAAACACACTATAAATGATTCCTAAATGGATCAATATAATAAAGGACAAGAGTATTGGAATAACTGTACCTCTGATTGTTTACAAGTGTTTTATTGGCCAAGGACAGAAAGGACTCAAACTTAATTCTTTTTTTCCCCCATATGAATTTGTGTGTTTTTTCAAACCCACTGTATTGACATACAGGAATACACATTATCTAAATCTTTTTAGAATTCTTTGCTTATAGCCTTTGTTAGCATTGACTGACCCTCTACTGTGGTCCTAATCTAGTTGAGATTGATGATCCACAGATCAAATGGTTCAAAATGGATTTTAAAAATTTTAAGGGAGTACAGACAGATGTATTTCTGTTTTACTTTAAAACTACAAATTACTGAAAAAGAATTTAGGATGGGAGAATATTAGACACTGAGTAGGCTTGTTTCATTTGTTCATAGAAGCAATAATGAGTATAAATTGGAAAACCCTAGACAGCAAGATGTTTTAGGACTTTGCTTTGTGCAAAGCACATAAACTAGATATAATCTGCTACTAAAGGAGCTGACATATATTGGAAAGGCAGAGTAGTTAAATTAATTATAACAATGCTATCATGACCAAGCTATGTAGACACAAAACCTTTACATCATGTTCAAAATGCTTTCAAGATATTTGGGTCTCAGGTAGAATGTTGGAGAATAGCATTTCTAAATGTGAGTTTTTGAGAAAAACTTGGACTGAAGCATATCAATCTGTGATGTGTTTTGGAATGTGGTGTGTGTGTGTGTGTGTGTGTGTGTATGCATGTGTTTTACACAATAAGCTTGGGAACACTGAATTAAATAGCATTATCTTCTGTTTGTTTTGTTGAACTCTGAGTTTCCCTCACATTTATAAATATGTGTGAATCTCCAACAGGATAATGTGGTATCCGGCTCTTGCCAAACACAATTGATTATAAAATCTTTCAAATTTCCTTCAAAAGAAAAATAGAGTCACTGGTCAAGTGGACCCAACTGGAAAAAAATTTGCTCTGGGAGAATAAACAATAGGGCCCATTTTCAGCTTAGGAAGTAAAATTTATAAATATTGAAAGAAGTCATCAGAATATATTCCCATTAAGCCATAAAGTGGGAGGTGGAAAGAGGTAAGACAGGTAAAGGGAACTGATATTTCTATGTTATGCCGAAAAGTATGGATTTTATTCTAATGAAAGTTAGAAATTGATGGATCCATAAAACAGGGCAGAGTAAGGGATGAGGTAGTGTTTTGTGTTTTTTTTTGTTGTTGTTTTGTTTTGTTTTTATTTCTTTATTTTTTACTAATGGAGATTAAACTCAAAGACATTTTTTTTTTCACTGAGCTATATTCCTAACCGTTTTTATTTTATTATTATTTTTTTTATTTTGAGACAGGGTTTCAGTAAGTTTCTTAAGGCCTCTCAAAATTGCTGAGGCTGGACATTAACTTTCGATCCTCCTGTCTCAGATCCGGGAGCAGTTGGTATTACAGGCATAGACCGCTGCACCCATCTGTTTTTAATACTTGTAATTTCATTAGGTTACAAAACACATGCGATATGCAGGATCCAGCAAAAGAACATAGAAAGCAGAATAAACAGCAAGTTCCTCGCTTTGTGTGGACATATTCTTGAGCAACACTTGTTCTGTGTAGTTCAACTGAGTATTAATAAAGGGGAATTTAAAAACTGACACAGAAGTGCCATAGTGGGTTAAAAAGTCACAATTCTCAGGTGGTCACCTAGAGGACTGAGGACTTCACTTAGTGCTTAAACTTATGAGAATTGATGAGAACTCATCTTTTTCATCTTGCTGTTGCTCAGAAGGTCAAACCTCCAACCTACATGCTCTAAATGGTCACATACGGCATTTAGGAAAAGGGGGTTCCATGCAAGAAAAACAAAGTGAAAACATACTTCAACTGGGTAGGAAAAGAAAAATCTGGCTAGAGACTGGATTACTGTGCAAATTATCCAAAACATTCTGGCAATGCCCTGTAAATGGAGAGAACTGGGACTGTGTTCAAACTACTTTGTCCAGTTTTGAAATAATTGTGGATAAATCAGCCATTGTGTAGATTTTGATATAATCTCTCAAATGCTTCTATTTCCTCTTTCTCAATTAACCTTCATTGTTAAAACTTGATTTTCTATTTCCAAGGACACCATTTTTTTTTTTTTTTTAGAAATTAGCTCCCATCCTACTTTATTTTTCTTCATTTAGTTATGGGCAACACAGACAACCCGATAAAAGCCACTAATTTCCCCCTCATATGTAAATATGTAAATATCTTTACAAAATTTCACTTTCATGTTGGCAACTGTAAGACACATGAAGCTCATCTGTGGAGCTGTCTTTCTTTCCCACGATGGAAAATATTGATCTAGGAAATAGACATTATCATTTCAGGAAAATTTATATGCATAATCAGAAATTAACTAGAAAAAAATAAGAGAGTTAATAGAAAAATTTAAATTATGCTATTCCTTCTGCATCAACTTTGACATCCCTGTCTTTTTTATTGACCCATTTATATCACTTTCCAATTCACAACACTGCAGGATTTTCAGAAAAGTAAAATTAAAACTCAAAGTTTTACCTGGGAAGGAAATAGGGTGCTTCAATTGCATGTTCAATTGCATGGCTATCATTTTGGAGTCTTCCAGAACAATAGATATATGTTTCCAAAGCTTTGAAAAATATTCCAAAAGTTGTGACAGATGAGTGCTCACTGACCTCGTCCACACTTAGGGAAAATTATGACTTCCAAATATTCACTTGTTGTGAATTTTGCCAATCAGAATTAATAGGGAACATGAGCCACAAAGATATATTAGTTGTTTTTACACATTCTCCAAAATATTGAAAGCTCAACTCCCATTTAATAGAAAGGTATGAATAGCATGTAAGAACATCAGCAAGATTTTGAATTAATATTGGAAAGGAGGAATGTAAGAAATTTGTAATCAGGCATATCTGGGATGAGAAATTATATATAATGTCTTTGATGCATTGGGATGCTGATATGTCTCTGAATGCCTACTTCTCAAGGCATTGAGAGGAATGGTAAGAATGTGAAATATGTGTACCATCATTTATTTATTGATCCATCATTAACTCATTTAACCAATACTTATTAAGTAGTTGCCATGTGCCAGACATTGGTCTAGGAGTAGCTCTAAGAGATCCCATGATGTCATCATGCTTGTTAACAGATCAGATCACCAGAAATAGATTGTTGCCTGCTTGTCTTTTCACAAGTGATTAATGGCAGGGATACTCTACTACTACTAAGTGTTTCTGAGATCATGTAAAATAGTCCAGAAAGGTTTAGTAACACTGTTAATAAAAACAACCTGATGTAGATTGGAATTAAAAAGTACAAGAATATTTTTAGAGTGTCAGATTTATGCTATGATATACAACTTTTAACTTTTCTTCAGTTTCTTGCCTTTGGGAGGTGTTCTATTTCAAATCAATAGTCTCAAGAAATAAAACAGAGTCAGCCAGTCATGATGGTGCACACCTGTTATCCCAGTGGCTCAGGAGGCTGAGGCAGGATGATGGCAAGGTTGAGGCCAACCTAGTGAGACTCAGCCTCAGCAACTTAGTGAGCCCCTGCCTCAAAAATAAAATAATAATAATAAAGAAGAAGGACTGGAACTGTGTCACTCAGTGGTTAACCATTCCTGGGATTCAATCCCTGGTAGCCCCCCCCCCACTCCCAAAATAAGAAAAAGAAAGAAAGAAAGAAAACTAAAAGTCAGCTCCCATTGAAATTCAAGCACAACCTGGAATTCATTTCCTCATGCTCACATCCCAGATATGCTATTTTTCCCTCCTGATACAGTTATATATTTTACTTTTAGCTTCCCCTGAAATTCAATAGATTTCACAATAAATTATTAAACATCAGATTTGTCAGTTGCATCCTAACTTTTATGAATAAAAGGGAAACATTTAAATGGAAAGTTAAATGCATATTCCTAAAAATCTATAACCTCTCCAGAAATTCTGACATTATTCCCATGAGATAGCTCTTTAATTATTTTAAAAATCAACTGAGGTCATAGTAGCTCAGGGGTGGAACGATGCACTTTTCATTTGCCATCTACTCAGTGCGCCTATGCAATATGCCTCTCTGGAGGAGCACACTTTGAATAAATCTGTTTTTTCCTTTTCTTCTACTGTTTAAAGTTAAGTGTATTCAAATGTTATTACATCAATGAAAACTTCAGCCTTATTAATATGGGTCTCTTAATGCATTTTAATGGCACAGAGTCCTTCAAATGATCTACTGGACATCTAATATTAGATAAAATGCCCAGGCAGGGGCTATCTGCATTAAAATAAAATGAAGTGTCAAACATGGTTTAACCCAAAATCTTAACCACAGCCAGTTTAAGGGATATTTGAAATAGGATTTAAAGATTTACCATTTTACCATTTTAACCACTTTCTTATCAACACATCATGCACTAAGTTTAATATATGTTTAATGATACAAACTTACTCAATAATTATGTGGGTTGTGTGAACACCATTCTTTTTCCTTGACTCAAAACTGTGGTTCTTAGATGTAAATGTACACTTGATTCACAGAAAAGGTTGTTGACCCTGCAGATTGCCAAGCCATATTCTGAAAATTTCTGGTTCAGTAATTCTAGAATGAGGCAGAAGAAATTGCATACTTAATAAATCCTGATTTACATAAATGATGGGGGGAAGCCATATTCCATATTCTGGTGGGAATTCAGTTCAAATTTTCTGAGCTGTGTGGTTTGCAGGCAATTGTACGCCTTTGCTGCAGGTAAGCTAAATTACTTCATGCTTTGGGGGATCATGTTGGCTCTGCTTATCAAATAACTTTCATATTGATTCATTCCAGCATGCATGAGCTTCATGCAGATTACTTATAAATATATGAATGATATTACTTTTCCCACTAAGTATAACAGGAATGCATTTAATTATGAGTGAAGTCCATCCGAAAATTCCTAGAAACCTTTTCTTCATTGTGTGTATTCTTCTCGTGCACCATATGCTTCAGAAGTTAACTTCTGCAACACCTGGGAATAAAATTTGGTACAGAGAAGACTGAGTAAATGGGAGAGGGGCTGCTGAAACTGCTGTGGTCACAGGAAGACTCTTGCCATTTTCTTCACTCTGGAATATGAAAATCCACACCGCTGATCTTAAATGAAGGGGCCAATACATATTTTTCTGTTCAATATTTGTATATTCACGTTGTCTAAAAGAGTTACCTGTATTCCACATCATCTTCCCCTTTCACATCCATTCATGCTTATTTTTAACAAAACGAAAACCCCAGGGCCTCTCTCTGTACTTAAATGTCAAGGCAAATGTGCTATGTGTTTAGCTACAGCAAATACAATTTTGTTCTCCTCTAAAATGATTGAATGGGGATCTCTGAATTACATCAGTTATTTCACTTATCACAGTGCCATGTCATCAATAAATACTAATGGCCATAGTAAAAATAATAATGATGATGACCAGCACTTCATTAAATATCCCAAAGGAATGAGGCAGTGTGTCAAGAGAGTAATGTGAATTTACATCAGTAATTTAAAAAACTCTTTGAAAAAATGTATTTTTTCTATTTTAGGCCTACAAACAGGATTGAATTTCAGAAAGAGTTAACTCCTTCAAAGAGTCACACGTAAAACTCGGACTTCTATCTAGGAAGTTTACCAAAGTCCTTTCTCTGAATCGCTACATCACTGACTTAACCACTAATTATATTTTGGGGTATTTTATGTTATAGTATCACTTAAACTACATTTAAACATAAAGAAAGAATATATTTCCATTTAAAAGTGCAAAAAATTGAATTAGGAGAAGTTATTTTATTTTTATATTTAGGGTATTTCCAATCATATAATATGTGCTTGATATAATGCAAAATGGCAAGACTATTGAAAGTTCTGAAATTGAGGTTCTCACCTTTGTGCAGGTTGTAAGTTACAAGGCAGTAACTACCATTTTACAAAATGAAATGATCCATTTTTTCACTTTAACTTGCAAAATTCAATAGAACATAAATGTCCAAACAGGCATAATATATTTGGCATGATTTTTACATACTCAAAATGTCATAAAATTGAGCATATTTTCACTGTTAACTATGTTTTTTTTAATTCTAAATCTATGATCACCTTGGCTGCTAGGCTTCATCAGCATTTTTTACCGACTTTATAATTACAGTTGTTTTACTGTAAACATTGGCCTTTTGTGGAATTCATTTCATAGCTTTTTACAACCCACTACAATGGAAATTCTACACAAGATGCTGATGACAATAGAAGCATAAATGTCAGAGGTAATAGAAATATAAGCTATACTTTTATTATATTAGCTCTTGCCCGGTTTCCCATTAAAGTAATAAATATCATAAAATCATACATACAAAGACACATCTCTGACATCCAAAGAAATAACTTAGCATAAAGTTAATGTAGCTTTGCAAATGAAGCAAGTACATTCTGTAGGCACCAATTCCAAGTATCCGTATCTATCCAAACAGTTCTCTGCACAGTGGTAATTCTTCTAATCCCTATAATTTATTCATCTCAGGATACACTCCAAAGCATTGTTTGCATATGTTATCCACTAGCTTTAAAAGCAGTATTCATTATTGGGAGGGAACAGATGCAACTCATCAGAAAGGTGTGTTGCAGTGATGTTTGTGTGGCAGAACTCTCTATTTGGCAAACACTTGTAACCTGATGAGCAAAATGAAAGAAGAGTCCTAAGAACTCAAAATTTAAGTCCTTTACCTCTAAGATCCTCCCAAGAGCCACACTGCAATCACTGTAATAATTCCAAGTCTCATTCTAGATGCCCGTAAATACTCAAATTGGAAAGAAAACATGTAATTGCCCAGTGGAATTTTCAAATACACTTAACTTTGCTATTTCAAGCCACAGACTACAAAGGACATGACAGTAATGCTCTTAATTTACATCAACTTATCAAAGCTGAGGTTTTAAAGTGATGAATTTTTCTCCTTATTCTTGGCACCAACCATCCATGACAATTTAGAAAGCTGAAAAGAAGTGTTTGGGCCAAAGCATCAGACCACAAAAGGGATATCACTAGGGGTTTAACGACAGTAGGAGTCCTGTGATGTGATCAGAAATACTGATGTGAATTTTATGTTACAGGTCATTCAAACAGTGAGTGCCATGGACAAAGATGATCCCAAAAATGGACATTATTTCTTATACAGTCTCCTGCCAGAAATGGTCAACAATCCAAATTTTACCATCAAGAAAAATGAAGGTAAATGTATAAGCTGTGTGAAACACGGTAGAGCATAAATTGTAAGATAGGATGTGCTTTCCTAATCGAACTGAAGAATATCATTAAAATAATTGTTTTCATTCCAAGAGCTTTTGAAATCCAGTTTGTTAGGCTAATACCATGGTAATTACATCACTTCCCCTTTTCAATGTCGAAACAATAGGTAAGAAAATTGTTAATGTGGAAATTAATTTTATCCCAGGGAATACTTCAATCACCTTACTTTAAAAATGAGGAGTCAAATTTAACCCCTGTGAAAGCTTCTGGGAACTTTGAGATACTGAGATATCTGCCAGAGGAGGAACTGGCTTGCACTTTGCAGTTGTTAAGTTTTAATTGAATGTTTACCAAGTCTTTAGGGAAAGTCTATTCTAATTTTGCCTGGTTTGTGAGTACACATTAGAGGTATTTGTTTTAAGCCTGTTCCGACTTTAATAATAGCAATTAGATCAGAAAATCCTTCTTGAAGGACACTTTTGTCAGTATAATTTTTTGAACTAATATAAACTGATTTTATTGTTAAATCTCTCAGTCACAGAGAATATTTAACCTATTTCATTATGTTTTGAGGACACAATGTGGATTACCATTTCCTTTAGTATGGTTTATTACATATGAAGACCTTAAATCTTTTTTTAGAAATGTGTATTTCATCTGTATATTATCATTTCCTAATCTCTTATACATTTAACGAGGATTTTTAACTCAGGTTTGATGAAAATGTATTTATCTTAGATTTAGTTGTTTTAAAACAATTAGCAAAATACAAGTATTCCGCAGACTTTTTATAGGTATTTTTGAATTTCTGAATGAGTCTTAACTTGGTTCACAGTATCTGTTGGCATTATTTGCTATATTCTATTTAAAGGAGGTAAGGAATTTTGGAATAATTAGTTTATGAAATAAAATAAGATTTTAGAGCTTGGGTTAAATATATTATAGCCTGGACTTTTAACAGAATGCTCCTTACTTCTTTGAGAATGCTTTGATAAATGTAGATGCAGCACAGAAAAGTAATTGAGAAGTGGTAATGTGGATGTTACTCACTTACCTGGCTTCCATGATTATGAACACTAAAGTGAGGAAATCATATTTTCCCTCTTCACAAATAGATTGCTCATTTGTTAGGAACTGTAACGTAAGACCAAGTTTTTGCTCCTTATTAATAATGCCTTGATTTCTCTTTTATGAATGTTACATGAACATGTTGGAGACAACAGCCCCATCAGAATCCCCAAACTGAGCTAAAAGTTGTGTTTAAGTGTGGTCCATGCTTATTTTGAGTATGAACTACTTGGTATCTGGAATTAATTTTTAGTATTAAATTTCTTACATTTTTAGGTAAGATATGTTTTCCCATTCCAAATAGTAAGAATTTCTTGGTGTTTTCTGTCCATCTCATGATTCCAAATATGCTTGTTGTAGGTTTGGCTCTGGAAAGCACTGCAAACACAGTATTGGGTGAATGGGAAAATATTATTGGGTATCATGAGGAGTGTAACTTTGACTTGCACTTAAAATGGCTTAGTACATTTGAATAGGAAAACATGCAGTCCCCATTGAATGAATTTCATGTGTGTTCTCTAATTTAAACAAACGGGAATGAAAGGAAGGGAAGGGAGATAGGAATAGGAAAGACAGTAGAATGAATCTGACGTAACTGTCCTATGCTCATATATGAATATGAATACACAAACAGTGTAAATCCACATCATGTATAACCACAAGAATAGGAAGTTATATTCATGTATATATAATATGTCAAAATACACTCTACTGTCATGTATATCTAAAAAGAACAAATAAAAAATTTAAAAAAGAAATGGTAGAAAATAAAATACTATAGAAAATTTTCTTTGACCATATCACATTTTAATAAATCACACAGTAGAATATTTAAAGCTATGTAGATTATATGTTATTTTGAAACTAGAAACTAGAAGCTATAATTTTAGCCTATCTAATAAGTTTTCCTTTTATCTTTGTAAATTTTCAAAATAAAAGAAGCCAGGTATTGCAAACTGAATCAAGATTGAAAGGACACTCTGCTCTAGGTGCATAATTATTTGTTTTAAATTATATGTTCATTTGTTTTGCAAAGAGTGACCATATAATTTATAATTCCAACTGTGAATTTTTTTCAAGCAAAAGGGGTTGCCATTTATATTTATGTCTAGAAAACACCATAAACCAAAACTGTCTTGTAAGGACATATGTTCACCGTGATTTTGGATTTAGGATCCAAATATTCAACATCTCCTCATAGAATAAATCATGAACCCACAGGTCTTTGGAATAGATATGTAAAGTTTATACTCTAAGAAATTTATGAGTTTTGCTCCATAGACCATACTTCTTGACTTTGTGCATTGTTACTACAAGAATGAGAGAAAATTATGTTTATTAATACATAGAAACAAAGTAATAGAGTTTGTCTAACTTAAAACATTGTTATAGGTAAACAGATAGCCAGATAGTCCCTGGGCCTGTTGCCAATCCATTGTTAATGATGAGAAAAAATAAAAATAACTTTAAAAAGTCAAAATAATAGACTTACTTCTACAGTATATTTTATGTTGGAAATATTAAGAGATGAATAAAATGGTATAATCCTATTAGAAATTGATTATTATTAAGATGGATTTTAAAAAGGTCTATATGGACATTTAAATGAGCAATGTCTCTCACTGAGACCATTATAAGTTCCAGCCCACTAGGACAATATTAAGATCCAGAGATATCCAGTATATTCAGATTCATAATTAATGGGTGGATTATTCAACTACTTAATTTGATCTTCAAGGGAGATAGTTTCAGCACTTGGTATTTTCTAAGTAACTTGCAGCCACGACTTTCAACTCAAAATTCTTTTGAAATTTCTTCTCTTTCATATAGATTGATGATAATGAATTTTCAGGTAACTAATTCATAATCAAAGACAAAAATGAGACAGAAATGAACTGTCTCTTGTATCTGAAACAATTGAGTGATTTCACAGACAATTCTCTGCAATAGTAGGAAAGCAACCTTCAATATGGTTAAAGGTAAAAGTAAAGGTCAAAAATATGATGAATCATTTTTATCCCATGTATACACACAAAAAAAATTAGAGTACCTTGAATTTTCTAATTATATAGCTTGGACATTGGTCTCTTCATCTTCTAGTTGGGTGAATTTATAAACAAAGGCTTTTGCTGACCATATTTCAGTATTGGCTTCCATTCTAACTGTGTAAATGGAAAATACCCAACAATTCAATATAATAAGACAGGGAAGATAAATGGTCCTTTTACAGATACTGAAATATCTTGCTTGCAGGAAATTTGAGGTTTGCAGAAAACTCCTCTTATCTAGCCTGGACATTGTAGGTAAATTTTTTGATGGGAATTGCCAGAATACATCTGGTAAAATGGGAGTCTGCATTGTTCATACTAAAATGTTGGAATCGTGTGTAATAAAATGAGTAGGAACATTAAGCTGTGCCTCTAAGGAGTGCCAGTGGGAAGGAGAGATATTGAAAGTAAAATGACACTTAGTTAAATCTTTTTATGCTTAAAGGAAAAAAAAAAGCAAGGGAACCATAGTATCTTATGATACTGATTTTCCCCTTGATATGTTAAAAAAAATTGTCTGAAATCTTTTTTATAAGAAGCTCACTCTAAAGACAGAATTTTGATAATTAATCTGAATACTCTAGATGCTGACTAGAACTTCACAATGAATGTGCTGTATGTTATCTCAATGTCTATAATGTGGCTCCCTCTTCAGAGTATAATTCATGCTTTTTCCTAAGAATTTCCATCTCAACTGAATATCCCACTTCAAATGGTATGTGTATATATATATATATATATATATATATATATATATATATATATTAGTTTGTGTCCTGTAGAAGCATTCCTTGTAATAACATTCTGACTATAAGCAAAGTATTATAATCCTCAGTTTTCTCATCTATAGCATCAGGTTAACAATATACCTTCTTTCCTCTTAGGAGTACTCTGATGAATATGTATAAATCAGGACTTAAACATCTCTTAGCATAGAGAAAACTACTTATCAATAAATGGGAGAAGATTATCTTTACATGAGTCCATTAATTCATAACTTCTCATGTTATGCCGTATCTCCTCTGGCAAATTATTCTTAATCAGGTCTATTTGAAGCTTTTATTCTATAGATTTTTTTAAATGTGCAGTGACTTTGAAAGGGGTCTCACCAATACTTCAGAAGACATTGACCTCCAGTAGAAGACATTGCAAGAAATCTGCCTATGCAATACTGTAATGCATTACAGTTCAAAAAGTATCATGATAGAAAGACAAAAAGGTAAAAAGAGGAGGAAATGAAGGAGGAGGAATAGAAACAGTGAAAATACCAACCAACCACAGAAATAGCTGTGGGATTTCTGGATCTGGTTTTGAATTGAAGACAATCTTTCATTATTTTTCCCCACTTCTCCTTGCTAAAATGAGACTCAGGCTTTCTCCACACTGTGGTTAACCCCAGCTTCCAACTTGTTAGGATCACTTTCAATTCTAACACATGAACTTGTGGGAACCATTACTGTGTGGGAACCATTTTGCATAGGCTTGACTATTGCAGACAGATTTTCCTTGTACTTTTGACTACTGTTAGCTTATCTCAGACTTCTCTAGTAAAAAAAGAAAAATAAATCTGTTGCCTGAAAATGGAATGGATCTACCTTGCCCAACACAACCAGAGCTGACCCTCTTTCTCCTTCTAAGTCCTTAGGACTCCTCATACTCAGGCCGTAGGTGTCAAAGTGGACAAATACTTCTTGCCTCTTCTCTCTGCCTTAATCTTGCTCTATCCTTCCAGGCTGAATTGTACCTGAAAGTCCCTGTTGCTGATCCACAGGGCAAAGAGGTCACCTTGGTAAGCCAGCTGTGCTCTTTCTGGTTACCTCAGCCCTGCTTGAGTTCTCCCCTTACTATAGGATGCTTTGAAGCAAAGACAGGACTTTCCTAAATAATTTTTTTTTCCTTAGTAGCCTTAATAAAAGTCCCAGTCACTCAGCTACCGCAGATCTGTTGTTATTGGGTTTCCCAGGCAACTGCAGCTGAAATATGCTTAACTGAGTATGATAAAGAATACTTAACGTATGTTCTTTCTTTCTATGATGGAAAAAAAAAAAGTGGACTTTCCCACAGCAAAACAACACAGCACCAAACTGTAAGAGTTTTCCATCTAAATTTCAGCTCTTGCCTATATGAAGCATGGCACTTTTCCTCCGAGTTGAATAATTAAAGGTAGCACCCAATTTGTATCAAACAGGAAGTCCAATGGATCCCAGATAGATGGAATGACATAATACATACATGATCCAAAATGTTTCTGCCTTAGTAATTCATTGTGTGTGCTTGCAGCAATGTGCTGTGGATAAAAACCCATTTATGTTTCATTTTGTTGCATAAACCATAATTAAGGGCAATGTGCAAGCTATGAAAAATAGATCTGTACTTATACTTTCTAAGTTTTTTATGACTACATCAATAGGTTCAAAACCAAGGAGTTTTTCTTTGCCTAGCCTCTTATTTCTTTTTAGTTTCTGTGGTTTTCTTTTCTTTTTTTCTTTTTCAAATCATAGTGCAAAGGTACCTTCAGAAATGAAAAATTTCCTTTGCAAATATTGAGAATCCTAAAATTATCACTCTGGTCAGAAATAGTACTGCCCTTCGTATCTGTTTTTCCATGTGTCATGAGAGACAATTTAGTTCTGAGATTACTGACTACTGGGATATAATTTAGATACATATCATGGATTTATATGTTTGGTTGTCAAAATGCTATTCAGAGTTGTGAATTGGATCAGATCTTCTCTGTCAATTTGCTAGCAATCATTTCTGATCCTTACAGGGCATTCTAATTCTGAAGAGTTTTGAAAGAGAAAAAAAAATAAGTTGGTACATGTTTGGTTATCTTAAAATTATCTTTGTTATTTTAAAGATATCTTAGTGCACAGGACCTTTCATTTGAGAAATTTGTTTACTGAGAGTTTTGTTTCAAATCCTTGTGAAGAAAAATAGCAACATGGGGACCAAAGAGAAGTACTTAGAAAAATATTTTTCATTTAGCCAGACTTGTTTGCACCACTTTGTTATTTATGTCATTAAAAAATGATGGTATTTACTGATTTATCATCTATTTCCAAGCATGAAAATAAGTCTTGGGATTTTTGTGGGTGTCAAACAAACACAACTGTCCTTTGGAGAGCATAACCAAGGATTAAAATGGAATATGGAAACAAAATGAGCTGTCAGTCTATGCAAATTTTCCTTTTCTAAAAAAGTATTAAATGTAGTTGACAATCATTTCATCTGCTTTCACACAGAAGTTTGCATTTTGAATTAATGTGAGCACTTTATAGACACAACATTAGGCATACGTGACATTCTGTCTGCGGATGTGACCTGAATAACATTCACCAACTGCTTAGGATCAGTCAGTTTATTAAAGAAGTGGATAGAGAAGGCGGAGAAATAATTTGGCAACACTAAAGGGGGCACTTCACATAGATAAACATTAAAAATGTGGGATCTGGCGTGAATTAGAATGAAGGATAAAGGAGACTCTGTGGATTACATACTTGTTAGGAATATTTAGGATTGAATCTCAGTTCATCTGATTAGGATCTTCCAAGAAGGAGAACATTCACATGCGTGCGCACACACACACACCACACACACACACCCCAAAAATAAATTAAATAATCTTGAACCTCTATCTATAATGTATAAACATTATTTACTTCCATATTGTTTTCAATAATAAAATATTATTGTAAGTGCAATAAAAAATGGTACAGGGCTAAGTTCATTATCGAGTAAAGTAGAAATACTCAACAAATACTAATTTTCTTCTCCTCTTTCTCTTTCTTCTACAGTTTTGTGAATGTCCTGAATCTTTTTCATCTCACCAATATAAAATATAAAAACTTTTTATAAAGAAGTTGAAACAAGTTATTTGGGACATTAATAGCCATATGTTATTCTATGGTCCCTTAGCTCCTGGGCCAGTGATTGATCATGTCTGCAAACACAGTCCATGTGAAAGGCACAGGGAAAGTGAAATGGGAAAAAGGAATATTTATATTAGGCCATTTTTTGAGTATAACTCTCATTAAAGTGAAATGATAAAAAATAAAAATGAAAAGTACCTAAAATTTGTGGTTTCTATAGCACTAGAGACAACGTACATATTTTACATATTGACAAATGGGATATTTTAAAAGAGACTTGATAATAACAGAAGTTTCAAATGAGGAGTACCTTAGTAAATAGCTAGCTTATGAGGGTCTTGCATGCTAAGTACAGAACTTAAAACATGCAAAATTTAAAAAAAAAAAAATAGGGCAACAGAGATGGATTTCTGCTTCCCAACTTCTTTTTTCCATCACTCTCTCTGATTTTGTATACTTACTCCATCTACACCTAGACCTTGCCTTCAATATGCCAAACTAGTTATACTTTTTAATTTCATCACCCTTCTCTTCCTCTGGAAGGCACATCCTCCATTCTCTCCCTTCTTTACCTAGCTAATTTCCAACCATTTATAAAAACTCAAGTAAAAGTTCCATTCACCTTGAAGCAGAACAAGTGGGGGTGGTTAACTATTGCTGTGAAGTTTGTGTTCTGCTTTTCTCTGCAGTGCAGTGAGGTCCAGGTCTGCCAAAGCAGACATGAATCAAGGAATGTCTCCTCCACTGTCCTCAGAGTTATTAATAATAGATTGAATCTTTATTCACTTATTCATTCATTCAATACCAATTTATTTATTGTCTACCATGTGCCAGATACTACCCTGGGAATTGGGACTAAAGCAGCAAATAAAATAGACACCGCCTTCGCCCTCTGGTACTGTGTATTTTTGTTCTCCTCAGGACTCCGTCTTTCAATACCAATTTGAATTCTCAGAGAGGAAACTATAATTTAACATGGATTTTCGTCGGATAGTGGAGGAATTTGTAGGCTGTCCTGCAAAAATACTATAATTTAGGGTTGGATGATCACAGATTCTAAGTCCTGTGCTGCCCTAAACAAGGTTCACTCTTGGACCTTACCTGATTTGCAAACATGGGCTTATATAAGGATGAGTGAAGCTGGCATTGATCCCATCACTCCCATCTTTAAGAAGTTTTGGCCAGATAGTGCTATACATCTACATGGACAGCCAACACTCTGTCTCTCTGAATTTCATATTAGTGCCTTGTTATTAGTGATCTCAGATGAAGTATGTTGACCCAGCCTATTCAATGCATTGATAGTTGCAAGGTCAAAGGATGTTTGTGAGCCCTGTCCAAATGCACAGTGATCCACAGGTGTGTAAAGGCTGATGATTCTATTTTGTAGGCTCATTACAATCTATCATAGTTTTCATTCAAGTGACATTACATATAGTGTGTGCTTTTTATGGCTCCTATGCATGATTATTTCAGAAACCTGTCATTAAATGAGGACTTAGCAGACTTTTAGTGTATTATACTTACTGAGACCACCTGGCTACTGGAGGGTGATATTGTGTACCTTTCTGGGCATAATAGAGGGCTCACATTCTATCTGTTGCCTATTCTGTCTGTTCTCTAAGATGCTTCCAAAGTGAGTTTGCTCATGGTCTTTATAGAGGAGGATGATGGTCATCCTTGGACCTTTCTGGGTTACTCATTGCCTTTGCTTTCATCCTAGTAGATTGCCTACTAGAATTTCCTTCCAGTATTGCTTGAGTAAATTATTCTCAGCCCTTTGAGGCTGTTTATCTTAGGGAGGTCTGAAAAAATATGATACTGTACCTGGCAGGATGAATACAACCATCCTTCTCTGACTGCATTATTTCATTTGGCTTGTCAATGCTAGTTCCATCAATGGCATATGGACTTACTCCTGCCCCACCTTAACCCCTGGACTTCAGATCCCTCTCATCCTAATGGAATGGATTACTGCTGGAGAGCTAAGGGCTCATGTAGTGTAACAGTGAATGTGCAAACTTGTGGTATTAGAAGAAATATTACAGACTGAAATCAGAGAATTCCTGGGTCCACCAATTAATAGATAGGAAGGACTCAGATAAGGATTGGATAAGACTTTCTTGAATAGACTGTAAAGATTTGAGAATGTTAATACAAAATTGCTGCGAACAAATGAAAGACTGCATTAGTGTCAAGGGGAGTATCTATAATTTATGTGGTAATTGATGGATTTTCTGTTATCAGCCTTCAAAAGAATGCATATGGAAATAATCTTCACACTAGAAGTCATGGTATAAAATCTCCTCCATGTTAATAGGTTAGATAGCATTCTCAAAAGAGGTCCTGCTACAATATTGTCATTTCTTTTTCTCAGTATGTTTGGGCAGAGTACTAGACATTAAAGAATAAAATTATTCTCATATACTGAAAGAACTTACTAAACATACAGCAGTTGATTCTGTTACTTTAGAATTTGGTAGTATTATATGTCTTCTAGAAGGCTGGAGGCAAGGAAAAATAAGAATTCTGTGAAGATATTTAATAATTTGATTCGTTTGATTTATCAGGAAGATAGCTCAGAGAAACAAAGCTCAATGAACTTCTGTATGAATAAGAAGAGGCTCTATGTCTGGCACAGTTAAGGGAGAATAGTCATTTTTTTTTAGGTAGTTCACTTAAAAGGAAAAAAAAACATAGGATAGTAAAAAATATTTTTTAAAAAAATGTTCTATGAAACATTTCATGAAGAGCCATAAACTCTGTGAGCATAAAACTTCACTGGTTCCCAAAAGGAAATTAATGAGATACTTCTTAGTATTTTGACTATATTGCTCCTTCTCTTGATGTCTTCAGCATAACAAATGTGTCCTACACATTTAAGAGGCTTTTACATACACATACAATTTAATACAGAGACTGAGAAGTTCGTGGATATAAACACGTATTATGTACATCATTAGTACATGTGAAAAAGTTTTGTCAGTGCATAGCTTCAAATGTTAAAAAGTTAAAAATAGCTTTGGCTGTGCTCTGAGACATAGTATGAGTCAACAAGAAACTTGATTTTGTTATAAATGTTCATAGGCTGAAGTTCAAAAAGGAAATTTCAGAGTGGTTAAGAAACAATTATCTAAAATTCATTATCTTTTTTTTCCTCAATGTAAAAATTCCCTAAAATATAAACTGGTAATTACATAGAGGTCACATTATGTTTGGTTAGGGCAGAAATAGGAAAAACTACCCCTCTATATTAATTCTAGTGTAACATTTTTCTCTTCTTAAAATAAGTATGAATTCTAAAATGGATGTTTACTTTTGCAAAAACTTTTTGTTCAAGGAATGACCTAGTTAACATTATATGCTGTAAAATGCAATTGCTTATAAAAGAACTATTTTTGAAAATGTAAAATATTATTACAGAGATTAGGAAACAAGTTTCCATTTGTGATTTCACATATCCACTTATGATTTTATATAAGGATCCCATGGTTATTCTAAGACAAATATACTGTATTTTACTCTGAATGGATTATTTGTCAAGATGGAAGAAGAAACAATGGAAAATGCATGGAGCATCTGTTTATTTCAGATTTTTTTACATTGTCTATCTCTATTTTACATATGAAGAAATTGAAGCTCAGATAGGTGAAATGACTTGCCAGGCAGGTGGCTAGTAAGCTGCTAAAACTGCCTCCTCACAGTGTCTTAAAAACCTTCTAATTTATTCCTAGAAGACTACTTGGTAAAGCAGTTTATATTTTATTGTATGGTTTGCACAAACTATGCTTCCTTTTGGCATAGAAGCTATAGAAGGTAGAAGCCATTTGCTAAGAATTGAAGAAGAGATTGTCTCAATATTAGTTGAGGAGAAAAACTTGGTAACTTCAAAAAAAGAAAGCAAAACAATCAAAATGATCTATTGCAGGTATTCTAATCCTATAACAAATAATAATTATCATAAGTAGTACTTGGCGAACCCTTATTATATGCCAAGCATTGTTTTCAACTGTATGTATCTAACTCTCACAATGGTCTTTGCAATTCATTACAACGATACCAAATCATTTACAATCAAATTATTGCTTCATTGCCCATACTTAGCAAAATAATAATAAATTTGTTCTTGGACTAATCAGCCTATTCAACCTAACTCAACTTTCCACTCTAAAATTAAGGAACATATAGAAATATCTGGATACAAAAAATTATATTAAAAAAGAAAGATACAGGGAAAAAATAAAAGCCATCAAAATTAAGACAAGAAATCAAAGTAGTGCCAACATGTGGAAGTACTGCATAAACATCAATTATGTGTACACACACACACGTCTCTTTAAGTGGAGGAAATCTATTTATAAGAATTTTGGTTGGAAGGCCTATGGTAATCCTTTGTTTTAAAACCAAAGTGCCCATTACTCTTTAAAATTTAGTAATCAACCCTGCATGGGCATTTTTTTTCTCTTTCCATATCTTCCAAAGGATTAAAACTCACAGAAATTAATTAAATGGAAGTTGCACAGGGAACAGTGCTAAAAATTTTACAGGAGAAAACACTGTTTAATCCTACTGATATGTTATTTATTCTACATTATCCTATTTTAATGTTCACATATACACATATACACATGAATCAGGACAAAAAGAACACAGATCTTTAGTGTTTTAAAATGAAAGTAAAGTGCACTAAATGGAAAGAAAATCATTTAGAAATATTTACTGTTTTCTGGAAATAGGACTTTTGTACCACTATGAATCTGTATAAATAATGTTTATATCTTCTAAATAATACAATCTTAAATTTAAGTGATTTAAATTTAGGGACACAGAGATATGTGAGTCTTAACCTAGACCAATATTATAATTGTCTAGATATATTAGGAATATCATATTCAATTAGGAAAAAAATAAAAATAGAGACTTCTGCTGACATATGATATATAGCTTTGTATCCATATATCATTGTAGTACAGTGGGGTCATTTGTGATTGGGAAAGGTCAAACATTGTGGTCTGAAACTAAATTGGGCAAATATTTTTGCATTGTCCTGATCCAAAGCCCAAACTGTAATATCACCCTTTAAGACTAATGTCATCAATAAGATATTGTTAATGAAATACACCATTAATTCATATCCACCTGAGAATGAATAATGAGCCACTAAAATATTGACAATTAAATACAATATTTTGATAAATTTAATATACAAAATATGTGTATATATATATATATATATATATATATATATACACATATATGTGTAAATATATCTTCAGTAACCCAATAAAGTGAGCACTTTTGCTTCTGAGCAAAACTTAAGGAAAAATATAAGAATATAAGTGCTGGGTCTTGTTTTTTCCATATAGAACATAGTTTTAGCATCCGAAAACTTCACTCTCCAGGATTCTTCTTTCTCAGGAGTGTTGTGGCAATGTGCAAATGGAAGAGTAAAAGTGGAAAGTGGCAGAGACTTTTAGAATCATAATTCAAGGTAGGACCTCATAAGAAGGGACAAAGGAAGTTGTTTTCAGGTAGGAATACACTTAAGGCATTAAACTAGCTAAAGTATATATTAAATTGAAGTATATATTATATTATATTATATATTATATATTATATTATATTGAAGTATATATTAAATTTCACATGCTGATTCCAAGAGGTCAGAATTCAAATCTGCAAGGGTAATATGGCAGTAGGAATTTCCAAAAAATAAAAAACAAGCAAACAAATAAAATCTCATGTGTTAGGATTGAAGTTATATCACCCATGATTCTTTCTCCAGAGAGTCACCCAGATAAGGTGCATTGTTACATGGGCTACATGTGGCTCCTTACAATAGCAAAAATATGAAAGGGAAAAGGTGAGGTATTAGGAAAGTCATAAATTCTAGTAAGAGATACAGTATAACTCAGAAAATCAATACCAAATCCTGGTCCTAGAGATTAACCAGAGATAGTACACAAATTATTGATTAATTCCTGAATCTTTGCCAACCCCACTATTGGGGTCCATTAGATGTTGGGTTTACAGACAAAGAATATTTACATTGTTTTGCATCAGAGCCTGTTTACATACAGAATACATTAGTTTTTTTTCTCTAAGAGGACAAAGAGTTTTTTTTAATATTAGGAGAAAATTGGAGAAATATGGAAAAGCAAAAGCTGTCATAGCTATGATCCTACTAATTATGATCCCATGTGGATGTTGTCTTTTTTCAGGCTTCTGGTATACAGAAAAATTATTGGAGGTAAAAATGATGAAAGAGAGCAGTGACAGATGTGATCACATAAGGCAAAGAAGCCATTTTCCACAGATTGGGTCCTGTCTTGGGCTCCAGTGCTTGCTATTGGTCTATGATAAATTATTGGTCCTCTTCGCCTTAGTCTTTTCCCTTAAGAGGGATACATACAGGAATAACCGATAGCATTGCAAAGGGTACAAGAAAACAAACACACAAATAATTATATATGAGCTTCATAAATGGTCACTGTGATTAAAGAATGTGAGAGGCTGTTAAATGAGTAAATGCATTTAGTGTAACTTCACACAAAAGTGCTTTCTCTTAGAGACAATTAGATGGAGAGAGTTAATGCATTTACTAAAACTTATTGCTTGCATGTAGTAGAAACCCTGCTCAAATTATCTGCTCTATAAAGAGAAATGGACCCAAATAACAAAATGTCCAGTGTTTAAATGGCTTGTCTAATTACCGCATCCAAGAACTCTAAGTCTGCTGAATGGCACATCTTTTCCTATTCTACTTTCTGTCGCCATGTGGGCTCTCTACATATTCTCTCCACAGGTTGGGAAAGAAAGCTCCCAGAGGGAAAAGTTCTGCATGAATCCCAAAGCTTGGTGTTTTGGAATGAAAAACCTTCTCTTTCTCAGATTCCATATCATTTCTTGGAAAATGGCTCATGTTTGGCATGTGACCCCACTGTGTCATTCTCTGTATATAGAGGGGTGAAAATGTTCTCAGGGCTGCTGTGCACCACTGTGTAATTTGTTCTCTATTCAAAGCCCCTGGTCCTGGAAAGAATGGACGCTGAGAACCTGCCCACACTTCCTCTAAAAAGCTGTGATCTCTGCGAAGTCTCCCTTGTCTCATTTTCAGTAAGACATAACATCATTTCCAATCCCTGTAGCTGTAGCTGCCCAAGAGTGAGTCCATCTTTTAATCACACAAAAGCATCCCTTAGGCTAACAGCATCCATGAGACCAATGATGGGCTGCTCAGGTAAATCTTTCCTTTTTCCTGGAGGCCCTTGATTGATAGCCCCACCACAATCAGGAGAAAAGGAAGAAGGTCAGTTTTAAAAGGGAGTCAGGTTAGGTAAATAAAGAATAAGATAAGAGTCATAGATAGGTCAGTAGCAACAGTTCTGTGACCTCAGAGGGATTCCTTTACCTCCTCTGGGAAGATTCTCAGTATAGAATGACTCTCCAGATCAGAAAGTTATGAATTGCAGTTGTCTAATATGTGACTTACATTGCATTACATTGCAATATTTCATTGTGAGATGTGACATAATATAATGTAAGTGACAGGCAGCTAAAATTTTACAGCAAGAAAACTTTTTTTATATCCAGAATCTGCTATCAAATTTGATAGCAGCTATCAATCCATTTTCTTTTTCTGCAGATAGATCAAAACTTTGATGCCCATGAAAAGCAGGTCATTTTGAAACATCCACAAACACTTCACTGTCCACATGACTCAGTTTTCATAATTCAGCTTACAAAAACACTCTTAAAGCTGCTTCATTTTTTATTCAAATTGTTTTTGATTTTTTATACTATAGCAATGATGCTTTAATCTCTGAGTTTAGTTTTCTTTTAGATATTGCCCAAAGATGATAAATATTTTATCCATCATTATTATTTTAGTGCCTAAACTGGAGCAGTGTTTCTCAACTAGGGGACATTTTATAATCCAGGGGCAATGATAATTTCTGAAGATGTCATACTTGGAGGAAGGATAGGATATAACACTAGTAATGACCTTTTGATTCCACAAGTAATTGTTTAAGTGAATTGGTCCAAATATGGTCTTGACCTCATCCAAACTGACCCAAGTCAAGTTTGATGAATCTAGAATGAATTTCTCCTAGTTATCAGAACCTCAATGCAAGTCATGCCAATATATTATTCAAATATTCAGCCAAATCTTTGGGGCTTAAAAGGTCACTCTGTTAAGTGAATCTCTTTACTCAGCAAAGCTGATTGGGGAAATTCCCCATCTACCAACAACCCCACAGCAGTACCTAAAGAAGAATAAAACAATGAACTTGGGTCTAATTCTATTCATCATGAGGTCCATCATTGAGGACCTTTAGAAATGACCTCTCATGCTCCAGTGGTCTCAAAAACATTATAGGAATTTTCATGAAATGGATATATTCTTCTTTATGAAACAACACTGAATTATTCTTTTATTAAGCTTTTCTTTAAATATCATCTACTACAGCACACATAGACATGAAGCTTTTCTGATTAAAATATATAGAGATACGATGAGAGACCCTCTGAGTCCCTTCACCCTGTTCACCCTCAATATGTCTGAGCCCCCTCATCCCCAAAATAACCCAAGACAATTTGAAAACTGAAGAAACAAAAATTTCATCCAGGTTTAAATATATAATGCCAGGTACAGAAACAAGAGGATCCATATTGCTTCCAATAAAACCTACTATGGAGTGTGGACAGCTTTTCAAACCTTCTGCTTTGCTTCAAAAAAGGCACTTCTGAGGACAAAGCAGACAAATTCATTGTTAGTGTTTATGTTATGTGCTTCTGTCAAGAAAGTGTCAAGATCTGGTACTTTTCTCTGTCAAGATGCATGATGGCCCTGGTAAAATAAAAATAAAAAAATAAATATCAGTAAACCAAATTCCACAGATTTTAGATTATGATAAACTGGAATAGTAATCTCTGTGGACCCATTCTTGAAGGAAGCACTGGATGCTTTTGTTGTTTTGTTTATGGAGCTAGGCTATTACTGTCTATAATAAAATGATTTTAAAGATTAAATATGATAATGATGTAAAGCCTTTACCAGTCTGATGCATAATAATAATTATCATTTATTGACAGTATTATAAGAATTAGTTGTAATGTGTTTAAGGTGGCTGACATGTAGAAGGTGCCTATACCTTGAGCTACTGCTATAATTTAGCTAAAATTCACAAGGAAGAGTGTCAAAATCATTCATAACATGAAGTTGGCTTAATTTTACTTCCTCCCATCATAACTTATGTATATTTTCTCTTCTTTATGGCTTTCCTTAGGACCTCAGGACCCCACTTTGGCACTCCAAGATTACTTTGTACAGAGTTCATATCATAATAATAACTGCAATAACAACAACATCTAAGTGTCTAACACTTCTATACAAGGTCATACTGTGAGGAACCTCTATGAGTACCACCTCAAATCTTTTATGCTGTGCTAGATGTTTGGCAAACTTTTCTTACACAGGATGAGAAAAAGCTTTGTGAGCACCATGCATTATGTCACATCTACTCAGATCTACTTTCCTAGTGAGAAAGCACCCAATAAACAACATCTTAACCAATGGACATAGCTGAGCTTTAATAAAATCTTACAAATATATGCAGCAGGCTATATTTCATCCATAGGCCATATAGTTTGTGGAATTCTGCCCCAAACACTTTATTCTTTGAGAATCTTTTACTGTATCGAAGGACAGAACCTAAAGGGGAAATATTTTTGTTTTCTAACCCAGGAAGCCCCATATCCTACAATCCATTAGATGATATTTACAAAATGAATACTTCTCTTATTTTTTGTTGTCATTATATTTTTGAACTCCACTTTCTTTTTTGCACCTTATTATATGTTGTCATAAGAAGTCAATTAGCACTTCTAACATTTTATTTGGAAAATGTCCTGCCAAAGTCCACAAATTTATTAGATGCTTTCAAAAATAAAAAAAATATATATATATTTATTATTCACATTGCTATAGACATTTTGGCAATGTTTTTTTGGCTGCTATATAGTGCAGCTGACCATCTTGCTAGTTTCCTATAGCTTTTTGTCCACCCCTTTAATAGCCTCTACTAAGAAGATAATAACTTCCTTGATGCTCTTCCAGCAATTGCTAAAAGCTTTTCATCTTCCTTTCCAGCATCCACACCTACCTGTTTTTAAAGCTAATGCTACCTATTTTAGGTTTTTCTCATAATGACATATATTTAAGCACCACCTTATGATTTGTTAGCATTTTCTATGCAATAACTAATCTAAAAAAATAGTAAAATAAAACAATGCTTTTAATGTCTGGTGAATAGTCATCTGGATGATTCTTCCTGACTGACTCTACTGGAATGGAAGGTCTATTCAGGTCTTGTAACTTAAGTGATGATAGACTGAACATTACATAGGCAGTAGGAATGATTTTATCATGTCTATCTCATCATCCAGAAGACCAGCATATACATGTGTGCAATTGACTCTGCAGGATTCCCAAATAGAAGGATCAAGGACAAGTACATGGTGCAATTTCACATTTTCTACTGTCCCTCCAGTAAGATTTGTCAAAGTAGGATTATGTGCAGACCAAAGTAAGATTTATGATTAATTCCAGATTCAGGGTAGGAGACTGTCCAGTAGAATAGTTTTGGAAAAAAACAGTTATTTGAGACAATTTTTGCAATACAAAAGTGTATAAGCAACATATGTTTTATTCAACATCAGTTTTCTTAAAAGAAAAAATTGATAAAATGTTTTACAAAGCAATACAGGTTCACATTTCTATTTTGGGAGAGGGAGGCTTTAGCCTATGACTATGCCAAAAATCTCTGGGAAAGCAGGACTTATTTTTCCATCAAGAAAGAAAAACGATATCTTTTTTAAACTGTCAAAATCAAGGCACACACACACACACCTGTGCTCACACATCTTTGGTGTGTATGTGGTAAAATTCAAGGAACCTCAACAAAGTAGTTACATAGTCCTATCATACATTCTTAAGGGAAAAGTCAGAAAAATAGCAATACAGTAGACATTCTTTTATATAGGATGTCTGCAGGAGGAACGGATCCATCTAACCACAGTAATGAAGCACAGCAGGAGAAAGTGACTAAGAGAAACATGCTACAGCTAGGTTCATAGACAACAGAAACACTTTAGAGAGAAATCTCTGAGAGGGAAATCTCAGAGAGTCAATGACCACATTTGCCTTGTGATATTGAAATCCATGTCATCAGAAAGTGTGTCATTAAAGTATTACTTTTTTCCATTATGTAGGATACATTTTCATGAGAGTTTGCCTGGTTGAGCCCAGGTTTATGCCACTTGTTCTAACACTGTAGTTGTTAATAGTGATGGTACCTTTTATTTTTAAAGTATTTGACTAGCCAATCATGGGGTCACCAAACCATTAGGCTACGTCTGCTTCCCTGTGATACAAAAACTGATTTCACCACATATTATAATTTTCAAGTGTCTAGCAATGTAGCTGTCAGTATCTAGTAAGGTGATCAAGACATTACTCAAAATGGCAAAGAAATGTTCAAGGCATGTATGTTGGCCGTTCATACTTTTCAGTATGTTTTCTGAATGTTATAGCCAAGCATTATAGAAACTATCTGTATTTATACATTTCTTCATTTTATTCATCCATTTGTGCCCACTTGAAAGTTGACTGTGGGCCTCCCTGTGGCTTATCAGGAAAGATATTGTAACAAATACAGTGGATACAGATCAATGTTATGCTGTTGGAGCTCTTATTCTACCCTCTAACCATTGATTTGCTTGTCAAAATCTTGGGTTTTCAGAAAGCACAATAAGATCATAGATAAACAAACCCCAATAAAATAGGGGTGACAGAGCAGAACAATGAGAATTGGGGTGGCAGAACACAACAATGATAATTTCTAAGAGGAGATAGCTGATCTGAATATTACAGAGATTATCAAATAGAGGAAGTAAAGTTTTAGTGGAAGTCCAATCCAAGAAAAAAAAAAAAAAGAAAAGCAAAGAAGAATATATAGAAATGCATGCATATAGATGCCCAAAACAGTGTTTGATAATGCAAATAAAGAAGTTCAGATCAACAATGGCCTGGACATACTAAAAATGAATAGGGGGTCCTATACCTTATTTGAGGCCTTGAAAGTAGAAACCTAGTAACTAAAACAATGATAGGGACATAGACAAGGTGTGCCTATAACACAAGAAGGAGTTCTGATATTCAAGTCTGAAAGAAATTGCTGAGGGCTGATTCTTCAAAGTAAGTGTGCCTAACAAAGGTGCATGATTACCAATTTAGGGATCAAAGATAAGGGGAATAGCTTGACTACACAGACATATATGTGAAAAGGCCTTTGTGCTATTAGATTGTGAAGTGAGGGACAGGCTGGCATTCACAGCTAAAACTGAGGCAAGATACAGACTGGGGGTGGGGAGATTTTGAGTAAATGCAAGGCTGAGGCTGCAAAATAAGAAAAAGAATAGGCAAAATTTCAAAATGATTTTGTATATTATAATAAGCCTTGAAAGAAATGTAATAAATTATCTTTTTTAGAAAAAAAATAATTATCTTTTTTAGAAAAAAAAAATAATCCCAGATATTCCGATTATGAACTGTGCAGATATGTTCATTTTGTGTTTACATTCTCTTAGAGTAGAAAATAATCTTAGAGTTAAAATGTAATCTTGTTAATAATCATATTAGTTGGCACGGACATAAATAAGTAAATAAATAAATAAACTAAATGGAAAGACCAGAAAGCTGAGATTTATTGCAAATGTTTAATCAATAGCAACTGTGGAGGTGTGTACGTTTTTCGAAGAAACATAAATATTTCACAATTCCCATTCCTAAAAACACTGACTGAACTCTGAAGATCTTATCATGCATATTGATAAAAATGGTGCTCTTTCAAACCTCATTTTTCTCATGTGAAATAGAAGAGTTTATAGAGATGGAAGAAGCCATTTTAGAATCATCTATGTGCAAGAAAACTCATTTAGCACGAGTTTATAACTTGACACCACTGTGCCAAGTTATTCCAGGGTTTCAGAGAGCCAGCAGGGACAGAATTGCAACAGGGATCAATAAAAAATCCAACATTCAAGATGAGAGAGAGGCATTATTAACCTTTAGAATTTATCTTTGTACCTCCTTTACAGCCATGCTCCCAAGAGTTAGAAAGCTGCTTCAGAGATCCTCTTGACCTAGGCAACTTGATCATCTTTAAAATATGGATCCTGCATTGCCAAATACCACTATAAATCCCCTAGGATCCACTATTCAATGTATGGCTAGCACATTTCCTTGCCCCTATCCATCTTGAAGTATATAAAGTTTTGTGGAACAGTGCTATGAATAGAGACTTAGACTAACTGGTCAACTAACATAACATGAGAAAGGGGAAGACAGTTAAAAGCAATGACTTTTAAGTCATAGCGTTGATTCCCTAACATAACACATGTTAGTGATATGACCTTAGGCAAGTTAGTAAAATGCTCCGAATCTCAATATTCCTCTAAAAAAAGCATATTAATAAATCATCTTCATAGTATTATTTATTTACATTTACAAAAATCTTCAGAAAGATTAAGTAAACATTTTCTTGCACCAAACACCTGGCTATTTTTATCATCATCGAAAGCAAAAAGAAAGCTTCTGTAGTCACAATAAGCATAGTCAACATTGCCAATATTGCATCTCGGCTGGTTGTTCAGTAGGCTTGTGTAAATTGGAGACTATAGCAGGGCGTGTTAGACTCACACCATGTACTCATTATTGCATCTTACCTTACAAATGATGGTGCTACTCTCCATTCCTTGGTTACCCCAAAGATCCATGAGAAGACATGCTATGTTTATTACAAAGCTGTAGAATTTAAGGCTCAGTAAAATTGAGGTTAAGTAATTGCCCTAACATCATAACGCTGATGAGTAGTAATTAAATGGCAAAGGTAGGATTCACTGTCTGTGGGTGTGTAGGTGGGGGCGAGTGAGTTTGAGGGAAAAGTTGGGAGTTAGGGGCAGAGTTAGGCTAACACTAATTGGATGCCCCCTAAAGGTCAGGTGCTTTATATATCTTACCTCCTTTTAGTCTTTGACAATATTTAAAGGAGATATTATTGTTCCATTGTACATTTGTAGATACTTGAGTGACATGATCAGATTTTTCCAAGATTGCAGAGGAGGTCAGATTCAAACTCCAGTCATTTAAATTCTAAAACCAGTGGTATTGCATTGAGGAATTTGGTTTTGTCTCACAGGCTGTGAAAGGACACTCTGTAACTATTATCAGTGGAACTCTCCCTTCCTGCTTCTTTTGTTTCTCTATTTTACAAATATTTGAAGTATCCATGTAAAAGAGGTCTAATGTGCCTGGATTAAATGTTAACATAGGGCTTAGGGTGTAGCTCACCTATACAGCACATGCTTAGCATGTGTGAGATCCTGAGTTCAATATCCATCACCACATGCGCACGTGCACACACACACACACAGAGACTAAACAACTACAAGGAACGCCATCTCCTGTCATCCAACTGTCCCCTTCCCACCTCAGACTTCCCACAGAACTTTGGTTGAATATACTTAGCCGTAGAATGCATGTGGGACTTCTTGCACCTTTGAAAATTCCACTTTGAAGATGATAAATACCAGTAGAGTGGATGTTGAGGGTGGCCTAACCACTAAAGGCAGAAAGAGAAATCATTTGTTGAATAGATTACATTTTCTTTGTCAATCAACTTGGGGTCCCTCCGTAGAGAATGTGCCCTAGCTGGGGAGAGAGTGGAAAGGAACTCACGCTGTTTAAATCCTCATATTCCCACTGTCCTCTCAGTGGGATAATTCTGCAGAAACCCAAACCACATGGGGGATGTAAATAGTTACCTTGAGACCTCAGGATTGCTGCATTTGGGGTTATTCCAGGCAGTGAGTGCATTCCCTCTCCTACCAACAACATAAAAAAGGAAGCACTCACAAAAGCAGCAAAACTCTTCCTTCTTGAATTCCTTTGAAAACAAATTGCTTTGTAGGGAAGTCTGTAACCTGCAGGAGGTTAGAGCATAGACAGAATTGCTGTTCTACATGTCCTGAGTTCTCATATTCATAGGTTAAAAAAAGCCTGAGGTTTCTAAGAGCCATTGCTCAAATGGTAACATTTCTGTATTGCATCAGATATGAACTAACAAGATATAAATTAGCTGCTCTGGTGAAGAGATTGGAATGATAGAGGTAATACCATCATGAGATGTAATAAAATGAACATGTGAACACAAATTGGTGCGTTCCCTTATGTTTTGGCTTCTTCACTTGTGTCACCAAAAAATCTGCCAAGAACAATTCTGGGGAAGAAAAAGTTTATTTTAGAGCTTATGGTTTCAGAGGTCTCAGTCCATACACAACTGATCATTCCCTGGGGCCTGGTTGAGGCAGAATATGGCAGAAAGATGTGGCAGAGGAAAAGCATTGGGGACATGTTACCAGAAAGCAGAGAAAGAAAGGGACAAAATATGAACCCAAAAGCATGCACCCTCCAGTGATCCACATCTTTCAGCCATGCCCCATCTGTCTATAGTCACCTATCAGTTAATCCCTATAAGCAAATTAATGCACTGTTTAGTTGAAGGCTCTCATAATCCAATCATTTCACCTCTAAACCCTCTCACATTGTCTCACACATGAGTTTTGGGAAGGGACCTCTCATTCAACCAAAACACCTTGATTCTCTCTCTATTGGTCCAACATATACTCTAGAAATTCCTTTTTGGGAAGAGAGATTTTGGTGTGAAGAACATACATTCTGGCAACAGGCAGACATGGATAACCAGTCCTCTACCCCTGTTTATGAGATAAATTAGTTCAATGTTTTTACTCTCAGTATTTTCATTTTCCAAAGGATGCTGATGATTTTTCTGACTAATAACTAATGGGAACGAATAGAAATAGTGCATGATAAAAATGAATATTTTACTTAAATGAGATGAAGCTTAGAACTAAATACAGTTTCTAGCTTACAGATTGCACATATTCATTAGCATTCACTCGGGTTAGGACTGCTATTTCCCACATGTTACAGATGGTAAAACTAAAATAAATAGGGGTTAAGTCACTTGCCCACTTAGTTGATAAATGGAAAGCCAGGTTCAAACTTAACAAGTCTGATTCCAGATGTATAATCAAAAACATTGTGTCAACAATTGCTTCCTGTAGTTTAAGATCAATATAACTCCTAGCATGAGAGTTTCTGTGAGGACAAATGATGTTATGAGCATGAGGTCATCTTTCAAGGTGTTTAAATGGCCATGATATCTTTATGACAATCATGAAGACCTTTAAATTCTTCAGAGTAGGCTGTGGAACCAGGATTCCTAGATACCCATGCTATTGCTAAAGAACAGAAAGGATTTTAGAAAATTACTCAGACTGTCTGAGTCTCAGGTCATGATGTAGATGGATTATTATACTCCCATCAATAGTAGGGGTTATTGAATAACATCTGTATAAGTTGCAAAACCTACTAAGTAAGGGCTTGACCTTAATGATCTCTGTGAAGTTTATGTCTCTGGCTTAGGAATGGGATCGAGACAGAACATTAACATTCTCAATTTTCACAATAATGTTTTATCACTTTTTTGTGGTGGTTTTAAAGGAAAAGGAAAGACAAGTTAGACTTAAATTAATCCATTATAATTCATGGATACTGTTCAAGGGTCCATTTATTCAATCACAACTCTTGATAAAAGTTCAATATCACTTTATGGAATCGTCATATAGCTGTGTGGCTGGGAAGCTGGGGAGCTGGTTTGCAGGACCCTTTATAAAACCCATTCTTGCTCAATGCCCTTGTGAAAAAACTGTGGTGACTGTTAACAGTCTCTTCCTATTGTTTCAAATATAATTTGGTTTTGCACAGCTTCTACTCTCAAACTTTAAAAGGATGTATACAATAGGTCCCTCTAATTTCCAAACACACACTGCCAACCTAAAACACTATTCACCCCAATAAGCAAAAAGAAACACAAATGCTTGCTCTGTTGAGGTTTCCAGCTGCAAGCCTTCCAATTAAAAATCTCTCCTTTTCTTTACCCAAGTAGCATTTCCAGCATAGATAACAATTTTACTGTGACATCTTTAATACCGTTAATGATTTGATCTTTCTGCAGAGAGCTTAAAGGCCTATAGAAGACAGTGGCAGACCCGAGGTAGGTAGGTGGAAGGTTACACAGCGGGAATATCTAGTGATCTCAACATATTAAAGAGAGTGCAGCAGAATTAAAAGAGTGAGCTGAGGGGCACTTAAAAGCAACACTTGAACACAAACCAACTGCTGCTTTTTAAAATGAGAAATTTGGAATGAGAAAGTAAATCTGCAATATCCCTTTGGTTTTATTTTCTCAGGCAAAATGAAATAGATAGTTGAGGCAATCAGTATTGGAAACGGTGCCTTACCAGACAGTAGATGACTAAGAAATTTGAAAAAAATGACTAATTTGGGCAAACAAGAATTCTATTTTCATGAAAATGAAATGAGGAGAATGAAAGCATTTCTGGAAGCATAATGCTCATTATTTGAGTAATTGTATAAACATCATATTGCTTTGTGTGTATCTATATCTATTCATCTATTTGATATATATATAAATCCGTATGGCTTTCCTTTGGTTTTGAGAAATCATATTCACTGACAGAGATTTTGCAACATGAACAAAAATTTTTTGCTTCAGTTTCATATAAGTGAAGATTAGAAACTTCACATTTATTTAATTCTCTCAAATTAGATAATATAGGTAGATTGGAACATACATCTTTCGTTTCACAAGCATTCAAGCTTTATTATAGCCTCAGTGTTAGAGTCTTTAGCTATTAAGTCATCTAATGCAAAGACCCTTGCAATCAAAGGTATTTTCCATCTAATTCCAGTGAATGCAGTAGTAATTAATCAAGGCGATTTCATTCTCAGGTTAAGAGAGCAAGTTGCTCTTTGAATTAACCCCACTGGTTCTACCATATAGTCCAACCTACATTTTAAAAGAGAAGTGAAAATGGACCAAGGAAAACTCTTCTTTTCTACTGGGGAAGGTAGCCCTGATTTAAGAGAAAGCACAAAGAAGTCCACAGTAATACTAAAATGATGATGATAATAATAAATTGATGTGATCATTATGAGCCTGGTGTGGGTTAAGCACTTTGCACACGCTATGCATTGACATCTTCACTATTATCCTGAAAAATAAGTGACACTATTATTCACAATTTATGCAAAAGAAAATAGACGTTTCAGTGTTCCAGAAGTCCTTATAAGAACTGTTTGAAACTAAACAGAAGGTCCTTTCTGCTTTCTCCTTGTTGAAAACTCCGTCACAAGCATCACAACCTCAAGATCAGGGGACGTGTGATTCCTTCTCCAAGGCTGCCTTTCTCTCTACCAGGAATTTGAACAGTTGACTTGCTGGGTCAAATGTGCTCAAATGTCAACTCCAGAGTCAAGCCATGGATGGTTGTGCTTTTCTCTACAATTCCTAAATCAACTTTTAATTTTCTCTATAGCACTTTTTACCTTTATGGAACTCTCATTGGACAATATGTTACAACCTGTCTTTTCTCCATCCAAACTAAGAAGCTTAAAGTTGTTGATTTTTGTTGTTGTTGTTGTTAGATAGTTTCCTTTAGAGATAAAAAATTAATGCTTCAAAATTCTCATGAGTATTTAAAACAAAAATTTTGATGCAAGACAATGGATTTAAAGATGATAGGATATGCTGAGAATATAAACAGGGAGTAGAAATGCAACCTAAAGATTGACAATAGTGCTTCTGTGACCGAAAAACCTGATAAGAACAAATAGAGGAGGAAAAGTTTATTTGGAGGCTCATGGTTTCAAATGTCTCAGTCCGTAGATGGCTAACTCCATTGCTTTTGGTCCAGAGTAAGGCAGAACATCATGGCAGTGAAGCATGGTGTGTGGTTTTGTCTGGTCACTGGTATGGTTGAGTTGGTCACTTGGCTACCTCAGTCGCGAGGGATACAGACACAGATTCAACACACAGACACCTGGAACTGGTGAGAGAACTGGCAGGTGGCAACCTCAGCTGACGTCCAGTAGCTCATTTAATGCAGAAGTGATTACAATTGATATAGAATGCATCTTCCAATCATACATAAGCAAACAGGTTATACAACATCTAGAAACCAATCATCTTATGTCTAATGTAACCACACTATGAGACAGTTCTAAATATTGCTATGCAGTGGAAGTCAGATTGGTAGGATCATTGTCCCTATGAAAAGGGGGCCTTATGAGTTGGGAGTTTCATGCCCTGAAGCACCCGACTCTTGGTTTCCTGGCCTTGTAGCCTGGCAGCACTAACCTCAATCACTGAGGATGTGGTTTCACAGATGCCTCATTACAGTAGAGTGCCCCATCCTGCAGGTGTTCATGTCAGGCCTGTATGAGTATAGATTTTTCAGGCACTCCAAGTTGCTTGTAGCTGCTAGCTGTAGACCGGAAGTTATTCCAACAATGATAGAGGAAAGCAACTGGGAATATGGCACCAGGAAACAGAAATCTTTGATCAACAAGGATAAAATATATACCACAAAGGCATGCCCCCAGGAACCCACCTTGTCCAGCCACACCCTACCTGCCTACAGTTACCTTCCAGTTAAATTCTATCAGCAGAATAATGCACTGATTAGGTCAGGCTTTCATGACCCAATGACCTCTTCATTTCACTGTTAAACTTTCTTGCATTATTTCTCACATAAGCTGTTGGGTAATACTTCAAATCTAAACCATAACAGGTGGCTATTGCCATTCCTAAGCCGAGAGATAAAGGGGAAGTATTGTAGCTTAGTGTAGATTGCTTGCCAGCTTAGAAATGCAGCACAGAGTTTGACTCCCAGCACTGCAAAGGAAAAACAAACAAACAAACAGACAAAACCGAGAAAGGAGTAGAATTGTTGGAGCTTAAGGTCTGAGGTTCAGTGGAAAAGTTAAAATGACAAGAGACCAAATGATAAGAAGGAAAGCCGAAGACCTCAAAGAGATTCAACTACTTCCAAAAATACCACCTTCAGTGGAACATGTGTCCTTTTGCCTTGTCCCATAAGCTCCAATCAATGTTGTCCTTTAGATTGGTCCAGTATCGAAAGATATTGAAAAGATACTCTGTCAGGTCAGCACCTCCTGCAGTACCCAGCAGAGTGATGCAAGGTCACAAAATGAATTTTTATGGAAATTACACATTTCTTCGATGTGTTATGCTCAGGCTGGACTTAGGGCACCTTGTTAGAGACTCATAATTATAACCTGAAATTCCTACATAGGACATGCAACAATTAAAATTAATGAACACGTATATGATTGGTGTGGTCGTTACTATTAATATTGTTGTTTAATTGTGCCCCACACTAGATTTTGAAATCCATGAAAACATCTGGACCCTTTTTTTTTTTTTAAATTGCTCTGTCTGTACTGTGTATCACATAGAAAAACTTTTCAAGTTCATCTCAATACACAAATTTGGTGAATAAATGATCAAGGATTTAGCAAGGTAATGATTTACATACACTCTAGCACTACATTGTAAAACCTGTATGTTTATAGGTTTTGGTTCTATTCCTAACCTAGACTTCCAGGCTCCAAATGACAAGAAAACAATTGATCATAAAGTCTTTTTTTTTTTTTTTTGAGGGGGTACTGGGGATTGAACTCAGGGTCACTTGACCACTGAGACACATCCCCAGCCCTATTTTGTATTTAGAGACATGGTCTCACTGAGTTGCTTAGTACCTTGCTTTTGCCATGGCTGGCTTTGAAATGCAATCCTCCTGCCGCAGCCTCCCAAACAGCTGGGATTACTGGTGTGCTTCATTACACCAGTCCTGATCACAAAATCTTGAAGAAAATATTATTGCTAGTCTCACAGAACCATTGCCCAGGCCTATTTACAAATTCTCATGCCTTTATGTGAGAATAAGAGAAAAGGAAAAAAAAAACAGATACAATTTCATAATTGTAATTATGCTAAGCACAAAGGGCATGGTGGTGAGCTAATGTTGGAGGGAGCTTATCCTCAATGACTTATCTGTTCTGTGCTCAAGTAACTTTTCTGAAATTAACCAAACACAGGTTCTATTTTTGCACATAGGTAACAAGGTGACTGAAAAAATGCCTTTTATAAAGAAATTATAGCTGAGCAATAAGAAGCTCAAATGGATTTCAGAATATTTCCTTTCATAAAACCCTTCATGGGAAGACATCCAGAAATCTGTGACCATAATCTCTACAAAGGTATTTGTGAATACAATATCTTACAAAATAAATAATAACCAGGGCCAGTTTCTCCACAAAAATATTCAAAGAGTCACAAAGGCTCTTTAATACTCTGAAAGAACCCAAATAATCTATTTTTTAAGGGACTCAGCCTTCTACCATTTTCAATACGCTGTCAGAAGATCCTTGGTTGTTTCTGGTTAAAGCAAAGAGAGATGGAAATTAAAATTTATCCTTCAGTGACTGCTCTAAGCATATCTTTGTGGTAAGTGATCTGCATACAGTATGTCATCGGATTCTCTTTTAAAAATATAAAGACCTCCTCATGAAGGTCTCTTAATTAAACCATGAGCACCATTTGCTGACTCTTGGTTTTATATTAGACTAGACTGCTTACATATACAGCACTGTCCTAATCTTTCTAATACTGTCACAGTGTGCATTATATTTGGATATGAGGTGTCCCAAAAAGCTCCTGTGTTAATGCAGGCATGCCCGGAAATGAAATGATTGGATTGTGAGACCCATAACCTGAGCAGCGCATCCTCATCTGGACTAACTGGGTGGTAACTGTAGGCAGCTGAGGCAAGTCTGGAAGAGTTTAGTCTCTGTGGTTGTGCACTGGAAGTGTTCATCTTCTCTGTAGTCCTTTCCCCTTTTCTATCTCTTTCTGCTGCCTGGCTGCAGAGGTCAGTAGCTTTCCTCCACAGAGCCCTTTGGCCATGATGTTGTGCCTCATCTTGGGCCCAGAATGATGGAGTCTGTTGGCCTTATTCTAATTCTCTGGATCTACAAGCCAAAAATAAACTTTTCCTCCTCTAAGTTGTTCTTGTTAGGTATTTTTGGTCACAATGGCAAAAAGCTGACTAAGACAGGGTGAAAGTTATTATTGCATTATTTAGTTCAGGGAATAGATTACCAAGGAGGTGGGACAACTTGCCCAAGTCCACTAAGCTGTTAAAAAGCACAGGCACAATTGAAAAATATCCATCTAGGTTATTCATTGTTTTAACTTCTTACTGTGGAAATATCAGCAGTATTAAAAAATATATAAAATACTTTATTGACCTCACATACATAAATCTCCAATGTCAGCAATTCTGGACTTGTGCCTAAGATTATTTTGTTTACTTCCTCCACTTAGACTTTTTGAAGTAAGTCTCAGATCATAATTTATCCATGAATATTTTAGTGTATTCTATTAGTGTTGCTATTTTTTGTCCATATAATTGGAATACTTTAATGTAGGGGCTAGTTATGGCTGGGTGATATTAAAACTTACCACTTGTTTGCATTTTTAATTGCCACTGGCAATCCACCCATCTTACCTTATACATACATGGGCAATCCTTTTTTCAAAAGTTACCAGAGACTCTGCATCTAATAGAAGAAAAAGTAGTCCCTAATCTTCAGCAGGTGGAATTAGGTCCAAACTTCCTTAATAAGACTCCTATAGCACAAGAATTAAAACCAAGAATCAATAAATGGGATGAATTGAAACTAAAAAGTTTCTCCTCAGCAAAAGAAACAATCTGAACAGAGAGCCTACATCCTGGGAGCAAATCTTTACCCCTCACACATCAGATAGAGGACTAATCTCTAGGGTATATAAAGAACTCCAAAAGGTAAACACCAAAAAAACCAAATAGCCCAATCAACAAATGGGCCAAGGACCTGAACAGACACTTCTCAGAAGAGGATATACAATCAATCAACAAATATATGAAGAAATGTTCATCATCTCTAGCAATTAGAGAAATGCAAATCAAAACTACTCTAAGATACCATCCCACTCCAGTCAGAATGGCAGCTATTATGAAGACAAACAACAATAAGTGTTGGCAAGGATGTGGGGAAAAAGGTACACTGATACATTGCTGGTGGGACTGCAAATTGGTGCAGCCATTATGGAAAGCAGTATGGAGATTCCTTGGAAATCTGGGAATGGAACCACCATTTGACCCAGCTTTCCCTTGGTCTATACTCAAAGGACTTAAAAACAGCATACTATAGGGACACAGCCACATCAATATTTATAGCAGCATAATTCACAGTAGCTAAACTGTAGAGCCAACCTATATGCCCTTCAGTGGATGAATGGATAAAAAAAAATGGTGGCATATATACACAATGGAATTTACTCAGCAATAAAAGAGAATAAAATCATGGCATTTGCAGGTAAATGGATGGCGTTAGAGAAGATAAATGCTAAGTGAAGTTAGCAAATCCCCAAAAAAACAAATGCCAAATATTTTCTCTGATATAATGAGGCTGATTCATAGTGGAGTAGGGAGGGGGAGCATGGGAGGAATAGACAAACTCTAGATAGGGTAGAGGGGTGGGAGGGAAAGGGAGGGGGCAGGGGGTTAGCAAGGATTTTGGAATGTGATAGACATCATTATCCAAAGTACATGTATGAAGATATGAATTGGTGTCAACATACTTTCTTTACAACCAGAGATATGAAAAATTGTGCTGTATATGTATAATAAGAATTATAATGCATTCTGCTGTCATTTATTTTTTTAATCAAAATAAACAAAGAAACAAAAGTCAAGTAAGATCATTGCAGGTACTCCTTTGGCTTCCAGGACAAAAACTAGTATTTACAATAAAAGAAATTGTGTATTTTTCAAGTTCCTTTGTCTTTGTCTAATGGAGGAGGCCAGGAGTAATCAGAAGAAAAACATTATAAGTGTAATGAACTAGAAGTTTTAATTGCAGATGCTTTAAGAGGAAACAATGATAATTGTAAAATTCAGAGTATTATTTAACTGTAAAAATATGGTGACAACAACAATAACAATAAGGAAAAAAAAAAACCACAAGCATTGAAGCTTCATCTCTATACCCCAAACTGCTGTGAGTATTGAAGTCTTTGCAAATGGGAGTTTAAAATTTAGAATACAGGGTAATTAGCAGAAAATCCACATATGGCATCTCTTGATAGTCTTTTGAAATCTAATTTATTTTGGCTTATATTTCTAATATTTTCCATTTCAAATTAAAATATAAAATAAAATTACTATTTTTTAATAAATAAACTCCCATTGTGTCTGATCACTAAAAATTAATGAGCTATTAAATGCACTCAGAAATTGCTTTCCATCTTAAATGACTTATAAAAGTGAAATGCTGTCACTCTTTTCAGAAGATTGACTTAGGTTTCACTTTTCACAAAGAAGAATAATATCAAACAAGCTGTTTTTTGTCATAGAAGGATAAGTCAAACTGCAGGATCTACTTATTAACTTGTGAGAATATCAAGTTTTTTAGAAGTGGGGACTATCTCCAGGAATTTATCCGTCTTTGCTTGGAGAGATTATTTTCCTGGAGATTCAGTGAAGGTATCTACATCTTTTGCAAAGCCTTGTGAATCCTGGTAGCATCATCTAGATGACCACGTGAGACTTTCCTTAGATGCCAAATATTGTCAGCAGTCAACTCATGCCCGGTATTGTTCCAAGGATATTTGGTGGATAGGCTTTAGAGTCATGATTTTGCAAATATTCTTTCTATCTTTTAAGGCTTAGAATATGTAGCTTTCTTATGTGAATTCTAATAAAAACAAGGCAACATTTTTTCTTATTCTTTGAAATTTTGAAGAGCGTTTAGAGATAATTTTTATTCTTTTGAGTTTGCACATTTATGATAAAATATATGGACAGTAAACTGAGAATTGGGCCAATGATCTGCATAATCTCACCATCACCAAATGTAGCTTTGACAGGATATGCATGAAAGTAGAGAAAACATGGACTTTCCTTACTCTAATAAAAAAGAATGTTTTTATTAGAGTAAGAAAAAAAAATCATTGAGGTGTTTTGATGATGTTTGGTCATTCTAAAAACAGGTCTCAAATGCAGTGAGGACAACAGATTTGGGTGGAAGAGTGGAAGAGGGAGATAGTTAATAGACTATTTTTAGAAATTGGTCATGAAAGGATCATAATTTGATAGCCTTTAAACAATATGAAGGATTGTATTCACAGAACATAGAATTAGGAGAAAGAACCAATGATATTGGAAAGGGGATATCAATACAACATAATGAGGAACTTTCTAATCCTTTTACACAGTTTAATCATGGCATAGTCTACAATGAAATAAGGTGCTCTTTGTCTTTGGACATAGTGAAGCAGAAGCTAGAGAATCTTTAGGTAGAATTCTAGAAGTTCAGAAATGGAAGGAACTAGAGCCAAGCTGAATTCAAATGTTGCTTTAAATGCTAAATAACTTAAGATTTCTTTAAGATTTTGATCCTGGATTTTACAGTGGTTTCAAAAGTATTTGGATGCCCATGACAACTAAATTATGATTTTAAAAGAAAGTCATGGATCACATCTTATTTTTATATAAACTGATTATTTGAAATGAACTGTATGCCTCTCAGTTATTTTGTGATATTGAACAAGTAATGTAACTCTGCACCTAAGACTTGGTTTTCAGCTTATGGGCCTGAAAAAAATTTTTATTTTGTAGAGCACAGTAACTGTCACTTGGCAGGCAGATGTCAGTTGCATGATCTGTGAAGAAATATTTGCAGTAAGATTGCTCCACTGGTATAATGATAATTTAATGAAATCTGATAATAACAATAAAATAATAGAGTAGAATAATAACAATATTAAAAATGATTTTCCTGAAAATGTTTCATCTCAGAGATCTGACAGTGGATACAAAGCTGAGTTAGTCTCTGAACTAGTTTAGGTTATTATGAATACACTCACCGAGTCCAATAAATCTCAGTAGAACAGTAGTTGATTCATGTGCATTATTGCATTCTCAAGAGAATTTCAGCAGACGTTTAGGTGGTGGGGACTTTAATTCCTAAATAGGAACCTAGACTTCATATCAGTATGTATTTAGGATAACTTTACCAAGAAAAAAGGTAGGTGGAGGTATGAGAAATTGCTTTTGTCATGTTTTTAGCCTGGGAGTGACACATACCACTTCTCACATTTCACTGGCCAAAGCAAATCAGGCAGCCACACTATCCTACTTTAAAAGGGGTTTAGACTACAGACCTACTATTTATTTTGAAGATGAAGAGGCCAAATTCACTTTTTGAACACAATTCATTGTCAAACTGAATCCCCTTCTCTCGCCATGCACAAAAGTTAACTCAAAATGGATCAAGGAGCTTGATATCAAATCAGAGACTCTGTGTCTGATAGAAGAAAAAGTTGGCTCTGATCTACATATTGTGGGGTCAGGCTCCAAATTCCTTAATAGGACACTCATATCACAAGAGTTAATAACAAGAATCAACAAATGGGACTTACTTAAACTAAAAAGTTTTTTTCTCAGCAAGAGAAACAATAAGAGAGGTAAATAGGGAGCCTACATCATGGGAACAAATTTTTACTCCTCACACTTCAGATAGAGCCCTAATATCCAGAGTTGCAATTTCTTTAGTAATAAGACAATTTTATATGTTTTGGGCATATGCCAAAGTAGATTACTGCTGAGAGACTGGACTGGTATCAGGGCAATGTTGGATAGGTGTGCTCATATAAGGGCTAAAATTCCAACCCAAATACATTTCTAAAGCTCACCACATTTTTAATGTTCCAGGATTGGGGTTGTCGCAATTTGTCAGCTGAATGTTTTGCCATATTTTAAATATATATATATAGATAGATAGATAGATAGATAGATAGATAGATAGATAGATAGATAGATCAAATGTGATCACCTAAAACCAAATCACACACATGTGAGGACACAGCCATATTTTGTCTGCCCAGTCCTAATAGGGCAGTAGGGACCAGATGAGAGAAGCTTAAGAGCTGAGTTTGAAACTTTTTTAGGAAAAGGTATCATTTTAATCAACAGAATTAACTTTGGAATTTACCAATGAGAGAGTCTTTTGAGGAACACACAAAAAATCCCCAAAAAAGTAGCAGAGATAAATTATAGCTATATCAGCCATGTGAGACCATTATAGAAGAAGCAGCAGATAAGAGAGAGAAGAAGGGAAGGGTAGTTGGTAAAATGAGAGGTGGAAATGATCAAAATATATCATATGTGTGTATGAATATACCACAGTGAATCACATTATTCTGTACAGTTGTTATGCACCAATAAAAAAATGTCCTATTTTTTGATCCATGTATTCCCTGGTACCAATTATGGAGAGATCAGAATTATATGTAGAAAATACATGACTGAAAGAGGAAATACAGTGTTGAAAGGAGAAGACAAGTAGTTTCTCCACTTTTCCAGGCTATCTCCCAAGCCTGAAGCAAAACCAATCTTTGCAAAGGCAGTTGCTTTAAATTTAATGAATTAGGAGATTTTTAAAGTCATTTTTATTGAGACACAATTGTCTTACAGGAACCACTCTTCTTAACTGCACAGATCCGAAAGTTGAGCGAAATCCATAGCACTAGTGCCTCCCTCAAGATGGAGAATACTCTGAGTCTTCTCTCTTCCCTCTTTGCACAGAGACCCTTGCTCTCTGGTGGCAGAGGCAGTGAGCAAACATTGTGAGGTGACAGTCTTTGGTATTATATTGTCCATGAATATGAATAATCTGCATCTCTTTTTCCTCTTTGTCTTATTTTTATAACTAGAGTTTGTAGCAAAATATTAAAAATATAGAATGAGAGCACAATTTGTTGTTGGTGCATGTTTAGTTTTCAACATTAAACATGATATAATCTAAAAGATTTTTATGCCTGACTTTCATCTGGTTGAGAGAATTCCCTTCTATTCTTACTTTAGAGAATATCTTTCTTATGAATGAGTGATGAAAGTTATCACATTTTACTGTTGCAATGATTAAGTCATGTTGTTTCTTTTATTCTATTCTAATGATCAATTTTTAGTGTTAAAGGAAAAAAACAAGGATTGAAATGTAGCTCAGTGATAAGAGTGTCACATGCATGGGGCCCTGGGTCCAATCCCTGATTTCACAAAAAGATCAAAAGAGAGCAAGAAAAAACAAACAACAGCAAAAAAAAGAAAGAAAAACAAATCTGAATGCCTGGCAGAAACACCATTAAGTAGTGTTTGTATCAGTTTTGTAGTATATTTTCTTGTTGAATTAACATTTTCATTATTATGACATATACTTATTATTGATGACATTCATTGTTCTAAAGTCTATCTTGTTTGATAATAATTTTTATGATTAGAATTTTCCTGATATGTTTTTTCCTTTTTATTATTATACTTGTTAGCCTCTCTGTATAACTTTAAAATTAAATGACTAATGACTAAAGTTACATGGGATTCTTTTTTTTTTAACAATTAGCACCTTACTGGGTTTTTAAATCATTCATGCCATGTCTGCCTTTTTATTTGAGGATTTAGTCTATGTTTATTTTGACTAATATTTGCCATTGTCAGCTTTAAAAGTCTACCATCTTATAATGTGTTTTTATTAGTTTATTTCATTCTGTTTTATTCTCTTCCTTTTTTCCAAACTGCCTTTTTCAGTATTGATTGAATGTTTTGTGTTTCCTTTAATGTTAAGTCATCAACAATAGCCCTCTATTCTTATTGTAGTGGGGCTAAGGTTTATAATACTTCTGTTTAACTTAACAAAGATGAACATCATGTAATATTATGCTACTTTACATTTAATGCAAAAAACTTATAATGGTATATTCCTGTTTCCTCAATAGCCATCCTTTTGGCTATGTATATAATATCATTTCCATACATTCTAAAGCCATGATGCAGTTATTTAAAATTAATCAGCCTATACTTACTTAAAGAATTTTTGTTAATTATGGGAATACTGTTTTTAGCTATCCACATGTAAAGCAATTCTGGAGCTTTAAGTTTCTTTGTCTAGATATATGCTTTCTGTCCAGAATAATTTTCTTTCAAGTTGAATAACTTTCTATCATGCAGTGCAAGCCTGCTGGTGACAAAATATTTAATTTTAGCCATTTATTTTTCGTCTACCTCCTCTCTTCTCATTCTAAATCTTTTATTACAATACTTTATACCACTTGGTATTGTCCCACAGGTCACTGAGGTTTGCTTTGTTAGTTGGCTTTTGATTTTGGAGGTCATTTTATCTTTGTGCTTTAGTTTGAACATTCCCGATGGCAATGTCTTCAAGTTCACAGATCTTTTCTTCTACATTGCTTAATTTACTGTTAAATCCATTGATTTAAATTTCATTTTGGCTTTATGTTTTAATCTATGGGATATCTGCCTGTTGATATAGATATGTATGTTTATTTCTCTTTTTAAGCTCTTGGTCCTTTAAATACTTTCTTGTTCCTTAAGTACTTGAATATACTTATAAATTCACATTTTAATTATTTGAATGTCTTCTTATGTTTCATTTCGATGTTGGTCTCTATTGACTGATTTTTCTCTTGATTTCAGGTTTAGGGATGTCTTGTGATTTTGAGTGTGAGACACCATTAGCTGTTTGTTGTCACATACCTGGATTTTGCTATAGCTCTTTTTGACTCTTTTTTTAATGTTTTTTTAATTAGTTCGTATTGATTATACAAATTAATGGGTTTGGGTGTGACTTTTTCTTACTCTCTCGATAGCTTTTGAGATTTGTTTAGGAACAATGAGTTAATATTAGACCGGCTTTAATCTGTGTGAGGCTCATTTAAAAAAAAAAAAAAAAACACATTTGAAAAATGCATGTGGGCAGGTCTGGAGCAGCCATCACCCCAATGTTGATTTATTCTTACATAAGTGATATGCTTTTTTGGAATCCTCACTTGACAACTCATGTTTTTGAGGCACTTCCATTTTAAATGGTCAGAACTCTGGTATTCCAAACCCATTGTAGTACTAGTAGTTGCTGAACTCATAGCATCATGGAAAGTGCTTGTATTTATTCTTTCCAGCCTCTCAGGACCTCGCCTTCTGCAAGTGCAGTTTGGCATTCAACCAGGGATTCAAGAACTTTAATCATATTTCTCATGCTCTTTGTTCTGCATGGTTTTTCCCTTCTGATGCTCACTTCTGCAAATTTCAGTCATTTCTCCATAACAATTCCCCAACTAGCATCTCTGTCTCTTCAACTCAGGGAGACTGTCATTTTCTGCTTGGGCTTTGCTTGAGTTGAGAATTTTTAAATTATATTGAACAATATTTTTAAACTATTGAAGTAAGACGTCTCTTGTCATTAAAATTCACTGACAGAATTGAGAATGTGGCCCAATTTTTCCCCATGGATGAGAAAGAATAAATCTAGTCAGTGATATTGAATATGTCCTGAAAAGAAAGAATAAATTTGTTGTATGTATGAGTTATTATTCTTGTTATTGTTCAGTAAAATATTTAGTACAATAAAAAGAAACAATAGCAATGCAAGACTGGAACCATGTATCACAGAAAGGTATAAATACATGAAATATATAAGGGGAAATGTTGCATATTCATGTTGCAATAATTTTGATTCATAGTTGGAGAAAGAAGCATTGATATAAACCAGACCATTTTAAAGGGAGAGGTAAGGTCTTTACTGGATAATGAAATGAATTCTTAAATGACATGGCTAATATTCATTAGTGAACATTCAAATTTTTCTTTAATAATTGAAGCATTTCTGTAACCAGTCAATGCACACACATGCATTTGAAAATTCTGTGAAGAAGGAGAGGCCACAAGACAAAAATAGAGAAAATCTACCAAATGATATCAAAGATCATGAACTAAAAAATATTTCAATATTAAGAGGAAATACTATTATTTTTAACAGCAGCTTTTATGCACACACTAGATGTGAAACACAGAAAAATGGAAAACTTCATTCCATAGCCTTATTTTTAGGAATCATCATTTTTGGACAGGTTCTAAAAGTTGGATCAGAACTGTAGCATATATGTAATGTAGAAAAGTGAGTTCATATGGGCTTGGTTTTGATGAAGTATTTTAAATCAGTGTTTGAATCACCAGAACCATTGACTGATAGATTTGCACTGTTTAGAACATTTGCTTAGAAACCACATTATATTGTATCTGGAGACTGTAAAATACTTCTATTGAATAGGGGAAACTTTTCCTCAATGTAAATCTTGAAGAGTCTGACTTTATTCCTCAATACCAACATATATGTTTAGTTCTTTACAATTCATTTGATATTTAAATTTTGAGACTTCCAGATTGATATTTATTCTAAAGAACAGAAATATGAAATCTAAATATTCTTAAAACCTTGAAGCCTTCTGTTTCATTTTTAAGCCAAGGCAACAGACAATCTTACAACTAGCAGTATTAAGTACTAATATTTTAAATTTTACCAAATATTTGGCAAGTGAAAGTCTCTGGAATAGCACAATAGATGAAATAACACCTTCACTTCTGAAAGAATTTTGACCTTAATTTTATTAATTTGGGCCCAACAAGAATAACTGCTGACTTTAGAAATTATTACTCTAAAAAACAAAAAACAAGGTAAGTGATGATACTGGGATAAAAGCACAATTCTGAATGATTCCAGAAACTGGGCAGTACATAGTATTGTATTCAGAAGAATTCTGAAATATACGTTCTAAACAAATGATATTTCATAAAAGCTACTCAGGAATCAGAATATTGAAAAGGGAACAAATTTCCTAAAGTTTACTTGCTATTTGTTAAGCATATCTTATGTAATTCCAAAATGTGAAAATTTTTATGGTAGGATTCTCTGTAGATTTCAGTGCCAGGAAGTAACACATGGCCATTGTCAACTGGGATGGCAAGTCTGGAAAAATCAAATATTATCTTGAGAATATTTAAAAAGACTCATCCAAAACAAAAATCCCCCTTTATTTTAAAAGAAAAAGTATTAAAATGAAATCATGCATGACTTCATAATGTATTCAGATTTCTCTACAGTGTATAACAATAGGGAATTTTATCAGATTACATTTTCAATGAAATGAGTTTGAATGAGTTTGATGTGATTTCTGTTTCAATCCTGAGGGTGACCGACACAGGTATTTTTTTCAGTCATTTTATTTCTGCTCTCTCCATCTATATTTTAACCTGTTAATACGTGGGTGAATTTGAGGAAAAGAAAATCAGTTTGACCTTTAATGTAAAGTCATTTTTGTATGATCAAAACAGTACAATTTCCAATACTAGGAAGAATGTGTGTTTTAAGATTCAAAAGTACGTGCCATTCTCAGCAACCTGGGAAGAATGATAATGTGACCACTGCTTGAATGATAATTTTATCTGCATAACTGGCTTCCATCCTTTTGCCTTCACTGTGTATTAAGACTTCTGCCCAGAGATATATGTTTAGCCAAGCTGTTTTAATGTAACATATTAAACTTTAAAATGATTCAAGGACAAATACTGGACTTCAGCTCACTGTAGGATGCCACGTTTTCTTGCATCATTTCTCTCCTTTTTCAGCAGTTATTTTACCACTAAACCAGGAAAGAAGGAATTATGCAGGAAAATTGCTATCAGCTGCTACCCCTGCTGGATTACACAACCCAGAGCATAATAGTTTCCCCAGTGAAGCTTCTGACAGCTTGGGCCAAGCCATTAACCACTGCTAACACCTAAGGGAAGAAATGGAATAGTGCACAGTGGCTCCGATGCATTCTGGAAGATTCTTACGTGAATAAAATTTACTTGAAATGCAGATGCTGAGGACCCATTCTCAGAAATTCTTATTCAGTTGAATATTAACATATTCAGATTATTCTACCTCAGTTCCTACATAACTTTTTCACTTGGCTTTTCTAAAGGTGAATATTTGCACAGACACACATGTTAATTAAAATGCTTGAAACTAAGAGTGTCAAGATGGACTTGATCTATCCATCTCAAATATAATAAGTATATAATTTTTTAAAATTTTAATTCATAAATGATAATTATATATATATGGAGTAAAATATGATGTTTTGGCATATGTTATAGGCATTTCATTTTAAAAATTAATGTAATTAATAAATGCCAATTAAGAGCTGTAAGATTCTCTCATTGTACTCTTTTTGGGTCAGGTAAAATTTGTTTTGGGTGCTTTTGTTTCAGGCATTGCTTGTCATTGTGAAGTTCTCATTATACTTTGACTCACTCATATTCGGTGATATCTATTACATATTTATTCAACAAATAGACACCATTATATTTATTTTACATGTACTTTAAAATCAAATCTCCAAAACATTTCTGAATTAGATACCCTCGAATCCTCAGGATATTTACTCTTATGGCCTCTTTCATAAAGGAATAGTAGAGTTTCAGATGAATACTGAAGGCTTGTAGGACTTCCCCCTACATTGATAAAGTGGTAATGTTATGGAATACAAGGGGAGACATGTGTAAAAATCATACAGTCATGAAGGTGGTACTAAAAGTACAACCAAGAAAGATATGTTTTTAGAGATAGGGAAGAATAGAGATTAAATAATGTTCCATTATTACAAGAGTGAATTTGTGGTATTGAACATTCATGTGGACATGCTCAATAGGTAAGTGACTGAAAGTTTTAGAAAGAAAGAGAGGCTGGTACTTGAAATCAGAGAGTAACTCATGTTCCAAAGATTCATTAAAAAAATTAAGAGTATAAAGCTGAGGAGAAAAAACAGAAACATGGGAGGCACAGGGAGATGAAGGGATATTATTCTCTGCATTTTATCCTTGTAGTAAGTCATTTCTTTCCTCTAAGCCTAGCCCATAGCCCACATCCTTCTTAAAGACTTTTCTCATTTGTATCTGAGGATAGAGACTTAAATCAAGGTACAAATGACACAGTGAACCACACCAATAGAAGAGTAGGGATAACAATGAGAGAACAAAATGTCAACTAACAGAATTTTTTGCTTAATTATTTTCTCTCATGGGACAGAATTTCACTGAGATCAGTGAATGTAGCTTTATTTACCTAGACATCCATTTGTTCATTCAATAAGGATTCATGAAAAAATCTTACCATAGTGACATCTATATAACACATATAACAGTCTCTAGTATCCTCATAATAAAAAATCTGTGCATCTTACATTCAGGTTTTACATAAGGATCTTACGTTTGGTGAGGTAGATAAACAACATGCTGGGTAGGATGTGTGTTGTAAGACTTTCCTTGTATGTTAGCAAGGAAGAATGAATTTGTACTGCATTTTTGATGGCTTTTCTGATGAAACAGTTTATGTATCATTTTCATATGTGCAAATGCCAAATTCTGGGGGAGATCATAGAACCTAGCAAACTGATGATTTCAGACATGCTTGACTTCTTTCAAATAAATGTAAGTTATTTAGAGAATAATCTACACTGCATACTTCCTTTTCATAATCTTAACTCTCTCTTAATAATATTTAAAGATTTTAGTCTCTTATACACAGTGATTTTTTTAAAGCAAGCTTACTCTTTTGCCTAGTTATCCTTTATATCAAGTATATTGATGAACACAAATTTATCAGCTTCAATACACAAGGAATTCATCTATCAATCTCAGCTTCTTAAATATTTAGAAGTATCTGTTTAATCAATAGATATGTGGTAGAAAAGTCAATTTCCTAATAATGATAACTTTCTGAAGTGTGGGTATTTAACACTGTTGTTAGGTTATTTTCTGAAGCTTTCATTTAAAATCCCAATAAAGGTCTTAATTTTTCCCTTATGTTGCTTGTATGTTTAAAAATGCATTTTTTTATATTTCTATATAAATCCAAATAGTTACATATTATTCCTGATCTATTGATATTTATAAAACCTTTAAAACTTCCATTAAAACAAAATGGAAATTGGTTCTTGGCATAGCTTTACTCTCATGGGTTAGTTAATGCAGATATTCCTCAATAAAATGACAGTAATATTAGCCTTCATCTCTCATTCCCTAGTACCTACAGTGAGATAAATCTGTCTTTCTCCTGAGCATTAAGGGATCTATAAAAGGTGCATAGAGCATTTTGAGTAAGAGGCGTGCTAATTAGGTAGAGGGAAAATCTCCAAAGTCTCAAGACTTGGGAGAGTGATTTAATCTAACATGGAATGTGGATACTGTGATACTTGTATTCCCTTCTGGCACCAAAAATAATCACTTCTTCATAATCAATTTATGGTGGTACTATGCTATATTAAGTTGTGTTAAGCTATGCTGTGCTATGCTGAACTATGTTCACTCTCAAGTTATGGGAACTTTTGCTATATATCTTTCTCTTCCTTCTAAAAATACTATGCTCTTATACACTGGTAACCTTGACCACTTTTTTTTTCCTTGTCTCTGATAAAGGTGTTAAGGCATAGAAAAACCTCCTTCCGTACACTTTTTTTCCTCTTGTCCTTGAACTTTAATAAAACTTTCTTAGAGTCCATATTCTCTGGCTCTTTGAGGTAATTTTTGTTAGGGTAGCAGAAAATACTGTAGAAAATATTGTGCACTTTGTTATTATTCTTAGCTTCCCACTGAGAAATCTTGAGGAAGTCACTTTATCTTTCAGAAACCCTGCTCATCATGTACAAAACAGAACTAAAAATGCCTTGCTCTTCCTCTGTAACCATGAGCAAATTTAATTAGATTTGCTTATGGCATTCATTTCCTAAGATTGGCATAACCTGTATGCCATAACCACAATCTGAGAGGCATAATACACCAGAAGTCTATTCTTTCAGAATTTGGGAGGCCAGAAATCTTAAATCAAAGAGTTGGCAGGGTCGCTTTTCTCCATAGACTTACTGTAGGAGAGAATCTGTTCTTTACCCCTAAATATTATTAACTTTACCTACAAAGACCATTTTCCAAACAAGATCACATTTACAGGTTCCATGGATTTGGAAGTGGATCTGTCCTATTTGGGGGTAACCATTTATTTCACTACACTAACATTTCACCACCAGCCATTATATATACCTAAACAATAATTAAAAAATAAGAAGATAGAGATAGTAAATATCATCTTTCACAAACATAATTCCACTAAATACTACCTGTGAATGGTCTAAAATTATTTTAGATGAAAAATTTAAATACAGTAAATCTAATTTATTATAAAATATTAGAACTTGTTTGAGTTTCACTAGTCTGTCAATGAAAACTAAATTTTATAAATTGAAAGGCAGAGCCCACCATTTGTATACTTCCATTTCAAAATGACAAATATACAGATATTTATAGAGCTCTAGGTCTGGATGGTTATAATGTATAAACAGTCCTCAGAGTGTTTTTCTACTAAAAATGTTAATTTTAGTTAATTCTATGAATAATTATAAATTGCTGACTAAATATTAAGTATGGTATTAATCTAATCCAAAAAAATCCATAAGGTTATTTGGCTTTGTTTTTAAAGCCAGATAGACTTTCATCAATATTTTATGGCTTGGTATATTTTATTATTAAAAGTGATGTTATCTGACAATGAATGAGCACTTAAATAAGCATTGAGATTGTTACACCAGCTGGCATGATGGACAGTCTAGAGAGGAAAGAAAAGGAAAAACAGTGATATATAAGCCAATAGTCTAATGAGGTGGCCCAGAATATCCAGCTGTTTGTGGCAGATTTAATATGTTGGTGCACTCTCAATGAATTATGTAGGAAGTTATAATAGCACTGGAGGAGAATGGCTTCACAAAGACTTAACTTGTACTAATTTAATACTGAGTGAATGTTTCCAATCAGACTCAGTGTTTGGAGTAAAAGATATGAATAAAGTGCAAATTCTATGATATTTGCTTCATATCCCTAAATATTGAATACACTATATAAATGTTTTTAATATGGTGAAAGCTCATGTCTTTGGTTTTTCCTTGCTTTGCTAGGTTTTTATAAATAAACAACAGACACAACACAATGATAAGAACGTAATTAAACCTCTCGTCCACACCTATGAAACAGGCTGCCATTTTTCCCTGTGTTTTGACCTTCTTACTTTTCTCATTTCATTTGACCTGACCAAGAAAATTTGAATCAAATTTGCAAGTCAAGTATCAGGAGATGTTTTTCAAAAAGGCACAATATCTACTGATCATCTCTTCATCTACTTATTTTATCATAAATATTTGTCAAGGGCCTTCATTAATTCTGGCTCCTTTTTCATTTTGCTTGCATATGAAAGGACAGTGAAAATTCAGAGCTCTGTGATTTTAAATGAATGAGACTTAGACTAAAGCACAATTTCTATATCAGGGCAACAACAGATGGCCTGCACTGAAACAATAAAATATTTAGATTTTCCTCCTTTATTTTTTTCTAAAAATATTACCAATGTGAAAAGAATATGAAATATTTAAATAACAGCCGTTAAAAATATTGGACATTGTTTGTGTAAAAAGGCAGAGAACCAGTCATGGTGGTGAACATCTGTAATCCCAGTGGTCATGAAGCTGAGGCAAGAGGATTGCCAGGTTCAAAGCCAGTCTCAGCAACTTAGAAAGCCCTAAAGAACTTACCAATATCCTTTCTCGAAGTTAAAAATATAAAAGGCTGGTAATGCAACTCAGTGGTTAAGTGCACCTGAGTTCAATCCCTGATACCAAAATGGTACCAAAAGAAAAAGGAAAAAAAATGTAGAGAGAATAACTGAAAGGAAAGAAGGTAGTTAAGACTCTGGGATAAAGTATGCAAATAAAACTGAAGCATTATCCATAGATCTATAGTCGACCTCTTTAAACAGACTTGGAAATGTTTTAGGACACCAATTAGTGACTACAACATCGTCTTAGTCTGCTTGGGCTGTTGTAACAAAATATTCAGACTTGCTGGCTAACACAACATAAATTTATTTCTCACAGACCCGAAGTTCATTGTCATGGTGCCAATTAGGTAAGGGCTCTTTGCTTGACTCAAAGGCAGCAATCATCTTGCTGGGTGTTCACATGATCACTTCTTTGTGTGCCCACAGAAAGAGAAAAAAGGAGAGAGCCTACTCTTTAGTGTCTCTTCTTATAAGGAAGATAATCCCATAGGGTCAGGTCTTATACCCTTAATCTTCATCACTTCCTCAGTGACCCCAATCTCCAAATATAGCCACACTGAGAGTTAGAGCTTCAATATAGAGAATATGAGGGAAACAATCTTTGGGGAATCCATAGCAAATACTGTCTTAATTGCTTACAGAAAAAAAACATATTAATGTTACCTGAAAGAATATTCTTTAATTTTCACTTCTAAATGCTTAACTACCAAATATCAATAATGAAAGAAAAAACTTCTCTAAGAATCAATATAAGGGATAATCATTCAGTATGTATTACCTACCCTGAATAAAGAACTAATGCATCCAACTTCAGCCAGTAAAAGAGAAGTTCAGTGTATACCTCTTTTACATGTTGGTATTTCCAAAATTTTAGAGCAATTTTCTTCCTCTCTGAGCCTGCTCTACTTGCATTTAAGCATCCTCAGTTTATTGCTCTCAATAATGCCAATATAGTTATGCCTAGAGAAAAGCTTACAAACTGTCAATATTTCTCTTGAATTTCCATATGTGACCCTAGGCTATATATGCCTTCCAGTAGCCAGAAAATGAACTCCCTTTCTGATTTATTTTGAAACATCTATAATCTCCTATATTATTAAGTATCATGAGAAGAAATGAACATGAGCTGCACAAAACATAGCTTATCATTACATAGTCATTTGTTTACTTAGCAAATATTTTCTGAATACTTACTATACTTCTTAAAATGGTTATTTGTTTTTTTGGAAGTTTCCTACTTTATTTCTGCATCTCCAGTGTCTACTATATGATTTCTGTGTAATAGTGTCTTGATGAAAGTATAAACATTTTATAAGATCGTGTAACTGATTTATCCAGAGAAATCAGAGACAACTTGTGAGAAATATTATCCACAAAAAAGTTATTTTTAAACATAGATTCAAAAAATATACATGAATATTCACAATTTGAATTATGTACAAGGAAAGGGAGAGGAATTTTTAGGCAAAAGCAAAAGCAAATATAAAAGCCTTGAGAAACAAAGATGTTTGACACACCAAAGGCCAAGGTGCCTGGAACAACTAGTAAAAGGAGTGATGCACACATGCAGCTGGAATTAGGCAGGGATTAGAACATGCAGCAGGTATGGGGGAAATCATAAGTCTGTAATCTGTAAGGGAAATAGAGAAATTCTAATGGTCCTCTTTCTCAGATGTGCATGTGGGCATGTGTGTATGTATGTATGTAGGAAACCTTAGTCCTTCAAGAGGTATGCCTCAGTCCTATAAGAGAAATATTAAAATTCTAAATATACACTGTATATTTATATACATATATCTGTATTTTTATAGATATAGGTATTTATTTATCTCAACCTATACAGAGAGTGCTGAAGTGGCATTCCATTTCTATTGATAAAACATTATCAGAATGATATGTTTATTGAATTCTGTAACAGAAATTTTAATAAGATTCGATAGAAGGATGGGTAAATGAATGGAAGGGAAGGTAGACAAATACTCCCTGCTCTTTCATTTCTTATTTTTAAACATTTCTTTGTCCTAATGTATCAGTGGGGTATTCAGTTTCGTGAAACTAAACTCATTCTAAAGAAAAGTGGGTTAAAGGTCTGGGGTTGTAGGTCAGTGGCAGAGCACTTGCCTAGCATGTGTGAGGCATTGGGTTCGATTCTCAACACCAAATATAAATAAATAAAGGTCCGTCTACAACTTAAAAATTATTAAAAAGAAAAAAAGCGAACGTTTCAAGAATCCATGCTGTGTGCCAGCCCTGTGCTGGAAATAGGGAATAGTTTTGTATTAAGTAAGGTTAGTCTCCCTGAAAGGCTTTTATCTTGATGAGATAATATACGCATACATGTAATAGTATCTATTTATTTATATAAATTCAAAGGACCACTGACTAAACATTTCAAGAGATGGATTTTAACATGGCTGTTTTTGATGATGACTCTCATAACTTCCAGTAAAGTTCCAACAAATTGTTTGGACAGGAAAAATTATGAAAATTAAGATTAAAGTGAATGTTTTTTATTCATGATCTGGTCTCAGTGTCTAAGGTAATGCTTACATATAATAATAAAAATGACTATATTGTTTAAAACTAGGCAAATCTAGTACTTGAAAATGATTATTTCTTTTCTGATTCATTCTTTACTATTTTTGCTATACGTCTTGTTTTTCTCAGCCAAAGAGAAAGGAACTTCACCACTACTTTCGTAATATTATCATTTGACATGTGCCAGGTGCAATAGATCTACTTTCAATCTCCATCAAGTTCTTTGATGACTTCTGACTTCCTTCAACAGTCAGTTATAAACAATAAGTGTATAGAGAATGAAGCATGATTCTAAAAATAATGTCATTCTTCCTTCCTGGTATAATGCTCATAAATAAAACATTCCAAGTGTATGAGAGAACAGAAAAATCCTTCACTGGAAGAAATCATGGGGAATATCAGTATTTGAACATTTCATCTCTCGAGGGTATTAGTGAGTCAGGGGATGTGGTTAAGATATGTAGCATGTCCAGTTGGATATGGTCCATCTTGCAGAATGCCAATTGCTTTGGTTCGCCCATTTCTTAAATAGAACCTAAGTATACTTTTACCTTTTGGAAAACTCAGTTATTATATTCCAGAAATATCAATTAAAACATCATATGGTATGCATGTATGAGTTTCAGTGATTACTTTCTCTCTTTTCTCATATATTTTCTAGTTTTAAAACACATCTCTGTGTTTTCTTCAACAAATAGTGATCAGAACCTACTCTTCCATTTTCTGTGCTCAGAAAGATAAAATGAATGCGACACATGCAGTAAGCAAAAGCAACCATAAAGGGAAGAATAGGCTAAGATGCAGGTACAATAAGTTAACATAGAATGGAAATGCATGAAATAAAAGATGGTTTTTCAATAATGTAATAGTAAAGTTGAAGCCATGCTTAGAGGTGGTGAAAAGCTGAGCTATTCTCACTTATATGACTGTGCTTATCCTTTGTATTATTGGAAAATATGAAACAAAATAAAATAGAAACTGAAGAAAAAAAAAGCATATCAACATATTAATAAGCAATTAGAAAGTCTTCCAATAAACATCATCAATCATCTTACTAAATGCTGAATTCAACAAAATTTATCATGAATTTAGTTTTTTCTTTAGTTTCTCTCATATACACATAAAATTTAATTTGAGCTATTTCTTAATATAGACATTTAAAGCTACAAATTTCTCACTAAGCACAGCTTTAGTTGCATCCCATACATTTTGGTCTGTGTATTTTCATTCATATTTGTCTCACCATATTTTCTAATACCGTTTTTTTGCTTTCTTCTTCAACCCATTGATTATTGAAGACTGCAATTAAGACCATGTATTTGTGAGTGTCTGAGTTTCTTTCATATTATTGATTTCTAATTTCATTTAATAGAATACATAATTTGGAGTTGCTGAGAGAACAATCTTTTTGCCATTTATATAATTTTACATTAATTTGTATTTGATATAATTTATGCTAAAGAATATTTCAAGTGAATTTAAGAAAATATTTATTTTTCTGTTGTTGACTGGAACATTCTATAGGTATGTGTGAAGTATAGCTGGTTTTATTATTGCTTAAGTGTTCTATCTTCCTCTTGATTTCTCCCTAATTATTTTAAGCATTAGTAAAAGTGAAATTTTGGAATATTTATTTATTACCTTTGAATTTCTATATGTAATATGCTCAAGAATACATTAGATATACAATATTTTATATATTGCTTTTTATAAAGAGAAATCTCTTCATTTATACTATTTTTAAAACTATAATATTTTCTTTACTGATACTTTTACTTTTTAATGTGTGTTTGAATTACCATCTGGAATTTTTTGCTCTCAATCTGAAGAAAACATTCTTTAATAAATACTCATGCAAATTTTGTTGGGCTTTTGTTGCCTGGGAATGCCTCTATTACACATAAAGACACATGGAAGGGTAACTTTGTTAGATATATATCTTGGCTGACAATTATTATTTTGTTTCATTCAGGATTGTAATCATGTTATTTCACTTCCTTCTGGCCTCTACTTATTCTATAAGAATTTAGCTGTTGATCATACTAGTCACTTTGGAAGTGACTGACTTTACTCTTGCTTGCAAGATTTTTTTCATTGTGTTTGACTCAGGAATTTTACTATGATGTATCTATTGTCTTGTATAAACATTTCTTCATTTGCTGCTTTTCTCCAGAAACATTTCCAGGAATTTTAAATCTGTTTTCTTTTATAATATTCATCATTTGCCCTGGGAAGCATATCTGTGTACTCCTCATGCTATCATACTGAAATGGAATTATCTGATGAGATATATTTTATAAGTAAAAAAGAATGTCTTAGAAGATTACTGAAATTAAGAATAGTGTGCAAAGGGGTTCAATCTCTATTACTAAGAAGAAAAAAAAGGAAAAATAAAATACTGTAGTATGTGTATACCATTTTATAGTCCTACCAAAAAAAAAGCAATTATATTTTGTATATCAGCAGCAATGCACTGAAAATCTAATTTTCAAAGGTAGTTAATTTTAGGAAGGTTTACTATAGCAACAGAATATATGCATCATCCAATAATAAATTGAACAAGAATGTAAGAAATCTCTTTTAGCCAAAATAAAAAGCTTATTGATATATATTTAGGAAAATAGATAAACCTTGATCATATCTTTATACAGAAGACTATGGTCATAAAGTTATCGATGCTCTCTAAATTTGTTTCTATTTGATTACAATCTTTACCAGAGACCTTATAGGAATTTTCAAGGGATTTGATAATCAGTCTGACTCTATATTTATGAGAGAACAGCAAATAGACAAAAATAGCTCATACACTTTAAAGAAGACATGATTGGGGAAAGTGCCTTGAAAAATATCAAGATTTTTATAAAGTTCTAACTCATAAATGGATGCCAAATAATACATAGTTAGAAAACCAGACTATTGGAACTGAATAGATATTCCATGAAAGGATGAGAATGCAAAAAAACTGATTTGTGAGAGACAGCATTAAGAATCAGTGGATAAAGGATAAGTTATTTCATAATTAACCTTGGGAAAATAAATTAGAAGTATGGGGAAAAAATCAATTTTATATAATGACTTAAATCAGAAAGGTAGCATTATGAAACCAAATTTTATATAATTAGCAATCTTTAAAATAAGGCTTAAAAACACTTGTGATGAGATTGATAAAATTGACTGTATTGAAATTAAAATTTCAATGAAATGAAAAATCAGCATAAGTTTTAAAGAACAAACTGCAACTTTGTAGAAGTTATTTGCAACATGTAAGATTTTTTAAATGATCATAAATACATTAAGGTGAACTATGTGAAACCATTATGTTATGTTTTTAAAATTGTTTTTATTTTTTAAATACATGGCATGTTATGATTTTTGATATATGCAATATTATAATTTTATTTGTCCTATTTTTTTAAAGTCCTCAAATAAATTAATACTACATACAAGCGCCTATGCAAAACTGGTAAACACAGATGCACACACACACACACACACACACAAATTCACAATCCAGTAGACAGGTAAATTGACATTGCCTACAGTTGGTTGGTAAAACTTAACAAAAATAACTCATTGTCTTCCTTTATCCTCTCAACAATTTCCTGTGTAAATAGGGAAACAATGTAAGCCAGGTGTGGTGGCTGTAATACCAGCAGCTCCTGAGGCTGAGGCAGGAGGATTGAGAATTCAAAGAAAACCTCAACAAAAGTGAGGCGCTAAGCAACTCAATGTGACCCTGTCTCCAAAAAAATACAAAAAAAAAAAAAAATAGGGCTGGTGATGTGGTTCAGTGCTTGAATGCGATCAGTTCAACCCCTGGTATCCCCCACCCCCAAAAGAGTGAAACAATATATGCAAATTCCAGGATTAACACAAAAGTTTGAGCATGTGTTTAATGTTAGATTTACCAACACTTTTCTAAGTGATAAAAGAGATTTTTTTTTTCTGCAACAAGCAGCATTCTTGCAGCAAATTCTAAATTCCCATTATAGACTACTTTAAAGAAAGAATATGCAAAGATACTTCTGGTATAAATAATGTCATCCACAAAAGACAAAAGCCCCATTGTAATTTTATTAATTGCATCTTAAGGAACAATTCCCAGCTTCTGTTTTGAACTATGGTGTATGAAATCACCCACAAATGTTCCCTGCACTAATTAACTGTACTCAAACTTGTCATATACTTTCTGAAAATATAACACAACTATATATTCTGTATGTTTTGAGATAATGTTCCCCTGCTTTTAGCTTACTGGTATTTCCTTCTAGGTCATGGAAATAAAGATTACTGGTTCATTTGGTGTATCACTGCTTAACTCCATTAGAAACCTCCTTTTGCTCTGAAAATTACTATATAATGAGGCACAGCCAGAAGAAATTTAGGAAAAAATATTGTTAAATCAGAGTGCTTTTTCTGTTTGACTCCTTACTAGTAAGGCATTATAGGCCTGTTTTTATCATAAAGCAAAAAGACATCTAATTATACGTCTGTTCTTAGGAATGACTCTTATTTTCTGGGAAATTGTAATATAGTAGTATATGGCTAAGATTAACATATTTACTTAAATTCATTTAATGAAATATGTATCTACCTATTTGAGTATTTTAGAAACAAGTAGGACACTGATGTCCAGAAATTAGACAGCAATGGTTTGAAATGTCTGCTTTAATGCACAATGATGAGGTTGCCCAATCTTCTGAGACCTGAAAATTTATTGATATCTGAAAAGAAAAAAATCTCAGCTGAAATAATAATTACACAAAAAACATTATATACAGTAGCCAAAAATTTGTTTATCTGCTTTTGACAATAATACCAATATGAGATAATTAGTAGATATTTGTTTTTCATTAATCAGAATTTGAAAATAAATTAATATGTACAAATAAATTAATATGTATAATGCATGAGATGGTGATAAATAATAAACAAAAATTTGGTGTGGCTGATAGAATTTCAAAACCATATTGTTAACATGGAACCAATCGCTTCTTAGTAACCAGTTTTATGTCAAACTGCAGTTTTATACTTAAGTATTGCTCCAGGTAACCAGTTACCTCCCTGTAACTAATTCACACACACACAAAAAAAATGGAATACTTTCTCAGATGACTTCTCACTTGTTCTTACTTGTATTACTAGTATACACAAAGTTAGTTTACATGATTTTTACATGTGTGACAATCCTCCAATTGGCAGTAAATGGAGCTTTTGTTATTTCTTAGTATAAACACTCAAAAGCATAATTATCTCTTTTATTAGGTACCTGTGGGAGTCAACAAAGTACTTTGATCTGCATGCTATATTGTCATCTAGTCTATGTTTTAATATAGAGTTTCTGGAACCAATCTTCCAAATACGGTGGAATTCTATCCAGTCAACTTTGTTCAGTGCATTATAAAGCTAAATAAAGAGAATGGAGACTTGAGAAAATGTATGTCTTCCAAAAGAACCCTTAAAACTTGAAGATTATTTTTATAAAATTAATATTTTGTAAGCATATGGTGCTGGTAAAACTCCATTAGTTCATTATTGGGCTCCATGCATTCAACCCATTATTGTTTGGTTATTTTAACTCATGACAAATGAAAAAGTGGGAAGTACAAATGTAAAGAGAGCTTGAGAGGTCCACTAGAGTTGGGATTGTCTTAAGGTTTGCAGGGGATTTACGAACTAGGAAAACAAGTGTTGTTTGGATAGCCATTTTGAAGTGATTAAAATTATTCTAATTTTCACTCTTTCCAGATAATTCCCTCAGCATTTTGGCAAAGCATAATGGATTCAACCGCCAGAAGCAAGAAGTCTATCTTTTACCAATCATAATCAGTGACAGTGGAAATCCTCCACTGAGCAGCACCAGTACCCTGACGATCCGGGTCTGTGGCTGCAGCAATGATGGTGTTGTCCAGTCTTGTAATGTTGAAGCTTATGTCCTTCCCATTGGACTCAGTATGGGCGCCTTAATTGCCATATTAGCATGCATCATTTTGTTGCTAGGTAGGTATTTCCTTCATAGCCTCATGGTCACCATTTTTCTGGTTCATAAATGACTGTAAATGAGGACAGAAAACTCTGTCCTGGCCAGCATCAGCATTCTTTGAGGCAAGAAGTATTTCCTTTTTCCACACTGTGAGGTCACTAAGAGGAAGTCAAGAAAATGTTATGATAGTACATGTAGAATTGAAGAGAATGTTCAGTGCCTTTTTCAGACCTATCATCAGTGAATGATGAACAATGTGTAAAAACAGAATATGGTGGTGAAAGGGGGAATGAGCCTTTCTGTGTTTGTAGCCTCTATTACATAAGATCTCCAGATCTTCTGATGCAAACACACCAATTACTGTAAACAGAGTATGCGATTTGATGCCCATAATACTATTGTACATAAGCAGGGTATAAATTGGGTTACTTAGTCCATCAGATCCTAAAGTTCAATCAGATAAAATGAAAACAAAAAGAGTCGACACAATAAGTTGTCTTCAAAAAGATTGACAAAACACAAAAAGTCATATCCAATGCTGTTCTTAAAGAATAAAACACCTTAAAGATGGTGTCATTTACTATCTTCTTCACTCAGTACCTTGGATTTAAGCCTAACTTACCTCTCTGACCTATGTTTCTCCAGTAGCCCAAGTTTGATCAGGGTACCTAGTTACGTGTTCTTATCCCTTTCCTCACCATCAGGTCGATGTTTTCAGATTTAGGAGTTCCAGCTTTCATCAAGAAGCTGCCCATGTGTGTTTAACGTTTACTCTGTGAAACCAATTTTTTTTTTTTTAATCTAGAGGACCTTGAATAATAGTTAAAACAGAAAATAAACAAAGTTGGAGCTCACTAGTCTGTTTTTTTTTAATTTTAATTAAATTTTATTTTTTAACAGAAGAGAGACATGGAGCTAAAGGATTTTCAATAATTTACCCAAGAGATACACCAAGTTAGTCCTGCTGCATTTTGATTTCATACCATTAGAGCTGAAAACAGTATTAAATGTATCCTTCACCACAACGGTCTAAAAGCCTATTTATTTAACCCAGCATCATCACCTTTAATAAACAGTAATAATCTGGAATAACACTTACTCAAAATTCAGTGGCCAATCTTCAGAAAGATGTTTAGCTAAATTTCCTAATAAAGGTGATTAAAGCCACACACTCATAAATGCCCCTGTCTCTTAACATATATGATGTACTGATTATAAAATTATATGTTCCTCCGGTTAATTATTATTTGGCATTTTTCCTACAGTCATTGTGGTGCTGTTTGTAACTCTGCGGCGACATAAAAATGAGCCATTGATTATCAAAGACGATGAAGACGTTCGAGAAAACATCATTCGCTATGACGACGAAGGAGGAGGGGAGGAGGACACAGAGGCTTTTGACATTGCAACTTTACAAAACCCAGATGGAATTAATGGATTTTTACCCCGTAAGGATATTAAACCAGATTTGCAGTTCATGCCAAGGCAAGGGCTTGCTCCAGTTCCAAATGGTGTTGATGTCGATGAATTTATAAATGTAAGGCTGCATGAGGCAGATAATGACCCTACGGCCCCACCATATGACTCCATTCAGATTTATGGCTATGAAGGCCGAGGGTCTGTGGCTGGCTCCCTCAGCTCCTTGGAGTCCACCACATCAGACTCAGACCAGAATTTTGACTACCTCAGTGACTGGGGTCCCCGCTTTAAGAGACTGGGCGAACTCTACTCTGTTGGTGAAAGTGACAAAGAAACTTGACAGTGGATTATTAAAAAAAAAAAAAAAAATTCCATGGAACTGAGCATTCTGTAATATTCTAGGGTCACTCCCCTTAGATACAAACCAATGTGGCTATTGTTTTAGAAGCAAGTTTAGCACCAATCATCTATAAACTCAACCACATTTTAATGTTGAACCAAAAAAAATAATAAAAATAAAAAGTATATGTTAGGAGGTTATAAATCTTGTGGAGTGTGAATTAAGTATGTGGAGTGTCTAGAAGTCTTTGGATATTTGATATTTACCTGACTACCACAGACAAAGATTGGGATCCTAGCTAATCTTTAGAGAAATGGTTTAAAAAGAGGAAAAAATCAAAATTAAAAGGTGCTTTCTTAGAAAAAAAAAATGGACCTGCAAGGAATCTGCTGCTGATTTGTGTCTTCTTCAAGGATTTTTATGAATGCAAATGGTTTTTTCCCCTTCACCAATAAGGATCCCGCCACAAATGATAAAGCAATACTTGGTCTGCTGTACATTATGACTTTTTGGAGTTTCGGGAGGCCTCCTAGATTATACGGTACGGTGACCACACATTGTACATAATTGTTGGCCCCACTCACCAGAGACTGAATAGCATCTTTAAATATTGTGTCGAGCCTTAAAATATTCACATGTTCGTAATCCATTCCAGGGTGGGGATTGCCAACTCAGTGGTGGGAGGAGAGAAATCCCATTCAAACAGCTTGTTTCTAGAAGCAGGATTCCTCCTTCCCTCCACCTCATCTTCTTCCACAAGGACACAAAGATAAAACTGTATCCCATAGTGGACTAATTAAGAGACAGATGGTTTTATTGCTAGCGCGTGAATTTATTTGTTTAATCCTCAAAATAAATATTTTATTGATGTCCATTAATGCTTTTATTTATTAAGGTTGGTACTCTATAGATTAAGGGACTATATGGGAAAAGAAACCTAAATTATATCCATTATTAAGACTTTAGATTGTTTTATATAAATATATATACAATGAATGTTTAATACATGTACATTTTGATGAGATAAGTATGGAAGGCAATATTATGAAAAGGAGAGCTAATAGTCTCTTTAGAGTAGGAAGTGTTATTGTGACTGGTGATGGCAGGAACAGCATTTTCCCAGAGAAACTAAACGGACTGTTTTCTATTTTGTTCATAATCCTAGTATTTGGTGTTTTTACTACAAGCACAAACATCTGAAAGTATACTGATTCCTGTGAATATTTAAACTCTAGATTTTAGATACCTACCTAATGCCCTGTCCAATAAACATGCTTCAAGTTGCCCCTACTATTTTAGAAACAGGAACTGATTTGTACATAATTTTACTGCTTCTGTTTTTAGCACTTCTGTCCCTGATCACAGTGATCCACAGAATGTTTTAGGCTACAAAGAAAAAAAAAAGAGCAGAACTAGAAGATGTGAGCATATTTAATTTGTAATGCAAACCTGCCATTTAGGAGTAGAAAATGTATGATAAAACTCAAGTATTACATGCAGATCATTTTAATTTTCTACTTTGCTTTAATGCAACATTGTTTATTTACTCCATGTATTGTATTCAGAGAAACTCCTGTATTGTTTCCTACTTTGTGAAATATATTTTTATAAATACCTTTGTTGTCATCATTTTTTTCCAGCCAAATGAAGACCTGATATTAACAAAATTATCAACTCTAACTAATATCCTAAAGGGTTCTTCCAAATCATCCCAAGGAACACTTTTATTTATTTGAGTCTTCATTATAAAGAACTAGAGAAGAGAAATGGCTTGATAGCTTTCATATAGCAAGATATAAGCAGAAACATAAAAGGAATTTAAAATAACTAAAAGTTTGCCAATTGTACTTTTGGGTACTTCTGGAAAGGGAAGTGGTACTGGGCTGGAAGACTTCAGACAAGATGGTAGGTCTACAACTTATGAAAATGAAGGGATCAGAGAACTGGATTTGACAAGAGAGCCTTAGACTGCAACATAAATCTGGCAAAATTTCTGTCAGTGCATTCAGAGGGTTCTGGAATGAGAGACTGTCCACTAGAGCAAGATATCACAGGGTCAATGTAGTGAGGCTCTGGTCACCTGCCATCTCAATCGCTGGCTTGGGGATGCCTAAGGAAAGCATGGATCTGGCTTGCAAATTGAAGGCACCAAGTTCTAGTAACTGCCTCCTTTGTGACAGCAACAAAACACTTGAATGTTATAACAAGAATTTAGTAGCTATCCAATGGTTTAATCAAATCCTTTTTGAGACCCCTCTTTTTGTGAATGATTCATCTTATATGCTTATCCCAGAGGCTATTGAATACTCTTTCTGAGGTCAAAGTGATGATCCAAAGTGACTTTTATAATCACCAGGTTAGCACAGTGTCTAAAACAAGTATCTGATGAATATAAGTTATCAACAGCAGTTGAAGTAATAATAATCAATTTTTAACAATATTCTAACTATCTTACACATTCCAAATCAAGGTGAAATTATTTATTTTTATTTATCTCTGTTATATCAGACTCATTTCTGACTTGTTTACAGTGAAGTGCCACAGATTAAACAAATATATCTACCCAAAAATAACACTATTTTTCTTTGGGAAAATTAAACCTATGTACTCCTGTTAGGAATCAGTAGGTTATCTTCACATGGTAGTTTTGTGGGAAGGAGATAATAAATGGTATACCAGTTGTCCCAAACTTGCTTCAAAATTTATTTTACTTAGGAAGAGGGGATGGAAATATTTAGATTCCTTACTAAATTTTTACCATCACCATCTTAGCATTTTGTGCTTAAAAGCCAATTCCAAATTTTGTAACATGGGGTGAAATGAGTAATGCTGTGTTCGTTATAAAGACTACACTATATGAACTATGCTTTTAGAATATCATGAATTTATATGAAGATCCAAGGAATATGCACACAACACACACACACACACACACACACAATTTAACTGAAGCCTTTACTTTAACAACAGACTTAGCAGGACTTCACCAACCAAAAGAATCAATAGGGTTTTAAGCACTACATGCTCAACTTGCTAAGTAACACATTATACAATTTTATTGAAGTGATTCTTTTTATATTTGTACATAGTCTTCTGTTCCATCAACATTTTTATATATTTTACATGTACCTACCTCTGTGGTTACTTTTCAAATAATTGTCTACAGATATTTTAATGTGTCTGTGGGTCTTTGTGTGTCACAAAGTTTAGTCTTTTCCTATCCTTTGAAACATATCTCTGCCCAAGGGTTTAATGACTAATGTAAAAGAATTGTTATCTGGAACCAAGTGAGAAAAAACATTGTCTCCCTCTGTCTGCCACAGAGTTCAAGGTTCCAGATGCATCCCTGGATGTCTGGACCCTTCTTGGGATGAAGTCAGCCTCCACTCTGTGTATTATTATTATTATTTTAATATTTATTTTTTAGTTGTAGTTGGACACAATACTTTATTTCATTTATTTATTTTCACATGGTGCTGAGGATTGAACCCAGGGCCTCACATGAGCTAGGTGAGCACTTTACTACTGAGTCACAACCCCAGCCTCTCTGTGTATTATTTGACCAAACAAACTTATAAAAAATATCTCTTAAAGGTACAGATGTATATATTACAGCGTATTAGGAAGCCATTCCCTACCATACTTTTCATGAGTGCAATTATTACAATAGTTTAAAATAGTTCATAATAATAAGATACTATAAATTAAATTAAATTCATGTGTGAACCTTGCCTCAGAGAATTGTGATTTCTAGGCTATGAATTTTACAGTAAAAATGTTTTGGAAGAAAAATATATAGGTAAGTGTATGTAAAAGAAAAAAAACTTAGATTCACTGGCATCGCTAGTGAAGCAAGAATGGTTAGAAATAGACAAATGTGTCTTTGGAAGAGTTCACTTAATCATATGCTTAAAGTAAGACAAGACTCTGCAGGAGACTTAGAAATCTCCTAGGAGCAGCCGGATTCCACACTGAGACTCAACAGAGTGCTGGGCTATGCTGTATTTTGGAGAAGGAAAAGCGGGTGCTGAGAGCTAAGTAGCCAATTACTCTTTATAGCCACATAAGGACTGGAGGCAAGTAGTCCCTTCCAACGAGTTGTGTTATGCGATCACTAGCTTTGCAGGGAATCTCACGAATGTATAACCTTCTGATTGCCTTTTTGATTGAAAGTTCCATCTGAGATCAAGGCAGTGCAACCAGTAATAAGATTTCAAAAAATCCCATCACTGGCACTGTCGGAAAGGTTGAGCATGACTGAAATCCCATCATTGTCAGTCAAAAAGATAAGGTAACAGCGGGCATCACTATAAAAGCTGTATAAATGCACAATTTAAACATGAATATCAACATTGAAAAGAATATGCATGATATCAACATTGAAAGGAATATGCATGCATGTTCATTTGTATACACACACAAATATATACACACACAATTAAGGGAGTGGTGATAATTTATATTCAGTTCATTTCACATTCTCATACACTACTAAAACCTGGAATGGGGGTTCTTTGTTTTCCTCAATCTAAGTCTGAATTTGAAAGCAATTCGACTGAGGATAAAGGGTTTTAAATGTAAGTTTTTTATTTGTGAACAAAATAATTGCTCATAATGCTTGGGATTAGAATTAATGCATTACATCCTGAACTTGGATTTAGACGTTCTGCATCATTGTATTTTTGTGGAGAAAATAATTGTAGAATATATTTTATAGGAAATACTTTCTGGCGTGTTTTTATTTTATTTTATTTATAAATTGCAATAGCTTTGTTGCTCTACAAAATTTCTTTGAAATGTTACTTAGTTGCACAGTGTTGACTATGTTTGACATTGTAGTTACTGCTCTTCATAAAAATTGTAGGAGATGATGTTGTCATTATCACTAAAGTAGATATTTATTTTTTTATGATTTTATTCTATAGTCAATACACATGTGTGGATTAAATAATATATTATCTATATTTAAGATATCCAAGCCTTACTACTATAGACACAATCCTGGTATTATAGGACCATGCAATTAACCCCTGTCCTTACTCCCTGGATAGACAATCTAAGGGATAAGAAGTTTGTCTAGTACAATTACTCAGCTTCTACCAGTGCAGGGATTAGCTGATATATAGATACGAACAAATAAGTGCAATGGTTATTTCAAAACGTATTTTTCTAACTTATAAAAGAAGCTAATCAATCACATCTAAACTAATTGTTGAAATATTCCTTGCCTATAATTAAATAGTCGTCACATTTGGAGTTAAACTTAGGTTGATCTGACATTAGAGTCCCTTAACTCTCCACTAAACAATACTATCTGTGATTATAATGTGAGGCTTAAAATGATAAGAAATAGAAAGCACATTATAGTTTGTGCTGTGGAAGTACTGAGCAGTAATTAAGTGACTCCAAATGGCAAGACTTAATGAAGGTTTCACAGAGATTTTTTTTTTTTTTTTTTAAGATAGCAAATGAATAAGCACAAAGAAACCACAGCTTTTCAAAAAACTAAGGGTAATTGTAAGAAGTGCCACATGTAAGGACTAAAGACAGATGTTTGGACACTCGCAAAGATAGAGAAATTGATGTTCATAGAATGCTCTCTCGTAAGGCCTAAATCGTGGTTTCTTTTGTGGATGAGATATGAGGCTCAGAGACTTCTTAAGGAATGTTCTACAATTTAGCTACACATCTAATAAGTGAGAGGTGGGAGTTGGAGTATAGCTTCTGAGTCATTTCCAGGATGGTGAAGTTGTGTTTTGATATGCACTGCCTCTCCTTTACTCATGGAAATTTCCTCTAGACCAAAGCAGGAGACATTTGCAGGAGGTATTGGTGCCTGAGGGCACTCTCCTTCCAACTTGTGTTACCTGTCACTATCTGGTTCACACACCTTGAATGCAAGTGTTATCTCTAACAGATATCTCTACTAATAGATAATAGATATCTCTATTATTATTCACAGATTACAGAAGAGGGTTACTAGGAGGAATAACACAGGATGTTGCTGAAGACAAAGACTGCGGAAACAGTGACATCAATGAACTCAGAGGCCAGAACTACAAAAGGAAATGAGAAGTCACAAAAGGCAAATTTTAATTCCTTCAGATTTCTTCTGTATGTGCCAGGGTATGGAGGGCCATTCTGACTCCACATAAACATGAGGAAGATTTTAACAACTATCGTCTAAGATTAAACATGCAATTTACAAATCATTGATTGAGATGACTTCTCCTTTCTAATGGATGCTTTCCTTTGGCTTTGACTTTCTTTGATGGTTTTCTATAATTCAACCTCTAGATTTGGAGAGCTATTACCTATTTGTCAAGTTTGTAGAATATAGAAGTGGATGATATAGGCTCAATGTTGGGGCTATAAATAACAGTATTGCAAATAAACTTTAAAAAGTACCCCCTACCAAAACATGTATTTTCTGCAACGTATGTTTGAGATACTGTGCTTGTGACAGGTGAAAGGTATACTCACCATTCTTCTCTTGCTTCTCAAAGACATGGGTAATAATTGGATAAATTATAGAGTTAAGTAAAGGACAAACCATTAGACTTGGCTGTACTATAAAAGTGGGGAGCAGACAGTGATTTGAAATCACAGAGAAAAAAATGTCAAAGCTTACTAAGGCACAATACCATGCTAAGGCATTGCTGAAAGAGTCTTGGAGAGAGCAGACTGTCAGAACATGAAGACTAGAGGGTAAGGTCAGGCTAGATTCCAGATATCTAAAAATGAATAGAGATGCCAAAGTGGGAAATTTCTTAATGAAATTCAATGTCAATATCTAAAATGCTCCATGTAACAAAACTCCCCAATGCTTATTTGTTTAACAACTGTGTACTGAGGATATTACACTAATCTATATGTTGAGAATAAAGCAGTGAATAGGATAGGAAAGGCTATCTCCCTTCAAAGCTTTGGTAGTATGAGAAAAATAATAGATGGGTAAATTTAAGAAAAAAATGGATATGATGGAACTTAATATAGATACCTAAGAAACTAAATGTTTTGCATATCATAGAGATATTTCAGTTGCTAGTTTTTACACTAATAGTAAACAACTGCAAAAACTATGTAAAAGTTTGTTTTAGTTGTTCTCCTGTAACTAAACCAGTGGCATACACAATAAATGAGAATGAGGTCTATTCTGTAGTGGATGAGGGAGAAAGCACACAATAAGACGCGGAGAGCTGAGCAGAGAGTGTATTATACAGGTCGTGGTCGACCAGGATTAGAAGCTCAGATTCACTTTATGCGAAAGAGGAAGCAATTGAAAGGGACTAAAATTGAGGGAATGACATGGTCTGACTTGTAGTTTTGAAATGATCATTCTCATTCTTGTATGGAAATAATATTGTCGGACCCCAGAATTAAAGCAGAGGCCCAGAGAGAAGGTTGTTTCTTTAGCCCAAGGAAGAAATTATCTTTCCTTTCACTCTTTCAGTGGTAATAGAGATGGAAGAAATAGAATCCTGATATATATCAGATATAAAATTGGAATCAATGGAGGATGCATTCAATAAGCTGAAAGAAGGAAAGATGAAATTTAAACATGACTCCTAGAGGTTTTTACTTGAACAACTATGTGATTAATAGATCCATTTGCAAAGATTGTGAAGACAGACTGAATTTGGATACCAAAAGCTTGCATCTGACTTCTCTAATGATCCACAGTAGAAAAAAGATAGCAGAAACCATAGTCCTGTAGAAACTCCTACATGGAGTATGTAAAAGACTGTGTTAGGGTTTCCCAGAGAAGCAGAACCAAATGTATGTACAATGTGTGTATGTCTGTGTGTGTGTGTGCACATGCCTGTGTATTTAGGTGTGTGTGTGTATGTATAAAATAGATATCCTATTTTAGATATATGCATATATGAGAATATACTCTTACATGTGTATCCCATTTTAATATACATACATGTATATTAAAGAGAGGAAGAGAGACAGAGATGGATAAGTAGATATTGATTTAGTATAAGGGTATTTGTATATTAGTATATTAGATAATGAGATGGGTCATGATCTGCTATCTGCAAGCTGGATATCCAGAAAAGCCAGTGATGTAGTTCAGTCTGAGACTGACTTCCTGAGAACCAGGCAAGCTAATGGCATAAGTTCCTACCTGAGGGCCAGAGAACATGAGATAGATAACCTGGCTCAAGAAGAAAGGCAGAAAGCAAAAGAATCAAATGACTCCTTCCTGTTGTTTAGGACCTTGGTGGAGCACATGATGCCCACCTAGACCATGGGAGACAGCACACTGAATTCAAGGATTCAAAGGTTAACATCATCTAGAAACACCCACACTGATTCATCCAGAAATAACATTTAATCTAGGGACCCTGGGCACAGCTAAGTTGATACATAAAATTAATCTTCTCAGTGACCATCCCAAGCATGCTACTACATTTTGATTTTCTGTAGGTCAATTACTGAGTCAAAAAAGGTCACAAGACACATCATGATTCATCTTAGAGAAGATGTAGTTAGACTGATTATTTTGTATTTTCTAGTTTTCAAAAGACGAAAAACATATAGAGGTTCTATTTCATTCAACAAGTTCATTCTTGGCTGGGGTATGAGGGATTCAGTCACTGGAAATGTTTCTTAGTGATTATGAAGAAATTATTATGAAACATTATCTATGCTTACAAAAATGTAAGGAAAAGCACATGTAGCATTATATGTAAATGTGACACATTGTCCAGGAAGCATTCCTAAGCTAATCCTTTCTCTTTGAAATGAATGCCAATCCTAAAAGAAAAAACAAAAACAAAAAACTTTTGGTATTTGAGGTTTAGTTATGTTTAAAAACTAAAATTTACTGAAAAAATATACTCATTTTTTTGGATTATATGTTAATCCCCACTTTCTAATAAAGTTAACCTACATCTCTGGAAGTTGATATTGGGTGCACAGAATTTGTCTAGAGAGAACAGTGTTGTGCCAATAAGAATCTCAGGGAACCATAAAGAAGAATGAAATTATGGCATTTGCCAGTAAATGGTTGGAACTGGAGACTATCAAATCCAAAAGCCAAATGTTCTCTCTGATAACCCATAGCAAGGGAAATTATAGAAATTCATTGGATTAGACAAAGGGGAAGGAAGGAAAGGGAGGGGGCATGGGAATAGGAAAGACTGTAGAATGAACTGGATATAACTTCCCTATCCTTATATATGAATACACAACCAATGTAACTCTACAACATGTACAACCACAAGAATGGGATCCTAATTAGAATAAATTATACTCTATAGATGTATAATAAGTCAAAATACATTCTACTGTCATGTATATCTAAAAAGTACAAATAAAAATATATTAAAAATTATAAGAACTTCTTATATAAAGCACTAATTTAAATGGATGCACCAAATTTGACATGCATTTATTATGTTATGAACCCTGTAGTATATGTCATGGAGCTTGATCAAAGATGATGAGACTCATTTCCTCTCCTTGAGAACTTTTGTCTTCTGTGGCAGTCTCACACACTTATTTTAATTTTTAAAATTATAGCATTGTGTTTTTATTTGTGTATGTTTTGGCAATTTCAAATTGCTATTAGAACACTGAGTCAAATACGTAATACTTCATGAGTTCAGGGATACATGCATATTTATTATGCTCTGCCATGCAGAAAAAGTTAAAGATTCAGTTGGTCATTATGGGGTGTGATGATGCATATAAAGACAATATCAAGTGAGAAGCACAGGGGCACAAATGTTCAAGCACTCTAAAGAAGACCTTAAAACTTGGCAGGGATAAACCAAGAACAGAAGCTGATAGATTCATTTCTTTTTCCTATAGAAATGTCAATGAAATCTAGGAATATATTTATAAGTAACACCCTTTGTTTTACATGCTTTATTCTCGAAATATAATTTCATGTAATAGTTGACTATCAAAGACAAAAATGCCATGTGAATACATCAATAGATGATTTCTTTGAAAGTCTTCACAGAGTTACAACTTGCTTCAATCCTAGAAAATTAGTCAGTAAGCATAGAACAGAACTCCTTTTTTTTCATGAATGGTAATTACCCAAATTTTATAGCAATTAAAATAGCTAATTAGAGAATCCTTACATACATTCTTCTAAGAGGAAATAAGGAAAGAAAAGCTGTCCTCATTGTTTCACTTCACTCTCTTTGGAAGAAATCATGAAGATTTCTAGATGTATGAAAATAATAGAAAAATTAACATATTAGATTGATAAATTATTAACACTAAGTAGATATTTCAGCAGTGTAGCTAAATCTGAATGATATTTATGAAAGAAATTAAAATGTTAAGGATTTCAATTCTTAAAATTTATTCTCCAATTTTCATCCCATTATAATCAAATTTGTAATGGAAATGTTTTTTGTGAATTTTATTTTACATTTTATTGAGGTCCATTCTCCCACAAAAAGAAAATGTAAGTAATATTAGCAGAAAGATAAGGAAAGAAGTATGTTTCTCACACTACCAGGTAAGAGGAATTTACTGCTAAGCTATGAAAAATAAATCAAGGAAACAATAAAAAAAAGTCATTAAAAAGCCTGTGGAATTTCTGTTGCAGGTAGAGAAGTAGACCAAAGTATATGAAACAATTTTTTAATTAAAAGTTCAAATTTAAAACAGTAGGCAATCACTTTAATCTCCAGAGACAGGTATAAAAAGGTGAATGCAGTCAAGTGTTGGTGAAAAGGTTAAAAATAATGCACTGCATCTCTCTTATGATCTATCATTTCCACATTAGGGTATAAACACCAGAGGAGTCCTTGCACAGGTTTGTAGGTGCATATGCCCAGTATTATTCACTTGGATGCTTTACACACACACACACACACACACACACACACACACCCATAAATGAGGTACTGAACATGCCCTATGTATCCACACTAGGAGAATGGATCTTAATTTTATCTACTTAATAAGTGGACAAAGTTCTACTATGTGGCATTTGGACACAATTAAAATAAAACAGACACCAACAATTTTAAAACATTGTCAAGCAAAAAAAAATATAAAGTAGAGGATGAAACATATGACATAATAACATTTATATTAAGCAAAACCACATAAAGATCCCACATAAAGATAGGTATTTATTGAATGACCCGACTGTGTACAGTTTTGATCAAGTGAGCTTCAATCCTAGAAAGCATAACTAAAGATAAAAAATGTAAGGTATGCTTCAGAAACACAGTAAATAACATATACATTAGACTTAGTGGTTGATGGAGAGGAAGAAGTCTTAGACCAAGAGTGGGTGGTATTCTGATTGTGAAACTTTCTATATACTAAGAAACCCAATCCAAGATGTGAACTCCATACTAAGGAATTTTGTGATGCAGAACAAAAGAAGACCTTATCTGAGTGAAAGGTTTAAATTTTCCAATATTCTTCAGACCTTCTTTGAGGTCCCAATCTACATTTGCCAACTCAAATCTCTTAGAAATCCTATTGCAATGAAAATTCTTTTATTTTTTTTTATCCTAGGATTCCTCAAATATAACTAATTATGATTTTTTTTCTTAGAAAAACCAATTTCATCTTTCTAGATAGATGCATTTTATAGAATGAAATGTGAGCACGACTGCTAGAATCCATAAGCAAACAAAGGATTTTTAAGAAGTGAATGGGTATGATCAGATCTAATTTACTTTTCTTCCTCTTGAGGCATCATACTTATTGAATATTGACATTGCACACATTTCTGTGATAAGTTTTATTGGAAAAAAATTAGTAAAATGAGTCACAGATTTTACTCACACAGAGTTAACTGGAGACATGTAAATATATATTAATTTCTATTAGTGAAGTTAAATTAAACAGTACTATAGAATTCATCATCGTATTCTTATATGCACAGAACATATTTTGATCATATCCATCCCCTATTACCTTTTCTTCCACTCCCCTCCCCCCGATCTCTTTCTTCTTTTATAATTTCTGATACATTCATGTTATTTTACTTAACACATAGAAATAATTAGATGATGTGGCCTATGGTATATGACAGTATCTAAAGGAACTGATGAAACATTTGGGAGCTGTTATGTGGCTTTGGAAAAGAAAAGGCTCACAGAAGGTTCAGAATGACCAGCAAGAACAATGTGCACATTTATGTATGACCAACAGAACTCTGTGACCAAAAAAAAGGAACACAGATTTTTTTTTGTATAATACTTTGCCTGTAACAGCAGAAATTCCACTTATAGGAATGCAAGTGACCAATATATGCCTGTAAGCCATTCATATATTGATCTGACAACTTATAAGAGTTCATTATAACCATATCAAGTGGAAAGTAGCCTCTTCTTGGGATGTTCCTGAAAGGTTCATGTTGAATTGACAGAATATTAGTTTTTTTACAGTCTATCCTCCTTATGTGAAACTCATATTATTTCTGCATTTGTATATGAAAATATTCCAGCATTGATGAAGGTAGAAAATAACTCAACTAGCTCTATAATTTGATGGTTTTATAATCATACTATAAAATGATTGCTCTCTTCTCTAATCCAAAACCAATAATGCTGAATGATGGTACATACTTAGCACGAGGTTTCTCAATGAGGAATGTACATGTGGGACAGTGAAGAAGGTGTTTTCAAGATTGTTCCCTAAGATGAGTTAAGTACTTCATATCTGCACAGAGTTGTACAAATAAGATCATCAGATCAGTTCCCCACTCTACATGCTACCAATTCATCATTAAAAATCAAACCTTGTGATATCCCTCTCATCAATTCAAGGGAGAATGTGGTAAACAACACAAAGTAAAGAGATTTGGAATTGCCTCTTGTAATCACCCAGATCCCTATCACCAGGCGTGTTTACAACATAGCCATACTCAAGATCAAGTGTCTTCTCCTGACCTACACAGAGAACCTAGTTGGGAAAATACTAATTTTCTATGATCCCACTCAGAAACTGTTCCAGGTCCACTGATTCTGATGATTCCCTTTCTGGCTAATTTTATCAGATTTCTTTCTGGTTTATCTTATCAGCTGACTCCTTCTTGGAACCAATTTTCTACAAGGCCATGCTTTGTCCCTTGCATTTGGTTTTGCTTCCCATTCCAAAATTCCAAAGGATGACCAAAGTCTTTAAATAAAATGATTGAGTTCTTGGCTGACCCTTTGGATGTGGAGATGTGGTCTTTCAGTTTTAAAAGATTTGTATTGTACTTACTTATTCTCAAATAATTTTCCTTGTGTCAATGAGTTCTGCAAAGTTTTACTTGCAAGTAGAATCATTTCAGTCCATTTTTTTCTGCCTATAATTTCTATACTGCATACTTTTGTAAGGGAGAATTCAATCTGCTTCTTTGGGAAGTGAAAGGGAGAGAAAGAGGGCAAGGGGAAGTGTACTGAGATTGTTTAAATGGGGATATTATATCGTTTCGAAAGTATTGGTATAGTTAAGAATGGTGTGCAGGATCCCAAAACTAACAGCAGAAAAAATACCACTAATAGTCTTAGTTTTGATTGAAAAATGAGAATAAATTGTTACTTGAAATTGGAAAGAAATCTCAGGTTTTTACTTTCAGCACAGGAGAGGGGAGCATGACAAAGAAGGGTTGTTGATTTTTTGGAAATCCATTGATGATAAAGGGACCAAATAAATTTAGATGGAAGTAAGAAGGAGCAAAGGAACTAAAGAAAGAAAAATGTTGAACTGCGAATTGATTGAGCATTACCAGGTACCATTTTCATAAATTTGTATGAGATGTCGACAAAGTAAGTGGTATTTTTAATCACCTTTCTACAGGTTAAAAAACTGAGATTCTGAAATATGAAGTAACTAGAACAAAGTCACATTTTCATCTATGACAAAAGCTGAAATTTGTAGTCCATGGGTGCTGAATTGCCAACAAGTGACACTTCTAAGACGGTCCAAAAATACGATCTCATTTATTTGAATCAACACAGTTTCTGCAGGATTCTCCAATCATCTTCATTGTGTCATTGAGTTCTTCAAAGCTCTTCTTCCAAATGGAATCAAAATATCCCCTGGTTTTCATGGACTCCTTAATGTACCTTTTGCTCACCTCCAGAAAAATGAGGCTTTCTCCATTCTTGTGAGCAATTTCAGCAATATCACTTTTTGCTGGGACTTTCATTACATTCACAAGATAGCTATGTTTAGAAACAAGATTTCCAATGCAATCTGGCTTATGCTTTACCCTGTACATACACATACATTTGAAGCAATTCTTTCTTGTAACTGTAAAATTCAATCTAAGAAATAATTTTGGAAGGTTTCAATACCTCTTACACTTATGACATAGGTAATAACTGACTGTGACCTTGTGCTTTCCAGAGACAATGAACTGTGCTTGTCCTCAAACATTGAGAAGCAATGATATTTCCTGAACACACCTGGTGGGAAAAAAAAAGGCATGTTCCTCAGTCAATGATACTAAGAGATAACAGACGATTAGATTCTCATTTATGGAAGGAAATTCAGCAAAGAATTATGTGAAATTATCCTCTCCCTTGCCACCTGATGCTGAAAACTTTATATCCCTGTCTTTGATGAAAAAAAATGAGGAAATCAGGCTTTTTGATAGACACCTGTTATATATTTATTTAGTCAGCCAATGTCTATTGGGTGTCCCCCTTTGCAAGCCAGGATACTGAGTTCTGGGTACACATTTTCAAATAAAAATGACATGCTCCCTGTCATCCTGGATCCAACACAGGAGTGGATGTATACAATAGTCTAAACACACATACCTCAAACCTCCAAATTTTACACCATAAAGTGTCATGTGAGTGAGAGTAAGAGGCTTCACAAATGTGTCCTGTACCAGGTGCTCGGGCAAGGAGAATAAAATCTAACATGACAGCACAAGTCAAGCCATGTGTTACAGTGTGATGTTGGGCCAGCATAGAGGAGGAAAAACTATTTGATCACACAGAGAAGGTAACTTTTGTAAATCATCATCTAGAGGAGGAAAGATTTTTTTAACTTCTACAGACACTGTAACTGGTTGTCAATCTTGAAATACTGTGAAGAAACATTTTGGAATCTAGAAGAGAAAATAATAAAGGAGGCTGATTTCATTAAGTTAGACTGGAATGCCTCAAATATGAAAAAACAGGTATTTAAGCTAAGTACACTCATACTATTTAGTGAGTGGAATCACATCGTGTTTAAGATGATGAAAGAAGACCATTATTGTACTAAGAAAGTGTTAAAGGAGGAGTCAAGATGAAAGAGGAAGTGAAGAATGAATTTAGAGCTCTAGAAAGAAACTCAAGGGGAGTTATTACTGCAGACTGAGAGCAGAGAGGTCCCAAGAGTGATATACTTGGCTAAAGGAGTTCAGAGATTTGTGAGGTGTAGACTGAAAATACCTGCTGAATCTGTCCTTGGTGTCCATTGTGAACATAGGGCAGTAGACTGGACCAAACCAAGCAGATTAAATGAAACCAAGTGAGTGAAAATAATAATAATAATTTTTAAAAAGAGCTTAGAGAATCAAGATAGAACCTATAAACATTTTTTAGTTTAGGTTCAAAGACAAATTTCTTCAGAAAACTGATTACAGGAGTTTATAGGACCAAAAGAACATTTGAAAAAAAAAATTGACTTTATTTATTTATTTATGTTTTTTATTTATTTAAAAAAATAAATGACAACAGAATGCATTACAATTCTTTTTACATGTATACAGCACAATTATCTCTGGTTGTATATAAAGTATGTTGACACCAATTCCTGTCTTCATACATGTACTTTGAATAATGATGTCTACCACATTCCACCATCCTTGCTAATCCGCTGCCCCCTCTCTTTCACTCCCACCCCTCTGCCCTATCTAGAGTTCATCTGTTCCTCTCATGTTCCCCCTCCCTACCCCATTATGAGTCAGCCTCTTTATATCAGAGAAACATTCGGCATTTGTTTTTTTTGGGGGGATTGGCTAACTTCACTAAGCATTATCTTCTCCAATGCCATCCATTTAGCTGCAAATGCCATGATTTTATTCTCCTTTATTGCTGAGTAAAATTCCATTGTGTATGTATGCCACATATTTTTAATCCATTCGTCTATGGAAGGGCACCTAGGTTGACTTCACACTTTTGCTATTGTGAATTGTGCTGCTGTGAACATTGATGTGGCTGTGTCCCTGTACTATGCTGATTTTAAATCCTTTGGGTATAGACCAAGGAGAGGGATAGCTGGGTCAATTGGTGGTTCCATTCACAGATTTACAAGGAATATCCATACTGCTTTCCATAATGGCTGCACCAATTTGCAGTCACACCAGCAATGTATGAGTGCACCTTTTTTACCCACATCCTCGCCAACACTTATTGTTGTTTGTCTTCATAATAGTGCCATTCTGACTGGAGTGAGACAATATCTTAGAGTAGTTTTGATTTGCATTTCTCTAATTGCTAGAGATGATGAACAATTTTATATTTTTTAATTTAAATATTCGAGACAATGGATCACGTCTCATGTTATTTAAAGATAAACCAGTAAGTAAAGAGAACTTGATGATGGAATTATCTGACTAACTAACTGTCAGATCAATATCCAGGCAAAATAGGGGGGTAGATAGAAGTTGTGGCCCAGAGAAGATGTTGAGAATTAATGGCTAACATCCCAATCATTCATTCTACTATAATAAAAATGAAAATACTTTTTAAGATGGTGCTGTGTTCTGGCCACTGCACTAAAGGCTGCCCATGCTGCGTAAGTTAGCATCCTGACCACTGTGTCCTTCATGGGGCTTTCATTCAAGTGCAGTTGACAGACCACACATAGACCAACAAAACACAAGGAAAGTAAAGGGAGAGGGAGAGAGAGAAAGAGTGACAAGGGAGGATAGCTCAGGTAGAGAAGTCAATGGAGCCTTCTTTGAAGAAGTAGTGTTTACATGGAGACCTGAGACAGACTGAGCTAGAACAGATCTGGAGGCAAAAAGAAGAAAGGCAAGAAGAAAGTTCCCCAGTGCTGTTCTTAAGTAAAACATTTGTATACTCCCAAAGGAGGCAGGTGTTAATTTACTCATGTGGGTTTCACAATCATTTTTACAAACCTGGAATACCAGGAAGAATCAATTGGCATCCCACACTAAGACACCTGACTTTAGATTGCTCCATCATAATCTTCTATTTTTTTTTTCTTAGCATTTTGAGATAAGTCTCTGCATAGTATTTGGCCTAATTATAATCTCATTATAGTACACCATTTAGTATTTTTTAATTAAAAAATTGCCTATTTCAATATCACATTCAAATTTTTTTTGCATGTAAAACTGGGTACTCGCTATATTACAAGCATGATGCCCATCTTCAGTAACTGCAGAAATACCATAACCTGATGTTTCAGCTACTAAAAAGTTCCTAGTTACTTTGGGAATGTTTTCTGTTTTATTAATACAATGATGGAGTTTACAGTTATCTAAAGTATATAATTACATCCATTAATAGTAACACTGCATTTTTACATTAATTATAATGAGAATTAATGGGTGGTTATATAAGTTTTCTGCTTCAGGGAAAAAAATTTTGTACTAATTACTCTTATGCAGCCAGGATGAATTTATGCACAAATTTATTTTGGTAATTCTTTTAGGAAATTTAGAGATTTCAGGTTCTAGAAACCATGAATTATGAGATTTAGAAAATATTTTTAGGCTGAGATATCAGAGTTCCAAATGCTAAACAAAAGTTTATTGTAAGAAGAGGCAGCTTGACTTGGAGTTAAGGAGGAGAAGACAGTCAAACATAAATTACCACCCAACATCTGCCATTCAATAGATAGCTCTTATTGAAATTTTCCCATCCTTGATTTTTCTTTTTTTTTTGTAAGTAGGGGCTGCTATAACTACTGTTCTGAGCTTACTAATTTAAAGACATAATTTTGTAGATTTTCAGCAGGCTGCAAGGCACACTGTGAATATTATTCTAATGGTAGTTGCCTATATGGAGGACAGAGAGGAAGGGTTTCTTAAGAAATGCTTAGGAAACCATTACTCCTTAAATATCCAAGCGGAAGTAAATTTATGGCTAAAAACTATGTTCTTTGAGGTCCACCAGAGAATATGGACCTAGTTGTAGCATGTGGCTGAGAGAAGCAGGAGGTGTCTGTGAGAGCTATATTTCATGGCCCATAAAGTCAGAGAGGCATTATAATTTTGAATGGAAGACCAACCACAGTTAAAAAAAATAAATTCCCTCCTGGCATGCGTATTATCCATAATAAGGCAAAATGAATTTACAGGCATCTTACTGAAATGCAGGGGAGGAAAATACTAAAATTCTTCTAGGTGCCCAGGGCTAGTTAAAGGAAAATTAATGTGTCATGGAAATTATTACTAATTTAAGACTTGCAAAATATCTTCACAGGTTTATATACAGTTTTGCTCCCTAATTCTCTTGCCTTCCTCTGCCTGTCTGTGTCTATTTCTCTTTCTCTCTCTCTCTCTCTCTCTCTCTCTCTCTCTCTCTCTCTCACACACACACACACACACACACACACACACACACAGACATTTATATTCTTCAAAGTGAAGGCTCTTGTCACAAAGAATTATAGGATACTTTTCTCCATGATGCAAAGAGATAGAAGCTTTTTATACAGTTTGATGGACTTTTACTTATTAAATTATCTAATCTTTATGACAAATATTGTAGTAATCAGGGCAGGTTGTATTGTTCCCATTTTTGCATCTGGCAGATCTTTGCCTTAGATGCTATTAAACTACATCCTCTTCTCTCATCTAATTAGTCATGAAGGTTTGTCCATTCTTTCAGACCATAAGAAAAGAGAAGGTAAAATACATGAACAGCCAGTGTGGTCAATAACAATTCTTTGTGGGAATCTGCCTTTCTCTTATGTGCTGCTTCAATTAAGAGGATATCAGCATCTTGAAAATGAGAAAACACCTTGACATTTTCCAACTCATGAGAAAGCACAGAAGCATTTGGTAATGAGATTTCCATTTCCTCCTGCTTTTCCAGCTGCAGGGTCCTTAGGAGTCCTATGCAGATGGCTGTCAAGTAAGTCTGGGAACAATATCACAAGCAGAAACTGCCTGATGGAGACAGAAAGGAAACCTTCTGTCCTCCTACAGATTACAAATGACCTCCTCTTGAAGCCTTTGCCTTCATTAGCAGAGAGTTTTTTGCTTCACATTTGGAGACATGGGCTCAAGGGATGCAAACTAATGTTCTTTAAATTGGGTTTAAGATTAGACCTCCATCCTAATGTCCCCACACATTTAGAGTCTTAAATCCTAATTTCCTCCAAAGGGAGGCTAATTTAATCTTCTTTCCAGGTGGGATCTTGAAAATGTGCTCCTACGTAGAGAGACCCTAGACTGTTTCCTCCACCTTCAATCTTTCACTTAGCAGTATGCAAATAGGCTCTCCCTCCTTTAATCAGTACACAGTGATTTCACCTGGGCCTTATGTGGTACCCTATGCATTCCATAAACAACACAATCAATAATGTAGTCCCCTAGGACTATTGTGAAATTATTAGAAAAGGAACTGTCTTGCTGATTCTCCTTGACGACTACAGAAAAATAATAAACACATATCTATAAGAGGAGACTATGGCTCTCTAGCACTTTAACAGAAGAGAGACTGGCAAAGATGAGAGGGCAAGATCAGAAGGCAAATGAAAGATCAGGGGGTAAATGTAAATCAAGATACACATGGAATTCCAATCAAACAAACTTAACAGAGTGGGAGAGCATTGTTGTTCTGCTTACGTACCCTCTTCCTTTTTTTGCACTAAAACATAAACTGGGGACTGAAACAAAATGTTGTAGATTTTAATGTCACAAAATTGTCAACATAGATCTTTGAAGGTAGGAATGGAGCAAAAATGATTGAGAGATTTCAACGCCTGCTCCTTTATCCATTCATCTATGCATTTATCCACTAGTAGTGGTACTTACTGCCAGCTTCTCTGTGGTAGGCATTGGTTTGGACACTTGGGTGGGAGCACTCTACAAAAGAGACCTAATGTCTACTGTCAGCATGAACATTTACAGTATTGTGAAGGACGTGGGTGATGAACAATAAACACAACTGCTCTGTGGAAGAGAGGTACATGCACTGAATGTTAATCTGACTCTGAGCTTTCCTCTTTTTAACCTCCCAAATCCATGCATCCACAGTACCCCTCCTCAGTAGGTTCAAAGACAAATCGGTGTGCTTGTATGTGAGGGATGAGAATGACAAATCCACAATAATTTATTTACCCAAATTCAGCAGTTACATAATTTGTAAATAAGGAAACTAAGGAAGAGGATCCATCGTCTGACTGTCATTTCATAATATTACAATTATGCTACAGTATCTCTATGAAAGCCATAGAAATGAATAAATAAAAACAGCATCACAAAATTCTTAACATAAGTTTACTTACTCTTCTGTAAGTTTTCTGTATCCTGCAAGAATTCAATCTTTTTTCCTTGTCTCCTCTTCCCTCTTTCTTTTTTTCTTGTCTCTTTCTCTTTTCCCTTTTCTTTCTATCCTACTTCCCTGCTATTTCTTAAATAATGAAATATAGGAAAGGACTCTTCAAAGCTTCTGAGAAAACCAAGATTAAAATAATTAGATGCATATTTTTATTTCTTTACCTTTTATTTTTGTTTTCCTGTGTCTCCACGTTTTTTTTTCATAAAAACAAGTTGAAAACATTTAAACCTTTTTTAAAATTTTTTTTAATTGGTTGCCTTTTACTAATTATTATATTTTATCTAAAAATCATTAAAAATTCTCAGAGATTTCCTTCACTTCCAGAGTAAAATTCTTTAATAGAGTTCTTGGATTTCTTGAACATTAGGACTCCAAACTATATTTATTGTCACATTGAAAACTGTTTTTTTTTTTTTTTCATTGCAATTAAACTACAGGATCATTAATCTTAGGGATCCCCTACATGATCTTAAAGTTCATGTTTCATGTTTCTTATCCATAATGTTTATGCTTTATGAAATGGCAACCTTCTCTTTCCATGTTATCTTTAGGATTTTCACCTCACTATCTCATTCTCTGTTTTCTCAGGACAACTTGCTATATAACCTAAGAATGCAGAGAACTTATACTATAAAGTAATGTTTTATGACACCAAAGTGTCATTGGCAGAAGAATCATAGATATATCCGGCTTCATCAAAACTAAAGAAAAAGAAAATCATGTCCGATTTATATCCAGAACATTTAACATAAGCACCTGCAACTCAGTGATAAAAATATAAATAAATGAATAAAAAAAACAAGGTAAGTGATTTTAATAGAATTTTAAGACAGGTCTCAAAGATACTTAAATAATTAATAAACAAGTTGAAATAGAAGGATTGGTGAGGATGATAAAGAATCAAAACCTTCTGTTTCTGAAAAGATTTTATCATGATACATTTGCTGTGGGAAACTGAAAATATTAAATTTAAAGTTGTCGTATGACTCAGCATTTCTACTTCTAGGAATATATTCAAGATAATTTAAAACATTCATCTACATACAAATATTTATATGTAATTCTTCATAACACCGTAATTCAGAGTAGTTAAAAGGAGGAACAAACCAAACATCTACCAGTTGGTAAATGGATCAATAAAGTACAGTAAATCCATAAAATAGGATATTAGCTATTAAAAACACTGACATGCTGATACATGGTACATAGATAAACCCTTAGGACAATATTTTAAGTGCACCAAGTCAGACAAAATGACTACATATCATATAATTTCTTGGACATGAAATATCCAGAAAAAAAAAAACAATTGTATAAGAAACAGAAAGATGGATAATAACAACTAACCTGTCATTTTTTTAAAAAAATTATTTTCTTTATGGGATCATGAAAATGTCCTAATGTTGGGCAGTGGTCATATACAAGTTTATTAAAAATGGTGAACTATGAACTTCATATCATGTGAATTATATTTCAATGAAGATGTTATTTTAAAAAAATAGCTTCAATCTCACAGTTAATTTTTGTTTAATCACAGTCTTCTCTATTATCTTAAACCTTCTCCATTATCTTAAATCCCTCCCATTGTATAGCACCACCCTTGAATCCAAAGTATTTAACATGATTCCTGGTACTCAGTAGGCACTGAAAATAGTAAAATTGTTTACAATGTGTGTCGAATTAATATTACCTATAGCAACCCTATTGTATGCTAGAACTCATAAATCCTGATGAGAGAAGGTTGTCTTGGCCACATTTAGGAGAAAAGATAGCTGTTGAATATTTTTTTAAATTAAATTCCCTCTTATTTCCTGATATCTGAAGTAAAATGAATTCCATTAATTAGTGATCATCATTCCACATGATAGAAATAGTCTACAGCACAAAGGTAAAACAATAAAATAGATACATTTACAAAATACATTAATCTCCTGTTTGTGTTTAGCCCATTTTGCTTGTATGTTGCTTAGCTAAATCTTTCTACAATTACTCAGGTGACAAAAATCAAGTCACAGTTGTAGTCATTTACTCAGCAAGGGACTTTGGGGAAATGATTGCTTCTAGCCTGCTTTATAAAGAGTTTTTATGCTGAAACAGTGGCAATTATCTTTTGTACTATTGTCATTTGTGTTTTTGACCAATAAGTGCAAAATCACTGGTTGACAAAGACATGCTTTGCTAGCCCAACATTCCTGGCAATTGATAAGCTAAGCTGGCCTGGGAATTGCCCTCCAGTGACAACAGTGATATCCTAAGCTGGGTCGTCTTGCAGTTTATTCTGATTCACTTTATAAGTTCAGAACTTTTGCATTTTAAAATTCTGGCCTATTTTTAGAACATTTTTTTTCTTTTTGCAAGGTGGAAAAAATGTACATTTCAAAATATCACCCAGGACTCAAAATATTAATGGAGATTTTCCTTAATCACTAGAAATTTAAAACAAAATAATAACTGACATTCTACAATAGCTACCCCATATCAGGTGCTTTTCATCTCAGTTTACAGATGATTCTCCAATTTCTGAGATGTGTAATCAACAGGGTACTGATTCTAGAACAGTTTTTATCATTAAGCAATGAAATGGAGGACTTTATGTTTAATTAAATAAACTAGATGAAGAAAAACAAGTTCCACATATTCTCTCCCATATGTAGAAATGAGAAAAATTTGGCTGGACTGTAGAGTAATGATTGATAGAGGTTGGAAAGGCCATGTACATGTGTGTGGGGGATCTCAGGAGGTTGATTTGATCAGAGCATGCTGAATGCATATCTAGAAATCTCACACAGAACCCCATTAATATATACAATTAATACAGGTTAATGAAAAATATAATTTTTTAAAAAAATAATTGAGCATCGAATAACTGAATATGTCATTTGGTTCTTGCCCTTGTTCTTCCCTGATTCAAAAAAAAATCTCAGCCTTTATTTTATCAGGTATATAGAACACTTATTTCTCTTAAGATGTAGACTATTACTTTTATCCAAAAAAAAAAAATCTTCAGAAAAATACCTCTTACATTCTGACTACACTGAGTCAAGGCACAGAATTCATATGGCTCAAGAAGAATTCCTTAGATTTTTGAATGATCTTAAAAACTGAATTTAACATTGTGAATCTATTTCACTATTCAAGTTAATTCTTTTACAATCCTTCTGAATTACATATTTTATTCTGAACAATTTCACCTAAGTTAAATAAATAGAAAATGTCTACAAACTGTGGAGGCAGATATTTATTTACTTTTTAAAGAATAAAATCAATAAAGCTTCAAAAGTTGAGAGCTCCATTATATACTTTCAAAATAGGTAATTTTTCCCATATGAGTGTTGCCTTCCTTTTAATTAGAGATCTGAAGATAGGAACAGGACCTCAGAGTCTATGTCTTAGTTTGGCATCTAGAATCTGATCTGTGAATTACTGTTTGAAACAGAAGAGTATTTTTCCACATAGTACACCAAAATCCTAATTTGGACAACTTGTTAAGCCAGCCCAAACACCAGTAATTATGTTAATAAATATTCCAAAGTTTGAAATAGAAGGGGAATCACTGGAAAGAACCCAATGGGACCAAGAGTAAGCATTCATATAAAAGCTAAAGATGACAAATGAGAGTTATATGTGGTGTCATCTCTACTCTGTTCATAGAAAACATTATTCAACTTCTTAATATGACCCTCTAGATCATGCCTAGATCATTCTCTGGATACTTTCTCCATAGTAATACCTGCAATCCTTCCCTTGTGTTCCCAGCCACAAAATCTTTCTGTTTGCTTCTGGAATAGGCAAAGCTCTTTTATGCATTAAGGCCTCTCTCTGAAACTCCCTCCCTTACAATGTTGGCTCCTACCCAGTACTCACATTTCAATATCATCTCTTCAAAGCCTTCCTTATCATTATTGTATATTATTTGTTGTTGGTGGTGGTGTTGTCTTTCTCTGGCATTTTATTTGAAGTCGTTTGCATTGGTTTACTTGTGTATCCCTGGCTCTGTTGTTGGAAATAAGCACTAGGAGAGCTACATCTTCCAGTGATTCCGCATTGACCTGGTGCCAAGAATAGAACCTGGCTCAAGGCAGATGCACAATAAATATTTCATAAAATATTGGATTATACCTTGAAAAACAGTCTAATAGAGTGATCGATAGCATAATATCTGGAGCCACATTGTTATGGTTGAAATATTAGGTGTCCTCTAAAAGCTCATATGTGAGCTAGGAGTTGTAACACACACCTGTCATCCCAGTGGCTCAGAAGGCTGAGGTAAGAGGATCACAAGTTCAAAGCCAGCCTCAGTAAGTTAGTGAGGCCCTAAGCAATTCAGAAAGACCCTGCCTCTAAATAAAATATTAAAAGAGCTAAGGATGTGGCTCAGTGGTTGAGTGCCCTGGGTTTAATCACTGGTTAAAAAAAAAAAAAAAAAAAAAAAAAAAAAAACCTCATGTATGAGACAATTCAAGAAAGTTTAGAGGTGAAATGATTGGATTATGAGAACTTTAACCTGATCAATATGTTAATCCCCTGATAAGGATTAATTGAGTGGTAATTGCTGGTAGGTAGGTAGTGTAGCTACAGGCAGTTGGTCCCTGGGGCCATGCTTTGGGGTTTAAGTGGGGTAGTCTCTTTCTCTGCTTCCTGGTGACCACATCTTGAGTCACCTTCTTCCACCACACCTTGGTTCTCAAAGAATGGAGTTAGTGGATTATGGACTGAGACTTCTGAAACCATGAGACCCAAATAAAAGTTTCCTCCTCTAATTGTTCTTGTCAGGTCTTCTAGTCATGGTGGTGGAAAGGCTAACTAGAACAGTATATTTTGTTTTTCATTGATTGCAGAAATCCTTCCTATGATTTCTTAGATAATTACACATTAAAATAACCATGCACAATTCACAGAAAAGATGGCCCAGAATAAAACCATAGCTGAGAGCGTTGGTAGTTTACAGCTTCAGGGACATACATTTAATCTCCATGTTATTTCTGGGTTCCTACCACACCCTCCCTAATAACCTCCCCTCCCTATCTGGATTCAGTAACAGTGTTCTCTTCCTTGAAGGCGTTACCACCCCCAGCTTGTGGTGGTTCTATCTTCATGCTTAGCTGCCAAAGTCAGTGGGTTGCCAGTGATTCTGTTGCTCAAACTCGCATCTAAGGGTTTAGATAAGTAGAAAATACAAAAGAACAATTTGTAAACACATGTTTCTATAGCTCTGAACACAATGTGGGAGGAACAAAAGGGAGTCAGAACTCCCTGATCTAATCTCTTGAATTGTAAAGAAGGCATGACAATTTTGACTTATCTAATTGTGCAGAAATGAAATTCACACACAATATGACTGATGTTTGGTTTCTGTGCATTATTTTAGCGTTTTCCTCATTTAATAAAACACAAAGTAAATAAAAGAAATAAAATTATTTTGTGATTTTTTAGATGTTTTCCTTTGAACATTTCACTGGTAGGAACATGTTGAAAGAAAAAAAAAAAGCTACTAGCTGAGCACTGTGTTTCACATCTATAATCCCATCAACTTGGAGAACTGCAGAGTCAAGATCATTCTTGGCAATTTAGCAATACCCTGTCTAAAATTAAAAAAATTTTAAAGCCCAAGATGTAACTCAGTGGTAGAGAGCCTCTGTGTTCAAATCCCCAGCACAAAACAAAAACAAAAAAAATTCAGTCAGTGAGAGCTGAGGATGTGGTTTGGTGGATGTCAGAGGTCCTGAGTTTAATCCCCAGAACAGGGGCACAGAAAAAAGGATCAAGTGTAGTGAATCTCGAGAGACTTGGTCAAGGAATAGGGATATGTATTTATTCTCTCCACAAAATGTTGTATGTGTGGCATCTTCCACGAGTACTATACTCCCTGTTGAAGAAATAAAAATGTTAAAGCACAATGAGTTAGAAAGGGAAATATGATACAGAAAGAAATCCTTACAATAACTTGAGACTGGAACAAACTCTTCAAATTTCCAAATTACATTGAGATAACATGTTGTCAAATGAAGCCCATTCTTCTCGTCTGTTGGCTATTTTGAGAATTGAGTCTGGAAATGAAAAAACCCAAGTAGGAAGAATAACTTGGAAATCCTGCCAATGTGACTTGTTAGAGAAGGAATAATATTTTTTTAATATGAAGTCTTGTGTTATCATTAGGAAATTTAATTCTCCTTTTGGGGACTCAAAAACTTCTGTTAAAAATAATGGATTTGAACAAGAAATATCTAAGATGTCTTTTAGATCTTACAGTCTATAACTACTCAAACCTGTCTCAGAACCTGTCCTGTTATTTTTTAAGCATATTTTTCAAATTTATTAATTTTCTATTTAATCTAAAGCATACACATAGTTTTCTAGGTCTTAATGCTTTGAGGCCTGTGTATGTGACTGGGCAAATTGGTATTATAAAGAAGAGAGAAAAAATACGTTGAGAGAAATAACGTGGGAATGCCTAATTTTTAGAGTTTTACGTGGGTTCTTTTCTTCTAGGAAAACATTATAAATCAACTGCATGGTGAGAGTATATAATTTACTTTTTAGAGTTATTTTGTAAGCGTGGTGAAATAAATTAGCATAGAGTTGTAGAAGAGGAAAGAAAAACATGATGAACAACACAAGATGTAGTGTTGTCTTGAGAACTAATTAACTTAACTTTGTACTGCAGGGACATACAGCCAAGGGCCTTGGCGGTGGCGCCTCTCCCATCAGGGTAACAGTTCTGATACTACACATGCTGCTAGAAAACACAACCAAATCTCACAGTTTGCTCTTTCAGTGTTTGCAGAAATTAATAGACACGCAAAATGCAATTTCTTAAACCGGTGTCTGTCATCAATTCTTACACTGATCATATATATATATATATATATATATATATATATATATATATATATATATAAATAAAAGATCATATATTCTTACACTGATATTATATATATATATATATATTATGTATATATATATATGTATATATATGTGTGTGTGTGTATATATATATATATATATATATATATATATATATATATCAGGAACCAAAGTCAACGTAGCCTTAATGTCAAACTTCCATTCCAAACCATCAGTAAGGTAACACTCTTCTGAGTAATTGTCCACACTATGGCAGGCCTTTATTTACTGATGAATTTAGCACATAACAAAATGTGCTAATATTGCTCATATTACAGAGGTCACTTTGCAATCTAAAAGGGAAGGAGCATGGTAAACAAATTTGGTGGAAATCTATCTGAGTGATGTGATAAGGACCGGAAATTGGCAATGAGTTGATTATTGTGTCATATTGTGTCATCTACTTAATTTTTATTCATTTCTGCTTTAGTATGAATGCTAGGGGATGACATCTGTGGACTGCATTGTCCAGGTTCCTTTGGGTACCAGTCAAGTTTAGACCAATGGCAGGCACCAGTCACAGCTTGGAAAGATAGAGGAAAGAGAAGTCAGGGCATCTTGTTCTCACTTCTCCTTCTGGAATGGCTGTGGTTAGGCAAGGACTGTATCACTTTACCCACAGTCACAGCCCCTATGAAGCAAATTCTCTTTCAAAACTCCAGACCTGGTCATCACTGTCAGAAGCTAGATGTTTCATGATTCCTTGCAGGTTTTCTTAGGAAAACATTATAAATCAACTGCATGGTGAGAGTATATAATCATTCATACTTCTGTACATGGCCCTTCATTAAATTCTCAGCTTTGTGTCTCCTTGCTTCCTGGAGGAATCCTGACTGATAATGATGAAGAAAATTAAAAACATGCTTACTGGGCACAGTGATGCACACCTATAATCCCAGTGGCTCAGGAGCCTGAGACAGGAGGATCGAGAGTTCAAAGCCAGCCTCAGCAATGGTGAGGCATTAAGCAACTGAGTGAGATCCTATCTCTACAAAATACAAAATAGGGCTGAGGATGTGGCTCAGTGGCCAAGTGTCCCTGAGTTCAAACCCTGATAGTCCCCCCCAAAAAATGCCTAAACTGGGGACCAAAATGAGCATTTGAAACATAAAGAAAAATGTTAATTTAAACATATAGCACTTTCTGCAGTCTTTTGATATAAGGGAAATGCATTTTCATAGAGTATGTGCCTATTTATTAGAATTCAAATTTGCCTTTATTACATGATTCGTACACATACATGATTCAGTTGCTGATTTCAGTTTCATCAGAGTGGGATGAAAACCTATCCTTGTAACACAAGCATCTCATCCATCTGAAATTTCTCCCACTCTTTTCTATTGTTGCACACTCATCTGAAGTAGAAGCACTTTTTTTGTAAAGCTCTTCATCACATTTTTGTAAACTATTCCATTTTGGTTTTCATACCTGGAGCAACACTTTCATTCTTGTCTACAATTAAATATTACCTAAGCCAAATAAAATACAATAAATAATCTCAATGCAACATACAAATGGAATAAGCCAGGCTGGAAACAAACGCCAAACATTTGAATAAACAACCAATGCAAAGTGTCAAGGTATCAGAGAGGCCTATTGGCCTTGTGCATTTTTTTTCCCAGAAAAAATACAGTATTGATTAAACCTATTAATGTTTTGGTTAGGTAGAAGGATATCATAGTAGTTTTATTTTATAATTTAAATATTTAAAAATAAAATGGCTAAAAAATATAAAAGTATTAAAGAGTGTGCATCTAACAGCCTCACAGAGGGAAGGCTGGGAAATTTGCCCTATAGAGGTAATATAAAGTTGATAATCCAAAGCAGAAATAGAATTGAGCTAGGCAAAGAGGAAATGAAACATATTACCCTAGGAAAAGTAACATGAATGATATTGCTATATAAGGGGGAGCATCAAACTTGGAGCAAAAGAGTAGGTTCAGGGAAGACAGGAAGGCAGGCTCACCATGTGATATTGCATAACCTGTAAAGTTAGATATTAAGATGCAACTCATTGGAGGAACGAGGGTTAAATGAGCTGGTGCACATAATAAGTTTTCACTAATGACTTTCTACTTATAGAATTTAATCTGCACTTGCTGATACGGGAGAGAATGGATTTTTCTCCGATTATTACCAAAGTCCCAAAGACACAAGGTACATATTCCAAAGTATAACTCACCTCGATTTATAGTGGTGAAAATTTCAAATTTGTAATAAGGCAGCAGCTATTCAGTTGATCATTATTGAATTTGTCATGAATGATTTATTTCAAAATATGAAGAAAACACTGTAAGGTGCTACAAATCTGTGGAAAAGTTTAATATTAGCCCCACAGTAATGATGATAATTGCCAACATCATGTCTATTATTTCTCAGAACTGCTTCAGTTGCTCTTAAATAGACCCATCATAGGTATGCAGAAGAATTATGTTGCTTAGTGTGACTTGGACTGATCTCTGCCTAAAGCTACTCTGTGGTCATTAAAACTGGAACAAAGGCTGATGATCACCCACTCTGGATTTCACATCTGACTGCCAGTCTCCCTGCGGTCCCCTCCTCCCTGTCCACTTTAATTCTGTAGCTGTGAGAAAGGCAATATCCTGCTTGTGATATTGGGCTGAGGAAAATCTAACAGGCTTGAGAACTGAAAATTTGTTTTGTTTTGAATTTTAAGGTAATATGCTGTGGTTAATTTCTCACTTCTGAAAAATATTGCTGTGTAAATGCCTGTAAATTATTCTTGAAAAAAATGCCATATAAATCCCTGTGCTCCTTTTCTTTGCAGCATTACAATGTGCATGTAAGACTTGGATGCTGATTTAAAATTCTCTGAGGTGAAACCGAAGCCACAAATCCCACATATAATGTGCTACTGGATGTTGTTTGCAGGAGAGAGTGGGGGGAATTTACACCCTTACTCTACACTTGTCCAATGAAAAGGATTGGGGTAATATGTTTGGATCAGAGTTCCAAGAGATGGTATATTTTATATTTTGCTGTGGGTAGCATCATTTTATATATATGTGCTCATGGTTTCTTCGATATGATATCTTGGATATTCATTAAAATGCTTATTGATGGTTTAATACATGAGACATCTGTGGCCATATTTCAATAATCTTTAAAGCTGAGTGATAAATATACTAGAATTCATGATACTATTCTCCCAGTTTTCAGGTGTGTTCATACCAAGTTTTGCTGTATGATCTGCTGGCTTGTTTTTGTTTTGAAGTTCACCCGGCATAGCTCTGGTTAGGGCTCTCTCCTACTGTGCACTGTCTCAGATTAAACACAGCCATCAAATACACAATTCATTTCTTCTCCTTCCTCTTTTCTGCTCACCTGTGCACAGGCTAAACAGTGGTCTCATGTTCCACAGAGACTCTTGGTTAAGTTTGGCTTTAAGGTTAGGAAAGTGGTTTCTATGGGCATTGGAATTAATATCCTTGTTCGACCAAAATTCATGTGTTGAAACTCTGATCCCATGTATGAGGGTATTTGGAGACAAGGCCTGTGGAAGATGACTAAGTCATGAGGTAGAGTGCAGCCCTCATGACAGAATTAGTGTCCTTCTAAGAAGAGACATGATAAAGTTGACTTTCTTCCTCTCTTCACCACAGAAGTATATAACAAAGAGGTAGTTACCTATGTACCAGGAAAAAGGCTTCTGATGAGGACCAAGAACACTACCACACTAGTATCCTGATCTCACACTGCTGATTCATAAAACATGGAGAAATATACATTGTTTAAGCTACTCTGTCTACAATATTCTGTTATAGCAGCCCAAATTAAGATGATGTCAATCTATCTTATCCCTCAGACCCAACCCATGTCCCCTATCTTCATTTCCCTGATTTCCACAAAGAGCATTTTCTCATATAAGAATATGACACAGGGTCTTGTGATGTTTCTCCCTTGGAGATCCCACAGGGAGAAAGGGTGGCCAAATGAAGACAGTATCTACATAACAGGCCTCAACTTGATGTAAACTTAGCAGTAGCAATCCAGGGTCCTGTTCACATGATGATGATGTTGATAGTGGCACCATGTTGCCAGTCCAATCACAAATTTGAGACTTACCTTCAGATTCTCTTTTTATTTCCAAATATTCAACTAATCTCCAAATTTTGCCAACTTCTCTGCAACATGCTTGAGAAGTTCTGCTTCTTATCCATCTTTACTTGCTTGAATTCAGACCTGATTTTCTCTCATCTGAAGCATTCTGAGGGCTCACAGAGCAGACACTATCTCCCACCCATCACCAAAGCGTTTATTCTCTGGTCACAGTTGTCCTCCTAATGTGAACTACACAAGCAGTGAATCACACACCTTGTGCTTTCACACCTCCATGTCTTTATGCTTCATGTTCCTTCTGCCCTGTCTTCATTTACTTAACAGCCCATTTCAACTTCTTTTTTTTTTTTAAAGAGAGAGTGGGAGAGAGAGAGAGAGAGAGTGAGAGAGAGAGATTTTTTTTTTTTTAATATTTATTTTTTAGTTCTCGGCGGACACAACATCTTTGTTTGTATGTGGTGCTGAGGATAGAACCCGGGCCGCACGCACGCCAGGTGAGCGCGCTACCGCTTGAGCCACATCCCCAGCCCCTCAACTTCTCTTCTTAAACTCAACTCACTCATCTCCAAAGTCTCCCCAATATATTTGTTCATATAGTTCCTTCTTGCAGATATAGATATCATTCTATACCTCACTTGCTGCCTAATAGTTACTAAATTTTTGAAATGTAGCTTAGATGGAAAGAGTGTGAAATCCTAGGTACAGTGACAGTGAATAACCATGCTATCCTATTAATTATCATAGTCATATAATATTATTTGCTTGATTTTCTTAAATTTATTTGTATAAATTTTTGTTCATTTTTCTTTGAGAGTTTATTTTCCTCAAAGAGAGAGGTATTTGTTTTGTTTCCTTGTACTGGGGTACCAGGGATAGAACTCAGGGACACTTGACCCCTGAGCCACATCCCCAGCCCTAGTTTTGTAGCAGGGTCTCACTGAGTTGCTTAGTGCCTCGCTTTTGCTGAGGCTGGCTTTGAACTTGCAATCCTCCTGCTCCACCTCCCAAGCCGCTGGGATTACAGGCATGCACCACCACACTCGGCAAAGACAGAGCTTTTGACCCTACCAGTATGACAAAAGATGAATAAAGGACAGCTCTGTTAAGCAAAATGTTCAAAAAAGTACTTGCTTTTTTTTTTTTTTTTAATTTAGGATTGATACGCAAGGGAAATAAGGTACTAGTCAAATAATGGTAAATGTCCCTGGGCAGTGTTATGACTTGGATGATTAGGTGTATTCCCCAAGGATTCAAGTGTTAGAAACTTAGTCTCTAGTGTGATGAGATTAAGAGGTGATAGACCTTGAAATGGTGGGTCTCAGTGTGAAGTGTTTAGGTCACTGAAGGTGCTGCCTTGGGAGTAAAAAGGTAGTTACTATGGAAGCCCAGTTTTTGTTACAAAATTACAAGACTGACCCCTCTTTTCTCTTTGGCTTCCTATCTCAGCATGTGATTTCTCACTCTCACACCCATTTTCACCATGATGCCATGTATCATGACATAATGTAGCCAAGGGGACCTCTCCAGAGTCAAGTGGATGTGGGTGTTGGACACCAAACCATGAACTAAACTAGCCTATTTTCTTTATATTCAATTTCAAGTATTTTGCTATAACAATAGAAATTGGAATAATACATAAAGTAACATTTAGTTGGGGGTTTATCACTGAAGGTGGATTTTGGATGATGAATTTACAAAAATGAATATAAGAAAGTAGAACAGGTTTGAGCCTGGAAATAGGGCAATGAATGAAAGTTAATGTTTATTGATTATCAGCTGCAGATCTAATGTATTAATTCATTCAACAGTGTCTTTCTAGTTGAACATTTATCTTGTGCCTGGAATGGAGTCAGAGTTTAGAGTTTTAAAAGTCAATCAAATTGTTCATCAACTTATGATGAAGGTTTTGTCCTCACAGAACTTAAAAATCAACAGAAATATAAATAATTCATCAGTACGCCAAAGCTTGACAAGTGCTTTCATAGAGGAAATAACAGGGATGTTGGGGACATGGCAGAATGAACAGAAACTGTGGTTAATTCCTCTTTGTTGGGTCTGTCTCATTGGTCCATGGGGACCATGGCATCAAGGCTAAAAGGAATTTACTGTAGGCAATATGACTTCTTTTTTGTGGGCCCGTAATGTTTTGAACTGTGCTTCATACATGCTGCCATATGAAAGGAAAGAGAACTAGAATTGAAGAAAAAAACTGTAAATGCAAGACCCAGTTCTGCCATCTTACTATTGTGTAACCTTGAATCAAACACATGAGATTTTTTGGCTATAAAATGTAACCACTGATAACTGATCTGGCAGATTCTCAGAGACTCAATTAAGATAATAAAGGTAAAATAAATACTTTGGAAAGACTGAAAGCCATGTGGACTTTGTTGTGTATATCACTGCCAATGTGAACTAACCTAGAAATCTGGAACTAAGCAGATTAGGTCTTAATATAAGTTTAGATATCTAAAGGGATAGATAATTACAGTCACCTAACTTCCCAAAGTTCTCTATTATCAAACTAAAGCTTGCCTTTGTTTTTAAGGTTTTATCTTTTCTTTCCTGAAAGGATCAATTTTCAGAAATAAAAATCAAAGCAGTTTTGTTAGTCTTTATCTAGGACTCTGATTATGAAATGTCCATAGGTAATCATGAGACTGATGCTGAAATAGGGTTGGATCTTTCCAGACCCTTCCTGAGCCTTCTCCCCTGTTTGGTATGCCTGTCTGCAATCTGCTTTGCCATGTGTGTGTGTGTGTGTGTGTGTGTGTGTGTGTGTGTGTGTGTGTATTTTTAACCTGGGATCTTCTTGTAGGATAGATTTTGGATACTGGAGTTGTATTTGCCTGCATGCACAGAAATTAGAATTGTCTGTTTATAGTTTGCCTCTATCAGATCGGGGATTACCAGTGAAAACTAATGACAAGCTGCTCCAGGACTATGAAATCCCAGTTCCCTGTCCTTAAAGTTCTGAGTTGAAAATGATATACCAAAGCATACCTGTATATCAGGCTGAAGCTGAGACAGTGCTTAAATTTGCAGCCTTTCTCCTGTCTGTCCAATTTAGTTTATCTATGTTGTTCTGGAACACTTTCTTAATAAATGACCCTGATCTTAGGGTCTGTTTCTGAGGAATCAGATCTAAGACAAAGTCCCTTAATTTAGAGAAGTTAAAATGCATATACTCTAAGAAGTTGGCTAAGTATCTTGGAATGAATTCGTAGAAGTACATGGAGGAAAAAAAGAGCTATAGATTAGAGACAGTTATTTGGTAGCAATAGAGATACTATATTGAAAGTTTCCCTTTTAAGAGCAGGTGGGCGTCTACTGTTATTCAATGTTGTAGTAGCAATTTATCAAGTTTTATGTGATATTTTTTGTTGCAGTCATCAGGGGTTATAAGGCATGACTTTTCAAAATTCTAGAAGAGACATATTTGACAATAGTACAAAACTGGAATTTTATATTGCACTTATTATGTATGGTCTCCATAATTTATAGTGTGAACCTCAGATTTACTCAACATTCGTTGTATTCTGTACATTATCTTATTTAATTCTCATCACAACCTTGTGCAACAATTATTTTCAGTCTCATTTGAAGATAAGGTGATTTATGTCAAAGCAATACAATAACTGATGCAGAAATACACACAGTAAGTGACTGATTTATTGCAGCCTAAATCAAGTGCACTCCAAACTGTGTGCTCATTGTATTATGCTGTTTTTCCTAAGTAGGACACACAAGACAAGAATCATTCAAAAACAAACAATTGACAACTTTTTTCCAAGTTATTTAATAAATTATGGGTGAAGAAAAATTTAGAGTTTAACTCCATTAAATTGAATGATGCAGCTTCCCCACATTTGCATGTATTTTACCTACATACAGAAGTATTTTGTTGTTGTTGTTAGTACTGAGTGGTAGTTAAATGCATGCGAATCTCATTCTCTTGTACCACATATATTTTACAGCAAAATCCCTGGCAGAACTGACATATGGATAATATGGTTTGAGAATATGAGACATGGTCTCTATCTTCACCTTAAAAGAGTGAAATGATTGTTATCTAATTCTTATCATCAGCATGTAGCAAAATAGCACTGAGTTAAAAATCCCAGCTCCAACACCTAATCATTTTGAGATTCTGTGCAAACTAACTTTGTGAGTCTAACATTTCATTATGGGTAAAATGGGGATGACAATACTTTCAGGAGTGCTTCTCAAAATTTGCAGACTATGTTTGTTCAATGTATGTAAATACTACATTTTGTTTATCCATCCATCAATTCATGGGCACTTGGGTTTCTTTCCTGTTTTAGGTATTGTGAATAATGAACGTGTGTACAAGTATTTCTTTGAGACTGCTCTGAATTCTTTTAGGTATCTACCCTGAAGTGGAGTTGCTGTATCATATGATTTTATTTTTGATTTTTGGAGGAGTTGTCATACTGTTTTCCATAGCAGCATTACCAATTTGCATTCTTAACAAGGAAGTATATTTTGAGCTGGGCAAATGGTGCATGCCTGTAAACCCAGCAACCTAGGAGGTTGAGGCAGGAGTATCACAAATCTGAGGCCAGCCACACAAACTTAACAAGGCCCTAACCAACTTAGTAAAACCCTGTCTCAAAATTAGAAAAAAGAAAAACAGGGACTAGGGATGTGGTTTAGTGGTAAAGTTCTGAGTTCAATCCTCAGTAAAAAAAAATTAAAAAGGAGGGGGGATGATTTGAGATCTGCTAAAACTTGGATGAACCTTAACATTATGCTAAGTAATTTAAGCCAGTCACCAAAAAAAAAAAAAAAAAAAAAAAAAGACATTGTGTAATTCCATTTGTGAGAGGTGTGGTCATAGCCACAGAGCTAGGAAGCAAAATGGTGATTACCAAGGGCTAAAGAGACAGGCCATTAAGAGTTCTTTTTAATGGGTACAAAGCTTCAGTTTTACAAGAGTTTTGGAGATGGATGGTGGTGATGGTTGCACAATATTATAACAGTGTTTGAACCTTTGAAATGTGCAAAAATGATTAAGATTGAAGGTTGTATGTTAAGTATATTTTGTCACAATAAGAAAAAAAGATTTTGAAACCCCCAAACAATAAAGCAAAAGAGCAAGTGACAAAGTGAGACTTATCTGGGCTAGACAAGAAAAGAGAGAGAGAGAGAGAGAGAGAAACACTTATGTTTTTAGGACAATACTTGATTTTTAAAAATTGCTAAAGAAATGTTGATTATTTATTTACTTTTTCATGAGTCTCAGAAATGCAGATTAAAACTTGAGAAATGTCTTTAAAGACAGACAAAGCCACAGGAAGATTCAGAGGAGGTTAAAACCACTCCTATTGGAATTATTACCCCTTGTTAAGAGGCAGACTTTCTGGAAGGGCTGGCTGGAAAGAGGCACAGTGCTAGGTGATGGGCCTCCTTGAGTGCAGTGGGAGTCTCTTCCCTGAGTGTGGGGTACTGGGACTTCCTGAGTGTGCTAGGGGTGGACATCCCAGAGTGTGAGGCGTTAGTCCTCCTTTAATAAAGCAGGCACTTATGCTCAGAAAGCAGGAAAGAGAAGCTACCCCTATTTTCTTGGAGAGTTTATTAGTATTTTTAAGCAATTGAAAGAGATACGAACTAGACACAAAAGTAGATTTCCTTAGACGTATTTTCAGACATTTACATTTTCAGTAGTTATTTTAGAGAAATGAAGTTCAACAAGAACAACAACAAAAACTCTCAGTTTCTTTGATTGTCCACTGAACAAAAGCCAAATGCAATGCAGAGGCAAAGGACATTCTTTCAACTCCCTGGAAGTAAAAGGCTTTTGTGTATTTTCTGGATTTATTTGAAAAATAACAGAACAAAGACAGAGCTTGTTTATTTCAATCCCTGTGATGTGCTAGTAGCGTTTCTCATTTAGTAATCCATATAGAGGAATCGTTGTTGCTCTTTGTTCTGGTCTCTTTCCCACCAAACAGCCTCAGACCACATCCTCAGAAGAAGATTACCAGACCTTGTCTTTGATTCATTTGAAAGGCTGTAATTGGGCAACTTCAAACCCCATTTGAAACCTTTCTGTGATACTTGAAGCCCCACTTCTGCACAAAGGTTTCTGTTAAGTCTTTCCTAAGAGAGAGTCTCATCACCACGACCTAATGATGGGCTGTGGATGTGTGGAGGTCTAGGAAAATCCAGCCTAGGAACACATCATACTTCTAAAACCCATCTACAACTTTATTTGTAGAACAACACCGAGAATGTGATGGATCTCTGTGCTTTAAAAGATTGGTGGAATTTAAGAAATAGGCTAGAACCCATGAAGTTTGTTTTAACCCAGGGTTCGACTCCTGCCTGTCTCCCAAGCAAAATGATAATGGCAAGAACTCAAACCTATTTTAATCATAAAATTGGACAAGGACAAATGGGGGGAACTTTTTTTTTTTCTTAAGTGAGCCCTTAGTTCTTGATCATTTAGGAGGAAAGAAGTCACACTGTGAAGCCATCAGTGTCTCTCTGGTGGGACTCTGGCAGTGTGCAAGCCTCTTTCTCTCCTCAATCCCTCTAGTATTCATTTTCTTAAGTGCTTTGTCCTCCTTTCCTCTTTTTTCTAGAAGCCTAGCAAGGGTTATCAATCATCCAATGCTGATCTAATGCTTTCCTGGCAGTTAGTAATTAGATTTGTTTACATGGGATTCCATAGTGTCCAATACATGTTCTCCCGCCACCACCACCAGAATTACTACCCTTTAGTTTTGTTTTGTAAATTAGATTATCATTTTCATCACTGTAACAGGCATATATGAACATTTAGAAATCCAGAAAATACAAAATATATCAGTCTCAACAGTCTGAAGTCATTATTGTTTTCTTCCAATACATAGAACATTTTGCAGTTCTACCATACCCGGATATCATTATATATATATATATATATATATATATATATATATATATATATATATATATATATAAAATCATGTTTTACCATGAATTTTTGGTCCAATATGCAACTAGTATTTGAATTGACTTACAATATTTTAACATAAACAAAATCTGTATGTTACTATTGTATTTTATAAGCTAAATGTACTAACACCTGTTAAACTAAGAAGCTGAATAAGATATGATTGCTTTATAGTGTTTATTATAAACATAATAATATAGTCAACCATTGTTTGTGGGTTTTGCGTGTGCGTGTGTTTGTTGCATTAGTAAAAGTTATTATTATCTTTTGCTTAAGACTGAGACATTTTTAGGATCCTTGATACATAACTTCCTATTGCTATAAAATAGATTTTACTAACTTCCACCAAGTTTCATAAAGAGTCTATCATCTATTACTGTATAATTTCTAAGCACTTCCATTAAAAATTCCATAGGAAGCCTGCTTGGGACAACCTGTCTGCTCTGGAAATAGCCTTGCTGAATGATTAGATCCTAGCTGAAATGACTTGATAGTTATTTACCTACATCATCTATTTTACTTTTAGAATTGCAACCTTCAAGGTTTAAATAATCACCATATATTTATTCTGTCAGAACACATTTGACATTATCATGAAAATACACACAGAATGACACCCCCCCAGTCCTCAAACACAACTATATAGAAGCATCAATTTTATCAAAAGGCTCCTTAGATAAGCACCCCGTGGGGAACACATGTCTGCTTCAGTTTTGATAGATTCCTGAGATAACGCTAAGTATTGCTCATACTTTGAGGTCATTACAAAATGCTCATGACAGCAGGGTTCCAGGTGGCAGTCAGCCATATGCAGTTCTTTTTTGGCAGGACTATCAGTTTGGTAAGTTTTTTGTTTTAAACACTATGGGGGACAGCTCATTCAGTTCAGTTTGATCATTCACTATTTATTGGAGCTGGGGCAATGAGAAAATCAGTATTATTAACTTCTGAAGTATTATGCTGGAATGTATACATAAAAAGAGTGTTATCATGTGTTAGTCAGATCTCCCTCACTATAATAAATACCTGAGATAATCAACTTATAATGATAAAAGATTTATCAAGGGAGACTCTCCAAATCCCCTCCTTTGGGGATATATCTCCAATGACCTAAAGACCTTTCATAAGGCCCTATCTCTTTTTCTTGTTTTTTGTTTGTTTGTTTGTTTGTTTTGTACCAGGGATTGGACCCAGGGGCACTTAATCCCTGAACCACATCCCAGCCCTTCTTCTTTTGTATTTTGAGACAGGGTCTTGCTATGTTGCTTAGGGCCTTGCTAAGTTGCTTATGACCTTGCTAAATTGCTGAGGCTGGCTTTGAACTAATAATCCTCTTGCCTCAGCATCCTGAGCCTCTGAGATTACATGCATGTTCCACCACAGAGGTAGAGGCCCTACCTCTTAAAGATTCTACCACCTCCCAATAGTGCAACCCTGAAGCCAAAGTCTTTAATGTCCCCCTTAGGGGGACATTCAAGATATTTAAGATCAAAACTATAGCATAATGGGATTCTCTTTATCTTTCTCTCTCCCCACAACCTCCCCCCCACATTCCTTTATAAAATCTGCATATATATATATATATATATATATATGTGTGTGTGTGTGTGTGTGTGTGTGTGTGTGTTCTCTTTCAAAAAGATACAATAGTAAATACAATAAATAAGTAATAAATGAACTTGCATCTAAGTGGGATTCTGAACAATTCAACACTTTAAGTAGATGCTTATGAAGTACAATTGTACTGAATAGTTATCTATGGCACCATGCGCACACACACACACACATACACACTCATACACACTCACATAAGCAAAGTTGTTCACAGACATCTACTTGTATATAATACATTTTATGTCCAAAGTATATTTAAGAAAGGCATCAAATTAGAACATTTAATAATTTGGGTTTTTTTGTTTTTCCTGTAGATTGTGAATTCAAAGTTCTCTGAGATATGACAGTGTATTATTTTTATCATCCCCAGAATTAAGCATAAGTCCAATCACAGATAAATGAATAGTTTCCAAAGTGGATTAGTTTACTTGAGAAGAATTAAGGAAGGAAGTAAACATTCTATAGTACACAGCACAGTTGCCTCAAATAGAGTTCCCCAGCCCAAGGTACCAATAATGGAAAGATGAAACACCTTGATTTATATTTAAAAAGAGCATTATCAAAGATTAGAATAATTAACACTTGGTTTTAGATCAAAAGGCATTAATAAAAATTCTTGCCATCTTTAAAAGAAATTATCACATTTTTTTAAAAAAGTAATTTTGTTCACATTGTAAAATGTTGAAGCTTTGACTTGATGGATTATCAGGAATGCCAGAGCCTTTGAGTCGCCATATACTTTGAGGATGTGGCTGTTTGAAATTTTGCCTTCAAACAGCCTTCTCTATAAATCAGCCTGTATGAGAAGATTCTCTGCTCATGTAATTGCCCTCAGTCAAAAAGATAGTATAGAAGTAAAATCTGATAGTAAGTCAGATTAGTTCTCACCAGACCCTGAGAAGAGATCACTGCTGTGTGTGAATGTGTTCCCTTCAAAATTTGTGTGTTGGGTTGGTCTTGGTGGTGTGCACCTGTAAACCCCAGTGACCCAGGAGGCTGAGGCAGGAGGGTTGAAAATTGAAGGCTAGCCTTAGCAAGTTATAGGGCCCTTAGCAAGTTAGAAAAACCCTGACTGAAAATAAAAATAAACAAACAAATAAATAAATAAATAGAATGGGGGATGTTGCTCAGTGGTAAAGAGATCCTGGGGGTCAATCTCTAGTTCCCCGCCTCCTCATGAAAAATTAGGTGTTGGAATTTAGTGGCCCAAATTATGTTCTTTTAAGAGGTGATTAGGTCATGAAGACTCTTCCCTTTGTGAATGGAATTAATTGTCATTATAAAAGAGCTTGACAGAAGTTCTCCTCTGCCATTCAATTCTCAGTAAAATGGCCTTCATCAGATCCAGTTTGCACTGCTGTAGTCCTTAAAGGAGAAACAAACTATTGATACTTAGTTTTCAATAAAGTTAACAAATGAAACACTTATGAAGAGCAAGTTGTTGTGGGTCCCCAAATTCAGTCGCCCTACAGTTTTCCCTGTCTATCTTCTGTCACATAGTCAGCAGAGACTCTGATCCTTAATGCGGTGGAGGGATCCCTAAGCCTTCCAGTTGCTTGCCGTCTTATCACTACAGAGAAATCACCTTGGTGACTTTTAGCTTTCCCCAAATAACTTAAGTTGGCGTGGAAATCATTCCCACATTCTGCAGATCTTCCGAAAGTTGATGATAGAAACTGGCTTGATAACTTAGTTAAAAAGAGAGAAGCGAGTCATAGGAGACATCAATGTTCTGGTAGAACACTCATATGACAAATGATGTGATCTTTTCAAATGCTACAGCACAGTCTGGCTTAGCACCAAGAATGCACACTGCACTCCTTAGAGAGAAGGGAGTAAAGTCACAATTCTAATTCCACAAGTTATTATCTCAACTATGTTGAGGGACATGAGATCTAAAAAACCCTAGATATTCATCTATAAAACAAGAATGGCCATTCTACTTACCAACAGGGTGGTTTACTCCACAAGTATTGAGCAAATTTTAATCACAAAGCACTCTTTTGGGCTCTGTAACACAAATGGAGTCCTAGAGTTCCATAGACCTCTAAGAACAAATGGGCTAACACAGTGGACTCATTAGATAAACTACTCTCCGTGAAAATACTTTTAATAATTTATATTCAGCATGATTCCTCTATACCAAACAATAATTATATGCCACGCAGTGTTTTGGGAATAGTCATCACCACAATTAGATAACATCATGCATAATTTGTAGTAGCTGGCATTAGAAACAAACAAAAAGACAATGTCAAGTGCTGACAAGGATACAGAGCGACTAGAAGTGTTACATGCTGTAGGTGCAAACACACAGTTGGATAGAAACTGTACTAGTTAATATTCTTCAGAGAAATAACAGTAATAGACTATGTGTACACAGAGAAAGTGGTGCATTTTAAGGAATAGGTTTATATGACCAAGAAAGTTGGCAAGTCCAAAATTTCAAGATAGACTGGTGAGCAACAGAGTGAGAGAAGAGCAAATGCTGCAGCTGAAGTCCAAAGGCGCTGTGCCACAGAATTCCCACTTACTCTGGGGAGTTCAGTCTTATATAGACCTTCAACTGATTGGATGGTAATGACAGCATTGAGGGCATCTGATTTACTCCGTGATCACCCATGCAAAAGATCATTTTAGTCAAGACATCCCACCTAGAGATATCCTAATAATTTTTGACCACATATCCATAGGACCTCGAATATCTACTCTCAGGCATCGACCTAAGCAAAAGGAAAGCCCATGTTCATGCAGAAATGTCAATCTACGTATTTATCTTGATTTTACTCTCAACTGTCCCAAATTGTAAGTCATATAACTATTTTTCAACTGCAAGAATATCCATAAAATGGAATACTACTCAGGAACTGAAATAAACAACCACAGCATAGATGAGTCACCATTCATAGCACTAATGAAAAAAGCCACATAAAACATCATATAGTGTAAATTCTATCTGTATTGTGTTCTGAATAAAAGCAAAACACAAAGACAGAAAACAGAGCTGTGATTAATAGTGGCTAGTATGAGGGAAGATTATTAACCTCATAGGGAAGCAAAAAAGAAATTTTGGAGGGCTGTGGAAACTATATCTTGATGTTTCACAATTACACGTATTTGTCAATACACAGTGGATAATTTTATTGCTTTTAACATCAGTAAAAGTTTCTCAGGCAGATCTTCAAAAAAGTAGACATCATATATGTAGCACATGATAACATAAAAATATCAGATTTAATCTAAATTTAATATATATTTTATATATATATATATATATATATATATATATATATATATATATATACACACACACACACACACACACACACACACACACACCCCTGTAATAGAATTTGATGAAAGCCAGGACCTAAGGGTAAAATTTGTGGGTCTTTCTGTTTCCAAGTTCATTTTACCTAGAAGGAGAGGTTCTACCATATGTAAATATTAAAGAGATTAGAAAGTAATTATATGTATGGATTTACTGTTGTTATCATTATTGCATTTACAGCTTATGGCTTATGTAAGTCTTCCTTATTTCTACTTATTCCAAGGAAAATTTGGGTTGCCTTCACTAGTCTTCCACATACTTTTAGCTTGAACTTAGGGGCTTTTATATATGTAATGAATATTGGAAATGCATTGCTTGTCAGTACTAAATAGCCTGATGAAGTCATTTACTTCTAACAACAAACTAACTTTAGGAGAGTTAGATTTCTTATCTCGAAAATAGGAATAGTGGGGTCTGAGACTGGGGGTGTCTTGCTCAAGTTCATTCAACTAATAACCTAATGATCCAGGATTTTATTTTTTAAATCCCAAACTATCTGACTACAGATTTCAATATATTTTACTTTTTCAGTTCCCCCCAAAAATGTACGGAGCTAAAGTCATAGATACCTGGATTCTTTTTTTTTTTTTAATGTTTTTAGTTGTTAACAGACCTTTATTTTTATGTATTAATATGCAGTGCTGAAATTCATTTCTCTCCTTGTTCCCCAGCCCCAAATGAATTACAGTAGATGGGGTAGAGAGAGAAGATGGGAGGGGAGGGGAGGGGGGATAGTAGAGGATAGGAAAGGTAGCAGAATACAACAGTTACTAATAGGGCATTATGTAAAAATGTGGATGTGTAACCGATGTGATTCTGCTATCTGTATTTGGGGTAAAATTGGGAGTTCATAACCAACTTGAATCTAATGTATGAAATATGATATGTCAAGAGCTTTGTAATGTTTTGAACAACCAATAAAAAAAAATATGCAGTGCTGAGAATCGAACCCAGTGCCTCAAACATGCCAGGCAAGTGCGCTACCGCTGCACCACAGCCCCATACCTGGATTTTTAAATTCTTCACTTGGTCACAGAGGTGAAAACAATCTCCCCAAAATGCTCTTAAGACAAAAACATTACATCCAACATTAAGATCAAGAGAAAGGTACTTGAACACAGTAGGCCAAGCTCACTGGGAAATTTCTTCTGAGACTTTATAATAGAGTCCTCTAAGTGCCTGCAACAAATAATAGTGCAGAATGTAGCCTGAGAAAGTGTTTTTCCAGCTCTAGGTCACTGCTCATGTTAATTCCAAAGCCATTTTTACTCTTCCAGAGTCTCCTTGGTTAAATTCACTAACCTCCCCAAATGGAGAATGGGGCAGTTGAACTGTTCACACACAAAGGGCTGAAGGAATGGAGATGGATAAATTCTGTTCAGTGTTAGCTTTTGGGGCACCATTGTGACATGTCTTGTACAAGCTACACTTTTATATTGGAATACGGCTGGAAATTCTGTATTCAAATTGAGCACAGCAAATTATCAACAAAATGGAATTTCTCAAACAAAAGTGTCCTTATTTAAGACCAATAACTGTGGCCCATCCTCTGGATTAAACATCCAATTCCAATAATGACAACAGGCCAAAACCAGAGATTCATGTGCTTCCACCTACAGCTAGGTAATAATATTGACCTTTGCTGGTCGCATCATCCGAAGGCTGAGGAGCCAATTGCTAAAGAGATACTGGAAATCACAGTGAACCCACCAACCTTCTGGTCATGCTTGGTGTCTCTGTCAAGACATTCTGTGGAATGCCATTAGTGGAAGGACAAGGAGAGGACAGCTCAGAAAAAGAGGTCATTTATGAAAAAAGAGTAGTCGACAAGTGAAAATTACAATTCTGACATTAGTAAGTGGGAATAAATGGAGATGCTCTCAGACTAGTGTTTGTGAGCAGGGAACAGGTAATTGCTTCTAATAAGTTTCCTGGAATTGTCACTCTTCTTTGGCTGGTGTGCCTTTTCTGCTTTTTGTTGCTTTCTTTGGAGATTTTGTGTGGTTTGTTTTACTCCCCTCTCTTATCTTTGAATCACCCTTGGAATCCTGGTAGGATAAAATGAGACTACTTCCATATATATATATATATCTTTATTATATATCCATATATCTTGTATTCTTTATGTCTCTGCCACACAAATTCTGGAATCACTGGCTCTAGACTGCATTAGTTGCCAATTTCCTCCACGCTTCTTATAAAATCTCACTTCTTCCAGATATTTCCCTTTCCAATCAGTCCAGGTTTTCTCTAAAGAAGTTAACCTTTAGTAGTTGAAGCCAGTTATGATGGTCTTATGTGTTCCAGCAGTGGCATCCACTTGTTTAGTCAAATATTTATTTAGGGAACTTGTATTGGGTCTAGAAATGATAAGCCTTGTGTAAAGTTGGAAAAACAGTGAAGAGAACCAAGATTTACTAATAGATGATACTTGTATGAGATGACTTTCATTGCATAACTAACATCTTATCAACTGCAATTAACCAGAAGGTCCAAATCCATGAAGCATAACCATTAAATATAGTCATGTTTTCATTGGCTCAGCTGTGGTGCCATCTTACTTTTTACTAAAAGACCCATAGCACCATTGAGGTTAGTCTTTTGGAGTCTTTTTTCTTCAGCTGCATAGTATTGACTTGATTTTACGCTGGCTGCCTTCATCATTTCAAGAGAGATGGAGTCATTTTAGGTGTCCCATCAAGACCTAAGAAATTCAAGTGTAAAACTAAAATCAACTATGTCCTAGATGTATTCCTTCCTCATGAGTCTTTTCTCAGTTGAAAGAAATGTGTCAAATACATGTTACTAAACCATTTCCTGGCAGGATACAAGAACATCATAATTGACTTTTACTACTGAAGGTTATCCTCTTTGGAGAACGTCTACACTGATTTGGGAAGAGAAACCCCTGGAAGGAAATGAGATTTTGTATAGGCAACTCAGGCAATCTAGAGCCAGCGATTCTTTTGATACTTACAACCCAAAGTTCCCAATGACGTGTATGGGATTTGAAAATCTAAGAGGCAGTACTGCAAGTTGCACCTGTATAATTTAGTCTTTTTATTCATTATGGCATTTTCCCCACAGTGCAAAGGTTACAAGCAAGGGTTGGGAAGAAGAGGTGATGACAATATTCTAACTCACCTCTACCGGGCATTAAACATTTGAGAAGTTGGAACATAAGACTCTCATGCCTCTTGGGCAGTGTGAATTGACTTCAGTGTTCTGTGGTCTTCTGGAAACAAACATAACAAGTTCAAGGCTTGGTCAGAAAAAAACTGAAAACTTTATTAAATTCAACAAAAATGGTTACAGAATAGCAAAAATACAATATGTGGTTAACCACAGACAAAGCAGTCCCTTCTGCTTAGCTCTGCTGACCTCCAAAACTCCTTGCTCAGTTACTGCTGTTATGCTGGCTCTAGTCCACCATCTGATCTCGTTTGAATGTGGAGAATCAGTGTGAAGCTAGCAGTTTTAACGTATTAACCTAGAGATCAAGCTTCATGACCCTATAAAATGTTTACATTTTTGTTTCTTCTTTTGTAAAGGGCAGTAGGTTGAGTATTGTTATACACATCTGGAACATCCAAAGTGTGCTCTGTTCAGACAGAGTTAATCTTGAATAGCACCCAGCAGGAAGAAAGGAAGTAAAGTCAACTCCTAGGTGGACTTTGGATGTCTATAGACAAATACAATTTAGATTGACTTTGTTTCTGTTTCCATTAAGAACTCTTAGGGGGCTGGGGATATAGCTCAGTTGATAGAGTGCTTACCTCCCATGCATAAGGCCCAGGGTTCAATACACAGCACCGTGAAAAAAAAAAAAAAAAGAAGAAGAAAGAAAAAGAAACTCTTAGATCATATGATTTTTCTTTCTCATTTTGTAAGTGAGAACAAAAAAAAATTGGATTGAAGTGCCCCCAAAAGCAGTGGTATATCTAGAATGGTCTATGGACTTTGATGTCTGGATATAGTGTTAAGAAGTGGCTATTTGATGTCAGAAATTCAATATTGCAGTTTAAAGTGTCAAATGAACTTTTGTTTAAGTCCTATTTTATATATTAGGGATTCTATGACCTGAGGACAGAAAAATCTAACTATCAAGTTGGTATACAGATGATTAATAATGTACTAGGACTTTAATATAGTAGGAAGAGTATAGTAGAATTAAACATTCAGCAGTAAAAAGGGAGAGTGTAACCCAGTGTGCTAATCTTGGGTCTGTTTGACCTTGGAGCTATCTTGTCTTGTCCTGCCCTGGTCTGTACTGCATTTGGATATATCTATACAGGCTGCACTTCCCAGTATTTTCAGCAGCTGGTCTCTGCATAGTTTCTATCATTAGAAAGAAAGTTCTATCAGGAGAAGTGAAAAGAAAGTGAAAACCAAATGTGCTATGCTACCTTCCACTGGATCTTGGAACAGTGGGAAGACAATAGTGAACAACAGGTAAAATCCAAGTTAAGTCTGGGATGAGCTAGTAGTAATAGAGCACAGTTCTATTTAATGGTTAACACTTGGGTCAGATGGATGCAGGTTATGTGGGACACTTTCATACAATTTTTAAAATATTTTTGCAAAAGTAAAATTATTTTAAAATGGTTTTGTTGTTGTTGTTGTTAAATTAGGAAATAAAAACCCAGGGTTCTTATCCTCCTTTCTCTTCATCAGGAAGTTTCTTCCAAAATGGTATATATTTTCTTCCATGGATCCAGGGGACCTACTGGAAAGTTAATGTTTTTTAACCTGCACAGTTTTTTTCTGTTTGATATGTTTAAGTCAAAATATAATAAGGTGATTTCATGATAAGCATGGACCAAGAACCAGACCATTAATTCTAGGATTGAATTTTCAAGCATATCAAGATGACAGTTTATTTATTGTCTTCTATAACAGTATCTTCCTTGATATGAAGACGAGAAACTTCCACGTCTTCCACATAGAAGGGATAAAAGCCCAAACTTGTGATGCTCACCTCTTCATATGTGACAGTCCCCACTGTCCACTTTTGTATTAATCTTAGTTTAACCGACTCTCCTCTTAGTGAAATATTTTATATATTCTAATTCATTCAATTATTTTATGTATCAGTGTTTTGTTTTGTCTTTTCAAATACATCCGTGCTATTAACTGTGAAGAGCTCAATCTATTTCCAACTTCCTTTGGGGGCATCTTTCCCATTTGATTATTATACTTTTTAATGTTTTTCTATTATTGTTAACCATCACCCATTTGTATTGTGTTTCTTTAAATAAAAATGGCATAAATCTATTCAAAGATCCAAGGTGGATAGTTGAAATTGTTAGGTTCCCAGAGCTCTGGGATCAACATTTATCAGACAAGTCCTAATTATCCTTGTCATGGACTTTTCCCACTCCCCTGGAGCCTACAAACAATTTCCAATGGCTGTCACGTTAGCAACAGGGGGGCAGCACAATGATTCAGCCATAAGCACAGCTCCCTGCTGTCCTTGTCCTTATCCTAGCTAATGAGTCCCCAGTTGTAGAAGGAGCTTAGGCTTAGAAAGCATAATGTCCTAGTTTTTATAGTATTAGAAGTGGGACCTTGTGCTAGTATCTTTGACCCCTGGTTTCCTTTTCTGTGAAATTGGATGAGAGTTTGCAGCTCTTAGTGGGTTAAATAGGGGTAATTACATAGCAAGCACATTGTACAGTGCTTGAGCTATGGTAGCATTTGGTACATTGTCTATCATTCGTATGTAGAATAATCTTCCCAATCTCCTTCCCTTGGACCCAAGGAGTAGATTGCAGGTGAACACTGAGTCCTATAACAGAGGAGAATGGTAGCTAAGAGGGGAAGGGTGGTTGAGGGATGTGGGAAAAATATCAGTGAAAAGATAAAACTTTCCAAAAAAAAAGAGGACGAAGTTCCAGATCCATTGCATAACGTGGTGACTATACTTAACAATATATTATATTCTTAAAAACTGTTAAAAAACAAATATAAAGTGTTCTCAGCACTAGAATGATATGCATATGATAATTAGCAAGATTGGACATTCCACAATGTATGTATATTTCAAAACATTCTGTTGTACCTATGTAATAATGAATACAATTTTACTTATGAATTAAAAAAACTTAATGAAAAACATTATAACAATAAACATCATCCTCAAGTAGCATTATATTTGGTTTGCCTTAACATTTCACAATTCATTTTGACAACTTGTGAGCAGGTTTTCTTACTTTGCAAGAAACTTTTTTTACTATATAAATATTCACATTAACTTAAATGCAAGTTGTATTTCCAAACTGCATAGATTTTTAGTTGAGAATTGGGTAGGAAAGAAAGTAAGCCTCAGTGCTTTTATAGAAAAGGTACGGAATCTGACTGAGGTGGATTTGAATTTCACCCCTGTCAATAATGATGTGAGCATCTCGGCACAAGTCCATTCATTTATGAAAAGAGTTGAGTGTAGTTCTCGAGTTATCAATGCACAAATTTGGCGATAGTGGACTCAATTGATGGTATTTTGTTATTACAAAAACTATTTTGGTCCTTTGTTTTGGGGAGCCTTAGACTTAGGTGGATAGACAGTAACATGGGCCCCAAATAGATCTGGCTCTGTATCTGATACTGTTCTCCTCCAAAGTCATGACTTTCTTCCAAAATCTGGACTAACAACTTATGATGCTTTTTCCTTTCTTAGCAATTTGCACTGTCATGTCTCTGAGTTGGTAGACCATTGGTTCATAATTTCTTATCCACACAAGAAATGAAACTACTCTTCTTTTGGATCATTTATTTTGATTATTATTTTTTAATATTGTGACCCTATTTCCCTAAACTCTTGATTCCCATCAGTTTTTTTCTCAGTGTAGTCCATCTTCTCTGCAGGTAATTCCAAGGATGCTTTGCAATTGCTACCATGCAAATGTAGTTTAGAACCAATTTCTGGGAATCCATAACAACACATCTACTTCTCACTAGTTTAATAGATTCACTTGTTTCACTAGGAAGGAATGGGTTTATGGTTTCAATTGGTCACCTCTATTGCCACTTTCGTTCAGGGAATTGAGTTTTTCGCTCCCTCCTTCTACTTCTCCCTGTTAAACTGCAAATTCTTCTCTTGTCTCTGACACAGAACTGTCATATTCTGTATTATCAAGAAAGTTGATGAGATCAACGACAGAAATTATTTTCTGAGGAGGTTAAAGGACCGAACTTCAGGCTGCATCATAATTCACTCATTTTTTTTCATTCACTCACTTATACCTTCAAAAAACATTTTCAAGCACTTTCCTTGTGCAGTTAATCCATTTGGCTTGACATATTAGAGAGGCTGAATTCAAATCTTGCTTTGACCTCAAAGTACTGACTTAATGCTTTGAGATCAATTTCTTTCATTAAACAGAATTAGATATAGCCTTTAACATGTCTCACAACATCTGGTATGCTGTGCATACTTAACAAATGCTATTTTTCTTTATTTTTTGGTTACTTTCAGGATAATGAAATAGAGGAACTATATTTAGAATGACTAAAAAGCTCTTCACTTTGCCATTATTAAAATAAGATTAAAGCACTATTCATTTTTTACTCTATAATTATTATGATTAATCTCCTCTATGTATTAACAAGAGATCATGGCTCCAATGACCCTGACCACATATGTGTCAAGGAAAGGTGCTAGCCTTCTCATTTAGCAGGTATACATTTGTATGTAATGGGATCGTGATAGGGTCTGTAAACATTATTTCTGATTGAAACTCAAGGCATTTAAAAAGGAAACTGGAGTTGCAATTTGGTGGAGGAGTTACTTTTGAGAACTGGGGCTCACAGAGAATGATCAGAGTATTACAATGAGAAGAGAAAAATAAGAACATAGTCCTCTAACTACCACTGAGAATCAGAATCATGGTTTTCATACAGATCCATGAAATAGCTATGTTGTCTTTTTTTTTTTTTTTTAATTTTTTATTGTGGGTTGTTCAAAACATTACAAATTTCTTGACATATCATATTCCACACTTTGATTCAAGTGGGTTATGAACTCCCACCTTCACCCCATACACAGATTGCAGAATCACATCAGTTACACATCCATTGATTTACAAATTGCCATACTAGTGTCTGTTGTGCTCCACTGCCTTTCCCATCCTCCACCCTCCCCCCTCCCCACCTCTCCCCTCCCCTCCCCTCCTCTCTCTCTACCTCCTCCACTGTATAACCCTGAGGGTCTCCTTCCATTACCATGCAATTTCCCTTCTCTCTCCCTTTCCCTCTCACCTCTCATCCCTGTTAAATGTTAATCTTCTTCTCCTGTTCTTCGTCCCTACACTGTTCTTAGTTACTCTCCTTATATCAAAGAAGACATTTGGCATTTGTTTTTTAGGGATTGGCTAGCTTCACTTAGCATAATCTGCTCTAATGCCATCCATTTCCCTGTAAATTCTATGATTTTGTCATTTTTTAATGCAGAGTAATACTCCATTGTGTATAAATGCCACATTTTTTTTATCCATTCGTCTATTGAAGGGCATCTAGGTTGGTTCCACAGTCTTGCTATTGTGAACTGTGCTGCTATGAACATCGATGTAGCAGTGTCCCTGTAGCATGCTCTTTTTAGGTCTTTAGGGAATAGACCAAGAAGGGGAATAGCTGGGTCAAATGGTGACTCCATTCCCAGCTTTCCAAGAAATCTCCATACTGCTTTCCAAATTGGCTGCACCAATCTGCAGTCCCACCAGCAATGTACAAGTGTACCCTTTTCCCCACATCCTCGCCAGCACTTGTTGTTGTTTGACTTCCTAATGGCTGACAATCTTACTGGAGTGAGATGGTATCTTAGGGTGGTTTTGATTTGCATTTCTCTGACAGCTAGAGATGGTGAGCATTTTTTCATGTACTTGTTGATTGACTGTATGTCCTCCTCTGAGAAGTGTCTGTTCAGGTCCTTGGCCCATTTGTTGATTGGGTTGTTTGTTTTCTTATTGTCTAATTTTTTGAGTTCTTTGTATACTCTGGATATTAGGGCTCTATCTGAAGTGTGAGGAGTAAAGATTTGTTCCCAGGGTGTAGGCTCCCTATTTACCTCTCTTATTGTTTCTTTTGCTGAGAAAAAAACTTTTTAGTTTGAGTAAGTCCCATTTGTTGATTCTAGTTATTAACTTTTGTGCTATGGGTGTCCTATTGAGGAATTTGGAGCCCGACCCCACCGACTGTAGATCGTAGCCAACTTTTTCTTCTATCAGACGGCGCGTCTCTGATTTGATATCAAGCTCCTTGATCCATTTTGAATTCACTTTTGTGCATGGCGAGAGAAAGGGATTCAGTTTCATTTTGTTGCATATGGATTTCCAGTTTTCCCAGCACCATTTGTTGAAGATGCTATCCTTCCTCCATTGCATGCTTTTAGCCCCTTTATCAAATATAAGATAGTTGTAGTTTTGTGGATTGGTTTCTGTGTCCTCTATTCTGTACCATTGGTCCACCCGCCTGTTTTGGTACCAGTACCATGCTGTTTTTGTTACTATTGCTCTGTAGTATAGTTGGAAGTCTGGTATCGCTATACCGCCTGATTCACACTTCCTGCTTAGCATTGTTTTTGCTATTCTGGGTCTTTTATTTTTCCATATGAATTTCATGATTGCTTTCTCTATTTCTACAAGAAATGCCGATGGGATTTTGATTGGCATTGCATTAAACCTATAGAGAACTTTTGGTAATATCGCCATTTTGATGATGTTAGTTCTGCCTATCCATGAACAGGGTATATTTTTCCATCTTCTAAGATCTTCTTCTATTTCTCTCTTTAGGGTTCTGTAGTTTTCATTGTATAAGTCTTTCACCTCTTTTGTTAGGTTGATTCCCAAGTATTTTATTTTTTTTGAAGATATTTTGAATGGAGTGGTTGTCCTCATTTCCAATTCAGAGGATTTGTCGCTGATATACAGGAATGCCTTTGATTTATGTGTGTTGATTTTATATCCTGCCACTTTGCTGAATTCATTTATTAGCTCTAATAGTTTCTTTGTAGAGCCTTTTGGGTCTGCTAGGTATAGAATCATATCATCTGCAAATAGTGATAATTTAAGTTCTTCTTTTCCTATTTTTATGCCTTTAATTTCTTTCGTCTGTCTAATTGCTCTGGCCAGTGTTTCGAGAACTATGTTGAACAGAAGTGGAGAGAGAGGGCATCCCTGTCTAGTTCCAGATTTTAGAGGGAATGCCTTCAGTTTTTCTCCATTCAGAATGATGCTAGCCTGAGGCTTAGCATAGATTGCTTTTACAATATTGAGGTATGTTCCTGTTATCCCTAGTTTTTCTAGAGTTTTGAACATAAAGGGATGCTGTACTTTGTCAAATGCTTTTTCCGCATCTATCGAGATGATCATATGGTTCTTATTTTTAAGTCTATTGATGTGGTGAATAACATTTATTGATTTCCGTATATTGAACCAGCCTTGCATCCCAGGGATGAATCCTACTTGATCATGGTGTACAATTTTTTTGATATGTTTTTGTATCCGATTTGCCAGAATTTTATTGAGGATTTTTGCATCTAGGTTCATTAGAGATATTGGTCTGTAGTTTTCTTTCTTTGAAGTGTCTTTGTCTGGTTTAGGTATCAGGGTGATGTTGGCCTCATAGAATGAATTTGGAAGTTCTCCCTCCTTTTCTATTTCCTGAAGTAGCTTGAAAAGTATTGGTATTAGTTCTTCTTTAAAGGTTTTGTAAAATTCTGCTGTATACCCATCTGGACCTGGGCTTTTCTTAGTTGGTAGTCTTTTTATGGTTTCTTCTATTTCCTCAATTGATATTGGTCTGTTTAGGTTTTCTATATCCTCCTGACTCAATCTGGGCAGATCATATGACTTAAGAAATTTATCTATGCCTTCACTATCTTCTAATTTATTGGAGTATAAGGATTCAAAATAGTTTTTGATTATCTTCTGTATTTCTGAAGTGTCTGTTGTGATATTGCCTTTTTCATCCCGTATGCTAGTAATTTGAGTTCTCTCTCTTCTTCTCTTCGCTAGCATCGCTAAGGGTCTGTCGATTTTGTTTATTTTTTCAAAGAACCAACTTTTAGTTTTGTCAATTTTTTCAATTGTTTCTTTTGTTTCGATTTCATTAATTTCAGCTCTGATTTTAATTATTTCTTGCCTTCTACTTCTTTTGCTGTTGTTTTGCTCTTCATTTTCCAGGATTTTGAGATGAAGTATGAGATCATTTATTTGTTGGTTTTTTCTTTTTTTAAGGAATGAACTCCAAGCAATGAATTTTCCTCTTAGAACTGCTTTCAATGTGTCCCATAGATTCCGATATGTTGTGTCTGTGTTTTCATTTATCTCTAAGAATTTTTTGATTTCCTTCTTGATGTCTTCTATAACCCATTGATCGTTCAGTAACCTATTGTTCATTCTCCAAGTGATGTATGCTTTTTCCTTCCTTCTTTTATCGTTGATTTTCAGTTTCATTCCATTATGGTCAGATAAGATGCATGGTATTATCTCTACTCCTTTATATTGTCTAAGAGTTGCCCTGTGACATAATATATGATCTATTTTTGAGAAGGATCCATGTGCTGCTGAGAAAAAAGTGTAACTGCTTGATGTTGGGTGGTATATTCTATATATGTCAATTAGGTCTAGGTTATTAATAGTGTTATTGAGTTCTATAGTTTCCTTATTCAACTTTTGTTTGGAAGATCTGTCCAGTGGCGAGAGAGGTGTGTTGAAGTCTCCCATGATTATGGTATGGTGGTCTATTAGACTCTTGAACTTGAGAAGAGTTTGTTTGACGAATATAGCTGCACCATTGTTTGGGGCATAAATATTTATGATTGTTATGTCTTGTTGGTGTATGGTTCCCTTAAGCAGTATGTAGTGTCCCTCTTTATCTCTTTTGATTAACTTTGGCTTGAAATCTATTTTATTTGATATGAGTATGGACACTCCTGCTTGTTTCCGAAGTCCATATGAGTGATATGATTTTTCCCAACCTTTCACCTTCAGCCTATGTATGTCCTTTCCTATCAAATGCGTCTCCTATAGGCAGCATATTGTTGGGTCTTGTTTTGTGATTCATTCTACTAGCCTGTGTCTCTTAATTGGTGAGTTTAAGCCATTAACATTTAGGGTTATTATTGAGATATGGGTTGTTCTTCCAGCCATATTTGTTTATTTCTGTTACTAAACATGGTTTGTTTTCCTCTTTGATTATCCCCCCCCCTTTACTGTCCTACCTCCCACTGTTGGTTTTCATTGTTATTTTCCATTTCCTCTTCCTGTAATGCTTTGGCGAGGATGTTTTGAAGAGATGGTTTTCTAGCTGCGAATTCTTTAAACTTTTGTTTATCGTGGAAGGTTTTAATTTCATCCTCCATCCTGAAGCTTAATTTCGCTGGATACACAATTCTTGGTTGGAACCCATTTTCTTTCAGTGTTTGAAATATGTTATTCCAGGATCTTCTAGCTTTCAGAGTCTGTGTTGACAGATCAGCTGTTATCCTGATTGGCTTACCCCTAAATGTAATCTGCTTCCTTTCTCTTGTAGCTTTTAAAATTCTCTCCTTATTCTGTATGTTGGGCATCTTCATTATAATGTGTCTAGGTGTGGATCTCTTATGATTTTGCACATTCGGCGTCCTGTAGGCTTCTAGGATTTGGGATTCTGTCTCATTCTTCAAGTCTGGGAAGTTTTCTTGTATTATTTCATTGAATAGACTTCTCATTCCTTTGGTTTGGAGCTCTGTACCTTCCTGCATCCCAATGACTCTTAAATTTGGTCTCTTAATGTTATCCCATATTTCTTGGATGTTCTGCTCATGGTTTCTTAACAGTCTTGCTGAGCTGTCTATGTTCTTTTCCAGTTGAAATACTTTGTCTTCATTGTCTGATGTTCTATCTTCTAAGTGTTCTACTTTGCTGGTAGTATTCTCCATTGAGTTTTTAAGTTGGTTTATTGCTTCCTGCATTTCTAGGATTTCTGTTTGTTTGTTTTTTATAACCTCTATCTCCCTGTATAGTTGATCCTTTGCTTCCTGGATTTGTTTGCGTAATTCGTTGTCGAAGTGATCTTTCATTGTCTGATTTTGCTGTTTAATGTCTTCCTTGATACTCCAGATCATCTGAAGCATGTATATCCTGAATTCTTTATCTGACATTCCATCTGCTGCAGCTGTTACCTCTTCTAAAGTTGCGTTGACCTGCATTGCTTGTGGTCCTTTCTTTCCTTGTCTTTTCATACTGCTTGCGTATCTTTCCTGCAGGTGCGGGCGGCGGCTCTGCTCTCTTCTTATTCCAATTGGGGTGTCGTGGCTACCACGCCGGCAGGTCACTGGGCCTGTTCTGGGAGCTGGCGGCGGCTCTGTTCTGCCCCTACTCCAATTGGGGTGACGAGTGTACCACGCCGGCAGGCCACTGGGCCTGATCCGCCGGTCGGTTGCAGGTTTGCCTACCCTGCAGGCGCGGGCGGCGGCTCTACTCTGCCCCTACTGCAAATCGGGTGACGTGTCTGTCGTACCGGCAGGCCACTGGGCCTGTCCCGCTGGTCGGTCGCAGATCTGCCCACCTTTCGGGCACGGGTGAAGGCTCTGCTCTGCCCCTACTCCAATTGGGGTGTCGTGACTACCCCGCCTGCAGGACACTGGGCCTGTTCCTGGCACGGGCGGCGACTCTGCTCTGCCACTACTCCAATTAGGGTGGTGTTTGTACCACGCCGGCAGGCTCCTGGGCCTGATCCGCAGGTCTGTTGTAGGTCTGCCTACCTTGGAGGCGCGGGCGGCGGATCTGCCCTGCCCCTCCTACCACGCCTGCGGACCCCTGGGCCTGATCTACAGGTTGATCACTGGTCTGCTCACCCTGCGGGCACGGGTGGCGGTTCTGCTCCGCCCCCGATTGGGGTCACGTGACCACCACACCGGCAGGGCCTGATCCGGGCGTGGGAGAAGGATCTGCTCTGCCCCTACTCCAGTTGGGGTGACGTGTGTACCACACTGGCAGGCCACTGGGCCTGACCCGCCAGGCTGTCACAGGTCTGTTTACCTTGCACGCTCATTCGTCACAGCGCGAACCGCGGCTCTGCCCTGCCCCTCCTACCACGCCCATGTACCACTGGGTCGCGGGTCTGCCCACCTTGCGGTTGCGGGTGGCGGCTCCGCTCCGCCCCCTCTCCAATTGGGGTCACGCGGTCACCACGCTGGCAAGCCGCTGGGCCTGCTCCGGGCGCTGGCGGCGGCCCGGCTCCTTCCCTCTGGCTCGACGACAAATTGAGGAGACTCGGGTGACTGTGCCTCACCCCCCCTACCAGGAGACCAACTGCTTATGTCACCACTGGTATTGATGAAGTTCCCTCCTCCGCCGCTTTCTGCAGACATCAGATCTCTGCCATGTTGGTATCCTATGCGAATGGCAGCATTTCGTTCCCCTTGCCGGGCAACCAAAGCACCGGGTGAGTCCTGAACGGCCCTCAGCAGGACCCAGACCGAGAAGCAGTTTCCGCGGGCTCCTAGCCCCGGGCCAGGGAAGTTCCGGGAGCCGGAACTCGGCCACTCCGTGCTCCGTGTAAGCTCCTATAAATGTAAGCTCCAAGAAGCAGTCCCCGCGGGCTCAGTTCCGGGAGCCGTAATTCGGCTGCTTAGTGCTTGTTGTATGCTCTGGTAGGCGCAGGGTCCAAGAAGCAGCCTCCGCGGGCTCAGCAGCCGCTCCGCGCTGGGTATTCACTCCGATAAGATCAGGTTCTAAGAAGCACCCAGGCGCTGAGCCCTAGCAATCTGTCTGCAAGCCGCAGGCGAATTGCAGCCTGAAATTACCTGTTCTATGGCTGAATGAGCTGCGGTCAGTCGAAAACAGCGGTGGTGACGTCAGTTTACCAACATGGTTGCTGCTGGCCTCCTCTGTGGTCTGACCGGTGTGGAGAACCGAGATGGACCGCTTCCTTCCCCCGTCTCGAACCCAGAATTCAGCCCTGAGTACGGTGCTTGCGCGGCTGGCAGAAACTGCAGCGCTGTAACCCTGCGTCTCTATCCCAGCGCACGCTGCAGATTCTAGCCTCGGGCCGATTTGCTGAATAAGCAGTGCGACAAACCTCTCGCGTTTGAGTCCCCGTAACTGATCCTCGTGCGATGGAAATCCTTCCTCCAGGTTCCGGAGCACCCCACTATTGCTGGAAATTCCTAACAAGATATCCTTTAGCCGTCCTGACTTGTCATACTCCCACACAGTGAAGCAGCACATGGGGGCAATGCACTCCCCTCGCCGCCATCTTGGAAACCTTTAGCTATGTTGTCTTTAAAAATATTACATCACTGATAAAAGTAGGCAAGCAGAAGTATTGATGAGGCCTCACTAGTCTGCCTAGAGTCTATAATTTTCTAAATGTTCAATCTGAAGTTGATACATTCAATGTCAAGATCTGACAATTTGAGGAAATGTCAGATTCTTTGATACATTGCACCTATAATTGAATACTCTGTATTGTAGTAAGCATACTGATTTTAAAAATGTGGACAAAGAAATCTATGGATACACAGAGTTCAGAAATGCATTTCTGTGATAATTCTCCAAGGTTTAAACAAAGAAGCATTTATTACATATGATCTTGAGAAGAGGGATTACAGGAATCATTATTCAGTAAGTTTATTTTTTTGTAGCTGACATGGAAAGAGATGAGAAGGACTAATAGAAAAATGGTGGAAATGAAATTTTGCTTTTTGTTTTTATTACTAACTAAAATCCTTGCAGCAATGTGAAGAAGTAAGGGCAGGGTGCAAGATATGAGAAATATTCTGAGGTTTTCCATTTCCTGCTATGATTTAGAAAGTTAGAGAGAGAATTGCTTCCATCCTAACAAGAAAAAGCTAGATAAAACAATCATAACTTTTCTTAAACTGATATGAGAGTTGAAATCACAATGAAACCAAGTAGCCTAAATTCTATGGGAAGAAAAGTGCTTCCAAAGAGAGACAGGACATGAATACTGTCTCATCTAGATGAGATCACAGGAGAACAACATGAAACCATACAACAAGGAAAGAAGAATTCAGCTTTATTTAATAAATTCCTAAATGATGAGTATGTTCTAACCTTTGAATGCATAAGCACTAGAAGTCAAAGATACAGCTAAGTTCACATTCACTCTCAAACTCTTTTACCAATATCAACCCTTGCCAACATGAAAAACTAGAGGCAGAGAAGGACATAGAGGTTTGGAAGAAGCCAAGGTCTCGAGAATGGGAGCATGTTCATACCTGAGTCTCACCTATATCTGATTTAGATGATAATTTTTTAAAAAAAATAAACTTTAGATTTTAGAATTGATGTTTAAATAGTTTTGATTTGGAGGACTTTGTATTTTAATATATAAGAAAACAAATTTGGGGAGGGCAGGGAAAGCAATATTATAGATAGAGTATTTGTATCCCCTCAAAATTCATATGGGACACTTATCCTCTAATGTGATAACATTTGGATTTGGGGGAGGTAACTAAATTTAAATAAGGCCATAAGGGAAGAGCTCTATGATTGGATTAGTGTTCTTATTATAACAGAAAAAGGCCAGAGCTTTGTCTTTCTCCATCATTTGAAGACACAATGACAATGTGGCCATCTGCAGACTAGGGAAAAAAGCCCTCTTCAGAACAACCTGAATGGCACACCTATCTTGGACTTTCTATCCTCCAGAACTATGAGAAGTTGTTGTTTAAGTCACCCATTCTATGGTATTTTACTGTGACAGACCTACTAAGACAGTGTCTTGAAAAATAAGTCCACAGGATTTCCTAAATATGAAAAACAAAGACAAAAATATAATGGAACAATTAAGAAAGGTGTGAGTTAGTATCAGATGGAGTAACATACGCAAAATTGGAATCCAAGAATATTTAAAAACACAATGACTGATAATTTTCCAACATTAACAGAAAACATATATATATATATATATATATATATATATATATATATATATAAATAATATAAATAATATATATGATTATATGTATAATGCTTATATATAGTATATATATATGATTATATGTATAATGCATATATATATATATATAGTATTAACATTTTTCTTTGTTTACTTTTGCAGTGCTAGGAAAGCACTCTACCATTGAGCCACATCCTCAGTTTGCTGCATTTACATAAAGATAAGAAACACAAAGGAGATTTCATGTCAGAGAACATGAGAACCATAAGAAAATGAAGCAATATTTATAAAGTGTGAAATGAAATAAAAAAAAAAAAAACATCTGGAATATATCAAGTGAAAACTATCTTTTCAAAAATGAAAAAAATAAGATATTTTAAATACAAATAAAAACAACTCCTTTAATTTTAGACATTCATTGTGAAAAATCTTAAAGGAAATTATTTAAGCAGATAGAATAAATTACAAGACAGAATACTGAGTCAATACTAAGAAATCAAGTTCTCTAGCAGATGTTGTTTGTGTATACTATAATTCTACTACTATCCTATTTTTTTCCTTTTGCAATAGGCAAGTTAATTCAAATAATATCATTATTAAAGACCTTGTAGACACACTGAATACTAATCCATATATTCTATGACTTTCATAAATTCTAGTCTCATCCATTTAAACCCTAAAGCATTCTTTCTATCTTTACCTCCAAGAAATTCTAGTTTTTAATTCTATCTTCTAAGTAGTTAAAATATCCAGACACTCCTAAGCACAATGGATAAGTACTAGTAAGGAACTGTGCTAGAATAATTAGTACTCTCTCCATCTCATTATTATATATGACTCTGGTTTACAGATGCCAGTAGAATTTCACAAAGAATAAGAAAAAAAAATTCCAGGACCAAGTATTTAAATACTTGAATTGTATAGATACTTGTTCACACTAGTAATGAAAGACTCAGAAAGTCCATTGGAACAGTGAGGAAGCCCAGAGATTGGCAACAGAGAGAAACTACCACTAAGAACTGGCTGCTCAACAGAAAAAGTAGAAATCCCAGGGCTCAGAATGCAGAATCCTCCTAAAGTGGCCAGAACCATGAGAGAGGCCATTCAGTGTGAAAGGGTGCACAGTGGGAGTCAAATCCATGAAAGTGGTTAAAATTCTGGCAGAGAAAATAGAGAAGTCCAAAGGAAAGTAAGGAATATAGCATTTTTTCTTACTCTATCAAGGTGTCTTATTGAATTGATATAAGTAAAAGTCAATAACAAGGGGATTCTGAAGAATATAGTTCCCTGAAGGAGAGAACAAGATAAGACAAGGATGGGTGATGGAATGTAGCATGCACAGGTAGTTAGCTGGCACAGTCTTCAGTTCATCCTGCAAAAGAATTGCATAGTATTTATTAGAATCATTACACTTGATACTGACATTATCTTGTAAAATTTTCAGTGGATTCCCCAGTTTCAAAGTTATTAAATGTTTTCTGTGGTCCATTTCCTGCTTATTTTCATTGTGCAAGTTATACTCCAGCAGTGTTTTATTTTATTTAATTTTTTAGGAGAATAGTAGTGGGGATTGAACTCATGGGCACTTGACCACTGAGCCACATACCCAGTCCTATTTTGTATTTTATTTAGAGACAGGGTCTCACTGAGTTGCTTTAGCACTTTGCCTTTGCTGAGGCCGGCTTTGAACTTTTGATCCTCCTGTCTCAGCCTCCCGAGCTGCTGAGATTACAGGTGCACATCACCATGTCCAGCTCAGCAGTATTTTATATTCTTAATATATGCTATTTCTATCCTCACAGAATACGCTCAGCACAAAAAACGACTTTAACTTAACATCTTATGTTAAATAACTCATTCCCTAATTTTAGACTAAAAGTCAACATAGCCGTCACATAAAGATACAAGGGTACTTGCAAAACAACAGCAACAACAAAACCCAACTTCATCTTATATGGTCATTTTATCGTGCCATGAGTTTACCTGCCCTGATAGCTAGTAACTGTGTCTTTTTAAAATCTCTATTCCTTTAGTAACTAATAGCATGTATGGCATGTGGTGGCAAATGAATCATTTAATGAGACAGAATGACTAAGCAAAAAAGTCAAAACAGTAACTTTGAAAGCTCTCACAGTATTTTATTCAAAAATCTCATGATTTTTCTTATCCAAATATATGTGTTCTAATAATAATACAATATATAAATTCTGGTTTTTTTTTGTTGTTGTTGTTTGGTACCAGGGATTGAACCTAGATATGTTTAACCACCAAGCCACATCCCCAGCCCTTTTTTATATTTTATTAGAGACAGGGTCTCACTGAGTTGCTTAGGGCCTCGCTAAATTGCTGAGGCTGGGTTCTGGGTTTGAACTCATGATCCTCTTGCCTCAGCCTTCCAAGTCCCTGGGATTACAGGTGTGTACCACTGTACCTGACACAATATGTGAATTCTTGATGAAGAGTATTTTGAGAAGAAAAATAATATAACAGTATATTCATTAGGATTTCAGAATGGTCTTATACATGTGCCCTTCAAGCAACTTAAAATGTGATATATCCACTTGACCCACTCTTTTCTCTACAACAGGTTCCTTACTAGCAATTCAACAAGAGCGGTGATGCTAGCAGCCTCTCTTTCCATTGTACTCCCATGAAATTCAGTTCCATATGGAAAATGGGATTGCAAACATTCCTGTTTCCACCTGTAATTTATGTCAACAGAGAGCATAGAATATCAACTTACAGCAAAATATCTATAAAACAGCATACATTTAAGCAAACATTACAAAGCAACTTACATGACATTTAAGCAAACCACCTCATTAGCAACCAGTTTCTATACTAGGATGATATTTGTCAGAAAAATACTTACAAGTTGTTAGATTAAACGTTAAATTTAATTGTCTTGGGGTCTGATGAAATTTTGCCTCAGGTGACAGATCCATCAGTATTTTCCACTGGAAAATATCAAAGGAGGTGATATTTATTGTTGCTCTGTGTGTGTGTGTGTGTGTGTGTGTGTGTGTGTGTTTCTTTTTCTTCTCCTTTCTTTTTTTGCCAGGCTAACCTTTACAGGAAAAATAAAATTCCTGGTAACATTGAAAGCAACTTTCTCCTTAAGAATATAAATAATTCAAGATAGACCTTGAAAACTTTGCAATTAAAATTTACAAGCCTCAGTTTAGTCAATGTGTAAAGACATTGTACACAGTTTGCTAATTGTTTATACTTGATTTTCCAATGTCAACGCAAATGGAAATGAAACAGTATGTAGCATGTTCATTAAACAAGTTATTCCCTTTAATTTATTTGAAAAAAGACATTCACTTATTTTCCACAGTCCCTTTATATCAGCCAAGGAAAAGACAGTTTTGAACCAAGTGACACTAGTTTGGGAACTCTGCCTTAAAGTCTTCCTTACCTTATCTCATCTTTTCTATTGCTTTTAGAATCAAAGATACCTTAAAAATAAAACTTTGCAAATGCACTAGGCATAAATTGACTATAGACTAATACATGTTGGATTTGTAGCTAAAAAATAATCTGACTTTTAAAGAAAGGCATTGATCTGGGGACAAGAAGACATTTATTGTGGAGATGAGGTCATTAGTTCTCTGTTGCTATTTTTCATTCTTTTTCCTTTTTAATTAATGATTCCAGTTATTATAATTATTAATATCCAGATCTGTGACGCGTATATCGACAAGGCCAAAGACAACTTTTCAGGAACATGGCAGAGAAAATGCAGGAAGTGTAATGCAGATTTGTGTGTGCTTCCTTGACCCAGTTTGGAAGTCCTGGCTAGAGGTCAGAAGGTCACTTGTCTCTGAGCAGCAGAATAATTCCAAATCCCCAACCACTTTTCTTATTGGTTTCTTACACTCTGGGCTACTATATAACTGTCCTAGTTTCCCCTGCATTAGGAACCAGAAACCTGATGGGATAATTCTTAGGTCCAAGAAGTTATTGAAGTTAACCAATCCTAAACCTGGTTTCCCTGATTTGTCCCATAGGAACTACAATAAAGACTTTTCTCCACTATTCTTGTCCCTGTCTCTGTCTTTGACTAATGACAGGGATTCCTCTGAGTTGGGCCTGAATAAGATGCTGTTTTCTCTCCAGAAAACTGGAACATAATTTAACTATAAAACTCTTTCCAGTTTCTCTCAATTGTTCTATATGTGGTCTCACCATAACTTGCCCAAGCTAATCAAGCTGTTGTAGGGTTATTAATTGATCTAATCCCAACAATGTTTTATGACAGAGAATAGAGAGGCTTGAGGAGCAGGAGAATGGCCGGAGGAAAATCCAGTCCATAGACCAACAAAAACACACAAAATTACCAATTAATTTCACTGTCTTGTATGAACATGTTTCATTCATGGTGGCCCCAAATAATTAAAATAGCAACATCAAAGTTCACTGATCACAGGTTACGATAACTAATATAATAATAATGTAGAGGTTTGAAGTATTATGAGTATTGCCAATATGTGACAAAGAGACATGAAATGAGAACAGGATGTTGGGAAAAAGATCTTGCATAATAGACAGTTGCCATAAAACTTCCATTTGTAAAAAGCACATTATCTGCAAATCACAATGAAGCAAAGTGCAATAAAACAAGGTACTTCCATACTTGAAATATAGCATTCCTTTTCTTATAATCTCCTTGTCACCCAGCAACTGACAGTGAATTTCCTTCCTTTCATTCAATCACTCATTTCAGTGAGTGTTTTTTCAATGACTGTCAGATGCCAAGTGCAATGCATGGCACATTAATGAGGAAAGAATGGACCCACCAGAGGGCAGGCTCTCTAGGATAGAGACTATGTTACATCTCAGCATGCTAAAAATACAGAGAATACACAATTTCTGCACAAGTTTTCAGGTTTATGAAACAATAAGGATTCTCATTGTAAATCAACAAACTAGAATTTTGACATATAGGTCCTTATTACTGTGCGTGTTTACCTTGAGGAATGACTCATCTTGATATGTAGTTATCTAAAATACATCTAAGTGACAAATACAGGTTCAGGAGAAAGGGAAAAAAAGAGAGAGTGTGTAGATAAAAAAGCAATTTTTACATTTATGGAACAAGTATATGCTATTTCATATTTGTTCGTGATGAGGATAAGAGGCAGAACACACCACAAGAGCTGAAAGGGTAGGGGACCATTCTTCACTGCAAAAGATTATCTCAAAGGAAATGTAAAAGTTGATATGGAATTTTACCGACTGTGTTTCAAATACCAAAAAAAAAAAAAAAAAAAAAAAAAAAAGAAGAAGAAGAAAAGAAGAAAAAAAAAGAAAGAAAAGAAATGATCAAGGGCTGGGTGTGTAGCTCACTCATAGAACCTTTGATTAGCATGCATGAGGCCCTGGGTTTAATGCTCAGTAGCACAAAAAAGAAAATAAAAAAATATAAAAGTAAATCTAGATTACTTGTTTGCTTAAAATCTTTCTTAGAAAAATAATGACATATCTCCCTAACTTTTTGTTGAATAAATGGTATAACCTAGTCTTCATTTATGGATCAATAAAGTCCTTCTGGATCAGAAAGCAAAAAAATAATAATCATAATAATGAGATTAAGCCCCTGGTTTCTTTTGAAAGATCAAATTGAAGTAATAATTAAAACACCATAGCTTTAAACAGGATAACAAGCCTTGAAAAATACAGAACATTATCTTCTGGGCTAGCAACAAATAATTCACCTAATTTGTTTCCTATTAAGTCTAACTGACTCTATTACTTAACAGCCTTAGGGGAAGGGGGATAGTGTGATGGAAGCCAAAAAATATTATTTTGAAGTGTTTTCCTCGTTAAATGTTTTGAGGATTAAAGTTAGGATTTCAGGACATCTAAGGATATATGATTCTAACTATCCTTCTTATTCTAAGTGAAAAGAAGAAGGAGCAGAAGGAGGAGGAGAATGTGAAGGAAGGAAAGAAGGAGAATTAGTGAATTTGAAGAAAGTTTGAAGTTATTAGAGAAACACCCCATTTTGAGAAATAAGGAATTACATAAATAACTTCCACGTGGGATAAGAAGTCTCGAGAACTGAGACAGGTATCTTGTATAGCATCTTCATTGAGACTCACTCTCCTGGTTTGAGATTCAAGGGCCTCATGTAGCCTGAGGGAGATAGGCCTCTGAAGAGGAAGACCTGGTAACTCCATGCTGATGGGAACTAGAGACCCAAATGGTTATCCTGTGAGTGAAAGATAACAAGGAATAAACCAGCTTGGAATATAGGTGAAACCTAGTTTTAAATCACCTAAAATTGTAATTAAGTTAAAATAATGTGAAATTATAGTAGCTCATGACCTAGTTGTTGACCAGAAAGAAATAGACTCTAGGGAATTAGCCTGAGAATTGTCCCTCTAGGAATTCACATTATCATTCACAGTTTTCAAGCGATTATTTACAATATTTTATATGTAAGGTTTAGCATTTAATAAAAAGTGACCAGGCATATGAGAGAACTAGACCATGTGACAGAATAAAATATTCATCAACCCCCCAAAAAAAACAGAAAAAGAAAAAAAAATAAAGCAAAGAAAAATCCTAATAGAAGCATAGGATAAAAAGGATGATGAGTAAAATGGACAGAATTACTAAATTCAGAAATTCAGAAAATTCTATATAGAAGAACAATGAATACAATATTTTAAAAACACATAGTTTTCTTTCATCTACTAAAAGTGAACATATGTACACCTTAAAGACCCTAAATTCCATTTTAACTATATACACTACAGAAATGTATGTGTGTATGGGTATGTGTGTGGGGGGGTATAAAACTATGGTCAAAATAATTATATTATTATAATTATCAGTAATAGCTGAGAGCTGAGACCCATCTCAATCACCAATCAAACAAACAAACAAAGAGACAGAATAGCCTAAGCAATTCAATCCTGTTAGAATCACACAATGAAAAGATATGCGAAAATGACATCATCACACAACTGGTGCACATAATCTTGAACAAATATTGCAAAAATACTTTAAACAACTGGGAGACAAAAGAAATAACCTACAGTATGATTCTTCTTAAATTTAAAAGCAGGAAAAACTAGATGCTAGATTATATAAGAGAATAGTTATTAATTATTTGATAGGAGTTGTAGAAGTGAGTTGGAGAAGCTCAAATGGGATTCTTAAGATCTAAGAGTATGGTCAATTCTTGAAAAAATACTGAGCTTATACTCATGATTTATACATTATGTCAAGTGGTTTCCAAAGATAAAGCATTTTATTTAAAAATATATAAATGCAAAATATCACAAACTGGAAGGAGAGTCTTGAAGAACAAAGATATGTATAGAACTTAGACTACTGGGTTTCAAAACTCTAACAAAACAACTGTGTAATTATGGCCCCTAGGAGAAACTAAGAAGACCAATGGAATAGAACAAAGAAAAACAAATTACCTGGGCACTTTTTCGGAACAAAAATGGCTCTGCAAAACAGCTGGAAAAGGGCAATCTTTGCCTTAAGTCTTGATATGTTAACTGGATATTTGAAATGAAGAGATAAAAAGGAAATTTGATTGTGTTCTATTTGAGCCATACACTCAAGTAATTCTTCCATATGTAATTGATTGTAAGTGGATTTTAGATCTGAAATAATGAAGTTTCTTCTGGATAACATGCCTAAACAGTGTCTTTGACCTTCAATTAAGCAAAAATTTCTTCCCAAGGAGACCCAATGAAATATTATTCATAAGAAAAAAATCTACATCTTGCACTACATTGAAATTAACAATGTCTACTCATTCAAAGAGTCCATTAAGAGGTTGAAAAGATAAACTACAGAGTGGAAAAATTTGTAACAGATAAAATCAAGAAAAAAGTCTTCATTTCAGAATATATAAAGAATTCTAAAAAGTAATATAATGATAGCAGACAATCTAATTTTTAAAAAATGGTATAGAAATTTGAATTTCTTTTCAGTAGAGAGGCCCATAGAAGATACTTGTGATAATGAATTTTATGTGTCAACTGGAAAGGGCCAAAAAATGCTCAGATAAATCATAAAACATTATTTCTGTAGATGTGAAGGGATGTTTTTGTATGACAGCAAAATTTGAATCTGGGCAAAGAAGATTGCTCTTGCTACTGGTCATTGTGTCAATGGAAAAAAAAATAAGGAAAATTTTATAAAGGTCTTGAGAAAACAGCAAATAAAATATACCAAACCTGTTGGATGCAGCAGAAGAAATTCTAAAAGGAAAATTGATAGAAATAAATCAGGATTAAAAAGGAACGATCTCAAAGATGGTGGAATGAGATGGACACCATTACCCTAGGTACATGTCTGAAGACATGTATAGTGTGATTCTACTTTGTGTTCAACCAGAGAAATGAAAAATTGTGCTCCATTTGTGTACTATGAATCTAAATGCATTCCACTGTCATGTATACCAAATTAGGACAAATAAATAAATAAATTAATTTTTAAAGAATCTTCAAATTAATAGACAACTTTGCACCTCAAGGAAATAGAAAAAGAAGAAAAAAATTAAACCCAACAATGGCGGAAAACATAAAGATCAGAAAAAGAAATAAGTCAAATGGATTAAATGGACAATAGAAAAATCAGGAAAAAATATCAATAAAAGTAATAAAAGTTTTTTTAATAAATATAATTGATAAAACTTTATCTAGTACAAGGAAAAAGAGAAAAGTTATATAAATAAAATAAAAATCAAGGTGGACAAATTCAACAGATGTATTAGAAATAAAAAGAATCATAAGGGACCATAATGAATAATTCCACACTATCAAATTGAATAATAACCTAGAAAAAATGTAACAGTAAATCACCAATAATAATAAAAAACTCAAAACAAAGAAAAATTGAGGACTAGATGCCCTATCAACCATTCAAAAAATAATACTAACCTTCCTAAAATTCTTCCAAAAAATAAAACTATGTTTTATTTTTCCAAACAAATGTTATGAGGCCTGTATCACCTTGATATCTAAGCCAGAAAAATACATCACATGGAAAGAAAATGACTGGCCAATTTCTCTGATGAGCATTGATACAAATATCTTCAATAAATATTAGTAAGTCCAAATATCACAAAGATTATACATCTTGACCTAGAGGATTTGTCCCTGGCATGCAAGGATGGTTTAAACTTGAAAATCAATCAATGTGATACATCACATTAATAGAAGGAAAGATAAAAGCCACATGATCATAACCACTAATGCTGAAAATGCCATCAACGAAGTTCAGAATCCTTTCTGGAAAGATTTTCAACAATTTAGGTACAGAAAGGAAGTTTCTCAATATAATAAAGGACATTTACTTTACATACAGAGCTTACTTTTAAAATAAATGGAGGGAAAGTGAAAAGTTTATCAGTAAGACACAGCAGAAGATAAGGCTGCCTACTCTCATCACTTCTATTCCACTTAGTATTGGAAGTATCAACAAAAACAAATAGACAAGAAAAAGAAATAAAAAGACATTAAATTTTGATAGAAAGAAGAAAAATGATTTCTATTTGCAGATGTTGAGATCTTATATGTAGAAATTTCCAAAGAACACACACACATACACACACACATTCACACATACACACACACACACACATACACACCCTGTCAGAATAAATGAATTCAGTAAAATTGCAGGATATAAAATGAACATACCAAAATTAGTAGTATTTTTATCCATACATAACAAACTAGTTTTGAAAAAAAACAAGAAGCAATTCCATTTATGATAGCATCAACAAGCAAAATACTTAGAAATAAATTTAACCAAGGAAGTAAATGATCTAGACACAACTACAAAATCTAGATGAAAGAAACATAACTAAATGAAAGATAGTCCATGTTCATGGATCAGAAGAATCAATATTGTCAAAATGCCCATACTACTCACAACTTTATACAAATTCAATGTAATTTCTTAAAAACTTCCAATGGCTCAGCTGGGGTTGTGGCTCAGAGGTAGAGTATTCACCTACCATGTGTGAGACACTGAATTCACTCCTTAGCACCACATAAAAAAATTTAAAATAAAGATATTGTTCCCACTTATAACTAAAAAATAAATATTTAAAAACAATTTCAAATGGCATTCTTCACAGAAATACAAAAATAATCAATCTTAAAATTTTTTGGACCCGTAAAGATCTTAAATAATAAAAGCCATTTTGAGAAAGTAAAAACAAGTCAGAGGCATGATGCTTCCTGACTTAAAATTGTATTATGAAGCTACAGTAATGAAAACAGAACGCACTGGCTTAAAAACTCCCAAGTAGGGCAGTGGAACAGAATAGAAAGCCATAAATAAATTCAAACATATGCTGTCAACTAATTTCCCACAAAGGGACTAAAAGGACAAAATAAGGAAAAGACAGACTCTTCAATTAATGATGATTGGCAAAATGGGTCCAGGATCATTAACTGAAGAGGTGAAAGAATGAAGTTGAGTATGAAATAACAAAAGAATGAAGTTGGATCCTTATCTTACATCACACACAAAAATCAATGAAGAGGTGTATACCTGTAATTCCAGCAGCTCAGGAGGCTGAGGCAGGAGGATCTGAAGTTCAAAGACAGCCTCAGCAACTTAGAAAGGCCCTAAGCAATTTAGCAAGACCCTGATTCAAAATAAAACATTAAAAAAAGGGCTGGATATGTCTCAGTGGTAAGTGCCTCTGAATTCAATCCCTGGTACAACAACAACAACACACACAAAAAAAAAAATCAACAAAATGTACAAAATACCTACACATAAAACCTGAAACCATAAAACTTAGAAAAGAAGATAGGGGAAAATTCTTGATGTTGACCCTGGCAATGACTTTTTCATATTGTACCCAAAGCCCAGGCCAGGGAAACAAATATAGAAAATGGGATTAAATAAAACTAAAATGTTTCTACACAATAAAGAAAACAACAAACAAAATTAAATGATGATTTATAGACTGGGAAAAATATTAATAAATCATATATTTCTAAGGAGTTAACATCAAAATTTATCAAGGACATGTACAACTCGGTATTTAAAAAATGGAGCTGGGAATGTAACTCAGTGGTAGAGAGTGTACTTAGTGCATGTGAGACTCTGGGTTAAATCTTTATCACCACAATAGAAAGGGGGTCAGGGAGGAAGGGAAAAGAAAAACAACCCAATTAAAAAATAGACTACACTCACCTAATCAGAATGGCAATTATCTAGAATACAAGTAACAATAAATGTTGGCAAAGATGAAGGGAAAAGGTACACTCATGTTTTGCTGGTGGGACAGCAAATTGGTGCAACCACTATGAAAAGCAGTATGGAGATTCCTCAGAAAGCTTGAAATGGAACAACCATTTGACCCAGTTATAACACTTCTTGGTATATACCAAAGAACTTAAAATCAATATACTACAGGGACACAGACACATAAACGTTTATAGCAGCTCAATTCACAATAGCTAAGCTATGGAACCAAAAGAGGCACCCCTCAACAAATGAATGGATAAAGAAAATGTGGTACATACACACAATGGATATTACTCAGCCATAAAGAAAAATGAAATTATGGCATTTGCTGGTAAATGGATGGAACTGGAGACTATCATGCTAAGTGAAATAAGCCAATCCACAAAAACCAAATGGCAAATGTTTTCTCTGATGTTTGGATGCTGACTCACAATGAGGGGCGGCGGTTGGATAGAAGTTCATTTGATTAGACAAATGGGAATTAAGGGAAGGAGTGGGGATAAGAATAGGAAAGAGGGTAGAATGAATTGGGCATAACCTTCCTCTGTTCCTATGTAAATACATGACCAGTGTAACTCCACATCATGTACAACCACAAAAATGGGAAGTTGTACTCTATGTATGTATGATATGACAAAATACATTCTACTGTCATGTAGAACTAAAGAGAACAAATAACAATTTTTTAAAAAATACAGTTTTATTACTTTGTCCAATTTTATGCTATCATGCCACAAATTACATTGTGTACACACTAATAAATATTTTACTTATATATTTCACTAAAAAAAAAAAAAGACTGAAGACCTGAATACACATTTCTCCAAAGACATTAAACTGGCCTACAAATATATGAAGGTGCTCAACATCATTCATTAGGGAAATGAAAGCCAAAACCACAAGATTTTTCCTCACACCCATTAGTATGGCTATTATCAAAAGGAGATAACAAATGTGGGTGGGGGTATGGAGAAAAGAGATCCATAGTCCATTATTGGTGAGAGTGTGGATAGGTGTAGCCACTAGGAAAAAAATACTAGAGAAGTTCCTCAGGAAATTAAAACTAGAATTCCCAGGTGATCCAGCAATCCCCCATCTGAGCATATTCTCAAAGGAAATAAAATGGTCACCTCAAAACAGGTTACCTATACTCATGTTCATTATATCATTTTCCATGAGTCTGCCAGTGTGTGAATAAAAAAATTGTGGTGTGTATACGCATACAGTGGGACATTTCTCATGCATAGAAAAGAAAATCCTGCCATTTGAACCAGTCTAGAGATCTAATGTACAACATGAGGACTGCAGTTGATAGGATTGTACTGTATTTGGAATTCTTGCTAAAGGAGTACATTTTCTGCTATTTTTGCTATAAAAACAAACAAAACAAAACAAAAAACAAATGGACAATTATCTGAGATGATGGATGTGTTAATTTCCTTCACTATATGCCCCATAGCATCATATTATATAGCTAAAATATACATAATAAAATTTATTTAAAAACTTTAACAGAATTATATCACTTAAATGATCTGAAGAAATTAACCCTCAATTTTGATATTTTATGAAAATTATTTTGTCTTTTTTTTTTTTTGGAACTGGGGTTCGAACCCAGTGCTTTGCAAATGCAAGGCAGACGCTTTGCCACTGAGCTACATCCCAGCCCTTATGAAAATTTTTGTAAACTGAAATTCATAAAAATATATTTGGTAAATTTTCCTATAAAAATGCATATTATATCAGTCTTTGTGTATGTTATTACAGAATTTACAAGTCTTACCCTCAAAATACACCCTAAGATTCTGATACAGCCTGTAAGTATCCCCTTAGTAAGAAACATTAAAGGATGAGTAGGATTGTATTTGGGAAGGAAAAGAAGAGAAAACTGGAGAGAATGAACAAAATCTCAGCCAATCATTGGAAGTGGGATAGATAAACCTGGTGCTAAGATGTCCACCTATAATCTCAGTTACTCAGGAAATTGAGACAAGAGAACTGCAAGTTTGAGGTCAGCCTTGGCAATTTAGAGACCCTATTTAAAAAAAAATGGAAAAATATATATGCGACTGGGGATGTAGATCAGTTGTAAAGCATGCCTAGGTTCCATGCCCAATTCTGTATGTCTTAATAAATAAATAAATAAACAAATAAATAAATAAATAAAGGAATAGGTAGAATTTTTGTTTACACTTTACTCCTTCACTCATATCCTTAATATTATAAAATTGTCACTCCCTCTGAAGCTAAAATATAATTTTCTGTTTAACTTTGGACTTTGTCCTGCATCTGATATTAAATATGAACTATTAGTAGATATGTAATTTGGAAAGTACTCATGCCCCATTAGGCTTTAGCTTTTTAACTCTTGTCCTCACCATGAGTAGAGGTTAGCTTCTGACCCAGCTGTCCCAGCCACCACCAAAGATCTATTTATGGTCCATGAGCATAACTTTAAACGTGTGACTTTTAGTGTGTTTTTAAGGGCAGCTATATTGTGAGTTCAGCTTACTGACACATGAATTGCTTTGGTATAAACTTTTGTGTGTCTGAATAATAGCATGTTCTTATATATACCAGTAAGCATTTCAATCAGTGATTTCATTTTAATCCAATGTTTTGTTTTTTTTTTTTTCATTCACACAGGCAAATGACAATGTCATTAATTGATCTTGATCTCATGGATGCAGAAATTAAGGTTCAGATACTTGGTTAAGACCATAACTATTATGTGACAGAAGCAGAATTCAAAATCAATTCCTCTGGCTTCTCAGTTATCTCAGTTTTCCATTCTGGTATGCTACCTCTCTCTCTTTTTTTTTTTTGGTCAGAAATTAGGATGAAGAGGGCAGGAAGAATAACAGAAAAAAGTATAGTGATTATTTAGCCCATTCATTTTGCAATTAATTGCTCTATGTTTCCCATTTTTCAGTTGATTTACTGATAAAGATGTAAAGTCTCACTTTATTTTTCTTTTTTTCCACTTCCTATGCATCTGTTGGTGACAAAAACCCATGAAGAAACTGAGTTAGGAAATGAAGATTGGAAAGGAATTCAGGAGAAAAGAACAAAAACAAAGCACGGTAGCCAGATAATCCATAAACTGAAGCAATCAACATTTAATTGAATGCACATGTGTAGCCTGAGACAATTGCCTAATAGTGAGGTGGTAGGCAATGATTAATGGCTGGAAGAAATCAGTAAAGAATTCTTCCTGAGCTCTGAATTGTGCCCTGAATATAAAAATCTCCTGGAACAGGTGACATGCTGCCAAGGGTTCCAGGGAGCAGACAGTAGAAATTGCAGATCTGCCAACAATTTATTTCCAAAGACAGAGAAAAATGGTGATGTAGCAGTGTCACAAAATAAAGCAGGAAGCTTTTTTATTATTTTTATTTCTGTCTGATGAATGTTAATCCAGACTATAGTTTTATTATCTGAGCTACTGGGAGAGACACAAATGCAATAATTAAGAAATCCAAAAGACTGTCATAAAAGACAATGTGAAGCTGGAAGTTGAACAATTATTTAAAGTGCTTGAAAAGCTCAGCTCAGAACTTCACTGTTCCAAGTATTTTGGAAGGAATGAGGAGTTATCTTGGGAAGGAGAAAATAATAAAACCTTAGAAGAATAAACCTGAAAACATAAGAGTACTTATTTAGTCATCCATCAAATGCATACTGAAACCCTATAATGCCCTGGAAACATCCTATGCAGGAAGAGTACTGTTCACTTCTCCATATCCATTGAGTAGAATAGAGTGCAATACACAGAAAATGAATTTAAAAATACTGATCAATGATTGAGTAAGTGAGGGTCACTTCCATCCTGGAACTTAACAAGGAGAAAGAAAATCAAATACTTGCCTTACTTCTAGACTTCACCTTTAATTTAAGTAACTATAAAGGAGAGGTTCATGCACATGGTTATAAAGTAGAACCAGTATTTTCCCACCGTTCCTAAAGCACAATCACCTGAAGAGCTTTGTGATAATACTCAGATCTGTCCTTTACCCCTGCCTGTCTCATTTAGTCAGTCTCTATTGTAGCATGATCATTGATATTTGAAAATTCTAGTGTTCAGCTAGGGTTGAGAATTGCCGATATTTAAAGGAATAACTGACCTGGAGGAGAAGATCTAAAGGCAAAGGAAAGGTCAGCCAAGATGGTTGTGGCAAACGTGGTGTCCCAGCTCAGGGAAGAGCATGTGCAAAAGCCCTGTGGAACTACTGGCATACCACAAGGACACAGAGGAGAGAGAGTAGTGTGGGACGGAGGTGATAAAGGAGGCAAGCATCAAAATACACCCCTTCATGTCTACATCATTAGGTGGTTAAAGGAGCTTCTAAACTGTTCTTAAGTCAATGAAGGTAGGGAGTTGGTGGGAAGGATTCTGCCCTTGGGAATAATCACTTTTCCAGAAGACTTAAAAATCATATCGCAGAGACAAATATTTACAGAGAGAAGAGTCAGGAGATCATTGCAATCTTCTGCACAGAGCTGATAGTCTGGACTAGGTAGGAGAGGGAAGTGAGCAGGAAATCCTGCTGTGAGACCCAGGCAATGGATGTTCTGAGTTCCATGATGTAATGGGTCCCACTTTGGCCCTTGTCTCTCTGAGCTCTTTTACTAGACCCTGGAATCTCTTCAAAGGCCTAAGCAGACCTTTGTCTCATTTATGTCCTCCCTGGGGAGGCCTACACCACTAGTTGGAAGGCTTGATAAGGGCTGCTGCTGGTGGTAAAGAGGCAGATAAAGCATTGCCAGTAGCAGGGTTCATATACAAGTATTAACCACCTGAAGCATGATTTAAAGGTTGGGGAGACCAGAGAAGGAGGTAGGTTGGGCTGGGGGTCAGGGTCTGGCTTGTGGCTAGTATGTTCTACATGTGGTTTTGTTAGAGGTCTTGAATATATTGGGTTTAGGAAAAATGTAAGAGAAAGATGATAAGTACAGAATTCATGATCTTGAAATTAATGGATGGAAAGGACCATAATGCAGCATAATAATATTGTTTAAAAACTCTAGTATTTGTAATATTTCTGAGTACTTTCTTATTTATTTTTTTCCCAGTGGTTGTCACAGCAGTATAAGTTGGTTAAATCAGGTACAATTTCCTTGTTTTACAAATGTAGAGATTGATGTTTACATAGAGAAGAAGTTAGAAATTTATTTTCTATAAAGGGCAAGATAGTAAATATTTTGGTGTTGGCTGGCTCTAAGTTCTCTGTCATCTGAGCCACCATAGCTCATTTCTGATGATTAACTGCAAAAACAGGAATAAATAATATGTGGAAAAATAAATATGGCTGTGTTCCAATAAATCTTTATTTATAAGAAAGGTAGCCAGCCAAATGTGTCTCATGAAGAGTAGTTTGCAGATTTGTGATGGAAATTGTCATTAGCTGAATACAAGTAAAAATAAAATGTGATACTGGAAATCAAATCATTCGGTTCTTATTCTGTGATCAGTATACTTCAAAATGCTTAAAGGAAAGATGCAAACTATTAATATTCAAAGAACACAGAGGTCATCATTCTGTAGATGAGAAACCTGGAGACCAGCATGATCAAGTAAGTTGCCTAAGGTTGCAGGGCTCTTTTTGATCAAGAGCACAACTGGAACTTGCAATTATTAAATTCTTTCTTAAGTTTGTAAAATGGACCTACTGCCAAAGTCCATCATCTCCATAACAGACATGGATGAAATCTAGTCTTCTTTTTTTCCCTTTGATGCTCAGGGCAGCAATATTATTGAGGTGAAAGAGTAGAAACAACCTGAGTGTCTATTAAGAGGGCCCTGAAAAGAGAAGTCAGGAAGGGATCATGAGCACACACAGGTGCTCCTCAGAAAGAATCCATGTAGGAGGAGGCAAGTATGCAAGCCAGTATGTCCTGAGATCCGATTTGTTCAGAAAGACATAAGGAGACAGAGCAAATGGCAGAAAATTGCTATAGATACACTCATGTAGATAGAAAATAACCTTTGGATGTTACTTTTGTTTTTCATTTTTACTGCCCAAATATTTCATTTAAGATTTAAAGCCAGAAGAATTTTTTTTTTCCTTCAGTCAAAGCAAGAATCATTTTATCTGTGCTCACCTAACACAGAGACAACAGATTCACTGTAGGAAATTTTACGGTGATAAACCAAAGGAAGAGTGGTGGGAGAGAGAAGGAAAACATAAGACCACCACAGATAAAACTCAAGGCAGGTTGCAACCACTTCACATGGGATTTAGGACCTAGACAGGCACACACTGCTATCTTTGTGTCCAAGAGCTTTTCAAACTGTAGCTAAGCACAAATGACACCTGGCACACATGAGCCAAAAAGACCCAAGCGTGGCACATATATACTTGGAAACTAGAAATAAAGACCAAAAAAATAGTGAGTGTAATACAATGGTGAACGTTTTAAGGAAGAGTTAGCTGCAGAATGATTGAACTTTGAATTTCCTCTCCAGGTGAATGAAAAGGTCCATGGGTCCCAAAGGACCAAAGATAGGCTGCATATTGTTCCCCTTTCATGGGTAAATTTGAAGCCAAGTGGTTCTGGAATGTGTTCCCACAACCTCCTGTGGTTTCTCCTGATGCTTTAGATATTTTCTTTGAAGATGGAGAAAAACGCCATGATCCAAAGAATGTGAGTGGCCTCTAGAGAGTGGAGAAGATGAAGTGGCAGATTCTTCCAGAGCCCCTTGAAAGAAGTATGATTCTGCCAACATCTTTACATTAGCCCAGTGAAGCCATAACATACTGCTGACCATTTAAAAACCAGACATCTGCCACGTAGTAGGGGCTAAGGGATATGTTCGATGAAATAAATACTTCTCCATAGTCAGCAGAGCAGATTCCCATTGCAGACCCCTGGGAAAAGCCAGCAGAGCTTCAAAGTGGTGCAGAGTATAGTTGAAGATCCTGTCCACCTGGGTGCAGGACTGATCCAGAGTGTAGAGTGTAGTCAGTACCTTCCAACCCACACAGGAAGAAGGCCTTGTGGTTGGTCCATCCGGCTACCTGCAAGAGCCAGGAGCCATGGCTTTGGGTCCATTTCTCTGCCTACATTAGATATATTCTCTTTTTTTGATATCGCAGACTGATCCAAAACCCAAAGAAAATAATAGCAAAATAGAAACAGAATAATAGCAAAGAAATTACAAAGGGCTTTTTTAGTGCCTACAGGTTTCCCAAAGTGAATAATTATAGTTCTGAAGTACCTAATTTTGCTACTCCTATTTTTTTCAAAGCTAAGTCACTAAGCAAATTGCCTCAGATTGCTGTGTCATTTAAACTTCATTTACATTTGGTTATGCTAGTCTCTCATCATTGTATTTGTTACTACAACACCATTCTATCAGTTTGTATTGACTTCTTTGGATGAGACATAGGAATACATAAGTAATCTCCTTAAAGCTTCTGATCTTAGGGTAGGGTCATATTTCACAGGACACAATTAAGAAATCAAAAATAATTTCAAGCTAACTCAAATGCTTTCTTTCTGTTTATTGAACATGGTGTAAGTGGTCATCTTTAAAAAAAAAAATCACCTCTGTTTTCCAGGATTTTGCACAAAAGATATCAGTAGGATACAACTAGCAAAATACTTAGCAGAAGGTGAGGATCAGAATAAACAGAATATGTAGGTAAAGCCAGAAACAAAATAAATGACAGCATTAGTTACTTGAATAACATTTGTCCAGAAATGTTTAAAAACATTATCCTTAGATTCTAAGAACCCATTAACATTCATAGTTGCATTAGCAAATGTACAAAGGTCTCTTTTGGAGACAAAACGTCTGCTGTCTGACTTATGGTATCTGATAATAAAACTCAAGCATATCAGGCACAACTGATAGCCTTCCTCGACTCTTGTTATAGTTAAAACCAATTCAGAAGAAGTAATTGATTTAGAGTTTAGTAAACCATTCAAAAAAGTTCTATAGGGAGATCTAATAGAGAAATTAAAAGCATTCTGTCTGATTAAAACTACCAACGTCCGTCTACATAAAGCTGACTGACAGACAATAAAAAAGGTAATTACCATCAGTACAACATCAAATGGGGGATAAGATTAAAGGATTAGATTAGAACAGCCACCTGTGAAGGCAGAATTTGGAATTTAAAGTGCACTTATAGTCAGACAAGTAACCATTTAAGATGACAATTTTGTAGTAAAGTACTTTTATGTACTTCATTTGTATTAGTAAGTGAAATGCAATAAAATACCTAGAAAATTTCTCCAAGCTCAAGGTTTTTCTTAAGAATAAAAATAACAAAACAAAAAAAAATGGTAAAACCATTCCAATACAGAAAATCAGTATGCAAATGTTTATAGCAGCTTTATTCATTATCGATAAAGACTGGTATCAGTGAAAATATCTTTCATAGGTAAATGGCTAAACAAGTTGTGTCACATCCATACAACAGAGTACTATTCAGTGATAAAAAGTAATGAGCTATCTTGCCTCGCAGACATGGATGTATCTGGAGTGCATAACACTAACAGAAAAAAGTGGTCTGCAAAGGCTGTGTATCACATGATTCTGTTTTTTAACGGAATGTTTTTTATTAGTGCATTGTAGTTATACATAATAATGGGGTTCATTTTGACATAATTAAATATGCAATGGATTAAATTTTCTCCATTTGGTTTTTCATTCTACTTCTTTCTCTCCCTTCTTCCTTCCTCCTATTTCCCTTCCTATATTCTACTGGTATTTCTTCTTTTTTTATTCACTTTTTATATTGGTGATTTATAGATACACATAAAGTGGTAATTCACTGGGGTATATTCAAATATGTACAAAGTGTAAGTTTGTTAAATTCATACTACATTTCCTCCCTTTTCCTGTCTCTCCCCAAATCACCTTCAGTTTCCTTCTTTTACTGATCTTCCCCCTTGTGTTTGTGAAATCTGTACCCCCACCACCCTTTTTGCCTTACTTTGCTCTTGTTTTCTCATAGGAGAGAAAACATTAGCTATTTGACTTATTCACTTAGCATAATGGTCTCCACTTCCATCTATTACCAGCAAATGCCATATTTTTATTCTTCTTTATGGTTGAGGAAAACTCCTTTGTGTATATGAATACCACATTTTCTTTATACATTCATCTGTTTAGAGACCATAACTTGACTATTGTGAATTGCACTTCTATCAACATTGATGAGCCTGCAACAATATAGTATTCTGAGTTTAGTTCTTATGGATAAACATCAAAGAGTGGGATAGCTGGGTAATATGATGGCTCTATTCCTAGTCTTTTGACGAATCTCCATATTGCTTTCCACAGTAGTTGTATAAATTTGTAGTCTCACCAACAATGTATGGGTGTACCTTTTACCCCATCTCTTTACCATAATTTATTATTATTTGTATTCTTGAGGATCACCATTCTATCTGGAATCAAATGAAATCTCAATATAGTTGTAATTTGCATTTCCCTGATTGTCAGATACATTGAACATTTTTTTTTCATATATCTGTTGGTCATTGATATTTCTTGTTTTGAGAAATGTCTGTGTAGTTCTTTTGCCCATTTATTGATTTTTTTTTTTAGTATTAAGTTTTTTTGAGTTCTTTATATGGTCTGGATATCAATTCTCTGTTGGAGAAATAAATGGCCAAAAGTTTTCTCCCATTGTAGGCCTTCCTTGAGTGCTTTTAATCCTTTCCTTTGCTATACAGAAGATTTTACAGACTAATGCATCCCCATCAAAATATCAATGCTATTCTTCACAGGACTAGAAAAAAACAGCACTTACATTCATTTGGAATTTAAAGAAACCCAGAACAGCAAAAGAAATCCTGAGCAAGAAGAGTAATATGGGAGGCATCAGAGTATCTGAACTCAAATTTTATACTTAAGAGCTATAGTAACAAAAAAACAAAGTATTAGGATAAAAATAAATGTGAAGACCAATGGAACAGAATTGAAGACACAGAAAAATTCACATACTTAAGTCATCTGATACTTGACAAATGTGCCAAATATAAATGTTGGAGAAAACTAGCCTTTTTAACAAAGGTGCTAGGAAATTTTGATATCCATATGTAGAAGAATGACATTAATCTGTCTCACGCTGTACAAAGATCAAATCAAATCGAAACAAAGTCTTGGAAAATAGATCAGAAACACTGCAACAACTAGGAGAAAGCACAGGTCAACCCTCTAACATATTGGCACAGACACTGACTTCCTTAACAAGACCTGTAGAACTCAAGAAATAAAAAACAAGATTCAATAAATGGAAAATATCAAACCAAAAAGCTTCTGCATAGAAAAGGAAGTGATTAAGTGCATGATTCTATTTAAATGGCTTTCTGATACCCTAGGTACATGGAAGAAGACACGAATGGTGTGACTCTACTTTATGTACACCAGAGAAATGAAAAAAAAATGTTCTTCATTTGTGTATTATGAACTGAAATGCATTCTGTTGTCATGCATAACAAATTACAACAAATAAATTAATTAATTTAAATAAATAAATAGAAAGCATTCTGAGAAAGTCAAAACTGTAGAGATAGTAAACTAAGCTTTGGTTGTGGGGTTTGAGATGGAGAGAAGATTAAATAGGTGAATCACAGCAGTATTTTTAAGGGAGTGAAGCTACTCTTATTTTAATTATGATATATGACACTATGTTTATTAAAATACACAGAAATATATAGCAAATAATTAACTCTAATGTGTGCAAATTAAAACAGAAATTATTTAGGAAGTCAGGGCAATCTTCAGATAGAATGCAGATGTGACAGGAGAATGAACCTATAGTTGATATACATGGAATAAATTCATTGAAATGGCAGAGAAAATATATTCCTATTTGATGGTGGAGTATCTAACACTAAAAACAAAAGAATTTGTACATAAGCATTATTCTCTAGTTGATAGTTTTTTCCCCTCCACTCAGTAGTATGAGTTCACACTTCAGAAAACACTGCATGAGTATGTTGAAATTTAACAGTGAAGTCAAAGATTGGTGGGTGGGAAAAGAAAGTTTTCAACTGTTGGATTGGGAGATTACCATAAAGCACAGGAAAGAGGCTAAAATGATCCATGTAGAAATGAGAGTTGGAAAGATCAGTAAAAACTTACTTTAGATAAGAAATATTATTGCTTATAATAGCTATGTATATTGATACATATGTGTGTATATACTTATATATATATATATATACATATATATATGTGTGTGTATATATATATATATATATATATACATACATATATATTAACCCATATATATTTGCATCCCCTTGCTCAGTCAACTAAGGGATACCAGAAGGAAAACAAACAAACAAACAAACAAACTCCGGTAGCAATGAACACACACACTGAATAGAACTTGGTATCTATTGCCATTTTCCAAAAGGAGGACCCAGGGCACCTTGGGAAAAATGACTGATTGTTGGGTGGGATATGAGTAATATATAAATGATAAACCTGAAGAGTCTTACAGTACCAGAAAAAAGTACTCACATGCACACACATACATACACACACAGAACGATGAACATATGTCAAAGGGACACAGGAACCAACAGAAATAGTTTACAATAAACATAGTCAGAATAATTTGAATGATAAAATAGATGAAGTAATATTGATTCTAATTTAAAGTACAAAATAAGGGACACAGGAACCAGCAGAAATAGTTTACAATGAACATAGAATAATTTGAATGATAAAATAGATGAAGTAATATCGATTCTAATTTAAAGTATAAAATAAGTATTCATGAATTCATACTGTTAAAAAGAGGACAGAAGAATAAATAAATAGGGAAAAGATCTCCCATGCAGAAGAATTATAAATATAGTATATTCAACCTATAACAAATGGAATATAATTCTCATTAAGTGTTGACTGGGTATATTCCCTTTCTTCCAAAAGTAAATTTTGGAAGTGGGGGACAGCAGGAACATACTATGATACTGAAGAAACTTGACAAACATGTCAGAAAAGTTGTGTCCATATTATGAGCACTTGATATGAACTAATAAGAGTAAGATTTTACTATGTGGTCTTCCAACCAAACTCCAGTCTAATATGAGAAATAGATAAATCTCAGGTGAAATAATACCTCACCAGTTCTCCTCAAACCTATAAAGCTTACAAAAAAAAAATCAAAAAGGTCCAAAGTACAAAGGCAAGAATAGTAAATGAGAACTAATAACTACATCTAATATCATATTCTACTATGGTATCCTAAATAGGATCCTGGAGGAGCAAACAAATTAGTTAAAAATTACTGAAACCTGAATAAATCATACAGTTTGATTGATAGAACTGTATCAGCATTGGTCAATAAATAGTGAAAAAAGTACCATAGTAATTTAAGAAAGGAAACAGGAGAAGGTATATGCCATTATCTTTACTACCATGATTGATTTTTTCTGAAATCAATAGGTTTTATAAAATAAACATTTTACTAAATAACCATAGAAGATTTCAGTTAATTTTTTTCTTAATTTAATGAGTATAACCTAATGTCAGACACTAAAGCATTAATGCAACAAGTAACCCATAGACTCTTTATATGGCACTTGACAATTTGATTTTATGATCTCTCACATCCTCTCTTGTGAGACATAAATTTCATGACAAGGGAATGTATCCTATTCGTCTTTATATTCTCACAGTGTCTAGCACATTAGTTTGTAAATATAAGTGCTTGAGGGGTTTTGGTAAAACTGAAATAACACTATAATGGAACAGTTAGGACACAGAACTTGGTAATAAATAAATTGGGAACCAAATGGATATGAGCATTCAGAGCTCCTGAAAGCATTCAGAGGCATCATTCATTCTAGAAGCAATTGTGAACAGATAACAGGGACTTAACCATCAGGGGTGTGATTAATGTGATTTTGAGCCTAAAGGCAGAAGATTAAACTTCAACTAAAAATTTGAGTCCTACTACATATAAAATTAAAAGGTCTCTCAAGAAGGAATTTGCACTTGGACACAACTTTGTCATATTCATGGTATCCAAAATAATTATATACTGATTTTGTCCACAATACTTCAACAAATGTTTGTTCAAGTTAAAATATATTAGACTTTTAACATTCACACCTTTAAAAATCATCAGACCTACTTTTGGATGTTTATGGAAAGACGTTTGATGTCAAGTCCATTTGAATCAAATTGATGCTTTTATAAAATTACCAATTACTTATGTGGCTGATAAACAGAATTTATGTTGCTAATCATAGGATCTAAATGTCCACCATCTCCATGTCAAACTAATTTATTTTATTTTTGGTACCAGGATTGAACTCAGGGGCACTTGACCACTATGCTATATCCCCAGCCCTATTTTTTTTATTTTATTTAAAGACAGAGTCTCACTGAGTTGCTTAGAGCCGTGCTTTTGCTGAGGCTGGCTCTGAACTTGTGATCCTTCTGTCTCAGCCTCCTGAGCCACTGGGATTATAGGCTTGCACCACCACACCTGGCAGTTTTGTTTATTTTTAAATGCACACTTTCTCATGTACTTAAATATAATTTTATAGCTTGTCTTTAGATTTTATAAAGAAAAAGGCCAATGTCAAATATTCACAAAATAAATGTTAAAAAAAATAAGAATATGTATTCAACGGAAACTATTTCCCAAAATACAACGACAGAATATTTTCTAGATATAACCAATGATTTTTCATGATCCCCCCCCATTACATGCAAACTATTTTCTGAGTGTATGCTATTTTATTACATTTTCTAATTATTTAAATTATGTTCTTAAAGATGGATGTTTAGCTTATTTTCCATCCTTTGCTTTTACTAACAATGTAGTAAAAATTTTGCTTTACTAACAAAAATGTACAAATATATATGGCACATATATACATCTGTAGGATAGATTCTTTAAAGTGTTTTTGCTGAGAGATGTGCATTTTAATTTTGAATATGTGCTGCAAAATTGATCTCAAAAGATTGCAAAAAAATAATGTTCCTACCAAATAGGGTCTATTTTCCCTTATCCTTACCAAATTAGTCTCTTGTCAATTCAGTCCATGATTTAAATATAAAATCTCCAGATATGCACAAAAATAAAGTAATACTTATTTGAAATTACACAGAACATCTATATATTTGTCCTGGAGGAAGTGGATGGTTTATTTAACTCTGCAAATAACCTCTTTTTAAGCCTCTGGCTTTTCTACAAGGATCCTGAATAATATACCTAGGTATCTACACTTTTGAATTAGACTAGTTTCCTATGCATACTCATGCATCTTACATATTCACTCTAGTCATGGTGCTGCCTGGCAGGCAGCATGGATTTAGGTAGGGGAGAGAGTTACCAGAGTGCAGCCCAGCAGGAAAGGAGCCTGAATTCCTTTTCTCTCACTGGCCAGTCTACTGCTGGTGTCTACCACAGGCCCAAACCAGCAGAAATTAGAGGGCAATGGGGTATAGTTGATCAGCCTTTGGAAATTAGCTTTCTGAAGCACAAAGCAGATTCAAAATGGTGCAGAGTAGATCTAGAAAAACAAATAAAAAAAGTGCAGTATACAGCCTCCAACTTTGCTTTTTATTCTCAGAATTGCCTTGGCTTTTGGGGTTCTTTTGTGGTTCCATATAAATCTTGAGATCATTTCTATTTCTGTGAAAAACGTCATTAGGATTTTGAAAGGCATTGCTTTGACTCTCTAGACTGCTTTCAGTAATAAGGCTATTTTAACCATATTATATATTTTTTCAATCCATAAACACAGAATATTCTTCCACTTACTTGTGACCTCTCCAATTTCTTTCATCAATGTTTTAGTTTTCAGTTTACAGACATTTTTCACCTCTTTGATTAAATTTATCCATAAGTTGTTTTTTTTTTTCTTTGTGTGTGTGTGTGTGTGTGGTATCATAAATGGGATTGCTTTCTTGATTTCTTTTTAAGGTACAATGCAATTTGTATATGAAGATGGTACTGATTTTTGTGTGTTGATTTTGTATCTAGCAGTTTTACTGAATTCATGTATTGTATCTATTTTCTTTTTGTGGTCTTTGTGGTTGTCTACATAGAGAATCAATGTCATCTAAAAATGGAGATAATTTTACTTTTTCTGATTCAAATATTTTTATTTCTTTTTCTTATCTAATTGCTCCTTATAGTGCTCCCAGTTCTATATAGAATAGAAATCGCATGAATACATCTTTGTCTTGTTCCAGACCCTAGAGGAAAAGCTTTCTCATTGATTGTGATTTTGACTTTGGGATTTTCATGAATGGACTTTATATGCTGAAGGATATTCCTTCTATACTTGTATTGTTGATAGTTTTTATCAAGAAAAAAAAATGAACTTTATTGAATGGATTTCAGCATCTGTTGAGAGGATCATGTGTTTTTGTTATCTTTCATTTTGTTAATATGATGTATCGAATTGATTTATATATGTTAAACCAATATTGCATGACAGGGATAAATCCCACTTGATCATGATGTATAATCTTTTTTTTATGTTGATAAGGATTTTTTAATCCACGCTCATCAGAGAAACTGGCCTATAGTCTTTTTTTTTCTTGTGATGTCTTTTTCTGGCTTAGTTATCAAGCCTATTATGTATTCACAAATCTGTATGTCAAATTCTCATTATCATTCTTCCAGGAATATTAATCCAGAATGAGAGGAATATATAGACCTAAACGGATAAGAAGTTTTATGCTTGAAAATGGTAGACAGCAAGATTGTCAAACTCAGGATCAAACATTTCTTTGAACTTGAAATTCCCTAAGAGATACATTTTTTAACCACTTTATTTTTAAAACGGGAAAATGTAGACCTAGAAAAGTGACTTGTTAAAATATAGATCTGGCAAGAGAAAGTG